>NC_046297.1:64423248-65023248 GCF_004115265.2 Rhinolophus ferrumequinum | reverse complement strand
AGGAATGAGTCGTGGGAGACCAAGATTGGTCTATTAGAATTTATTAGGGTGTTTGAGCTATGGGAGGTCAGGCTAGAAAAGACCATAACCTCCCCGAGCAAAGAGGGGTATGGAGTTTTATAGGAGAGGGTAAAGAGGTTGTTCCCCCTTCCATGCTTCAGGGGTTTTTTGTTGCATTGTCTCTAGCAACCAAGGGTTTCGGGGCATGACCAAGCCCTCCGGCTCCACACCCTGGGCCCCAGGCCTCCGTCCTGACCGCCCAGGTCCCCCCAGGCCCCGTGATCACAAGACCCTAGGAGACAAAGTACAAAGCGAGACAGGAGAAGATGGTTTCTACATTCCAGGCGGCTTCTCCAGGCCTAAGGCAAACACAAACTGGCAGATACAAGGTACAAAGCAAGACGAGATGGCTTTTAAGATGAGGAGGTTCCTGTTCCTGGCCTAAACATGGCCTAACAGGGTCCTCCTTGTCATCTGCGGGTGCCCTGTCTATTCTTTTTCTGCGGGAGCCCAGATGCAGGTGAGGCGGTCCAGGTTATCCCGAACGAGAGGTCTCGTGTAGAAGACAACCCTGAAGGATGACAGGCAACGCGGGGGAAACTCAGGCAACGCAGCTGACAACCGGTCTGCCATGTGAGGACACCATCTTGGAAGAGGATACTGCAGCCGCTGTCAAGCCTTTGGATGACAGCAGCCCCAGCTGGCAGTTTGACTGCAACCTCAGGAGAGACCAGGAGCCAAACCCATCCCGCTAAGCTGCTTCCCAATTCCTGACCCACAGAAACTGAGATTACAAATGTTTGTTCTGAACTACTAGGTTTTGGGGGTATTTTGTTAAGTAGCAATAAATTAATAATACACATATGCTGTGAATATGTTGCCAGAAAGCTATAGTTTTTTTTTTTTTTTTCATTTACAATGATTTTTGTTGTGCAGGAATTTGAAATTTTTATGAAGTCGAATTGATCAACCTGTTCTCTTATAACTTCTGGCATAGCCAATGAAATTAGGTGATAATTTTCTAAGTTGATAAAAGTTTCTCAAACTTTTTCATTAGAGAATTAATTTGCCTATATTATAGAAAACGATTGAGAAAAAAATTGCTTATAAATATTACCAAAAGAAGACTGTAGAGATTTGATGTCATTCCTTTGTTTTTTTGATATATCTCACCATAGGGGAGATCTATTTTCTACTGTGTTTCCCTGAAAATAAGACCGGGTCTTATGTTAAGTTTTGCTCCAAAAGACGCATTAGGGCTTATGTTCAGGGGATGTCATCCTGAAAAATTTGCTAGGGCTTATTTTCTGGTTAGGTCTTATTTTCGGGGAAACACGGTATACAGTTTTGTATCCTTCTTTTTGCAGTCCTCAGTTATATATGCTACCACTTATTATGAGTTGATCCTAAGTCAGACTCTATGCCAATATTTTAAAATGTACATTTCTCTTAGTCCTTGCAAAAACTCTCTGAGACAGACAGTATTATTATCCTTATTTTAGAGATTAGGGAACTGATGGTCAGAGAGGAGAGTTTGTTCCATATTTAGTTGCAGTAGGTGAGCCAGAATTTAAATACAGGTCTGTTGGATTCCAAGGCTGTGATGGGCTGAATTGTGTCCACACCCTGGCCAACTCCCCAAATTCATGTGTTGTAGTCTTAACCCCCAGGACCTCAGAATGGGACTATTTAGAGATGGAGCCTTTAAAGAGGTAATTAAGGTTAAAAGGTGTCATTAGGGTGGGACCTAATCCAATCTGACTGATGTTTTTATAAGAAGAGGAGATTAGGACACAGAGGTACAGAGGGAAAAACCATGTGAGGACACAGAGGAGACAGCCATCTATAAGCCAAAGAAAGCGAGGCCTCAGGAGAAACCCGCCCTGCCAACGCCTTGATCTCGGACGTCTAGAACTGGGAAGAAACTATCTGTAGAATTGTGAGAAAATAAATTCCTGTTATTTAAGCCACCCTAGTCTGTGGTACAAATCCTGGAAAGTTAATACAAGGGCTAGGGAAATACAAGGGTTCCCTTTTAGCATTCACATCATGTCAGAGGTATTTAAAGCATTCTATGGTGTCGTTCGAATTCTTTGAAATGGTTATTTTAATCACTAGATACTATTACTTCAAATAGGTATACCAGAGTGAATTTGACTCTTTCTTTCTGATTGGACATTTGGATGGTTTCAATCGCCTTGGATTTTTAACGGTGTAATGAATGTCTGTGTTATGGAAATCTTCTCATTTTTCTTCTAGGTTCCTAGAAGGAAAATGACTTGGTTCAAGACTAGGAATATTTTTAGGACTTCCTAATTTAAATTAAATAAACGCATGCAGTAAATTTCCACAAACAATATCAAAGAGGAGCTATTCAAATCAAGATACATAGCACAGTCAATGAAGGAAAAAGAAATTTAGGTGTTCTTTTCTTTTTTTCTTTCTATATTTGCAATTTCAATCTCTTTGGTATAATAGTGGGGAATCCAGCAAAGCCAGGGGAGTCAGACAGGTCTGCAGTCAATTCAGGGCTTTGCCTGTTATTTGCTGTGTGGCCTTAGGCAAGTTAATTAACCATCCTGGACTTCCGGTTCCTTATAATGTTGCTGTAGGAATTAAATAAGTGAACGGATGTAAAATGCATAGCACAATTCATATATACACACTTTAAAGGAGAGAGTCAATGCATCTTGACACGGTAAAGGTCTGCTTAACTAAAGTTACTAATACTCCTAGGGTATGTATGGGTGGTGAGGTTTTGGATACAGATGGAAATAAAACTCTTACTTTAAATCAATAAGCAGGACTTATTTTGAGAATGGCACTGTGCTGGATACTTTTATATTTAATATTTTATATACTCCTTGCAACTTTTCCGAGTAGGTATTATCTTCATTTAACCGATGAGGAAACTGAGTCTCAAAGAGGCTAATTAACTTACCTTAGGGTCACAGGGACACTCAATGGCTTTGCAAGATTTGAACCCAGTTCTGTTCAATCCCAAGTCCTATGTTCTTTTCTGTCCTTTCATTGCTTCGTCCAATTAAGACAAAAATCCATTAATGCAACTTGCTTACATAGTATTTGTTAAGCTATATATGACCCTCATTATTTATACTTCAGCTCTTCCATTTTCAGTTTCGCCCAGATTTCCCCTTTCACACAGAATCTCGCTTTGTTCACCAGGTTGAGGTCGGGTAAGTCAGGCAGAAGTTAGAGTGATTTAACTTTTGTGCTCCTAAGGCTCTAGAATAGCTAGTTATAAATTTCTTCCCATCCCTTCCCCCAGCCCTCTTTGGAAAATAAAAGGATTGCAACCCGATTCTGCCTCTTGCTCTTCTGCACTCATGGCCTTCCTTTTGGATTAAGGGTGTCCAGTTTCCTTGGGAGGAATGAAATAGGGCCATCTAAGTGAGGAGAGGACAAGTACTTTCAGTAAACTCCTAGTGGGAGTTTTTATGGGATGTCTTTTCACCTCATTCAGCATTTTATTTCACTAAGTTTCTTTCATCCAGCCAAACAGGTGAAGAAAATGATGGCAGGGGAAAGAAGAGCTTTAGAAACTTAAAAAGAAAAAAGCTAAAAAAGAAGCTGTCCCACATTTGTTTACTTAGAAGGTCTAACAAGGCATCAGAGCAGTAACAAAGGGGAGAATTTTTTACTCTTGATCAGCAGTGTGGCTTGTAAAACAGGTCATGTATTAAGAGATCAAGCTGATTTTTTTTAAGCTATTCTTTTATCATTCATTTATGTTCATTTATATCATTTGTCATTCATTCCAAAGTCTGAGCATCTGTATTCGAAGTCCTGTCTTTAACATGAGCAAAAACTGTATTTGACCAGTTAATCCAGAATATTTTTAAAGAAAGGACTGATGTTAAAAATACATGTATAATGAAAAATATTTTTTTTTACTTACAACTTACGTCTGTATATTAATTAACCTGTCTTCTGAAATAAAGCATTTTTGTATTGGTTTTCATCATTCTTGCAAAACAAACAAACAAAAAAAACCAAGCACACCCATAATGCATCATCTATGTTTCTAGCTCTGGTTTCTTTAAGGTGAATCAGGAGCTTAGATACTTGTGAAGCAATTTGAATTCAGACTGCTAACTTTGTACAGTGTTTTTCCTGTAATGTTTGATGGTTGTTTTGCCCATAATTAAGTCAATAAAGAATCTTAACACAAACTTGCTTTTATCAAAATTTCCCAAAGAATTCAACTTAGGTTTCGTAGAAACAATAACTTTCTTTTCTATATACGCAGATTCCATAGGTTTACAGATTACTGAATTAAATTGCATGCATATGATGTTAGCTAACTTTGAGGGCTCATGCTGTCTGTACCAGATGCTATGGTATGTTTAGCGCTTGACCTGAATTTACTTATTAATCATTATAACCAGTCTGTAAGGCAAGAAATATTATTACCCCCATTTCCCAGGGGGAAAATGACATGATCCGGGTTGAGAAAAACAGTGATGGCTGTTAGTGAGTATATAACTTAACAGATGGGTCCAGAAGGGTGTGGTATAATAGCACACAGCCTTCGAGCATTAGCCCTTATTGGCTGGGACAACTCCAAGGTATTTTCTGCACAAACTCCCAGAGTCGCTCTGAGGGATAGAGTCCCAGCAATGTGCCCAATAACACACCTTTATCAGCTGCCTTCCCTGCGCTGTCTCTCTGTTTCCGTCTCTTACTGGTACGTCCTGGTCACTCCCAGCTTCATAATTCACCGGGTCCAGTGCAAATTGAAATTGCAGTGTCCCTTGTTGAAAAATTATTACAAATTTCAAGATGGCAACAGCAGAGCACTAACCCAAGCTTAGGACCCTTCTGAACACAGGCCCCAAGTGACAGCATGGGTTGCGGGACTATGAAGCTGGTTCTGGGGCAGGTACCCCTCCTAATTAGACTACTTGCATTTTCCCTGCCTTAGGATTTGCACCCAGGAGAACACAACCTAAGGAAATGAGGACAATTTCATTTCTATTAATCAAATACCTGGGCCACCTTTATAAGAATGTCCCTAAATTTTGGGCTATATATTCCTTGATTGCTTCTGTATGGCAATGGTTTTGTAATGTTTTCTATAGGGAGAATGGAAATGTAATTCAGACTTTCCTCTAACACAATGGCACAAAGTTCTTTCTTTTTTTAAATCACTGATAGCTTAGAACAGTTTCTACTTCATAGTCCATTATTCATAACATCTTGTGAATGTTTAAGGATGGTTATAAAATTTTGGAAAATCCTCAGTAAGTTTCCCTCAGATACAGGCAATCAGACTTCAGGGCACTTTTGGTACACTGGCTAATCTTAAAAGCTATTTTTGTTAGTTTTCTAATGTTGCCGTAACAAAGTACTGTCAACTTAGTGACATAAAAGCCACACAAATTTTTCATATAGTTCTTTAGGCTAGAAGTTCAAAACAGATATTACTGGAGTAAAATCAAGGTGTCAGCAGGGCTGCATTTGTTTCTGGAACTTCTAGGGGAGAATTCATTTTCTTGCCTTTTTCCAGCTTCTAGAGGCCACTCACATTCCTTGGCTGGTATCCTTTTCCTCTATCTTTAAAGCCGCAAATGTTCTGCAGTCGGGTTTCCTTCTGACCCATTCTTTTGCCTCCATCTTTGATTTTTAAGAACTCATGTGATAAGATTGGGCCCACCCAGAAAATCCAGGATCATTTCAAGGTTCTGTGTCCTTAATCACATCTGCAAAGACCCCTTTGCCACACAAGGTAACATGTTCACAGGTCCCAGGGATTAGGAAGTGGGCATTTGGGGGCATGAGAGCCATTGTTCTGCCTGCCATACTTTTTTCACTGATGACGTTATTATCAGATTTGTCCTCCATTTCTTTTTTAGTGGTGTATGATGACTTTTTGTATGTTTGTTTTCTTGGTCAATGTCAGTTAAATCAGCAAAAGACTTAAGTATTTTCTCATTGTGTTCATAAGACTCACTCTTCTTCATTAAGTGGACTATCCAATTATCTGAGAGCCTGTACGTTACTCTATTCAAATATTTTTCTTTCTCTTAGGGAAACACTGCTTTGCTCTGGTCTGATTTTCTTTTCTTTTCCAGCAATTGACTTCCTGAAATCAGAATAATTTCTGTTGATTTCATCACTTTTTTATGTTACTCTTATTTCATATTCAATTTTTTTATCTGAACGTTCTCTCCATTATTTAATCTATAAAGATGAAAAAAGGTGCCTTTATGTGTATTCACAGCAGGAGGTCTCATTCCTGACTTATTTGATATAAAATATTTCTGTTTTGCAGATGAAGTGACACGTTTCCAGCTCGGCGTTGCCAGAGCTGTTCTGCCAATGACGTGAGCCTCAGCAATGCCACTGATGTGAAGGGAAGTACAGTGGGAGGTAAGAGTTTCCCAACTGGTTCCAGTTAACATATCTAATTTTTGCTAATTTTACACAAATGTATGACCATGCGAACACAATGCTAGATCTCTTGCCTGGGGCCGGGACGGGGCCGAAAACTTAAGCTTCTTTAGCTTAATGTACATATGTCTTGGGTGCTGTGGAAGGGGACCTAATCCAGCCAGGAAGTTTCCGGAAAGGCTTGGCAGAAGAAGCCTAAGCTTAAACCATATCTTGGAGGACAAATGGAATGTAGTCAGGCACAGAAGGAAAGGAAAGCTCTGACAGGCAGAGGTCATGACTTGCTTCAGCACAGAAGTGTGAGAGGATACGGCCTGTTCAGGAAAATGCCAGTCGTTCAGCGTGGGTGGACGAGAAGGAGAATGAGAAGATTCAGATGATGAGAGACGCGTGAGGAAGACCATGGACTTTATTCTGGGGGCGGGGGAGTCCCACCAAAGAATTATAAACAGAGATAACAGAGGATCTGTTTTAGAGTCACTTGGGTCCTGCCTGGAAGAGAAGTGGATGTGGGAAAAAGAGTGATTGCTTTCATCATTTTTTCCCCCCAAGGAAAATTCATAGCCACTCTCCCTGTAGAGCAGGGCGACGAAGTAGAACGTTCTGAGCTGATGGAACGGTTCTAAACCTTCCCTGTCCAATACGGCAGCACCAGCTATGAGGACCTGAAGCATGACCAGGGTGACTGAGTTGAAAAATATATTGCATCTTAATTTTTAAAAATTTAAAGAGTCACACACATGGCTAACGGCCACCATATGGAACAACGCATCTCAAGACCCTCAAAGAAAGCCTATGAAATAAACAGGAGCATGAGTTTCAGCTTAATGAGAAATTTCAGTTTTCCATGACTCATTCTAGGCATCGAGGAGGAATTTCAGCAGTATGAGACACAGATGGACACCCATTTAATGGAACTTGTGATCATGACGCGGCTGTCTGTTAAAAGGGATGCGTGATTACTAAGGACATGTTCAGGACGGACAAAACAAGCAAACCAATACCTGTGACAATGGATACTTATTGCAACATGGTTGCACACAACATAGATATGCAAATATAGAAGACTGATGAAGCAAATGCATCCGTGCAATGGTATAGCCCCATCTATGCAATGGCATGCTCTAAGTACTGCAAGAGTGTACTTATTTTAATAGAAAGATGTTGATGATATAGTACCTCGTGGGAAAGCATATTATAAAAGAGTTATAAACATTTCAATGAAAATACGCTTACAGAAAGATCTGGATATAAAATGCAGACACGCCAAGTGGTTATCTCTGAGTTGAAGGCCATTGCTTCATTTTGTCTTCCTTTTTTTTTAAACCTTATTAACATTATCACATATTTTCCTGTAGTGAGTGTGTACTGCTTTTATAATCAGAGAAATAAAGCAATAAAAATAACATTTTAAAATGCTTGTAGGAGTGAAATAGATAGCAAGATCTATTGTAGTACAGAGAGAAGATACTCTGATAGGTGATGGATAGGGTAGGTATAGAAGCCTTCTCACCAAGATGACTCCTGAAAGGAAAGGAGGAAGGTCGGGGCAGAAGGAGGGAATAGTTCTTCAGCACTTACTCTGTGCTGAGTGTTTATGTGTGTTATCTTGTTTAGTCCTCACCATGGCCAGATAAGGTAGATACCATCGTTGTCCCATTTTACAGATGAGGAAATTGAGACTCTGATAGGTTAAATGACTCTGGGGGTAAAATCAGAAATCTTGAAGACAGAGACTGGGGCTTTGAGCCTTGGCTTCAATGCTTACTAGCTGTTGCTGGTTTTTGCTCCTGGGTAAGTTTCGTAATGGGCTGGCTCCCATTCATACATTGATTTGTGTAGTGACTGTGGTTGTGTAATGTCTGTACAATGGCTAGACTGTATCTACAGCCTTTCACAAAGAACCTGGCTCACAACAAGCTTCCAATTAATAGTGCTGATTGAATGAAGATCTATCAGGGATTGTTAATTCTTGCACATTTCATCTCATAGGGAGTCAGGAGAGACTCACATGAGAGAATAGTCCCGACACAACTTTGTAAACTGTACAATCATGTACCCGTGTCAGGGGTTTTGATATCTGACGACTTTCCTTTATTTGTTTTTGTCAAGCCAAATGACATTTAAAAAATTTTTATTTTGGGAACTACTGATGATATTCCTGCAAAGGATATTTCATCTAGCAATTCTTGGCATAGAGCAGAAAAGCACAAAGCATTTATTTGTTCTTAAACAGGATGCTTAAGAGACATATTTGATTCTTAATGGGGACATCAGAGCTTATTAATGTGTATATTTCAAAATGTTGTTCAACCATCCCTCATTTGAGCCAAACTATGAGATGAGTTGAGACATGTGAGGTAAAATCTGTGTTATTAGTCGTAGAATCGCTTATCATCAGCCCCCAACCCCGATAATAGGAGATGTTGATTTTTCTCTTTTTGTGGTCAAGCTCCAGGAGACCGAGTGTCCTCTTGCAGAACCGGGCAAGAACAATTGGATACATCCTGGGTGCCCACAGCATGCTGTTTATCAAACTACTAATCACATTCTGAAAAACTTTATTTTCTCTTTGATGTAGTGGCAAGCGCACCATCTCTGTCAGGTGGATGTGGGAGGCTGCCAAATAGATGGTGACCTCAGCATCTCTGTTACAATTAAGAATATTTCTATGTTCTTGTTGCAGCAAAATAGGCGAATCCTGTTAAGCACAAAACACTGTGACAACATGAACGGCGTGTTTTACAAATCTTAAATTGGGGTGAGTTATAAAACATTGGTTGAAAAGTTTGTTGAAGGTTTGTTAGACCCACAATCATAGCATGAAGGACTTACACGAATTTAATGATTTGTGGTTAAATGCTAACTAGGGACAAAAGACTTCATGTACGGCAAGCTCCTGTGCCTCAGTGGACCTCATCCAGTTTCTTGGTACTATTGGGTACGCTACAGTCACCGAACCACAATAGAATAAAAGATGTGTGTGATTGTGTGTGTGTGTGTGTGTGTGTGTGTGCACGCACGCATGTTTACTTTCCAGCATGCTCTGAAGTCTGGTAGAATTTGTGCTTTTACATCTTTATTCTTAGGAAAAACCCATGGTCCGCCTTTTCCCTCTCCTTTGTCAGTTGTCTGGTCAAATGTGGTATTATGGGTGCGATGGGGGGAGGAAATATTGGATCCCCGTAATCCGTAAGACAAGCACAGGACGGGGACGCGTGACTGGGTCTACTTGCCAGGGGCTGTGCGTGGCACGAAGGTCCATCTACAGGGAATACAGGCCTTAGAATAGGCCATCGTGAGATAACGCCCGGACCGGAGGGCAGAGTCCTGTGAGGTGAGAAATGATATTCCTCTGCCATAACAGCCCAAGGCTTCAGTGTAGTTTCTAACATCACCAGATGTTTGTCTTCAGTGGGTTATTTTTTTATGGAAACTGGCAGACAGCATAACTAATATGACAGGTGTGAAAGTGGGAAGGGAGATTGATCTGACTAAAAGAAAGAGAATTTGGGGCAATCAAAAGGAAGAACTTGGATCCAAATATATTTATATATTGGAAGGGTGGAGGAGTTAAAATAGGTTTACTTAAGTCTCAGAACTCCCAAGGGACATCTCAGTTACACGCTTTATGGTATTTTCTCTTTACACACTGCTTTCACATTCTGCCACAAAAACAAACAAACAAAAGTGTTAGGTCCATGTGGCGGGGATTCCTTTTCTCATATTGCAAATAAGTAAACTTGAGCCCTTTTTTTTTTTGCCACGATAGGTTAAGATGTATATAACAAGCCCTAGAGCAAACACACACACACACACACACACACACACACACACACACACACACACCCCCCTCAAAAATATAGTGAAAAGGTTACTAAAGAAATGCAAATGCCACATTAAAAATATTCACTTAATGAAAAACAAAGAAGTAAAAGAAGAATAGAGGAATAAAACAGATACAAGACATGGAAAACAAAGTAAAATGTCAGATGTAAATTCAACTATATCATTAATATTATAAACTTTGAATGAATTTAACAATCCAATCAAAAGGCAGAAATGTTGGCCTGGATAAAAAAAAATCCAACTAATAAGCTGTTTATGAAAAACACGTTTTAGACTCAAAGATACAAATAGTTTGAAAGTAAAAGGATGGAAGGAGATACATCATGCACACAGTGACAGCAAGAAAGCTTGAGTGTCCATCCGACAAAATGGACTTTAAAACAAAAAATATTGTTGGAGATGTAGAGGGATATTTTATAATTATAAAAGGGTTGATTCATCAGGAAGATATAACAGTTATAAACATATATACTTCTTACAAAAAGCATCAAAATAAAGAAACATAAATCAACAGAAATGAAGAAATGAATAATTCAAAAATGATAGTTGGAGAATTCATATCTCACTCTATAGTGGATGTAACAGTAGTTAAAAGATCAAGGAAATATTAGAAATGAAATAGCACTATATACTAATTGACCTAACAGACATTTGTGGAATACTCCACCCCAAAACAGCAGAAGATACATTTTTCTCAAGTGCAGGATAGATTATATTCTAGGCCATAAAAAAACCCTCAATACATTTAAAGAGATAGAAATAATACAAACTATGTTCTTTAACCACAATGGAATGAAATTAGAAATCAATAAAAGAAATTTGAGAAACTCACAAATATGTCACAATTGAACAATAGACTCCTAAATAACCAAAATGTTAAAGAGGAAATCAAAAGGGAAGTTAAAAAATACTTTGAGTGAACTAAAACAAAAACAACATACCAAACTTATGGGATACAGCTAAATCAGTACTTGGAGGGAAATTTATAGTTGTAAATGCTTATATTAAAAAAGAAGAAAGGTTTAGAATCAATAGTCTAATTTTCTACATTAAGAGACTGGAAAAAGAAGAACAAACTAAAACTAAAGCAAGTAGAAGGAAGAAAATAATAAAAATTAGAGTGGAAATTAATTAGAGAATAGAACAACAATTAACATATGCTCAGTAAAAAAGCCAGATACAAAACGTTTACAGTATCAATGAACTCAATAGCTAGTTCTTTGAAAACATTAACAAAATTGACAAATCTTCAGTTAGACCGAACAAGAAGAGTGAAGACTCAGATTACTAGAATCAGAAATAAAAGATGGGACGTTATTTCTGACCTTATAAAAATAAAAGTATCATATGCCAATAAATTAGACAACTTGCATGAAATGGACAAATTCTTAAAAAGACACAAACTACTGAAACTGACTCAAGAAGAAATAGACAGTCTGCATAGACTTATAACAAGTAAAGACATTGACTTAATGATCAAAAAACAACTCCCAACTCAAGAACCAAGACAAACAACCCCATGAAAACATAAGCAAAGGATTTTAATTGATATTTCTCCAAAGAAGGTATATAAATGGCCAATAAGCACATGGAAAGATGTTCAACAGCATTAGTCATTAAGGAAATGAAAATGAAAATCAGTGTGGTACCATTTTGTGTTCACTCGGACAGTATAATAAAAATAACAACAAAAAAGGAAAATAATAAATGTTGGTGAAGATGTGAAAAAATTGCCATCTTCACACACTGCTGGTGGGAGTGTAAAATGGTTGAGACACTGTAGAAAAAGAGTTTGGAGGCTCCTCAAAAAGTTAAACATAGAATTATCATATGACTCTGCAATTCCACTCCTAGGTATATGCCCAACAGAATTTAAAAAGAAAAAGGTACTCAAACATTTCCATGCACACACATGTTCATAGCAGCATTATTTACAAGAGACAAAAGGTGAAAACAGCCTAAATGTCTACCAACAGGAGAATGTAAATGAATTGTGGTGCGTACTTACATTGAAATATTATTTAACCGTAAAAAGGAATGAAGTTCTGATACATAACACAACATGGCTGAACCTTGAAAGCATTATGCTAAGTAAAAAAGCCAGATACAAAAGGTGACATATTATATAATATCATTTGTATGAAATACCCATAATAGATAAATTTATAGAGTGGTTGCCAGGAGTTAGGGGAAGAAGGGAATGGGAACAACACTGCTTAATGGTTGTGGGATTCCACTTTGAGAATGATGGAAATATTTTGGAATTAAATAGAGGCAGTAGTTGGACAACATTGTGAACGTTCTAAAAGTCACTGAGCTATTCACTTTGTTCAAAATGGTTAATTTTATAGTATGTGAATTTTACTTTGATAAATCATAAAAAACAAACAAAAACAAAAAACAAACAAACAAGCAAACAAAAAAACTACCCAAGGAAAACCCAGGCTCAGAAGGCTTCACTGGTAAATTCCATCAACCATTTAGAGAAGAATACCAATTATTTATAAACTCTTCCAAAAAATAGAAGAGGGAACACTTCCCTACTGGTTTTATGAGGCCGGTATTATCCTGATACCAAAGCCAGACAAAGATGTCATCAGAAAACTACAGGCCAATGTCTCATGAATATTGCAAAAAATATGCATGTAAATCCTCACAAACCAATTCAGGAAACATTTAAAAAGAATTATACACAATGACCAATTAAGATTTATCCCAGGCATGCAAGGTTGGTTTAACATGCAAAAATCAATTAATGTAATGTACCATATCAATACAACACAAAACAAAAAAATGTTTGATTGTCTTAGTGGATGCCAAAACACATTTGATGATGTTCAACACCCTTTATAATAAAAATACTCAGTACACTAGGAATAGAAGGAAACTTCTCAACCCGATAAAGGGCATCTATAAAAAGACCCACAGCTAATATCATACTTAATGTTGAAAGCTGAAATCTTTTTCCTTAAGATCAGGAAAAAGAAAATAATATCACTGCTACTTCTAATCAACATTGTAATAGAGGTTCTAACCATAACAATTGGGCATGAAAAAGAAATAAAAGGCATCTAGTTAGGAAAGTAGTAAGATGACATGACTTTGTATATAGGCAATCTGAAGGAATTCACTTTTAGAACCAATGAGTGAATCAAGAAGGTTGAGCAATACAGGATCAACATACACAAATGAATTGTATTTCTAAACACTGGCAATGAACAATTAGAAATTGAAGTTAGGAACACAATTCTATTTACTGTAGCATGAAAAATAAAAAAAAATATTTAGGAATACATTTAATAAAAGATGTGCAAAATTTATACTCTGAAAACTACAAAACATTTTTGAAAGAAATTGAAAAAGCTCTAAATAAGTGGGAAAATCTCATGTTCATAGATTGGATAACGTACACTTGTTAAGATGGTAGTGCTCCCTAAATTGATCTAGAGATTGAATGCAAATACCTATCAGGATCTCAGGTGGCTTCTTTGTGGAAATTGACAAACTGCTCTGAAAATTCATGTGAAACTTCAAGGGATCTTGAATTGCGAAACCAATCTTAATAAGAACAAAAGTAAGAACAAATGTGGAGGACTCACACTTCCTTATTTCAAAATTTATTGCAAAGTAACAGTAATCAAGACGGTGTGGTAGGGGCAGAAGTACAGACATATAAGTCACTGGAATAGAAGGGAGGGTCCAAAAATAAACCCATATGTCTGTGATCAACTGATTTTCAGCAAGTGTGCCCAGATCACTTATTATGGGAAAGGATGGTCTTTCATAGGAAAATGGGACAATCACATGCAGAAGAATGAAATTGGACCCTTATTCCACACCATATACAAAAATTACCCCAAAGTGTATCTCGGAGACCAAAATGTAACAGCTGAAATGATAAAACTCAGAAGAAAACGTAGGGGTAAATTTGTATGACCTCTCATTTGACAGTGGATGCTGAGATATGACACCAAAAACATGAGCAAGAAAAAAATAGATAAAAGGGAACTCATGAAAATTAAAAACTTCTGTGCCTTAAAAGATACTATCAAGGAAGTGCAAAGATTAGGTCACAGAATGGGAAAATATATTTGCAAATCACACCTTTGATAAGGAACTTATATCTGGAGTGTATACAGAACTCTTAAAACTCAGTAATAACAATAAAAGCAAGCCGATTCCCAGCCTGCAATCCCTCAGAGCACCTCTGTAGACCCTGAGATGTGTGCCAAACCTGAGCTTGTGGGTCAGCCCCAAGTGCCAGGAAAAGCAAACAGGCCCCTTTCACACAAAGACTGGGAGTGTGTTTCAGTCCCCTGTCTCCGCAGTGCCCTGGGTGGTAGTCAGCCAGGAACTGTCTTTCTCATTGTTACAGTCTCATGGAACTCAGGATGCCAAGACCTCCTGGCCTCTGGAGCCAGGAGATCAGGGGGCATTTCCTGAGTGGCAGTGGCAAAAAACGGTGTACCAGATGCACGTAAAAGCTCCCGTTCGGGGAGGTACTGGCACCTGGCGGGGAGGCAGAGGGAGAGTGTGAAGATGGCCCCTAGATGTGTGCTACACTAGATGCCTGTCCCTCAGGGAGATGTTCTCAGATTAGCACATGAGCCTCATTCAGGTAAAGTCTGGGAGCATCTGGATGGTCTGCTTCTGCCCTGAGCTCTGTGGCAGGTGAGTCCGAGTGTGCCGACGGCCTTTTAACAGCGTTTCTCAGCTCTCCAGAGCCTGTGGGTCTCCTGGATGCCAACCCCATTGGTTTTCAAAGCTAGATAGTTTGGAGGCTCCTCTCTCAGGTGCACGTCTTAAAAGCTGGGGTGCCCCATGTGGGGGTCAGTCCTCAGGGACGAGCTCTGGGTTGTGAGTTCCTGCCCGACTGTGAGTCGCCATGCTAAGGAAGGGGTTTATGGTGCATTTGTGTCCCAGCCTCTCCTCCCTGCTTCCACGTGGGCCTTCTGTCCTTTGCCGGATGTGTAGGAGTTGCCCCGTTTTCAGGCTTTTTTCAGAGGAAGTTGTTCCTTATGTAGCTGCACATTTGGGATGTCTCTGGCAGGAGGTAAAAGCAGGACCTCCCTGTATCTCCTTCTTGAATGGCTCTGAAGTGTTTTAGGTAGAGAAGTGGAGTAGACACACGCGTCTGAAGGCCGTGTGGGGGATGGCTCCATGGTGGGCAGGGGAGAGCGGGGCTGGTGTAAGACCAGCTATGGGGCTTTCATAGGACACCCTAAACTAGGTTACTAGGTCAGTAGATAAAAGAAAGCAAACAGTAGAGAGGTGACATCATGAAGACTTGATGGCTGGGGGAAAGTAGGTGATGTCTGCGTAGATGGTGACGACTTGGAGGTTAGAATCACAAGATGGACAACTTGAATGATCTTGAGAAGCCCGTGGCATATCAAGCTGGAGATGTCAAATGGACAATTGAATATAAGACGTAGGTGAGATGGTGGCATGGGAATGCAGACTCAGGGGGCCTCAGCATAGAGAAGGTTGTTGGCATGACAGGAGCGGACTCTATTACTTAAGCAGAGTACCTGTGGAGAGAAGAAAAGTGTACCCAAGGCTTTATCCTAGCATTCAAAAGAGTGGGAAGGGAAGACGAAGCCCATGAATAATAACAAAGAGGAATGACGAGCGCACAGGAGGAGGATCAAGCAAGGGAAAGAGAATTGCAAATGAGCTGTGAGCAGTGGACAGTTCGATGCAGCAGGGTGTCCGGTTAGAATAGGACGGAAGAGTGTTCATTGCTTGGCAATACTGTGGTCACTGGCGATCTGCAGAGGAGCAGCTCCAGGGGAGTGAGGAGAAGAAAGGGAAGTGGTAGTAGCCTGCCTAGTGAACGGGGACGTGAGAAGTAGGGACAGCAACTGAAGAACAGTCTTTCCGGAGCTTTCTAGAAGAAGAGTAGAAACAGAGAAGCGATTGAAGGGACATGGAAGATCCAGAGTGTTTATATGGAAAGCACTTGGTTCTCTTTATAGGCTCATGGGAGACAGCCTACAGGCAGTGGGAGATCTTGAAGACTAAAGGGAGATGCCAGAAAGGAGAGGAATAGAAACACGAGGTGGCGAGGTGTCCAAGCCAAGGAAAGGCCACACCTCATAGGTGTGCTAGGCTGCATAATGGCTGCCTAAGATGTCCAGTTCTCGTCCCAGAACCTGTGGATATTACCTTTCATGGGAAAAGGGAATTGCAGGTGTGATTAAATTAAGTGGATCTTAGAATTGGGAGATTCTCCTGGATGTTCTGGGTGGACCTTAAAGGTAATCACAAGTACCCTTTGAAGAAGGAGGCAGAGGGAGGTTTTTCTATAGAATTCACCTTTCAAAACCTAGTTCAGCTGTCCTCTCCTCCAGGAAGGCTTTCCTTGCTGATCCCCACCGGCTGCTTCCCTGAGCCTGCAGAGGTGCTCACTCCCTCGTCTGCCCACCTATGCTTTGCAATGCTAATCCCACTACATGGAATTTCAGGGTCTTCTCTCTGTCTACATTTTTTTTTCTCTGTCACTAGACCCTAAATTCATCACGTCTTGGTCATCCCTGTATTCCCAATACTCAGGAGAGAAGATCCACAAACAAACTGCTTAAGTGAAGGTGTAATTCTGATCAGATTGGCAACCAGGGATATCTGAAGGCATGTACAAGCCTCAAGCCTATTTGAGTCCTTCTTGGTTGAGTTACCTCCTTTCTCCAAAACCAGTTGTTTAAAAATTCATTGTCCAAAACAGGGAGCAGGTTTGTTCTACCAAAGGCCAGCCCTAACTGATTGCTAGGAAACGTTAGTTTTTGAGTGGAATCACGTCCATGGTCTCACCCTCCACCACTGCCCAAGCCAATTGTTTCTTTTCTTATTTACCTGCACCCCCGTCAGGGGACTGCAGCCCTCCCCTTCTTTACATCATTTCTCCCTCCTAGATCCTGCACCTGTTTTCCTAGGCATGAAAGAGCTGAAGTCCGGAGAGAGGGCTAAACTCTCCATGAACCTCATGTCAAATCACATAGTTTCAGAAAACCCAGATGCAGTTTGAAATTACAGTTAAGATCCCATGGAAAATAAATGACATGAACAGCTGAAAACCCCGCCCCCACCATCTTCAACAACCCTCCCCCTGTTTTTTTTTTTTTAATGTATTTCCCCCTTCCGTCTTCAGCTCTTTGGAACAAAATTTGTTCACTGAGGATACGAAACCTGAGCCTTGCACAAGAGTACACACCACAGAGTGGAGCGTTGATTTGGTCCATGCAGGGCCAGCAGCTGCTAGAGGGGGTGGGGGTGGGGGGGGAGGCACTTGACAGAACTCTCTGGAAGTCCTCAGGAGAGTTGCTGTTGGAGGGTCCTTGGGGGCTGCCCCCTCCTGTTTTGCGCAATCTATCTTTAGAGAATTGCAAGTTCATTTCTCAGAAGGGCCCCTGAGCTGAGATGACTTCTAAACGGACAAACCACTTCCTGCAATCTTTAACTGAATTGGGGCTGGGGGGTGGGGGGGTTGACCATTGGCGGGGGGGGTGCTTCATTCAGACTTGTCCACCCTCATGTCTTTCCACAGCCCACCCCTGGCTCTAGGCCAAGAGAGATGGGGCAAAGAGTGGGCCCTAGGCCACGCGTGGGAGCTCACAGCCAGAAATGCAGCCTTGCTCAAGGGGATGGTCACTTAGGGGACTCTGGAAGAGTGACAGGGCCCTGTCCAGATAGCTCAGTTCAGATTGGACCCTCCTGCACTCAATCTCTGAGAGGCAGCAGGGAACAGTCCTCTCTGCTCCCATGCACCCTCCCTCAGGCAGGGCTCATGAGGCTGTTCCGGAAAGGAATGGCTTCCATTCCGAAATGGCTTCAAGTCTCCTAGTGGGTGTCAGCACTGAACAGACGATCGCAAGGCAAAGATGCCAAAAGAATACTTCCAAGTGTCTTCATGCAGTAGAGAAAGACTTGAAGCATAAGCAGACCTGGATTCAAATCTGGTCTTCACCCCTTAGTGTCTGTGTGGCCTTGGATGGGTGTGAACTTGTCTGCACCGTAGTCAATCACAATGAGTGACAGTAACTACTCTGGATAATTGTTCGGAGGTTTGCCTGAGACAATGTATGGACAGTTCTCATTTCAGGGCTGGGCCTGGGCAATATGTTCAATTAATTTGGCTTCTCATTCCCTCAAAACTGAGAATAATAACTAAAGCTACTTCGGGAAGTTTGCTAAGTGTCCGGCCTCAGCAGGACAGGCAGTGTCTCCCTCGATGGTTCCAATGACTGTAGGACGTCTGTTGCGACTTTATGGAGTCTCAAGATGGGCAGGGCAGTGTCTGGATGGAATTCTGTCTCTACCTACAGAGCCCTGTTCTTTCCTTCCCTGCTGTGCTGCGTCTCAGCCCCCTCTCTGATTCCTCCTCCTCAGGTGCCTGGAGCAACTCTTTTGCAGCTTCAGGGACTCCGCTCCTGCCTGAAGGTACACTATTCTTCCTTCTTTGTCCTTCCCTCCTTCATAAAAGTGCCACTTGGCACACATCAGCCAGGTGACGGTGGGCTGATGAGCTAGGCCCATGTTGAAGTTTGGGAGCAGGGCTGCCAAATTAAGGGGAAAAAAAAATACAAGACACCCATAAATTTGAATTTCAGATGAATAACAAGCACTTTTTTTAGTATTTGTATGTGTTAAATACTGCATGGGATACGTATGCTAAAACTTTATTTGCTGTTTATTTGAAATTCACATTTAACTGGACCAGTCTCTCTGGGAGAAGATATTTGCTGGTGGAAGCAGCTCTGGTCTTGGGTTAAAAGACCCCAGATCCAGTCTGAGCTCTGTTACCAAGCTCTCTATTCTTAGGAGAGTCACCTCCTCTATCTGAGCCTCAAGGTCATCATGTTTTTCAAACAGGGCATAAGACTCTTCCTTTGCTCTACAATTTAGTGCCATGTGTAGTGACCCAGTGGTCATCTCATGTTATCACAGTTTCAAGTCGATGACGTCAGTAAGTATTTTTTGTTGAACGATCTGTGTGGAGTGGAGTGGTGGGGACAGAAGGATTCATAAGACACGCCTGTGACCTTCGGACTAATCACAGCCTAGTTGGGGATTTCAGTCAGGTACACAAATAGTTGTGCATGAATGTGCTCCCTGTAGTAATGGAACGCCGGGAGGGGCATAGGGGAGACCCGCTCAGCTCCACCTGAAGGGACTCAGGGGAGCTTCCCAAGGCAATGATGCTTAAGCTGGGTCTTGAAAGAGGAGTATAATTTCATGGCCATCTGTTGTCTATGAAACCCACTCTCTCCTTTTACATAATTAAAAACTATACTTTATTTGTTAACTATATTTCAGCTTAACAAACCCTTCCGGTTGATTAGCACTCTGCACTTCACTTGTGCTACTCATTTAAGCCTCTAAGTATCATGAATCCCATTTTATAGATGAGAAAATTGAGGCCCAGAGGGGTCAAAGAAGGTACCCAAATCATATAGCTGGTGAGTGATGGAGTAAGAACCAGACCTGTGGCTCTTCGCTGCCTATCAGCCTATGAGTGCAGTAAACTTTTCCAGTTTAGCCTGAAAACCATCACTGAGAGGAAATAGGAGAATAAAGGTCTCAAAAACATAAAGTGCAGTGGCAAAGGCAGCTGGGTGTTGTTTTGGAGGCCAGAGCTGCATTTCAGAGCCGGCCTTAGAAGTTCAGCATTCCACAGACGCCCTTTCTCGAGTGTGGCAAGGTGGAGGCAGGTGCCAGTGGCCTTTGTTGTATAATGAAAGGTTATCTGATCACATTGGTTATTTGATCACAAAGCTCTCCGATATTTCACTTGGAGCCAGAAACTTGGAAATGCAGAGAATGGATCCGATTTCAAACCTGACCTTTTCTGAGCACCAAAAGCAGATGGAGAGAGGAGCTAGAAGTGCCCCTAAAAGAGAATTCTTTCTGCTATTCAGAGTACGGGCAGTCAGCTGAGGTGTGCGTGGGGGCTCATACCCAGGAACCTCCTGTGGTTTCCAAATACAGGTGCCTGGTATCCGTCTTGTACCGACAGGGCTGCTGACATGACGACAATTGCTTTTGTCTCAGTTGTATTTTCACGTCATTCCCTCTCTTTTGGACACACACATACGTGTTACAACATTTGACACATCACGTCAAGTTGGGAGGAATGTATGTTTGACTTTATGAACCGGACACCATTATATCCCATGCATTATGCTTGTAACTGTGAAACAGCATTTGCAAACAAATCAAAAATTTTTTAGCTCGCTCGTTCTTTGACTCACGGCTTTGTGTATTCAAAACGATGTGTAATAAGCACCTATTATGTGATGGACTTTATGCGAGGTGCTACAGGGTGGGGCTAGTAAGGGGTGGGGTTCAAATAATCAATATTAAATCCCACATAACAGTAGGGGCAGGTGGCATGGAAGGAACTGAGATGTCGTAGCCATACATACCTGAGTTTGAAACTGGGCTCTGCCTCCTTACTAGTTTCGTGTTCTTAGGGAATCCATTTAACCCTTTCAGTCTCAGTCTTCTCATCTGTTCATTGGGGCTTATGAGAACTAGTTCATTAGTTTTGTATGACAACCTTGTGATGAATCACACGTTATCATTATACCCATTTTACAGATGACAATTGTGGTTCAGAGAAGTTTGTCGTGTTGCTGAAGCTCACTCAACTAGTAAGTAGCAGAGTTGTGTGTTGAACCCTGGTCTTCAATTTCCAAGGGTACTTAGTGTTTTTATTCCATTTCTTCCCAACTCGTTTTTTTTTTTTTTTTTTTTTTTTTAGCCCAAATAGTTAATTACTCCCTCTAAATTATTCAGCAAAACATTTCTTTATTCTGGTATGAACATTATCAGCTATGAACAGACCCTCTGGGGTCTGTTTATTCTAAACTTTCAAGAGGACAGCCACCACTACAGCAAAAGTAACTATTTTTTTTTAAGGTGAGCCTAGCAATTATAGAACATTAAGTCTCTGCCAACCTCTTCCCATGACTGAGAAGTGCAATTTGATACCAAACAGTCTGTGGACTGGAAGAAGGGTCTGCAAGCACCCACGCTCTCCCTACCATAGAGTGCCAGCTCCTAGAGTGTCCCAGTTGGGTCTTCCAGGTTTTTCTGTATTCAGCAATGCACCTCATGAAAACATAATCTTCCGGCTTTCTAATATTCTAGCCATATCCAGCTATATGTAGGTAATCCCGGACAGATGCATGACATCTGAATATATCTGTGTCCACCCAAAAGACGGAGAAAGCAGCTGAAACTCACTGAGGACCCATTTAGCTTGTCTCGTCAGCCATGAAAGCCCATCCTCTTATCCACAATGCAAACGTCTTTTTGGGGGAGGAACCACACATTGGTTAAGGTGCCTCCACATTAGATTTTCACCCTTTCCTCTGCCCCCAGACTGGAGTCCTTGACCGTAGGATATGAGAATATGTCTCAATTTGGAGCTGACTCATTTCACTGCACTTGTGTTGGGAGTGGAAGAGTGTGTGTGTGTGTGTGTGTGTGTGTGTGTGTGTGTGTGTGTATTATAGGGGAGAGCATATCAGGTGGCAAGATAAGGGGAGAAGTCTGTGTCGCCCAGTTTGAACCAGATCTTCACATTGCATAGTGTACTGATACACTGTTAAATGATGGCACTGTTAAATCTTTGGACTGGAAGGAGCTTCAGTGTCACTTTCTGGGCCAACACTCTGATAGTTGGGTCCCTCTCCCTAAAATCCCACCAACTGACCCGTCAGTTGGGCCCCATCTGGGTAGGTTTTACCAGTGGCTGTGGTTGGTCTGGGAAAAACGAAAGCTGTCTCATGCCCCAGTTGACATTTGAGGTGCCCAACAGAAATTTCTTGAATTTTAAGAAAAAAAAAATGTTTACTTGAGTATCTAATACATATTTCTCTTATAATGTAATATAGTAAAATATTACAGATATGACTGAAGTCCCCTTTGGGCTGCCTTCTCCCCTCCTCTAAGCTTTTCTCAGAGGAAATCCTGGTTAACATTTTCATGGACATCCTTCTGGACCTTTATCGATGTGTTTCGATACATGTGTGGGTGCCTCGGTATGTAAGTGACCTGGCACAGGTCTAGTAAATTTTCTCTTCAGAGCTGATAGCCAGCCATTTCCATTCTGGCAGCTATCACTGAGGAAAAGGAGAGAGGAACCGTGGGCTCACAGGAAACCAAGAAGATAGCTAGCTCTAGGCAGGTCACATCCCATTGGGAAAAAGTAACAAAGTTTGTATGTGTGACTTACAGTGACATAAGCCATTGTGGGTAGTCCTATGGCAGTTGCTCACTCTTCTACCAAGTTTTGCTCCATCAAGGACTGAGAATCATAGAATCTCACCTATATTGTTGGGGGTGCAGGAGAAGTTAGAAGTCATTCTTTGCCGTCGCTGAATTTTAAAGACAGAGACACAGAGGAGAGTCTTCCTGACCTTGGATAAGTAACTTGAGTGTTGATGAGTCTGTGTCAAATAATTTGTTAGAGGATGTGCTGAATGCTGATCTCTTCTGCTCCCGGGGTCATTGAAGGGATGTAATGAAGTACTAAAGGTGGAATCTTACTGTGGATGATATGATCAGTGTTGGCTTAAGGGACAACTGTAGTTAGGGTTTAAAAACATGTGTTCCGGAATCATGCTTTTCTCAGGAAGTCCCCTTGAGGCTGAAATGTGTGAAGAACAAGGGGAATAATTCCAGCTCTGGGCAGAAGGGGGCACTCTTGCACTTTCTGTAGGTTGTCTTAACCAAGTTGAGGAAGGTGACAGCCTTGTCCCCATTGTCCCATTTAATCCTTGGGACACTGTGGGGTGGTGGGTTACACTGGACATTTCACGATTCCCTAGAATGCCAAGTGTCCAGGGCTGGGTTCATTTTGTTTTTTAACTGGACATATAAGAACTGACCACACAGCCCAAGTGGCATGTGAAGAGTCCAGCCCAACAAACAGGCCTGGGATGGTGCAAATAGCACCAGGGACCACAGTGCCACCTGATTTCTGAATGATATATGTACACTGGCGTGATACACTGCAGTAGCGAGATCCTCTGCCAGGAGTGAAAGAGATGGTGTTGGACTCTGGGTTACAGGAGATAAAGTTTTAAGACCCCAGCTGGCTCAGCAAAGATAGCTAGTCTTAATGACGCTGCTGTGTGTGCGGATGGGTAGTTATAGGAAGCCATCACGGAGGGAACGGGCCCGTTTAGCATCATCTCCCATCTTGTCATGATTGTCGGAAGCCCTAAAGACGGAAGGAAAAAATGGGTGAAACACACAGTGTGATATATAGATGATATGTTACAGAATTTTACACCTGAAACCTATGTAACTTCACTAACCATTGTCACCCCAATAAACTTTAAAAAAAAAAAAAGGAAAAAAAGAAAAATGGGGGAAACACATTTGGCTCCTGGGGCTTCCAGAAAGCACAGCTAGACCTCTCTGCAGAATAGTTCGAAGAATTCCCCAGTGTTAATAATTTACCAATTTTGCTTGCTTCCTCTGTCTATCTAATATTGTTTTCTTGAATTATTTGATATCAAGTTATAGATATGATGATCTTTTTCCCTAAGTCCCTCTGTGTGTATTTTCTAAAAACGAGGACAGTCTTTCACGTAACCATAGAATAATCATCAAAACTAGGAAATTAACATTAATATAAAACTATTACCTAACCTATAGACCATATTCAGATTCACCAGTTATCCCAATGATATGCGATATAGCAAAAGAAAACACTGGATCAGGCGTTGAATTGATTTGTGTCTCTTTAGCCTCCTTCAATCTGGAACAATTCATCAGTCTTTTGTCTTTTATGGCAGGGACAGTTCAGAAAAATACAGGTCGGATAGTTTCTAGAATGTTCCTCAGTCTTGGTTTCTGTGAAGTCTCCTCATGATGAGGTTCAGGTTATGCATTTTCAGTGGGAATATCGCAAGTGACAGCATGTCCTTTCCCATGTGCTGTGTCACGGGGGGCGTATGATGCCAATTTCTCCTGATGTTGACTTTGAATTACATGGTGTCTGACAGATTTCTCTACTGTAAAGTTACTGTTTTTTTTTCTTTCCCTTTGTAATTAATAAGTATCTTGTCAGAAGATACTCTATTGTGTAAATGTTCTATTACTCTTTGCACGTTAAGCCACCGGTTTTATCATGCTTTGATGACTCTTGCCTGGTTTTATTGTAATAATTGCCAAATGGTGGTTTTCTATTTCCATCATTTCATGCTTGCTACATTTGTGAGCTTTCTTTTATAAGGAAGAGATTTCCTTTCTTCTGCATTTATTTATTGAAAAGACAGTTCCCACAATGGTTCAGATCCTTGAGCACAAGTAATTAGAGATGGTAATCAGGTAATGTGGCGCTTTGTCGTTTATAAAGAATGTTATCACCCATGTGTCTTATTTGTTCTTCGCAGCTAGTCAACGTACAAGTGAATGGGGTCCTTTTATCACAAATGAGGAAATTGAGGCTCCAGAGAAGCCCCCCTCCAACATCACGTGACACTGTAAGGTCAGGATGTGGCTTTGTGAGCTCCCTGAGGGAAGGGCAGAGCTGTTGGTCACCTTAGATGTTCTGCACACCCAGCCCAGTAGAAAATCAATGCTGGTTTGTTATATGAATGAATGAATGAGCAAGCATTCTATTTGCTTAAATCTGCCTTCCACCTTCTTGTTGATCCACGGAGGTCTTTTCTTCCCTTGTTACAGCAAAGTCTAATGCTGGAAGTTCCACCGGGAAAGGCAGCGAGTTATTAGGCACTGAAGTCTAGATCTTTGCTGAGGTGAGAGAGAATGGGCAAGAAGTAGGCCATTGTGAGTCTAAAAGGCGGCTTGGAGGCATGAACGAAATGGAAAGAGCACAGAGGGTCATGCCGCCAGGTCCCAAAGACAGGCTTTTCTAATACAGTTCATCCCTGGCTCCAGGTCAGGCCAGCGCAGTCCCAGGGAGGATGAGTGGCAGACAGACCCCTCATTTGTGACTCCAGTCCAATGTCTAAATGCCATGACTCAGGCAGGATGTGAGGTTTCCATTAGCTTCCAGTGGAAGTTGATGGTTTCATGGTTTCCACCTGAACTCTGGTGGAGCCTGGGGTCCCTAACTCTGCTTGTTCAAACCGGTAGCCATGAATGCAGCTCAACGTGGGGGACTGAGTGAGATGGGATCAAAGCCAAATTAAAAATAATTCTGAAGCATATCCAACAATCTGAGTCTGGCGTATTATGGAGGCTTAGCCACCAGGCTGCCTTAGGAGGAAGGACTGGCGTATGTAAATTTAATTCCTGGGAGGTTTTTCTTTTTCGCTTGTGCATTTATGGGGGAGGCTGGAATGCCCAGATTCTGATTTTATGGCTGAAGACTCTGCTGTCTCCCTCTGTCTAGGCCTCAGGGTTCTGAATTTTATACCAAAGGTGTCAAATGAATGAATGAATGAATGAGCAAGATCAGAGGAGGGCTTGACAACTGTGGAGCTATAATAAGCGGAAAGGGTCAGAAATAAGTAATAGTAAGTGGTGGGAGCAGGGGTGAACTGGGACCGTCTACCTGCTCCATGCCAAGAGCCTTTCGTAAGCTCCAGATATAGCCAGGTTATACAGACTAGCTATTGCCGGATATCCATATTTTTAGAGAAAGGCAAATGATTTGTGTGGTATATCCTGTAACGACATTAAAAATTGAAAAAAGAAAGAAAGCTGTATAGTTCAAACACAACCTGGGTGCCCGTTGGGTTTGAACCTGTGGACCACCGGCAACGCCCTCCCTGCTCTGGCCCCTCCCCCTCCGGCATCACCTCCCCGTCTGCTTGTTCACTCCACTCCTCCCGCCCTGGCCACTTTTGCTGTCCCCTGAACATACTGGCAACACTCCTAGTACCTTGCGCCTTTGCTTTTCCTTCAGGTAGTCACGTAAGGAAAGCCTTATCCTCTCCGAGTCTTTGCTCGGCTGCCGTCGTTGTGAGGCCTGTACCCCTGTTTAAAATTGCACCCTCCCCCCGCGACCCCTCCCCCACCACTTGGTCCTTGCCCTGTTTTTATTGATTTCACTTATCACTTTCAACATACATATAATTTCCTTATTTGCCATTGCTCCCCTCCGTCTCTCCCTCCCTCCACGAGGATACGAGTCCACTAGGGTCAAATTCTTCATTTCATTTCCTCACATATCCTGAGAACCGAGAATGGTGGCTGCTCAGTAAAGACTGGTGCCATGAATGGATAGAGTCGACTTTCGTGCCCCGCTAGTCCATGGGGGGTATTGCCATGCAGCCAGCAGCAATATTAAACAGAGAAGAGATTCCTGCCCTGCTCCTCAGAGGTGGGCAGTCCATTCACCTTTTGGTAAGATACCCCTCCCCCCCCCAAAAGAAGGAGGTTATGTAACCCTGAAGCTTTTCCTCACCAGTTGTACCCTAGGAGAGTGAGGAAACCTGACTGTTCAGAAGACAGTCTCCCACCTAAATTTCTCCAGCTTCCTGTTCTAGGAATGATTAGCCACAGCAGTCAGAGAGAAACCAACGGAAAAACAAGTTTCCTCCAATCTCCCCCTGCACCTTGAGCATTGAGGTTTATGAAGATTACGGTAAAGCTTATCCAAGAGAGCTGTGACCACTACCACACCAGGGCCCCTTCCCCTGGCTGGTGGTGATGCAAGGGCCAGCTCTAAAAGGAGGGCCCTGGGGTATCCGGAGTGGGGGACCTCAAAGAAAATGCATCTTGAAAAAATATGAGCTGCTCTGAAAGATCCAGCCTCGCAGCTTCCTGAAAATGAACCACAGTTTGTTGGTTTCCCATCCCCTAACTCTCCCTCTCCTTTCCACATCTCTTCCTCTATTCTCCACAACCCCCACTAGAAAAGAGAATTGTCTTGTTTCCAGTCTAGGTTCTGTTGCAAGGAGATAGTCTGGGGACTAGAATCCAAAGGCAGACATGCATTTAGAATCCTTCCCTGCTGAGGTTCCTGTGTCCCACATCTGCTGGGACATCAAACAGCTGTGTTTAAGGCTGCTCGTTGGGGTAGAGGTTTTGACATTTCAAATGAAAGGCAAGTCTGGTGCTCATGTTGGATCTTAGGTACAGACAACAGCCGCTAGTAGGCTAATGTGCTCGGGAGCTGAGCAAGTTTGCGATAAGATTCACCAGTCAGTGAGCAGAAGAGATGATTTCGTGACTACTGTATTTTCTTCTTTTGAAATTTTCTGCTAAGTGTGAAGTTTAATCCTGACAGTTGGATCTGCAGGTCCCTGGCATGCAATTCAGGGAAAAACCTCAAGAATTTTCTGTGTATTGTTCTTAATGTCCTACTGTTTTTATTATTAGTTTCAATTCTTGTATTAACTCTTAGTTTTCTTGAAGAGACTTACTTTCCATGTTATAATATTTGAAATATATGTGATCTTTGAGATATTTATTTTGATTTTTTCGAGGTGGATACACTTCTATTCTTTTAAAAAAACAACACAACAACTTTTTCTTGCTTAATAGTACAAGGCTATATCAGGCATTTAGTTAGGGGGAGTATCTTAGACAAGCAATATTTAAAAATGGGGTGTGATATCGTGATTCATAAGAAATATATATATTTGGCCATCTGAATAACCAAATATATATATTTCTCATATTATATTCGGTCTGCATCCATAATTCCTGGCTCATAGCTCCCAAAACCCTTGGAATTTCCTAAGCAAGAAGAACAATGGGGTTATCTTTTGTTATAATATTTAGTCTCTTGTCTCAGTTCCTGAAAAACCTGCTTCAGAGCCACAAAGATGAAATGTGTGTCTTGTTATTCATAACAAGCCTCTTTCTACCATATCTGTATTTATGTTAATAAAGGTGACTTTTGGAAAGCACCTAAGGATGGGGGCTGGTTGCCAAGAGAAACCAACCATGAATAGAGGGTTAGAACTTTTAGTCTCACCTCCTGATTTCCAGGGAGGGGAGAAGGCCTAGAGTTTGAATCAACCACCAGTGGCTATTGAGCTAAATCAATCATGCTTATGTAATGAAGCCTCCATAAAAACCCACAGGGAGGGGGTTTGGCGAGCTTCCGGTTGGTGAAGAGTGGAAGTGCTGGGACGGCTTTTCAAACTTTGGAGAATTTTCTAGTTGTTTGTTGTGGATTTTTAGTTTATATTCAGTGCCATCATAAAGCATGTTTCACGTTATTTAAATCCCTTGAATTGTGTTGAAGCTTGCTCTTTAGCATAGTATATGGTCAATTTTGGTAAGCGTTCCACAGGCACTTACTTGATAACTGCATAATTGTCAGCACATTTTTTCCCTCCTTTTGTGGAATTTCAATCACATATATGTATTACTCTTTTCACTATTGCCCATTTGTTTCTTATGCTCTTTTTTTTTTGTATTTTTGATAGTTTTTGTCCTTCTGTGTTTCAATATGTATAATTTCTACCAGTATGTTTTCTAGTTCACTCTTCTTTTTATGAGGTATATGCAATCCATTGTATACCTATTCATTGCATTTCTAATTTTAGTTATTGCATTTTTTAAAAAAAATTTTATTGTGGAATATTGGGAAACAGTGTATTTTTCCAGGAAGCTGTTGTTTTTAATCTAGTGGAGGGCGCAGCTCACTGGCCCATGTGGGAATTGAACCGGTGACGTTGGTATTATGAGCATTGTGCTCTAACCAACGGAGCCAACCGGCAGCCCAGTTATTGTATTTTTTACTTTGAGAATTTCCATTTGATTCTTTGCTTAAGATTCCAGTTATCTAATAGTGTTCTACATCCTGTCATTTATGTTCTTGAACACATTAACAAAGGCATTTTTTAAGGATGATTTTTTAATTTTTGAAAATGCATATTTATTTATTTCAGTTACAGTTGACCTGCAACATAGTGATTTCAAGAGTACGACATAGTGACTAAACATTTATATACCTTGCAAAGTGCTCACCCCAATAAGTCTTGTACCCGTCTGACACTATACATAGTTATCACAATATTATTGACTATATTCCTTGTGTTATATATACCCTACGTCCCCATGACTACTGTATAATAACCAATTTGTACTTCTTAATCCCTTCCCCTTTTCCATCCATCCCTCCAACCCCCTCCCATCTGGCAGTCCTCAGTAGAAAAACATGCTTATCAGGAATTCTCTTTTGATGTAAAATTTCACTTCTTAAATTTGTTACAATGAGTATTATTTAATTATAACAAAATAAAAATTTTCTATTAAAATGTTGGAATACCTCACAGTGTCTCTTAACTATACAAACACTCTAGGGTTTAGCATCATTCATTGGTTGCATATATCTCAATTTAAACACCTTTCCCCCCAAGGAAAGGGAAGAGTCATACTCCAAGAAGAAAATGTATTTCAAGGTAACTTTTTTCTTTCAATAAAAAAAAAAAAAGTCTCCTCTCTTCACCTCTGTGAGTATAGATTTGACACTGTATGTAAATGTGCCTTGTAAACTCTAGAGTGCTGTAAGAGTGAAAGCTATTTTACTTAATAATTAACATTAATGCTAATAAAATATTGTCCTCTATTAAAATGCAAATGCTCTTGAGAGATAAGACATTAAACCAATTATGCATGACTTGGTGAGAAATATTTCATCAGCAGCTTTCCTGAGCAATAAATGAGATGGTGTGGTGCAGTACAGGAGAGAAGGGGAACGTGTGAGAACGGGGAGGAGGACACGTGAGAGGGTCAGGCAGAGAAAACGGACAATTATGGATGTCTGGAGCGTACACCATTAAAGGAGGGATGGGCAGACAGGTAAACAGGAATGAAATCATGGTGAGCTTTTGTAAGGACTTTGGTTTATAGTCTAAAAGCAATGGTAAACGTTTGATGGCTTTTAAGTAGAGGCATTTCAGGGGTGTTGAAGGGGATTCAGAGTGACCCTAATGGGGATCTTTCATATCTTACCGTTGGGATAAAACTGTCATTTTTTGGGGTCAAAGTTTAAAGTTTCCCCCTTCCTTCAAAAATAAGACGTCTTGGATGGGTTTCTAAGGTTCAAATGTAATGAGGTATATAAAGCTTCCAGCCTGGTACCTGCTGTATAAAAGACTTTCAACAAAAGGCAGCTATGAGGGTGACCATGATGAAGCAACTTGGGATGTTTTGATCTCCAAGGTCATTCTCTGTCCAACAGGTGCCATCTCACCTCTCACCCTTCAGGAATACAGGACCAACTCGATTTTAGAGCCTTCTCTCCTCTCCTTTGCTTCCCAGTATTTTTAATGCACACATTTCTCTTCCTATCCCTCCTTCTCTCTTCCCTCCTGCTGAAACCTTAATATGAATTCCAGGTAAACCCTGAGAATTTTATCCTGTAAATTTTCTATGGAAATCTTTCCTCCACGGGTAGATTATTTAGCTCTCCAGGAATACCTTGACTTGAGAATTGGAAAAGACATTCAGCAGGCAAGCCTTCAGCACTGTTTCTTTTGAAAGCCTGGATGATGGAGAGCAGCTCATTCTGGAAACTTCTAGAAATGATATTGGTTCATATGTCCCCTTTAAGCACATAGGAAATTTCGAGCGGAGTTTTGGGGAAAAGACTGTATAAAGAGCCAAAAGTAGGTTGATAGATGTCTGAGAGATGTCAAAGGGAAGTGATATTTCTGATGCAAATTTATATGTGTTTTAACTATTTTCAGCGTTATTTGCTGCTCCCAATAGAATTTATTTATTTTGTGGGTTTTAATTGACTGATCAATGTGAACTTTATTTGGACTGTGGTCACGGATTATTCTGAGTGTTGGTGACTCTTTTGGGGGACGATTGCATTTGAAGGATAGACACGACACTCAAATCCTGAGGTCCTAGGATAGCAGAAAGAAAGCTACCTGGTAAAGAAAAGGGACAGGAAATAACATTTTTGGGTAGCTCCTCTGATGCAGGTGTTTAAGAACTTACATATAGCTCATTTCATTGTCACAGCAATCAGGGAACATAGATATTTTTATCCATTCATTGCAGATAAGAACTCTGATGCTCAGATAGGTTGAGACACAGCCCAAATTGACATAGACAGGAAGAAAGAGAACTTGAATTTGATCTTATGGAGTAGAGATCCATGTTCTTTCCATTGTCAGTTTGGGAAGAGCCACTTGGACACCAGAGAAGGAGACTTCGATACCAAACGGTGGGATTTGATTCCAGTTATTCACACTTTGGGGGGAGTCAATATCCTATCATTATTTTTTTATTTCCCCCTTTGATTTTGACTCAAGTCAATGGGACTCTCTAGGCTTCCGCTTTCTGATCTGTGAAAAGACGTGATTGGATGAAACTAGTGATTTTTAAACTGTGACATGTAGGGTGCCAGGTCACCTTCTGAGAAACTTAAAAGCTTCTAGGGGAATAATAGTTGTGCACACAGGGGAGGTAATGGAAAGGTGGGCTTCATACCTTCCACATCAGCAAGACCTTATCTTCTTTAATCTCCTTTATAGACTAGACTTCTGGATACTTTTGAGGAAAGAATTTCATGGCCATTGGAAAAAAAGGGAGGGGGACAGCTAGTCTACATGTCACCACACACTATATGGTTTGAATCCTTCAATTTCGTGTTCTGATCCACAGGTCTGAATAGATGAGCATTAGGTCTCAAAGCCTGGAAGCTCTTGAGAGGCTCAAATAATGAAAACACGTGACTGTCGATGGACCCATTTGTGTGAACAAAGGACAAAGCCGTGGAGGCAGAGTCGTTTGCTGCTCTCAGTCAATTTGCTGAAAATCCATTTGCCAACAGGCAATTCACCAAAACCCCAAATCCGTGTAAACCTAGTCAGTGAAAATAATTTTGCCGAAAGATCAACTGGCCTAATTCCCTGAAAACTGTCAAACAACTATTTTAAACCAGATCTAGGACAGTTTTGCCGCAACTGTTTCCTAGTAAGGGCAGAGGAGTTTTGCTTAAGAACTATAGACGGAACTGGGTGAAGGGAGGGAAGGGAGGGGACAGAGCGTAAGGCTTCAAAACGAGCAAAGTCTGTATAGTTGAATTCTACTCTTTAGAATACAGAACGTGCACTATTTGAAGTGATCAGAGACCAACGTAAAACGCAAGAAAAATGGACGTTCACATTAGCCGGATTACCAAATCCATACAAAAATTGGGCAGTAACTTTTTTTTTCCCGTTTCTTGGCTATTATGAATAACACTGCTGTGAACATTCACTTACAAACTTTTTTTTTTCTTTTTTTTTTGTAGGCATATGCTTTCATTCCTCTCGGGAAGATACCTAGAAGTCGAATTTGTAGAATTGCGGGTCAAGTGGTAAGTCTACGTTTACCTTTTAAAGCAACTGTCAAACTGTTTTCCAACATGGGTGTCCCATTTGACATTTCGCCAGCAATGTATGAGGGGTCCAGTTTTTCTACCTCCTTGCCAACCCTTGTTATTATCTGGCTTTTAGATTCTAACCATCGTCCTTGGGGTGAAGTGGTGTCGTGTTGTTTTGATTGACATTTCTGAGTGAGGAGGGAGGGGCATTGAGCATCTTTTCCTGTGCTCATTGGCCATTTGGGTATCTTCTTTGGAGAAATGTCTGTTCACATCCTTGGCCCAGTTTTAAATTGGGTTGCTTGTCTATTTATTACTAAGATGTGAGAGTTCTTTATACATTCTAGGTGACTTATCTGATCATTGATGTACAAAGAGTTTTCTTAATCTGTCCAACGTCACAGAGCTAGTAAATTATGGAATGGGGATTTGAATCCAAGTAGTCCTTTTAGTGACACATGCTATAGTTATAAATAAAATATGACAAATACGCTCGATTGATACCGACCCGATGTAGCTAACTGCTGTTTAAGAGATGGAAGAAAAATGATCAAAGTATGCACAAGCTGCCCGGAACAACTGACTTTGCTTGGAATGTAATATTTGTTCATGACATTGAAAGAGGAGCAGGGGTTTGCCAGTACCTGGCAGTGGCAAAGAGAGGTCAAGCATTTCAGGTGAGAAGAGCTGCGTGGACAAAGGGCAGAGAGATGTGGAAATGGCCATCCCCTTCCAAGAGCGGTGAGAAGTTAGAGCAAAGGAGTGCAGGGTAGGATGGGGGAGCAGTGAGCCATGAGGCTGAGTTCCGGAGCCAGGTGGGAAGGACCACACCAAGGTATCAGCATCAGAGCGTTATTCTGGGGACAGGATTGCCCCATCAGTTTCGTCTTACAGCACCATCCCAAGGCAGTGGCTGGGAGACCAGGTGAGCAGGGTCTGACAATGGCAGGAAAGGAGATGGGAGGCTGGGAGAGAGGGGATTTAATCTGGTACTTTGACTGCACATGTGAATCTGGGAAAACTAATTGTTTCTACTTTGGGGGACATGATGAAACATATTGTGTATAGGACTTAGGGGTGGATCCAACTGACTTCCATTCCTAACTCGCCTTGGCTCTAGTGTGTATCCTGGGGCTCATCGCATTACCTCTCTGAAGGTGACTTTCTGGGACAGAGATGAAAGTACTTGGCTCTGGAGGAGATGCCCAGTACACTTGTAAAGTAGCTACATGGCATCATGTTGAAATACTTCCTATTTACCTGTATTAAAAATATGTGAAGTGTGCGTGTGTGTGTGTGTGTGTGTGTGTGTGTGTGTGTGTGTTTATTTTAATAGCTTTATTGGACTATAATTTCCACATCATAAAATGCACCCATTAATCAGTGCACAATTTAATTATTTTAGTCAGTTTATAGAGTTGGGCAACTATTATCACAATCCAGTTTTGGAACATTTCTATCAGCCCACGTAGTTCCCTTATGCCTGTTTGTAGTTAATTCCTGCTTCCTCTCCCAGCCATAAACAACCCTGGTCTGCTTTCTGTCTGTACACATTTGTTTTTATAAACATTTCTTATAGATGAAACATGCAGTCCCTCTAAACCTTTCATGTAAATGATATAGACAGTCTTTTGCATTGGGCTTCTTCAACGTCGCTTAATATTTGTGAGGTTCACCCATGTTATAGTATGTATTGTACATTGCTGCTTTTCATTGAAGGATCGTATTCCATCATATGGATACGCATTTTGTAAATGCCCTCACAAGTGGATGGGCATTTGGATGTAAAGTGTGTGTGTGTCTTTTTTTGTAAACAACATCGTGTGCTACTAGGTCAAAACTCACCAGAATTTTCAGATTAACTGAGCGTTATTTTCCTTTGATTGTGTATTTGGAAGAAAGCAAATAACCATGCAGTAAAGACCATATCAGAGATATAAAAGGGGAGTTTGTCGTATATCATATTGATCAACGTCTTTATCTGTCTATCTATCTATCTATCTATCTGCCTGACTAGCTACTTATCAATCTATGTGTCTATCAATCATCACTATTTTATTTTAGCATCCCAGAGCAAAGGAGTAAAGCAGAAATTCCCCCCTTTAGGTCTCAAATTCCCAAAATAGAATTCTTTTAGTTATATGGTAACTATTGCAGAATAATTCAATTTCATTCATTTTGCTACAGCTGCTACCCAGGGTAGTGGTCTTGTTCACTTTAGGAATATTTTTAACGATGAGGTTGAAAACCAAAAACATTTGGTTGTTGCTGAGGCAAGTTGGAAATGAAATCCACCAGAATTTTTCCATTTTTCACACTTCAGGCTAATGACACTTGACTATAATAAGAAGTCTGTTCCCAAATTACCTTCAGGTGTGGCTTCCCAGGATCTCTGAAGGCACTAGTCTTGGTGCAAGATTTTTTTCCCTTGTGCTCACTCCCCTTAGAGCACCATGTCCCTGTTCTGAATTTCCTGGTCACTTGTCTGTCTCATTTATCAAGTCTTTACGTCCTAGGGGGCTAGTTTTTAGTGTTTGTAAACCTAACCTATAGTAAGTGCAGCCCCGCACATAGTAGAGGCTCAATAAAGTCTGCTGAAAGAATGGGTGTGAACCGAGTAGACTGCTGAGAATTTTGAGGTTTGTTTTGCAATTGGCAGCTAATTCTGAATATATTCTAGGTGGGTTGAAGTGAAAGGGACCACTTCCTGGCGCCATATATAATTTCCACTCGACAAGTCAGTTGTGTCGGGAAGAAATACCATGTGGTTCCCTTCATTTGCCCAGGGGAGTTTAGTGGGAACCAGCCACTTCTCACCTGCTGGCTTTCTGTGGTTGAAGAATCCAGATCCCTAAATAGTCTCTCCTTTGTGTACTGGGGTTCTGAAGCAGGCATGCATTTTCCCCTGCAGATCTAAAACTTTGCAGGCATGTTCAATTCTATATGTGATGCTTGGCCTCTGAAAGAGGACCTGAAAAAGAAGCCAGATTTAAAGTCAAGGATGGCAGCAACCTCCGTACTTGTCTGCATTCTTACCCCCGCCCATGTCCCCACACCTTTTCTTCACGAAGAAGCCAGAAGAACCTTTTCGAAGAGCAGACCTTATGGCATACCTCTCTTGAACCTCTCTCCAGTAGCTTTCCTCCTCCCCAAAGTCTAAACCTCTTAGTTTAGCAACATAGCCTCTCCTTAATGTGACCCAACTCTCATCTCTGGTCCCTCACCCCTTGTCCTGCATCTCTGCACCATGAATACTTGGCAATAGAGGCTGACTCCCTGCATGTTTCAGTGACAGCTGAGGGGATGGGGAGAAGAAGGAACAACAGAAACAATGTCAACTGTGGGGTGCTAGTCTACTGAACATGCTCTATACCCCTGAGAAAGAAAACGGGGGAGACAGGACTCTTATTTTTCTCTCTGTTGGCTTCAGTTCCCACGTACCTCTCAGAGTATGCGCTCTTTGTACACCACCCTCGGTTTTGTCCTGATTCTGGATCTCTTTAATGGGTAACAGTCCCCTCCAATGTCAGGGCAGGTTCTCCAGCTTTTCCAGGCTGCCTGCACATCCCTCCATCTGACAAGCCCTTCTCCCGTGTTCTTGTTCTCCGATTCTGCTCCCACTCAAGCCTCAGCCCGCGCTGCGTCTGCCTGGAAGCCATGTCTGAGCCTCCTCAGAGGGCATGTAATTACCCACCTTCTTTGCTAACAGAGCACCGTCCATGCCTGAAACAAGGATCTAATAGGACCGGTGAAGTGTTGGCTTTATAATTATCTAACATTCCGTCTACGTTTATTGCTTGACAGCCTTCCGTGAAACAGCTCTTTCTATCATAAATAGGTCTATTTGCCCTGAAAAACTGTTATTACTGACAAGGCAGGATAAATACTTAATTACTTCTCTTTAATTACCGCTTCGCAAAGGAAGAAGTTGCTTTAATCACCACTGTAAATGGTGACAAATGAAGTTTTGTTCTGAGTTTTTCTCTCTCTTTTTTTGAGTATCACTGTGGACTCATGGCTTTCCGAGGTCCGATGTGTTTCAATCCACTATAATCACTGCTTCTTTCAGTGTCCTAATCATCACAATTTCGGGCGGCATGAGCTCCTTCTACCAAAAAGGTCCTTGTGTCCTTCTGTCATACCCAATCACTGTTTGAAAGCTTCTTTGCTCTTGAACATGACAACATGTTCCAGGCTCACCTTGTACCTTCCCTAATGCAGTCCTGAAAACAGCTAGTTCTCCAAAAAATTCTGAATTTGTGGGGCAAAATCTGAGTGCTAATTGCTGCTAGGCCGTTTCAAAGGACTAAGATAGATAATACGCAATTAATGAAGCCATGCGTTCAGTTAACTATGTTCACTTCAATTTTAACATTAGTTTTACAGTTAATTGTTGATGTTATAATTGAATTTTTATTCTCTTAGATCGTCATTAACAAAACCAACTCCTCATCTGCTTTATTATACAATATAAAGAAAATTGTTTCAAAATAACAATATGAATTGTATTACTAACAAAATAGTCAGGTTTAGTTTAAATTTCTTTGTAGGTTTTTTTTTTTTTAATATAATCTGTGGAGCATATACCACTAAAGATGTGGAATCAGAGTACTGTAATCAAAGCATCTTAGGGAAAAAAAATAATCGTTTCTCTGTGTGGTTATGTTACTAAATTGATATATGGTTAGATTTACTTGTTTCCGTTTATTTTTAGTTTTAGAAATGTTTTTAAAGGTTACTTTTAATAGGTAATGAACTTACATTATTCAAAGCACATAACAGCATAGAAAGGTATACGCAGGAAGTTTGGTTTCTGTCTCTTTCTCCTCCACACATTCCCCAATGCACTTCTTATAAGACAGCCACTTTTATTCTTGTTTTTATTTCCTGTGTTCTTTTGTTGTTGTTGCAAATATATAAGACATAGAGATTCTTATTTTCTTCTCTTAGACAAAGGTAGCATCTTTTGATTGCTCTGTACTTTCTCGTTTTCACTTAGCAATATATTCCGGCAAACTCTCCCTATTACTGCATGGAGATCGTCCTTACGCTTATTTAATGGTTGCAGCATACTTTGTCGTGTGGATTTACCACAGGTTATATAACTGATCTCTAATGCTGCACACTTCAGTTTTCTTCATGTTTTGACTTCCAAATAGTGACATAATTACTGTCCTCACACATAAGACGTCATGATTTTTTTCCAGGTGTTTCTAGAGGATAGATTTCTAGAAGTAGAATTAGTGGGTCAAAGAGTCAATGAATTGTAACTTCGGTATAGATGCTGCCAACACCTGAGTGGGGGGTGGGGGAGGGATGGAAGGGGGGCGGTTATCTCTATCAATACTGGCCCCCAAGACTGATTCAAAGTGAAAGAATAAATGAATTTATTTTAAAGAGATACCTTGAAAACGGAGATATCAATAGTTTTTTAATACCAGGTTGCTTTAAGGAATTTAATCCACACTGTTCCTCTTCTAAAAAATAAAACAACCAGAACAAAAGTAAACTCAGCAACCCCAAAATACCTCTCACCCTTATTAACTGTTAATGAAGTAAGCACAGTATTAATGAGTGGCGACCGTGTCCCTCTGCTGTATTAGGTGCTAGAGCCACAGGTGTGAGTTTGCTCTTATGGAGCTTACGGTCTAGTTGGGTTGCCGAGATAGGCTTTACCCACCCAGTGACTCGATTACTAGGTTAGTGGTAATTGCGATTAAGACCTGCAAGAAGACGTGAGGATGAGCTAAGCCCATAGAACCAGAGGACGTGCCCTTCCTTGCCTTGGGAGTGGGATAAGGCTTTTCTCTGTGACATTTGTGCTGAGACCTGGGAAGTGAGTGATGATAAGGAAGAGAAGTGGCGAGGGGTGGCAGGAAGTGGCAAGAGAGCCAGGCAGAAAGTGGCAACAAAATTGGAAGATTCAGAGGTCGGGAAAGAGATTGTTGCAAGGACCCAAAAGGAGATCGGTCGGTGCAGCTGGAGCACAGAGAACCAGGACGAGAGGTGTGTGCTGCTGCCGAAGAGACAGGCAGGAGTTAATTCTTTAAAGTAGCACCAGGGAGACACCACGTTTTCTGAATCTTGCTTTTCCCCACAGTCCCTAAAACACAGCTGCATACAGAGTTGAAATGTGCAAAGGCATTTTTGAATTAACTGGGGTGGGTCATTTGAGCATCAATTTCTTTTTTTTAAAATTTAATTTATTGGGGTGACAGTGATTGATAAAATTATATAGATTTCAAGTGTACAGTTCTAAAACACATCACCTATATTGTATTGTGTGTTCCCCACCCAAAGTGGTGAACCATATCACCATATGGATGATAAGTGGTGAACCTTTCATCACCATAGATTTGACCCCTTTACCCTCTTCTACAACCTCCTCTTCCCCCCTTACCCTCTGGTAACCACTACACTGTTGTCTGTGTCTATGAGTTTTTGCCTGTTTATTTGTCTTGTTCATTTGTAAGCATCAGTTTCTTGGGTGAAGAACTGGACTCCTAATGTCTTAAATTAGAATGGGATCCTCCAGGGGCACCGCTGTCCAATCGTTGTTGTTTTTTAACCACCATCCAAAGACAACATACAAACAAACAGGCAGACAAACCATCTTTAGAGCTGGAAGACCTTCAGATCACCTGTTGTTTGTGAAGCATGGGGAAGCTACAGTGTATCCCAGCAACCACCGTGACCTTTCCTTGCATGGTTCCCTTTCATCCTCACAACAGCTCTGGGAGGTAAATACTAAGCAGGTGAACTCTGTTTTTCTCTCTCCTTTACAAGATGGACCCACGCATTGGTTGGGGGCAAGGAGTAGCATCACCACTTTATTCTCCTGTCCCCCAGAAACAAACAAGTCAGTTTCTCAGGAAAGGAACCCCAACAAAGAAGACCATTCAGGTTAAGGTTCTGAAGGTCTGGTCACCAACTAGGGAGGATTATCTCTTCCAGAAGGTTTATATCTTGATGACCTCACCACCATCATCACTACTATCCCATGAAAACACGTAACGTGACCGAGTGCTTCCAATACCTGTGTGGTACCATGCTCAGCCTTTGAGGTGGATTAATCATTTAATATTCACCACCATCACAGACGGTAAGAATTGCTACTATTCCCTTGTAGAGATAAAGGAACTTGGCTACAACAAGGCTCAAAAATGCCAGGCGCCGTCCTAAATACTGTCCCAACAATAACATATTAAACGCTTACAGCAACAACAGGAGGTGAGGACTACGGCTCTTATCTTACAGATGAGAGAACTGGGTCTCACGGTTCACCAGTTGTAGGGCTGGCGTTTGGCCCCACACCATCTTAACCAGGGTCTTGGTCTTCATAGCATTAGGGCCACAGACATTGTGGGTGGGGGATGGGAGTTAAGTTTGCCTCTGTGTTCCAGTGTCTGCTCACCTCATTGCTCTGAGCTCAGTCTCCTTACTTTGGGGTCTGTGCTCCCGACTTAGCTGGTTTGCTCTGAGGACCAGTGGAGATGAAGTGAAAGTCTGTGGCGTTTGGTTGAGTATTTAAGAGGTCCTGCGCTGAGTTCTGTCTTAGCTCAGACTCTTACTATCTGTGTGACCTCATCTGAACACGTGGAACTCTCCGGACTCTACTTGCTCATTTCTTCTGACACCTCAGAGATGTCAGCAACTCCATCGAGACAATGGCTAACAGCTAACGACTGCTCTGTGCTCTTTCTGTGTTCTCACTTTTGACGCCAATGTTATGAACTCAGGACTACTGTGGTGTCCACTTGACAGGTGAGACTACTGAGTGATGGAGAAACTTAAGAAACTTGCCAAGGCTCTCTCCTCACAGTTACAAGAGCCAGGATTTGAACGTAGGCCTGCCTGAGTCTTACCTGCCCCCATGCACACAAACATCTGTGAAGCCAGACAACTCTAGGTTTGAATCCAAGCTTTGCCCCATACTGGATGCGTGTCAGAATAAGTTACTTAACCTCCGGAGCCTCAGTTTGCACATCTGTAAAACAGTGGTCACTGGGTGGGTTGGCAGAGATGATTTATGCAAATGCCTGAGCTTAGGGCTCAGTACATAATCCGCTGGTAACAAATGTTAGCTGCCTTCTGGTTGGAATGCTGTCGATATAAATTGTTCCCTGAAGGCTGACACGAGGAGAACTGCCTTCCTCAGTCCACCAAATGAGATTTCGAGGAATTAAGATGGGCAACTTTCATTGATCATCTTGTAATTTCCACAACTGGGTGCAGGTTAGCCGTACTATATCACACACTAATTACATTCATCACTCCACGGGGCCCAAGGAATACACTGCTGTGTCTTTGCTGTTAAAATGGGGTTCGTCTAATTAAAACCAAGGAGTTCTGCAAACAGCCTATGGTGCCCTGAATTCCGGCAGGCTGTATTTAATCAAACAGTTGCCTCTGTGCCTACTGATTGTGTTTCTTTTGGCTCAGATTCTCTGCTTGATGTGCCATAGGACTGTACTATTGACTGAAGCTGATGGGAGACTAGGCGGGGAGAGGTACAAGTGTGTGCTGAGCACTGAGTGGTTACTGTTTTCACGGCTGGGTGCCTCAGCTTTTATTCTAGCTATTTAAATAAATAAAGCCTTAATAGGTGGAAGACTATTGTTACATCTTTTCTCCATTGACTTGGGTGTGCGTGCATTTCTTCATTTCTTCAGCATTAATTTTGGGGGCTTGCTGCTAGCCAGGCACCACGTGAAGTCCTGGTGATCCACCGATAATGTTCAAGAACTGATTCTTGACATCTAGGGGAAAACGATCCCACGATGTGGGAGCTTAAGGATCGTGCAGTGAATGACACTGTTACCAGGAACTTGAAATCAAAGGTGCTTGTGATTTATGGCCCGATGGAAGGGTCCTAGTAGAATGGAGTTAGCCGGATAAGGGATGACGTGCTTACTCCTCCATCTTCTAGCTACGTGCCTTGGGCGAGTCACGGTTTTATTCAGCTTCAGATGGCTCCATTGTGGGCTGGGGCTGACCATGCGTCCGTCGCAGCATTGTGGTGGACATCTAAGGAGACAAAGTATGTAAATCGCCAATGTTCGTGCTGCAATTTATATATTTGTTTCTGTTAATGTAAGTATTAACTGGGCCAGGCCCAGCAAGTTACTGAATCTTAGCGGAAGATATACCATTTATTTAACTTTAATAGTTACTAAGTACTATGCAGAATAGTGCATGACTTATATAATTTAGTTCTCTTAATAACAGTATGAACTAATACTAGTTTTAAGTCTGTTTTTCAGACAGAGAAACTGAGACACAGAAGTAACTTTCCTGATATGACATTGTTAGTAAGTGGCAAAGCCAGGATTTGAATCCTGGTTCCAGAGGGCTTGTTTGTAATCACTATGCTTTATAATGAGAATGGAGTATATGAAGATCTGATAATTAAGTTCGTGAACTCCTCCTAGAAAAAGTGCTACATAGCTCATTGATGAATATCACTATGGTCACCTTCAAAGTACTCCCCTTGGGAAGCTATGCACTGATGCCAGTGCCTAGTCCACCCTTCAAAGCAATTTTGGAACTCTTTTTCTGGAATGGCCATCAGAGCTGTCATCATATTACCCTTGATGTCCTGAATGTCATAACATGTCTTCCTTGCAATATTTCCTTTATCTCCGGGTAAAGAAAGAAGTCACTGGAGGCCACACCAGGTGAGTAGGGGGCGTGTTCCAATACAGTTATTTGTTTACTGGCTAAAAACTCCCTCATAGACAGTGTCGTGTGAGCTGGTGCATTGTCGTGATGCAAGAGCCATGAATTGTTGGCAAAAAGTTCAGGTCGTCTAACTTTTTCATGCAGCCTTTCAGCACTTCCAAATAGTAAACTTGGTTAACTGTTTGTCCAGTTGGTACAAATTCATAATGAATAATCCCTCTGATATCAGAAAAGGTTAGCAACATCATTGCAACAAGTTCGCAAACTTAATTGTCAGAGCTTATATAAGGACCTTTACACTGGCCTGGTGCTTCAGATAAAAAACAAAAACAACAGCAACAACAACAAAAAAACTTACATCATCTTTAGGAAAGTCATGGCAAGTATTATGATCTACATTTCCCAAAAGGAAACTGATGTTCAAAAAGTGAACTGATCCGCCCAATGTCACTAAGGTAATATACAATGGAGTGTAGTATGCATATTGAATTATTTTATCAAATTATTGAATTATTTTAGCAAATTGAAATATTTCATCCATTAGTTGATGTATTGCATTTTAATTTACCTTTAGTTGTAATTTTACCATATCAGGAGGCAATAATAAAAAAAATCCCTGATACATATAAGCTACATAATATTGTATCTTATGGATACTCATTAAGTTTTTTGTATTTTTTTATTACAATTTGTTGGGGTGACAATGGTTAGTAAAATTACATAGGTTTCAAGTGTACAATTCTGGAATACATCGTCTGTATGTCACATTAACTGACTCTGGGTGGTGGAAAACCACTTCCCAGTTGTTGGACTTTTTGGTTTTCATTTATTTGGGCAAAGAGTATTACTTTCTATCTCACTAATACCGTTTTACTTAATCTTAGATCTTTGTCTGGATTAATGATTGCTTCCTTAGAATAGATGAATTCTTAGAGATGGAGTAACTGGGTCAAAGTTTGTGACCTCTTACCTGTTGATTGCCAAATTGCTCTCCAAGACATAGTAACTACTTAACAAAAATTTGTTGAATGAGAGAGAAAGGCATTTATCTCATCAGTGTATGAAATCCCTTTTGTATCAGTCTGGGTTTGGTTAAGAAAATAGAACTACTCCCAAGAGTTTTTGGGAAAAGAGTTTTATGAGCAATGAGGGCTTACATGAATGTGGCAAGAGTGGGGAAGTGAGGCTTGGGAAGCCTACAGCCAGAAGATGGGAAAAACCATCACTAATGACTTCAGCCCAAAGCACTGGAGCTGGTAGAGAAGTTGAGCTTCCAGAGATGTTAGAGAACCTACCATACTGGTCACCATGATTGCAAAGTGGGAACTCATGGCAAGGCCTAAAAACTCTCCGCTAGGACCTCTGGCTTCTGCCTTACTTCTGCCTTCCAAATCTCCATGAGTTCTTCCCTTTGGCAAACTAACTCTGAACCACATAGCGAGAAGATTCTAGGAAACACAGTTCATGTCTTAGAAGGGAGTAGGACTGGTGCTGATACTTGACAATCCACGGTAAGCTTCTCTTTAGATCCTCAGCAAAATTTGATGGACCCTGTCATTATGCTTTCCCAATAGGAAAGGGAACAAGCGATTACCTTATTTTAGTTTGCATATTTAAATATTTGCATTAAAAAAATTTTTTTTGCATGTACTTATTGGTTATCTATTTATTCCACACACATTCCTAAGCACCTGGTATAAATCAGGCATCGTTCTGGCCTTGGGGGAAAGCCCTAGTGAGTAAGGGGGACAACAAAGTCTCTGCTGTTGTGAAGCTTTCATTCCAGGCCGGGGTGATTAGACAAAGGAACCAATAAAGGAAAAAGATAATTCCAGATAGTAATAAATATTAGAGGGAAAATTTGTAGACAATTTGGAAATGGGCAAAAAAGATTACTGACCATCCCATCAGTGGAGCTGCAGTCTCTGCAAATTATTTGCTACTGTAGGGGTGGAAGGTCTCGGTTTGTCTTCAACCCAGGCTACTTTATAACTCAGCATAGACAGAAGTTAACACGTAGAAAACTGTTGGTGATGCAATTCATTCCTGCCCATAGAACTGCAAACGGTATCTGGCGGAAGGCGACTGATTATCATCCTGTCGATACTGGGCCTTTTTGACAGTTTTACACCAATTTGTGAATTCATTTCGGCATTTGTTAGCTGAATATCCGTGTGTGGAAGTTCTCTGTTGAACTGGTTGTAACATCTCACTGGTTACCTCACTAGTTACCGAGTTAAAGAAAATCTTTGATGTAGGTTCATTGTATATGAGCATGAGAGTCGTGATTCTGTCTTCTATTCAAACGGAGAACAGTTCGGAACAAGTAAATGAACAAGGTAAGGTGACTAGTACCCGCATCATGAAGACAGCAAGCTAGGGCTTGTTTGGGAGGGTGAATGTGGGGCGTGAGGGGAGACGCGTGATTGGATCGGGTGATCAGGAAAGTCTTCACCGAGGAGGTGGCATTTGGGCTTAGACTTCAGTGCATAATGGAGATGCCCCTGTACAGATGGAGGGCAGAGTGGTCCAGGCAGAGGAGCGTGCGCAGATGTCCTGAGACCCGCTAAGCGGTCACATTCAAGAAACCAATTGCAGTGAGTAAGGAGGTGAATGGCAGCTGTGATTGAGGGCGCTCGTGGAGGCCAGGTTCTGTTGGGCCTTTTAGGCCAAGATGAGGAACTAGAATTTTATTCTAAGTGCTGTGAAAAACTACTGTAGATTTACCCTGTGACGTGTCATCTGCTTTGTATTAGAGAATGGGTTTGCGTGTCTTCTTTTATGAGTATTCCATTCTCATTTTTCCCCTCCAATTATTATTATGAAACCTGACATTTTAATGAGCTTATCATGAATAAAAATCTAATCTTATTTTGATGAACAATGATAAACAAATGTAATCATGAAAGAAACGCATCATCATTGGAGAAACATTCGCAAAGTAAAAAAAAAAATGTACCAAGAGGAAATAAGATACATTTAGCTTTTGGAAATATAAAACCTAGCTCATGGAGGGTGTTTAATTTTGTTAGTATCTCAGGATCTTGGCCACCTTGAACCAGGCAAGATGACTTAGAAGGCGATTTCTAAGCTGACCAATCCACTACCATTCAGTGATTTACTGAGTTGCTCTGCCCATTGGGCAGCAGAAGCTAATAGGTACCCCCTGCACGCCAGAGACACCTGAGGCTTTTGTCCCAACCCCAGTTCATTTCAGGTCACACAGCTGCTCTTCCTGCCTCTGGCAGACACCAACTGCGAAGGCTCTTCCGGCCTGGCAGTCCCAGGGGTGGGTGGTAATTTTCTCCCCCCACCTCCCAAGAAGGAACACACCTGGGAAGAAATTAACCAGTGGAAAGAAAGCATGTACAAAGAAAGCAAGAGGAAATTCAGTGGAGGTGCCCGGAGGCCTGTATGATAGGAAGTGGGAAATGGGCTTTTTTTCTTTTTTTTCTTTTTTTTTTTTCCCAAGCCTGGCTATGAAATAAAGATCTATTCTTTACTTAAAGATTACTATTTAAGTCAGTGGAGTTAAGTGCTCCTCAGATGGGGACATGAGGTCAGGGAAAGGCCTCCTTTTTGGATGGAAACTACCCTAATCTTATTATGGGTGAGAACAGCCAGTGGAAAAGGGACTGACACTCTCACCATTGGGTCCCCCGATGGCGGAAATGGGGAGTCCATTTCCATTGCTGAATGAGATGTGGGAAATCATTCCAGGGGACAACTCTCTGGTTGATCTCTCCTTTTCTGTAGGGGGAAAGGCTTTCCATGTAAAGGGAAGACTTTAGCATTAAGGGAATTTGGGAACCATTGAAGTGTAGTTGAAAATGCCCAGACCTCATGGTCAGGACTGGAACATACTTATGAAAAGCTGTGACTTAATTATTCTAACATAAGTGTTAAGAGCCTGGGATTTGCAGCCAGGCAGACCTGGGCTCAAATCCTAGCTTTGCCGTTTAGTAGCTGTGTACCCTTGGGCAAGTTAATTACCTTCTCTGAGCCTCAATTTCCTCCCGTGTAAAGTGGTGATGATAATGGCATCTGCCACGTAGATATGTGGTAGGATTAAGAAGAGAAAATATATTTTCTGCGCTTACCACCATAGCTGAAGGGTACAGTCTACATGCACACAAAAGAGAAGGAATGAAGTTCTCAGAAATTAGTAAGGTTCAGGTAACCCCATCTAGGAGGGAGAGACGTTCCATATGCCCTAGGGAGATGGGTTTTCTTGGTGGGGGCACAAGGAATTCTTCAGTTGGGACAAAATATCATTCAGAATGGCAAATACCATTGTTTGTTATGGTTTATGTTAACTCTGCATCTAGCTGCTTTCTTGTTGAGAATTCAGTATCCCAGGAATTTTCACACAGGTAAAAGTGAGCGTCTGGAGTGGATGCAGGTAATCTGGTCAGTGGACCACCTTGTACAGGCTGAGTAATGTGAAGGGTTTCAGTTTTCCTATCTGTCATTTGGAAATTACATCTATTTCCCAGAGTTGCTGTGAGGATCAAATGGCACATAGTAGATGTTCATTAAATTCAACTTCTTTTCCTTATCAATGGATTAACTCAGTCAGTTAACAATTCTAACAGACACTGTCCCATGTGTCCAAAGATGCAACAATGCACAAAGGAGATATAGTTCCTGCTTTACTTTTTTTTTTTTTTTATGAAACATATTCTACAGGAAGATAAACTTAAAAAAAATGACACAAGGAAATACATTAGTGAGTTCTTTGTAAGTGTAATGAAAGAGAGAGCAACAGGTACACAGACAGACCCTATTTAGATTGGGGTTTGTACAGAGGTGGTCAGGTAAAGCAATTCTCTGAAAAAAACAATGATGTTTTAAGTTGACCCTTGAATGGTAGTAGAAATTAATCAGAGGCAAAGTTTTCTGGGAGGTGGAGAGAGCATTTCAGGAATGGACAATAGCATGTTCAAAGATCCCAAAGTGGGAAGGGACTTATGGGCAGGAGTGGAAGTGAGCAAGGGGACCGGTGTCCCTGTAGCCCCAGAGGACATTTGGATTCCATCATCCCTTCCAGCACATGACCCACCAGTTTCTCTTTAAGGTATGCCTCAAGCAAGAAGGATTCCAATAAAGCTGCCTGCCTTTCTCTTCACCCATGCTTGCTCCTTGAAACATAATGAATTGACTTCATGGGACTTGAAGCTTCCGTTGCTAAACTAGGGGGACCGAGTGTCCTGGTTTGCTCACCCCAGATTAATCATTCACAGCACGCCCTTTCCTGCTGAAGTCTGTCCTGGTTGGACTGATGAATTATGTAGTCGTCCTACACCCACACCTGGGACTTGCCATTTCTGGTTGCCGGTGTGAATGAAGAGATGTGCTATGTGTGGTACTTCCCTTCTTCTCGGTCAGTTGTGATTGTATTTAAAGCTTTGAGCATGCTATCTGGCCGGAGGATGACCATTCAATAAAGTGGCAAGTATTATTATTGTTGCGGTTTTCCTCCCCTCCTGTGGGGGTAACGATTTCTGCTGATAGAAGACCGTGGATTGTGGTAGAACCACCAGTTAGCCAGATCGTTTTCCTTTTCTACAGGAAGCAAGGAAATAATTTTTGGATCACTACTCTAAGCCAGGCTCTTTGGTTGATTCACCCTGTGCACTTCTGTTCAATCGTGTTTTTAAGTCTGTGCTTCTAGATGGGGCTTTTGCTCCTCTTGGTCGCATTTCTGGCTCCAGCACTTATTCACTGGGTGACTTCAGGCAGATCACTGAGCTCTGTGGACCTCACTGCTCTCTTTTGGGGGAAGTTGTTTAAAATGGGGGTTCAAATTCAATTGGGGTGATCAGAGCGTGAGTTCAGAATGGGAGTATAATTAAGGAAAGCTGTAACCGTACGAGGTTGGACAATTAAGTTCGCGAACTCATCCTAGAGAAAGTACTACATACCTCATTGCTGAATATCACTATGGTCAACTTCGAAGTACTCCCCTTGGGATGCTATGCACCGATGCCAGTGCCTCGTCCACCCTTCAAAGCAATTTTGGAACTCTTCCTGGAAGGGCCATCAGAGCTGTCATCATATTACCCTTGATGTCCTGAATGTCATCAAAATGTCTTCCTTGCAATATTTCCTTTATTTTCGCGTAAAGAAAGAAGCCATTGGGGGCCAGATCAGGTGAGTAGGGAGGGTGTTCCAATACAGTTATTTGTTCACTGGCTAATAACCCCCTCACAGATAGTGCTGTGTGAGCTGGTGCATTGTCGTGATGCAAGAGCCATGAATTGTTGGTGCCAAGTTCAGGTCGTCTAACTTTTTCATGCAGCCTCTTCAGCACTTCCAAATAGTAAACCTGGTTAACTGTGTGTCCAGTTGGTACACATTCATAATAAATAATCCTTCTGATATATGTATATAAAAAAGGTTAGCAACACTGTTGCAACAAGTTCGCGAACTTAATTGTCAAACCTGGTATTGCTTCTCTTATTGTCTGAAGAAAGAGTGTTTACAGAATAGGCTGCAAGATAATGCCGCTGAGACACCACTGCGCCCTCCAATGTGTTGCCTTATGCCCATGTGTAAGAAGACTTCCCACACCCATTGTCTCCATGAAGCATGACCAGGGGCAGGGGCTTGTTCACAGAGCCTGATAACATCACTGGACTCCGGTTTAGCGTTTTGGATTCAAAAGCTGGGCAAGAGTGAGAAGTGGTTTTTCTGCTGGCTGCTGTCTTTTGGCTTTGTCTTCTCTCTCTAGCACATGACCGGATCTGGCAGAGGTAGTGGTCAGAGGAGTATGATGGAGGAAGTAACCTTTTCTCTGATTGGGGCTTCACACGCCTGGGCCATCGCTGGCTGGCAAAGGGCAGTGTGTTAGCAAACAAAAGTGTTCTTATTTTTTTTCCGTCAATGAAAAACGCAGCAAACCGCAGGAAGAGATGACAGCCCCTTTCCCACTTCATTCACACGAAAGAGAATGAACTGCATTGTAGAGTGAGCCTTTGGGCATTATCTGATGCTGCTATTTCTGCTGGTCTGAATTTGTACATCTCCCACGTGACTCAGGGTCGTGTGGTCTCCTTCCCAGGGGGTGACTGTGACTGCTTAGCGTTCTGCAGAGTATCAGTTCTGGACTGGACATCCAGCCACTGAAAATGAGTAGGCTACGTGGGCCCCGAAACTTCTGACATGGGGAACAGTGCCAGGGGGCATTTAGATTGCAACGGGCTTTTCTTATGTTTTTAAAAAATATATAGGGACTTTTTTGGCAAATGAAATTCTCTCTTTCTCTCTTTCTCTCTCCCTCTCTCTCTCTCTCTCTTTCTCTCTCTCTCTCTCTCTCTCACACACACACACACACATTCCTCAGTGATTAGAATTTGCAATTAGTCAGAATTTATAAGAATTCTTCTGTAGGGTGAAGAAAGAGCAGCCACGGACCCATGTGAGACACTTCCCGAACAGTACCTTGTTAACCCCTCACCAAACCCTCCAAGGTAGGTATTATTATCCCTGTTGTATTGGTAGGGAAACTGAGGTTCAGAGAGGTTCGACTGTTGGCTTAAGATGATCCCAAATACAAAGGGTGGGTCGGGAAGCTGACACCCACCGCATAGCAGGCACATGGCACGAGCAGGGCCAGGCGTGCCGTAGACATCTCTGTGCCTTCTCACAGTGACTTTATTGTCATCCCCGTTCATAGAGGAGCCGTCGGAATTCTACGAGGCTAGGTCATGTTGTCCCATGTCACCGCTACGTGAGTCCACTTGTCGGAGCCAGAGACTGTTCCCAAGCAAACCCAAGGTTTTTCTCATGGGTGTGATCACAGAGGAAGCTGGCCAGTGCTGACTCAGCACGAGCTCCCAGACCCCTGTCACAAACTGGGTGCCATTGTTTCTCTACTCCCTCAGCAAACTTTGAAGACATACGGTACCCAAAGCATTGCAGAGGTGCTCAAAACCAAGATTTTAACGCTTGCGGAACCAAACGCAATGTATATATGTTCACCATGCTGAGGCAGAGAGCCGAGGGATGCAAGTTCAAAAGCATGTCAGAAACAGGAAGTTGCTGGTTAAAGGCAACACACTCGACAAGGTCCTCCCTACCCTGAAAGCGTTGTAGTAATTTAAATCTGTGTACTCGGAAAACATTCTTTCCTTATCAATAGGACAATTTCTAAAAACTTAGAACTTAAAAACAAACAAACAAAAAGCGACCATCTATCAAAAACCAACTTAGTGTCAGGACCAAGCTGTATACTCGTATATTATCTCCAAGTTTTACAATAACCCTGAAGGTGGGTATTATTTTCCACGTTTTCTAAGACAGGAACCTGAGACTGAGAGAGATTAAGAAACTTGAAATATCAAGTCTTCAGCTAGTAACGGATGGAATTCAGTTCTGTGCTTTTCACTCCTGCAATCTGCTGACGTGTGTGCACAAATGAAACACTCCTCAGCTCAAATTTTGGAAACTCCTCATTGAGCTTTGTTTTAAAACCCATGAAGTGCTTTGCAGTAGTTTCAAACATAAGTCCTAAGGCTTGGCGGGGGGCGGGAGGGGGCTAGGTATTAGTCCGTGAAAGTCTAGTGACCCTTATTTTAAATTTTAGTTTGTGATATCATTGAAGAATGCAACTGTGTACCTTCTCCGTCGATGCTTTCCCTTTCTCTGTGAAAGCCTAGAGAGCCTGACTCATCCTAGGTGTTTGTGGAATGTACTGTGATTTTTGCTTAACTGCTTTAGGGTTTTTCGCTTGTTTGGTTTTTTCACTAAAAGAAGACTAGAGACAGACACTAAAAAGGGTAGAACATTCAAGCCAGCAAGATGTGGCAGTGAACTGGGAGGAAATAGAAAAAGAAATTGTGGAAAAGTACATCTGTGATTTCAAAAGCATAGAAGTGGGGTTATTCAGGGTTGGGGCAAATAACCGCAGGCTTGTTAGTGATCTTAGTTGAGTTCTTCCTAACCTTTTTCACAGGACAGCACTCAGAAAATACCTATGGTATTTGTTCAGCACACTGGGATACATAGCGAAGGAGGCTCACTGCAGAGTTTACCATCCTTGGGCTCTGTCCAGCCTCTCTGAGTACTAAGGGGATTAGCATCTTGGCAGAACTGTCCCGTGCCCAGCACATTGGTTAGGAAGCACCAGCATCGGCAGTGTCACAAATATGTACAATAGTGGACGATGTCTTTTGCTTCTGCACCTCTAATCCTTGCCACTCAGTCAGCCTTCAAACATGTTTGTTGAATTGAATGGAATGACAACTTTGCATTTTCCAGAAAAGATAATCTGTAGCATCCTTTGCTCAAGAAGATAGGGCAATGTGTCATAATGCTTTTTAGAAACGTTTTGAAATGAAAGCTAAAGGAAGAGTGTGGTGGATTTACAGAGTCTCTCAGCTAGTCAGCAGCAAAGCTGGGAAAGGACGCAGCAGCTTCTTTTTTTTTTTTTTTCAGTTAAATGGTAAACTACAGTTCTTCTGCTTGGGGGGTTCATGTCCAAGGACCCAAAGTGCCAGATGTTTCCAGTAGATAGGCCACTACGAACAGTGTGCCCTATAGACACCCGGACTTTGCTTCTGTGTGTGTTAAGAGGTAGAAAAGAGGGAGCCAGTGCCCACTGCATGCTGCATAGTCTGCCTTCTATTTTAGATTTGTGATGACACAGTGTTGTTTTGTGTGTGCGTGTTTTTTTGAAATCTAAAAACTTTCAAATACATATTTCCAAATGTCAAAATTAGAGGAGACCTGTGTGCTTGTGTGTGGTTTCTTTCCTGGGGAGTCACTTGGAAACCATTGCAAGCTGATGATAGCGGCCGTTATGTTTTGACTAATCTGGCATGAATTTTTCCCAAAGATATGCAACACCAATCATCCGGAAACTACTCACTTACTAGAAAAAAAAAAAAAAAAAAAAAGAGAGAAAGAGAGAGAAAGAAAGAAAAAAAAGAAAAGAAAGATCTTGAAGGGAAGGGGAGAGCTGTAGCAAGCCTGCAAAGGTTTTTTTATGGCCCAAACTTTCTTCTGCAAGAGGTACCTTCTTGAAAGTGATACAGAAGGGCTGAGGTTCTATATATATATATTTTTAAACCATGCTCTTGGGAAGTTGCAAAAGCTGAACAGAAAGTACAAAATCTGGAAGTTTAAAAAAAGGCACAAAACCTACTCAATGTGGCCAAAAAAAAAAAAAAAAAAGACACTGAGAAACAGAAAACATTTTGCTCACTTTTAATGTCCCAAATCTAACTCATTTAGTTCACTATCTTTTTTTCATATGGGCTCAGGTATTAAGAAAGCCTACCCATTATTGTCCTGAGTGCTTTCTTGTAAATTCTGTTTCCATATCGTGAGAAATAGTCTTATCATTTATCATGACTAACAAAGGTCCAGAAATAATCACTTTGAACAGAAAAAGTCATAAGGACACGTCTTCCAATGCACAGGGGACAGTGACAGAAGTACCTGAGCAGAATAGGAGACATGCCCACGGTGAGGGCGTGTGAAAGCTGTCATTCTTCATCCAGGTCTGGTTGGCTAAGCAAAGGCTCCTGAGGCCACCTCTGTCTCTTTTCAGGGCTGGCCTTCTGTGGAACCTCTGAGTGGACACAGCCCTGGTGCACATCCGGAATCCGTTGCTGCCTCTGCCACTTAACTGGCTGCATGATCTTGGACATCCCTTCATCGCTCTGAGCCTCAGACTTTCTCAACTGTAAAATGGGGATGCGTCACCTCCAGCTCCCTCCCTGTGTTGTTGTGACAATTCAGTGAGGACATACAGGCCAAGTATTTGGCATGTAGTAAATGCTATTATCATCTTTCTTCTGTCACCTTTTAGGAGACCTAACGGACCACGTGGAGGTTGATAGGTGTTTAAACCAAGAATGGACCAATATGTATTGTGGGTGAGACGCGTGCATGGATCTCATCCTCCCTCAATCAAGGGGATGGAAGAATGTAAGGGGCTCACGTTTGCTCATTATTTGTGGGGTGTCAGGCTCTGTGCTAGGCCATCTCACTTACTTCATATTTAATTCTTGCAGTAACCCTACGGAGGAGAACTTATCTCTCTCTCTCTCTCTCTCCCATCCCCTCTTATGGATTGGGAAACAGGGCCGGGGAGATTTTTACCTTCCTGTGGTCATGCAGCCAGTAAGCGGCAGGCTTGGGAAAGGAGTTCAGCTTTCCCCATAGTTTATCATGCAACTGACTGAATCCATAATCTCAGACATGTATGTTAGGAAGTTCTCTGGAGATGGACAATAGCTAATGACTTTCATTTTTAACAGTGGCTAATCACAGGTTTTCTGACATACTGATCAACTGTGACCCTGTTTGTAGCTCTCTTCTGCCTGAAGACGGTGTTTGTCCCCTAGCTTTTCTGATGTCAAGGGTACAAAGCTGCCTCTTGAGCCTTTGCCCTGAGTGCAAGGGGGAGGGAGAGCCAAAAGGATTGTGAACAAGGCTCTCGCAGCTTGCAGTATTTAGATTTGGCTAAGTTCTTTTCCAAGTTTCCCAAGTCTCACCTCACTCACACCTCTGTGCCTTGGTGTGAGCTGTTTCCTTGATTTTACCAAGTCTTACCCTTCTAGATCTGGCTTGATTATTTCCTTCTATCTCAAGGCTTTCTTTCCTCACAGGTAGAATGAAGTCCTCCCTTGTTTTTCATACATCTCAGCAGTGATTACAGTACTGTGCGTTGATCGGCTTTCCCACGTAGCTCCAATAAGCTGGGAGCTCCCTGACGGTCTGGATTGTGTCTTATTTCTCTGCCCACGCATGGCACACACGTAGTTGGTGTATAATACTGGCAATTCATGAATTAAAAGGCACTAGCATTGGCCTCTGAGTTACTATGACATTCTGGGAGCCGTGCCGTCCTCTTAAGAGGCTCACTATTTATGCCCACTTTTCAGGCCTTTGCGTCTTCTCAGCATCCTCATTTTTACTCTTCTATGGTCAGAGAAATCCCAGAATAGCTCTAATTGATGACTATTTTGGTCCCAACTATACCTTGACTGTTTATTTCTATTCTCTGCCTGGGACCCCTGGGGATTCTGACTTAATTAGTTTGGACACTTGCCTCACAGAGCAAATTGTTTAAATATAACCAGCACAATACAAGATACTCAGGCTGCAACTCTGAATCCCAGTATTTGGGGAAGAGATACACATGCGTGCAAAAGAGAGAAGCCATTCATGAATGCCTGGGGTGGGGGAGGGGGTAGCAGTTGAAAAGGATGTGAAAGCCACTTCCTTTCTCATGTGAGTAGAAACTCCAGCAGAAGTTATCAGCCATTCATCTATATGATCATTCATTTATCTGTTTGTTCATTCATTCGTCTTGTATAGCCTGCATTATTGTAGGAGTCCCTCAGTGGTCTTTCTCCCCCTCTTCTGGCCCCTGTCCAGACTATCTTCTGCAGCACTGACCATGACCTTTCTCTGCTTCTCTGTTATTCACAAGATAAAGTGCAGGCTCCTTAGCACGGCATCCAAGGCCTCTGATCTAGTCTCTTCCTATCGCTCGCCCTCATGTCCTGCAGCCTCCCACTGGCACCTCTCGAAGCTCCAGCAACGTCAGAGTCTTAAGGAGGCTAGGGAAATGCCAGTTGGTTTTGCCTCCATTCTTTTCTGTGTGCTGGCCCCTGTCTTCTAGACGTTTCCCTGTTCTTCTCCTACTTAAACTCAGCTCGACCCTATCTCCACTGTGAGGTTTTCCCTGACATTGCAAGTAGATGCAAATCCAAAGGAGGTGTGAATCCTCTTTTTTTTTTTTTTTTGCATTATAGTGTTAACAGCCACATACCTGTCAAATGTAACCTGTCTGATTACATTGTGCTGAACCTGTTTGGTGCTCATCTTTCTTCCCACGAGTCTGTGAACGACTCATAGTCAAGGCCCATGTATTATTTATTCCTCACAAGAACAGTTCCTGACATATAGTAGGTGCTAAATAAATGCACCTTGAATGAGCACACTTATTATATGCTGCCTGCTAGGAGTTGGAATGTTAGTCTGAATCCAAGTCGAATCATTAATAGGTTTTAAGCGGTGGTAGTGTCAGGGTTGGGATTGTGTGTCGGGAGAAAATGGAGCATGAATGGGGTTGGGGAATTCTGCAGGGCAAGAAACCAGCCCACCTCACCCTCACGCCTAGCTCCTTCCACCATTATTATACTCCACCCTTCCTGGAGAGTGTTCCCCTCACGAACGTCTACATCCCCTCCAGACACTAAACATCATCTCCTCCCAGGAACGGTCCCTGAGCTGTTCCCACAACACTTTATAATGTTCTCAATGGTAATATAATATGTCTAATATTTGTTGAGCATTTTACTATGTGCGGAGCGCATGGCACTTTAAAACAATGAGTCATCAGAGTGGCCCAGTGAAACGCTGTTATTAACCTTTGTTGACAGTTGAAGCAACTGAAGCTCAGAGAGGTTAATCACTTCCCCAAATGGCCCAGCTAGGAATAGTGAATGCAAGTCTGACTCAGAGTCACTGCTCTGAATGACAGTATCTGTATGGTAGTTTCTTTCTTTGCCCCTCCTATTATAGTAGGACACCTGACACAACTGTTGGATTTAATTGAGTTTTACACCTACAACCGGTAGACCTGTTGGTATGGGGACGTCTGGAGTCCTTAGGATTGTTTGTCATGTTGTCCTTGTTTCCTCTGGGCAATGCTAGTGACCCCCTTTCCTTTGTTTCTTTTCCTTATGTCCCTCCAGGTTCTTTCATGATGTCCAGTTTTTAGTTGCATTGCATCACTTTTCTCTCTTCTTTTGAAATTTTGCTTTGAAGTCTCTTGTCATCAGTCTTCTCTGTTGCCCAGGAAGCTGTTATCCCTTGTGTTGATGAGACGGTGACTTCCCCAGACAGGGATCTGTTGTTTTCACATGGTGGGCTGCGATCCACACTTCAAAGCCCACTTGTCAATGTCATTTTAATGGCCAGTCCACACTTCCTAAATGTGCCTTTCCCTGTAAGGTCATGACCTTCAACTAGAAGAAGAGAGGAAAGTATCATTTGGGTCTGTGAGTTCTTTAATTCTTTTACCCCCGGCTTGATGGAACTTGTGTTATGATAGAATCTAGACTGGCCTGGGCTCCATCTCTGCCGGTACAACTTCCTAGCTGTGGAGCTTCTGTAAAATGGGAGCACTGATGTCAGCTTTCCTGAGTTGGAGGCAGGATTCAATATGATAGTGGGTATGAAATCTCCTTGTTCAATCCCTGGCTCATAGTTCTGCTGAGCACTAATGGCTACCTTTCTCTTTTCTTTAAAGTCACATTTGAGGGTCCTTGCAACTGGCTACTTTGTGTGAATCAGCCCCATTACGTAGAGGCTGGTGGACTTGATGGTGATTCAGGTAAAACTTAATTTTCCATCTATTTGCCATATAACAGACACTGGCTAGGTGTTTCTGTATTTGTCATGTCACATAACCTTACCACAGGGGTTGGAATAGGTCTTCTGTAAAGGGTCAGATAGTAAATTTTTTAGGCTTGTTAGGCCATAGGTTTCCGTCATGTCTACTTAACTCTTCCTTTGTAGTATGAAAGCAGCATAGACAATATGTAAATGCGTGAACATCACTGTGTTTTGAATAAAACTTTATTTGCAAAACGAGGTAGAGAGCCAGATTTGACGAGCTGGTCATAGTTTGCTGATCCCTGTGTTATTAGAATGTTCTTGGTCAACTTTCACTCCTCCATAGTGTAGCTACCTACAACAGAAAGACAGCACACTCATCCAGTAGCTTCCTTGGACTTCGTATGGTCATCTATATTCTCTCTTCTTAGGCAGACATCAAATGCAACAGCAGTTGGTCACGGGGGCTCCCGGACCCAGCTTACTAGGCTTGTACATCATTCTCTGTTTGCCTCAAGGAGCACTTACTGCTTCCTGAGCAGGTACCACCTCACACTCTGGTCCATGTCAATACGGAAGGCTTCACATTCTCCCATGTGGCATTGGAATATTGGCCTCCGTCCTATCAGAATGTTTTCCCTCTGATTATCCCCTGGGATTATTTTCTCTATCCCTATTCCATCTAAGAATAGTTTGCTCTAAGGCAGAAATTTCAGATCCTGTTCTCAGAATTGGACAGATTGGGGTTGAGTTCTAGGCTCCCTACTCACTAGCTGTGTGACCCTGTGTAAAACCCCAGGTTTCTTATTTACAAGATAAGGACAATAGCAGTAGCTACCTCACAGGATGTTCATAATTCACGAGGGAGTGCGTATACCATCAGCACATTGTGTGGCCCATTGGAGGCACTCGTTTATTCAGTCATCAAATACCCACTGACTATCCACAATGTACCAGGCACTGCATGGCAGCCTTTATAATTATACCCAAGGTCACGCATCACGTAAATAACAGAGCCAAGACTGAAGTCAGATCCACTGGACTTCCCAACCCCCGTGCTCCTTATCTAATAATGACCTTGAAAATAAATATTTTAAGGAAATATATGACTTCACACTAGTATTACAGTTTTTGGTATACTCTCTCCACCCGAATTCGTCTTTACATCAAAGTCTTTTATAGCATCCATAGTACTTCCAAACACACACAAAGTTCAGGGTTGGTAAAGATGCATTGAATGAATAAAATTGGTGAGCAAGCCAATATCAAGTGGATTTTTGAAAAATAATGTAAAAATCTTTGAAGGACTTGTTTTTTACTCATTCCTACCCTCTGACCATCGGTATTTTTCCCATTTTCATTTTTGCCTTGAGATTGATCTTTTCAATCATTTCTCACAAGTACCCCAATTCTATCCAGAATTCTCATCGCTTCCCAGACTGTGATGTTCAGAACACCCTTTGCAGCCCTGCCTTTGGATATACAGTAGCTTAGGTTGATGCCAAGCCTAATTTTCCAAATGTCCCTTGCTGTCTCCCTTATTGCTTTTGACAGGAGCCAGGCTCACCGCAACACACTCAGCCTGTCAAGAAGGCTGAAGAAGCTGCCCCAGACCAAATTTTTGGTGGCTGAGTTGGTATTCCTTTGCCTTACAAAACCTTTAATTGAAAACAACACATGGATTCTAGCTTGTTTAAAATGTCTCCAAGTCCTGGCATAGATTGAATCGAACCCAAGACCCCAAGACCTATCATCCCTAGAGAAACACAGCATTAGAGGGGACAGAGCTGAGGGTGGAAAGACTTATAGGAATGCAGAGGTCTGTAAAATGGCTCCAACACATTCTATGAGGTTTGGCGAAAGCCAGAACTCTAGTAGCCAGACATGTTCTGCATGAAGAGTAAACTGATTTGACATGTGGCAGGGGAAGTCCTTGCTCTCAGGGTTTATTAATTCATGATTCACTCAGGGGATTGTGTAAAGTGTCCAAGATATCTAATGATTACTGCTGAAATACTGCTAATGCTTTGCGCTCCCGCTTTCTGTCCTCTTCACGTTCTTGGTCAAGATCAAACAGCATTTGAATTTGGTGTGTTTTGGTTTGTATTTAGATGTTGGAATTCAAAATCATGTGACAAGATATAAACTTGGCAAGATCTATTCCCTTCACTCTCTAAAATGACGAGTGTGACCACCTATTTTAGCTATTCAAATGTGTCCTTCAGGTAGGCTCAGATATCATTTGCAGTGAAATTGTCAAAAACATTATTTTCCTTTTAGAGATTATTCAAATAGTGTCAGCAAAGACACTGCTGTCCTAAACTTTAGGCCCTTAACACTCTCAGAGACACATATCATGCACTGAGAAGGTCTTACCTTGGTGAACATCCCGTTATGCCACCAATGGCCCTAGTTGGAAAGTTGAGAGTTATTCTTGACTTCTCTCTCTCAATATCTAACCAATTGCAAAGATGTGCTGATTCCACTTTGTTCGTATTGTTTGACTGCATCCACTTCTCCCAAACTCATAGTTCATGCCGTTGTCATTCCTGTTCTAGAATATTGCCATAGCTAGCTGACTATTTTTCCTGCTTATGGTCATACCCTCTTCCATTCCATCCACCAGTCAGCAGTCATATTGATTGATCTAAAGCATGCATTTTATCATGCCATTTAGTTGCTTACATGATTGCAACGGTCCCGCTTTCCCTTAGAATAATATCCCAAATAATGAGCACAACCTGTAAGTCCAGCACAACCTGGTCTATATCTCTTACTGCAGCGTCACTTTTCGCCATCACCTCTTCATTCGTTAGGATCTGCCATATTGAACTCTGGGCTGTACTCCAGACAAGCCATATTCTCTCCAACTGCTGTGTCTCTCATTTGATTACTCTTTTTTCTTGAATGGTTCTGTTGACCTGTTTTCCAGTGCCTTATTGCTCTTCCAGGACCCTGCTGAGCTGCCACTTCTTCCAAAAAACCTTCCTAAGTCTGAATTATGAGCTCTTTCTGTATGCTTCTGCAGGACCTTTTACTTACTTCTACCGTAGCTCTTATCATACATGATTTTGAGGACCTGTTTCCTTTTTTATTTAAGCAACTAGACCATCATAAGTTCCCTGAAGACCGGACCAGGTCACGGTCACCATTATATTGCCAATATCCTAGATGGACTTTGAGGGAAGGAAGAGTTTATCCTCTCTTTTTCCCTCTCTTGCCCTGGCTGCTCAAGGTATACCAGATGGATTCCCTTTGAACCCGCTAAGCTGGATTCCTTTCACACCTCTCTCTTTGTTCTAATTGTTCCCTTAGCTATGTCTTTCCACTTCCTCTTCTTTCTCCACATGAGTTCATCCAGGGTCAATCACATGCTTTTTTTAATGTCTTATATTATTTATTATAACCAGACCAGCTAAGCTGACTCTAAACACCAGGTGTTGGATGGAAATAGCATTGTTTATACATAATGAAACATCTTAGAGAAAGCACTGGAATGGGAGTCGGGAGCTAGATCCCTGGTCACAGCTGTATTGATGACTTTTGATGTGATCTTACATAAATCAATTCTCCTCTCTGGACCTCACCTTCCTCATCTTGGCATGAGGAGAAATCAGAGTACATGATCTTTAAGGATCTTTCTAATGATAAGTCCCTATACATTGTAATATTTGAGGTAGAAAAAGGAAAAGACCTTTGTGGAAATCTGTCTATGCTGAAATAGGCCAAAAAAAAAAAATTGAGCTAAATGTCCAAATAAAATCAATGAGTAAATCCTTGTTTGATCATTGCTTTGTCACGATGTGTGTTATGACTGACATCATCTCGGCATTGACAGCTCTGGTCCCTGAGTCCACCTGGACCAGGTACAATCTTTGGTTTTAGACAAAACTAAATATGGTTTCTAGTCCTATCTCCTTCACTTACTTGCTATGCGATCTTGATCGAGTTCCTTTTCTCTAAGCTTTGGTTTCCTCCTCTGTAAATTGGGTATCAAGAGTGCATGTTTATTAAGGTTGATGGGACAACTGTATTTGAGATATTGCCTGTAAAACACTTAGCAGAGTTTACATAGTTAGTGCCTAATAATTGGTAGTTATGATGGTGGTGGTAATGATGTTGTAACTTGATGCAAATAGATTGCCACGAGGTGAAAGTCAGAGGATGAGAAGAGGAGCTACTTAGGGTGGTTACTTCCATGTGGTGAGTATTTAAAAGTATTGTTTCCTGAAGTGGTGCCCTGCATCTTGCAGGACCTCAATAAGTATTTGCTCAATAAGTAGGAGGGAGAATTTTCTTTCTATGTGGATAATGAAAAAAACAGTCCTGAGGTTGAACTGGCTATTTGAAGGATCTGTGACTGAGGCTTCTCTGTTACAGAGTTGAGTTCTTAGTGTAATTAGGGTCTGAAGAGCTATTTTAGTTAGTCCTTCAGCATCCATTTCAAGCCAAGATTTTACCCTATACGCTAGCTCTTTCTCAGGCTTTGGTTTTCAAACACAAAGAAAACCAAATCTCTTTTTCAATTTTCAGGATTTATATTCTTTCCAACGAATGTAAAATAATGAGAGAATTATTGTAACAATCTATTTGTTACCTAACGCTATATATGCACGCAGTAAAGTGACATACATTGCTAAGCCCCGAAGAATCTTCTTGTTGAGGCAGTCTTTCTTTGGAGAAGGCACAAAAGCTAATGGGACTCTCAAGTGTGGGAAAGACGCTGTTGTTTTATACAGGGGAAATGTGTATCTCTGCTATTCATAATAATTCTGGATAGTCTCACATGTCTTCTTATCCATTCCTTCCTCCAACCATGGAAGAGTTATACATTCATTTGTGTGAAGAATCTATCATGTGCCAGGCACTCTTGGGGAACTTTCCACATAGTGTCTCTAATCCTTAAGAATCCTATAAGATAAATATGAGCATTTTCATTTTAACTGGAGGAAGTGAGTGCTCATGGAGGGTAAATGATTTGTCTGAGGTGATGGGTACGTAATTTATTTTCAGGTCTGTCTTCCTAAAATCCCTCTTTTTTTTTTTTTCTCACTCCATCACACTGATCATTTTGTGGGCATTGTCAGCTTTGCTTAGGGAATGAGCCAAAAGCTCTGTGGGGTTAAGGACACAGGTACATGTCAAGGAAATGGCTCTACTGGGACCACCTCGGGGCCACGGCCTGCTCCTCCTTAACGTGGCGGCTGCCTTCGGCCGATGGGCGGGAGAAATGGCCTCAAATCCTTCAGCAAATATTACATGAAATAGAAAAGTAAAGTCCACACACTGATGTGCCTGAGGCGTTGGGATTATTTCAAGTTGGTTTGGTCATAATAGAGTCTCACTCCAAAGAGGGCTGTCTACACAGAGGCCTTTTTTTCAGCCATACGTCATGTGCTCGATGAACACGCTAGAGGATAGGATCTGAAATATCGCCCCAGGGACCCATATCAGGGCGCCAGGCTTGATGTGGAGTCCAGGACCAGGTAATTCCTTCATTGAACAATGATGATTGGTCTCCTACGACGTGGCAGGCCGTGTGTTGTGTTCTTGGCATACCCAAAGCAGTTCTTAGCCCTGATTTGCTGCTGGAATTATCTGGGAAGCTTTGGAAAAACGTCAATGTTCAGGCTTCACTTGTAGAAATTCTTATTTAATTGGCTTAGACGGGGCCTGGGTATATTCTTAGATGATTCTACTGTGCACCCAGCGTTGCGAGAATCAGGTCTAAAGGTAACGAGACCATGAAATAATGACAGAAATGCAGGAAGTAGGGAAGCATTTAAAGGGCAAAGCAGCATTTTCCGGTCATTAGTTCTGCTCACACTCATGGTGTTTTATATATTCACACACCAACTGTACTAATACTTACATAACAGTTTCCTTTAGAGCTCTCATTAAAAAATTAATTATCTTTTTAAAGAGGAAACTCTGCATACTTACCATAATTTGAAAATGAGCATCGCTTGCCACTAGTGGAAGATCAAACATAAAAATAAACAAAATAAAGATAAAACAAAATATCCATAGTTCATGCACAACTTTCTGAGAAATAGTTGTACAAGGGCAAGAAAATGGTCTTTGGAGGATGGACCTGGATTAAGGTTTTAGTTCTAAGGCTCATTATTGGGGAACCCACCAGGCAAGAGAACTAGACTTGCTTGACATTATTTTCCTTACGTATAAAATAGAGTTAATAATACTTACCATGTTTTTATGCTAAATGAATGAGATCCCTCTATGAGAAAGTGCCTAGCTCATTTCCGGGCACATAGCAGACAGACGCTCATGAAATTGTAGCTTCTTTTGCACTATCTGGCCTTTCTTGTTAAAAATCTTATGATTAGAGGTATGTACAATACATTTGGGAGCTGACTTTTCAAGGACTGGGGAATGCTGTCAGGTTTGACACAAGTTTTAGAGAGTGACTGAAGGTTTTCCCAGTGGATGAGATTGGGAAGGTATGAAGCAACCAGGAACTATCATAGCTGTTTATCTGAAATGGGCTTCAGTAAAAAGCAAACTGGGGAGTACCAAAAATTCCTCTATGTTTCACATTCGTGTGTGTGGGGACTGAGTATGTTCTGGCAAGGGTGCATTATTTGTGACACTGTCTTTAGACATACTCCTCCCCACTCCATTCCTGGGACAGAAGGCTCCACTGGGGCAGCTATTTTCAATAATTCTTGTTGGGTTTCAGGTGAACTTGGCCTTCAGCAAAGACATGCTTGGTTGTCCCTATTTTCATTGTTATGATTATTCCTACAAGTACGTGGCATGGTCTTCTCTGAGACTCCTCAGGCATGCTATTATTGTTCTTTATGAAAAGGCTTGCAGGCTGCTTGTATAATAAATGATGAATGACTTGCAATGATATACGTGGATGGCAACACGTCACTCCACATTTTTTTTTTTTTTTGCCAATCATCAATAACTGTGTCTCGAGTCTCATGGCATTTTAAATTAAAAACTTTATAACTGTGGTTGTATCGGTCATAGTCAAGATTGACTGACCAACTGATTGATTTAATTTGATTCTTTAAACACTCAAAAACATCAACCAGCACCTCATACCTCCTATTTAGTAGACACGGAGGATCTTGAAATGAATAAGAATTTTCTCCTGATCTCATGAAGCTGAGTCTCGTGGGCAATACAGACAAATATAAACCATAACAAAAATCAAAACAAAAAAATGAAAACCAAAGACAACAGGAACATTGAGCAGAACACTAAGAAAAGTGTGCACAGGAGGCTGTGAGCCTATAGGGAGTGAGCAGAAAAGCAATTTTCTGGAAAATGACTTGCAAGACCCGTGATGGCAGTGACGGTGGCGGCTGTGGTCGTCACTGACTCCTCGTGCTTTGCTTAGCACAGAACTCGGCACATAGCGTGTTTATTTAAGGGCTGGGGAGGAGCTCAAACTGGCCACAAATGCAATAAAGGCCTGTCTATGACAGAGGTCTGAAAAGGACATTATGTTGGTGCAATGGTCTGTATCTTGGAGCACCTTCTTCTTTCTCCAAAAGAGATTTCCTTTCCAGTTTAAATGGTCTGAATTGCGTATCGTCACATGGCCACCTTTCATAAGCGAAGGGATTTAGTGACCGTAAGCACAATTTCAAATGTAGAGCTATTCCCGGCAACTGAAGGAATAGCCATGAAAGCCAGAGAGGCTTTCTCCAAATGGACCCCGCTGATAGGGTGAGAAGAGATATGTGAATGTAAGCCAGAGGCCAAGGTTCCGTGTTTATTCTGTCGTTGGCAAGAGAGGCCTCAGCAAGGTATCGAAACAACTGGCTTCTGCCTAGCTGCACTTGAAGACCACTCAGCCCAACCACTCCATACGTAGCCCTTCTGTCTACACTGCCCTGGGGGCTGGCTGCTTTAGGCACAGGTCAATCCTTTTGGAGTCCGATGCGGATCACAGGCATTGCAAGATTGGCTTCCCAGTCAGCTCTGCTACTGTCTAGCTGTGTGGCCCCACGTTAGCTCACTAGACCTCCCTTTGGCTGTAAAATGAAGGGTTGGGCCCTTCTGATGTCCAACACAGTCGAGGGTCCAGGAGGTTGAAACCCAAGTCCTGAGGGTAAGACGCAGCTTAGCCACCCTGCTTACTGGCTCTGTGGTTGATCAGTGGGCAAGCCCACTCTGCACTGTTACAGGGGGGACTCTTCCTCCTGCCAGAAACCAGGTATCACTTAGGTTGACACTGAAATCAATCTAGAGTGGGAACTCCCCACTAGACTGTGAGCTCGCGGAGGGCAGGGGCTATGCCGTGCCCTGTTCCTGCAGTAAGTAGGCTGGGTGGTCCATAGCAGACCCTCAGTAAATGTTTGTTGGTGAACGAATGAAGCTTTACCTCTTTCAGGGGCTGAAGTGGGTATGGGCGCCTGCACATCCACGGATGTCCTCTAGATGGCAAACTCAGCTCAAGTTTGGACTGGAGTCAAAGCCGCTGGCTGGGCGATGCCCTGGCGTGGAATAGCTGATTGGAAATCCAGTTCCATCCAGTGCACACGAAATCCGCTGAACAGCTGCAAGGCTTCTGGAAATGCCAGCCAGCCAGGGTGAATCTCTGTTCTTTTCCAGGGAGATGATGGGTGCAGGTTTGTCATCTCCCCTCTCCCACCAAAGCGTTTTTGTGAAGAAGGGAAATGGCCCCCTAAGAGGTGGGGAAGAGAGGCTAACCTTTCTTCACAGGCATTGTTGGGTGGCCTCACATGTATTTATTTGCCCATTAATTCTCACAGTGACCCTACAAAATAAGCAGGGTTGTTATTTCCCCTTTGTAAACAATGAAGCAGAGACTTTGAGACAATGCGTTTTATCAAAGTCACGCAGCTCTTTTGGAAGCTCTGGGTTGCTAACTCATGTCGCTCCAATGTCTGGGCCACTTTCACCTGTCCTCCCTATTTAGCTCAGGCAAAGAACAGGTCCAAACTCACAGGGGACGGGAATAGAAATACGAGAGCTTTAATTAAGCATTTGAATGTAAGGTCAGATAATAAGAATCGTCAGCTCCTGGAGTGTCGCCTGCTTTAGCCTCAGAAGATGACCACTGCCTCAGGTCTTGGCAAGACACGGTTGTCTGTGTCTGTGGAATTCTGTCACAGCTTTCAGGGAGCCCCTTTTTAACGGCACAGGCAACTGCCTAAGTTCTAGCTGCTCCTGGCTTGTGGAACTCTTGTCTGAAATGAGGCTCACTTTGTCCAAAGACAGCTTTTCTAATTCTCTCTGTCCCTCATGTTTTGGAGTTGGCTGACATTTTGGGAGAAAGGCAAATGAGGAAATTCCTCTTTCCTTTACTGAACAGATATCAGTGAGCTCCCATTATGGTTTGAACTGAGTTCTGTCAGGCATAATCCATACAAATTTGGAGCATATGGAATCCCAGCCTCGGTAAAAGGAGACTTTAAGACATGTGCAAAAATAATTAGGATTATTAAGGTAGAAAATGCCAAGGGCCTTGGATGTATTTCTGAGTTTGGGAGGAAATACATATTCTAAGTTAGGGGACTCTGGGAAGTCTTTAAGGAGGAGGCATATTTGAGCTGAGACTCAAAGACTATGTAGGATAAGGGTATTCAGTGATTACTGGAAGGGCACAAGGAGAAGTAGTGGCATATAAAAGCCAAGAAAGGTTGAAAAACAAGTATGTATACACAGGGAGTAATGAGTTCTTCAGTTGCCCCTGTATAGAGAAAAGGGAGCTTTACTGTCAGGGAAGAAAGACTGACCTCAGATCAGAGACGTCTTACATGCCATGTTCATCTCCCATTATGATTTTCTTTCTTTTTTCTGTAAAGTTTTTCTTTATACAGTCGATGGTGTATTATTAGGTGTATGACGATGTAGAATTATCACACCTGGCAAACGGACCTTTGTCTCATAGAATAAGTCTCTTGGTCTCCAATATTGCTTCTTATGTTAGAGTCTATATTGGATGATGTTAGTATAACCACACCAGCGTTCTTTTGGTGAGTTTTTGGAAAGTTCATCTTTTTAAATCCTTTGGGTTTTAATGTTTTTGTGTCCTTGTTTAAGGTATATCCCATGTAAGCTACATATAGACTTTTTTATAGTCTGACAGTGTGAGTCTTTCAATTAGAGACTTTCGTTCATTAGCATGAAATGTAATTACGGATATATTTATGTTTTTAACTCTTATTTATTTTCTATTTGATCCACTTGTTTTATGTTTAATTTTTTTCTTGCTTGCCTTATTTAGGAATATGCAAATATTGCTAAACTCCATTTCCCCTGTAAATTCTATCTCCCCTCTTTATTAGAATTTAATTGTAGTTCAAATAGTTGTCCTAGGGATTACAAGATTGATTGTAGATTTGTTAAATTTAACATAAATTAATATTTTTACTGCCTCCCCAACAATGCAAGGGCTTTGAACACTTTAAATTAATTTGCTCTCCGTTGCCTTTTTCTTGAGGGGTTATATTCATTATAATTTTACATTATTTTAAGGCCATAATATTTCAGATTTTTTGTGTAGTCTATATTGATTTAGTCTCACCAATATATATACCATTTTTATTAGTCTTCATATCTGCTTTTACTTCTGTGTTTCCATCTGGCATTATTTTCTTTCTGCCTGAAAAATTTCTCTTAAGTTTTCTTTTTGTGCAGATCTGCTGTGTATGAGTTACCTGTGTTTGCTTGTCTGGAAATGTCTTTATGTTACCGTCATTTTGAAGATTTTTTCCCCCAGAGCATAGAGTTCTACATTTGTGTTAATTAATTAGCTTTCCAGCTCTTTAGACATTCTTCCATTGTCTTCTTCCATTATCTTCTGGCTTCTATTGTTTCTGTTGAGAAGTCATCCTTAAATCTTATTGTTTTTCATTTGAAGTTAATGTATTTTTTTCTCTGTTTTTAATATATATATATATATTTTCCAGTTATTTGACTATGTATGCTTAGATGTGATTTCCTTTATATTTATCCTGCTTGGGTTGCTTAATATATATTAATATATTTATAATATGTATTATATATTATATATACTATATATTTATGTTTTCTTGTTTTGAAAATCATCAGCCACTTTGCTCTCTTTAAATATTCTTTCTGTCTCATTCTTTAATCTTCTTCTGGAACTTCAATTACATATATGCTAGAACTTTATACCTTATTATTCATCTATATGTCATTTACATATAAATATGATATATAGGTAGATACAGCTATCTATCATCTATCTAATCTTACCCTCTTTCTGTATTTTCCATAATTTTTGCTCTCCTTGCTTCAGCCTGTATATTTTCTACTGATCGTCTTCTATTTGACCCATCCTTTATTCTGCTGTACCAAATTTGCTGCAAAGCCTACTGATCGAATTCTTAATTTCAGTTATTGCATTTTTCAGTTCTATTATTTCTGTTTATTTTTTTGTATTGATTTAATTTCTTTGGTGAAATTGTTCATTTTGTTATTCCATTTTACTTTACATGTCAATCACAGTTATACCCATGTGGCAGGGGTCATGTGGTAGGGCAGACCCACATTCACCCCTCCCTCTACGCATGTTATACATGTGTGTTGCATGTATAAACCCCTCCCTCTTGCATGTAGGTGGTACCTGTGAATGCGATGAAACAACCGTCCCTGATTAGGCTCCGTTACGTAATGAACGCGATGAGATAGTCATTTCTGTGCTAAGACTTCTTCATAGCAGACTGAAGACAGCCTCTCCTGTGGGCTTTGAAGAAGTAAACTGCCAATCTGTGAGATGGTCCCATGGGGAGAACCTGAGGGTGGCTTCCAAGCACTGAGCAGCCAATAGGAAAATAGGGCCTCTACTTTTCCAACAATCTTGTTGAGCTTGGAAGACGATCCTAAGCTCCATATAAGAATACAGCTTCAATGATGTCAGCCGTTTGAGACCTTGATTAGAGAACGCAGCCACACTGTGCATGGACTCCTGACATTTAGAAACTGTGAGATAATACGTGAGTGTTGTTTTAACTCTCTGAGTGTGTGGTGGTTTGTTACACAGCATTATACATTGAATACAGGTCATTGATGGATCTATATTTGTATCTTTTTATGTTCATCTTGTTGTTGTTGTTGTTGTTGTTTTTTTTTTTTTTTTTTTTTTTTTTATATTGAAGGCTTGGCATTGTGTCTGAAAAATCGTAGAGGTACCTGATGATGCCCTCTCCTTCTGGGGAGGTTCATCCTATTTTCTAATAGGCATTTAGGGTAGCAGGAAATCGTCGTACTGGGGCTTATTCAAGGCTTGGTTGCAAGGTTCGTACAACATGTTATATTTTCGTACAACATGAGTTTATATTTACCTTTACTCCCATGCGCAGGCCTCCTAGGACTACAAACTGAGAGCTGGGTATTCACTTAGCACTTTCCTTCAAATCAAGTCCTGAGCTCCAGTTTCAGACCCCTCAATATCTTGGTCCTAGGGACCGAATGGACACAGTGGAGGCTTTTTCTATGATGCTCCTCAAAATTATTCTGGCTCTTGTCCATTGCCCAATTCCAAAGCCACTTCTGTACTTTTATGTATTTGTTGCAGTAGCACTCCACTTCCAGGTACCAAAATTTGTGTCAGTTAGAGTTTAACCAGAGAAGCGGAACTACGTAGTGGGAATAAATGTTAAGAGCTGTGTTGTACCCCTCTGATATCGTAATAGATTGGGAGAGGGGGGTTATCACTTTGTGAGGGATATAAATGTCTATTACATTGTTTTGTACTCCTGAAGCTAATCATAAAAAAAAAAAAAAGAAAAAGAAAGAAAAAAAGAGCGGTGTTGTAATGAATTGGCTTATGTAATTGTAGGAACTGGCAAGTCCAAAATCCATAGGGCAGGCCATGGGCAAGGTCACACGTGAATTTTTAGACATCGACTGTCCCTTCTCTCAAGGAAGCCTCAGCACGGCTTTTCATTCAGCCAGTCGAATCTGGCTCACCCAGATTATGTAGGAAAATTTTTCTTATTTAAAGTCGACAGATAATGGACTTCAGTCACATGTACAAAAGGTTTTCACAGTAACACCTAGATTAGTGTTTTACTGAATAACTGAGGGCTGTCGTCTAGCCAAGTTGATCTATCCAAAAGACCATCACTATTGGACATGAACTTGTCCTGCCTTTGCCAATATTTGTCCTATTTTCTCTGCTTGATCAAATATTTCCAGCTCTTGGCTTAAGTGTTGCCTCTTCACCATCTACTGCCCCTGGTCTCCCTTCCCTATATAAAATGAATTTCTTTCTGTTTGGTGCACCGAGGGCATTGCATATGCTGTTCTCCTATAGCATGTGCTCTGCTTTCTTATACTGAGGTCTATAGTTATTTACCCACTTACTGAACTCGGGGCTCTGAAAGACAGAGACCAGGACATCGTATTCAATGTCTAACACTGAGCACACGCTCCATAAATATCATTTAAATGTTTATTGATTTGTACTAACGTAGAAGGTGTGTTTTTTTGTTTGTTTTAAAATCTTAATCGAAGGAAGCTGACTTTCTTGTGAAGGCTCATTTGAGTGGGCCACTTAATTATGCAAATACATAGTGAGAGAAACACAGCCATTGTGTTGAGATAATGTGTAGCAGAAACTTTTATGACTTTATCAAGGGTACCACTCGAGATCAATGGTATGCAAAGCTGAATCTCTGCAGCGGAGAAGGTGAATACATTTCCATGAGGATCCCCTGGCTTTTTAGAAGAGAAGGGACAATAAATCTCCCTGAGATTCTATTTAAGAGAGAATCATTGGAGGGAAGCTGAGTGGACCTGCTGAAGAGCTAGTTGCAGAAAAAGGCACTGAGGTTCTCCAGTGAACCTCTCCTTAAGGATGGATAGACCGAGGCTGCCTGCCTGAATCGAAATCACCTTGGAGGTGGCCCAGTTGCTTCACACGGTGAGTGATACCAGAATCTCTTCCAGATTCAGCCACCTCGACACAGGGCTGAGTTCTCGGGGAACACTAGCTGAACATGGTGATGAAACTGAACGCTGGTCTCAGCCTGGAATCCGTTTGGCTAATATTGTCCCTGAAGGAGTGAGATCGTTTTCCTTTGAAGAAGAGTGGTGCTTGAGTAAGGAGCTTGGCTAGTGAGGGCGTATTGCTATGGGGACCCGAATTCCATTACAACAACCTAGCATGATACGAGGTCTTCAGTAGCAGGTTGGAATTTGGTGCCCTGCCTACTCTGATGTAATTTATGTTTAACAGCTTTATTGAGGTATAATTCATATACCAAAAAAACCAAACCAAACCAAAACAACACACGTATTTAATGCGTACAATTAGATGCATTTGGACATATGCACACACCTGTGAAACCATTATCATGTACACCACCTCCAAACGTTTCCTGTGTTCCTTTTTATTTGTGGTAAGAACACTCAACATTAGATGTTACCCTCTCAACAAATTTTTAAGTGCACGATACAGTATCGTTGACTCCAGGTGGTACACTCTACAGCAGATCTCTAGAACTAATTTGAAAAGAACTACCCTTTTTGACAATGTGTGCTTTGTGTTTTGGTGCAATTTAGTGGAGGAAGAGAGTCCCAAGGGAAATGACTTCTTACCAACCTGGCAAGTGAGGGATCAGGAGTGTATGATTGTAACTGAGGCTGGGAGAGCTTGTCGTGTCAGTTTCAGATGGATTCAGTGAATGGAAGAGTGCGTGATGGCGGATGCTCTTCCCTGACTGCAAGGTTGAACAGGGAGAACGTGGACTTTGGAGTCAGGAAGACCCGGATTAGGAATCTGATTCCAACACTTCCTACCTGTGTAAACGTGAGCAGTGATTTAACCTGTCGGAGCATCTGTTTCCATTTCTGTCACGTGTGGATATTCATGCTTATTTCGGAGGGAAGTGCTCTGTGAGACATCGCCGGCCTCCTGATTCCCACCTACACCTGTCCCCACTTTCCACTGTATGTCACTGTCATATGGAAACCATTCACAGACCACTATTTTTCAAATCCTGCCCTAGAGCGGGGCTGAACAGTAGATAGAATAAAAGCCCTGTTTGCTGCCAAGATGCACAGGCATTTGTTCTCCACCCAGAACTGAGCGTGAGAACACCGCTATTACACATCTTCTTCAGAGTCCTATTTCCCCTCTACAGCTAAGATTGTGCTTGTCTGTCAAATGGAGACATTACTTGGGATCAAAATAGGATCAAAAATTCAGAAAGAAACAAAACAGAAGTTGAAGAGAAAGTGCTCTCAGAAGGAACTGAAAACATAGGAGGCTCTCGATTGCTCAGGACTGTGGTTTTAGGTACTAGAAGATCTTTTCTTAAACTTTGCTGTCTTAGTTATGTATTTTAGTAGGGGAAGGTTTGGTGGGAATTTGCTCTCCAGAAGGATTCTTGAATTGTACTGAATTCATTATGTAGCTGGCTATTAATTGTGTATCCTGTGGTTCTTAGGGTTCATTTTGGCTGTTTCTGTAACGTAAGCACTGTAAGGGCAGGGTCTTGGGTTTGTCTAGTGGATTATTGATCCCCAATCAATTCACTAACTCACACATTCATTCATTCAAAAGTAGCTTTGTGCTCCTGCTGTTGGGGAGGCCTTTCCTATATGTCAGGAGAAAGACAAAAAGTATTCTGCATTAATAGAACTTACATTCTAACACGGGGACAGATACACATTAATGTTTTCTGATGTTATTTCCTAACACGTAGGGTGTTGTTACAGACGATTTGGCAGGGAGGGGGGGTGCTGTCCTTTAGATGGAGTGGTCAGGGAAAGAATCAGCTAGTTCAAAGAACCGTGAAGAAACATGCAAGACAGAGGGGACACAAAACACAAACTTTTGAGACCGGGAAAAACTTGTCAAGTTCTGTTAATTTACAGAAACCAATGTAGCAGAAGGATGGGGAGTGATGACCTGGAGTCTGGCACTTAGAGACACTCAGTAGATACTTAATCTATTATTAATCTGTGTGCTTCTGAGGTCTTTAGCTCTGGAAGTGTCATTCCTTCTCATTGGCCTAGTCTTGAAACTCTTCAGCTCCCCTTTCTTCCTCCTCTAAGACCCCATTCACTCAGGTACCACATCTGTTGTGTTTCTGTATCCTTTCCAATGCTCACTCTTACCCTTATTGACCCTTTTGCCCCCATCGCTACTGATTTCCCTGGTGCAAGTCCTTTGAGCTCTTATCTACACCATGGCAATAGCCTCCTATAGTCTACCTACTTGTTGGGATCCCGTTCCATCTTTCCTCCATTAGCAGCAACTGTGTGGTCTCATGAGATTGGCTTCACCCACATCTCCAACAATGATTCTTCCTGTACTAATAAAGCTATACCATTGACATCTTTACAGTGAGATTGGTTGAAGGATGGGCTTTCCTATGGCCAAATGGATAGGTCCATGCATGGTTATCTAACCCAATTGGCCTACTCATTGTGAAACCCTGGATCGACTGATTGGGTGAAGAGAACCTCTCTCCGTTTGGATTTTGTTGTTAAGTACATGAGGCCGAAGATTGCTGTGGCTGCTTGGCTAGCATTTTGGAAGACCGGCTAAGGAATAAACTGAGATATAAGAAAAGGCCGAGCCTGGGAAATTGTAGAGAAGAGGATTTAGAGACCTTAATAACTTTCCTGAAGCCCCCATCTCTGGACTTCAGTTCTGCTAACCAGTCAATTTCCTTTGTCACTAGAGGCATTTTGTGTTGGGTTTCTTTTTACATGTGCAACTCTTCAACTCTTAATTACACTACTATCTCAGTTGTGACTTTATCATCTGCTAATGTCTGCCATTAGAATTATAATACAAACAATAGCTGATATTTATTGAGGGTTTACTGTGTTATCAGCATCGTTCTGGTAGTGCAAATTTGTTATCTCATTCGCAATTCACAACAACTGTATGCATTAGATATTATTATTAAGGCCATTGTACAGATGAGGAACCTGAGGCTCCGAACGGTTAACTAATTTGACCAAGGCTGCCTGGCTAATATGGCATAGCAGGTATATTTCTTATCTATGGCTGCGTGACAAATTACCCCAAATTTAGCAGCTTAAAACAATAAACATTAATTATCTCCCTGTTTCTGTGGGTGAGGAATCTGGGCACAGCTTAGCTTGTGCTCTGGTTCAAGACCTCTGGTGGGTTGCTGCTAAACTGTTGACTGAGCTGTAGTGTCATCTGAAGGCCTGACTGTGGAGTTGGGGCACTCACTTCTAAGTTCACTCATGTTGTTGTTAGCAGGCCTCGGTCTCCTCTCGCCTTGTAGGCTTCTGTACTGGGCAGCCTCGTCACATAGGAGATGGTTTCCCCCAGAGCTGAGAGACCTGAGAGAGAGTGAGAGCAAGGGGAATATCAAGAGTGCTTGGGTGTATGCATGATGGGGCGGGGTAAGGGGGTGAGGAAGAGAGAGAGAAAAACTAAGACAGAAGTGACAGTCTTTTTGTAGCCTAATTTTAGAAGTGACAGCCCATCACCTTTGCACATTTTATTTGAGTCCTAAATCCACTGCACCTCCAGAGGGAGGACAGAGACATAAATTCTAGCAGGTGGGGCTCATTGAAGCCTATCTTAGAGGCTGTCTACCACAGCTAGTAATCAAACCCATGTGGTCAGAGTGCACACTATACTAATTCTTATACTTTACAGACTTTCTAATGTCCTGACCTTATAGGGTCACTCCACTCTCAGAAGTCCTCCATGCATTCATGATAAACTCTGACTGTTTCATACATCCTAGTCTGTCTCCTATGAACTTAGCCAAAATGTGTCTTAACTGTCACAAAACCTAACTAGTGTCTCCATGGTCAGTCAGATTCCTCTAAAATCTGATAGAAGCTTTATAATAATAACTAACAACACCCAGATAGTCTTTGATCCTGGGACAGTCCCAGCATTCTCTCGCTACCATGTTTGTGCCCCTGCCATCACTTCTTCCCTGAATTCCTTTGAAAATTGTCTCTTCCCCATTTGTGGAAGTCCTATTTATGCTAAAGCTTCTGCACACATCCAATTCCTTCTGGACAGTGTCCCAGATTGCCCACCATTGTCCCTTCTGGGATTAATCTCCCTTTGCCTCAGTTGACGGTACCTCTTCTTGTCCCTTTCTTAGTTCTTTCACAGTCTTCCTCTTGTTTGAATTGCATGACCCTTTGTCTGCTCCTGATAAATTCCTAGGATTCAAGGACTGTGTTTATAAAGAGCAAAGTAGGGAGGGTTATACCTATAAGAAGGCACTTGCTTCATAGGGTTATGAGGATTAAATGAACCCAGCTTACTATCTAAACTCCTCTATAAAAGGGTACTCTTTTCATCATTGACAACTCAAAACAGAAATAAAATCTCCTACTGAACTGACTTTTTTATTTGATTTACTCAGGTCTGTAACCTAAAAAGTTTCCAGGAACCCTGCTGCTTACATTTCCCGTTAAATTTTAGTGTCTTTTAATTAGATTGACCTGTATGTCTCTGAGGTTCTTCGGTCAGGTTTTGTCTAACTTTAGTTCCTCCTGGGGCCAAATTTCTCCACTAGAAGTGTATCAGCCAGGGTGAAGTTATGCTATGATGGCAAACCACTTCCAAATTCCAATAGCTTAAGACAGTAAAAATATGTCTTTTTTTTTTAACTCATACTATGTGTCTATCAGGGATCAGCTCCATATTGTTCTCACGCTAGAATCCAGGCTAACAAACTCGGTACTTCCCAGGATACTGGAAGGAAACATAGAAAGAATGACAGAACTATATCTGGTCTTACATGAACAATTAAGTACAAGAGCCTGGAAAGGCACATGCTACTTCTGCTCACGTGCGTTGGCAAGACCAATCATGTGGCATGTTCTGGGTTGACCTGCATCCTCCCGAAAGATCTGCTGAAGTCCTAATCCCTGAAACCTGTGAATGTGGTCTTATTTGGAAATTGAGTCTTTACCAATGGAATCAAGCTAAGATGAGGTCATATTGGATCAGTGCCCTAATCCAATGTGAATGGTGTTCTTATAACAGGAGGAGAAAAAACACCGGCACAGAAGCACGAGGGAAGCAGGCCACATGATGAGAGAGGCATAGATGGCAGTGAGACAGCTACAAGCCAAGGAATGCCAAGGATCCCTTGCATTCCAGTACCAATCAAAGTCATGCCAATGTCATTCAAACCACCAGAAATTAGGAGGAGGCAAGAAAGGGTTCTTTCCTAAAGGTTTTTCAGAGGGAGCATGGTTCTGCTGACACCTTGATTTTGGACTTCCAGCTTCCAGAACTGTGAGGCAGTACATTTCTGCTGTTTTCAGTCAGCAAGCTTGTGACTTTGTGACAGCAGCCCCAGGAAACTGATACATGGCTTAACCAACCACAAAGAGAGCACAAAGTTGTATTCACTGTGCGTGAAGAACAGGACTGTATATAAGTAGCTACGAAAGAAGTATTATAAAAGGTAAGTTTTACTGAAGATTTTGTGGGTTTGATCACCACATGTAGCAAAATCTTATCAGACTACCTACCTGAGAACTCCCTCTTCTCTTTTCCAATGTTTTCCTTAGCAACTACTCTTTCCTTCCTTTTACAACCTGCAAACAAATCCCTTTTATTTTTCTTGCGATTCAACTCTCTGGTCTGCTCAATAGAAGCCCAGTAGTGAGGTAAAAAGCCCTGCATTCGTCTACATGGAGGTGTCCTGCTGGTGGGGCATCTCACGCTAATCGGGCACTGGCCACGGCTTGCTGTGGTGGTCTCAGCCATCAGTGGATGAGGTTTAACACCCAAACACGGCCGCTGTACATGTCCGCCTTCTGATGAACTTCAGCTGTTTGGATTGTATCACACTCATGAGTTAACGCAGCAAAACAGCAGAGACTTTCCCATCACCCTGCACATTATTGGCACACGGTACAAGTTTGATGAACTTGCTGGAGGATTTCTATTTCATATTTTTGGTGTGGTGCTTACCTGAAGGTATGAACATCAGCTAAGAAATTTTTTCTGTAGGCAAACATGCTGTAGTCATAGATGGGCATGAAGTCATGTTGTAAAGTAAAAACATATGTTATTTATTAACCATAGGTTCAAGAATCCTCATGGATACAGAGAACAAAATGATGGTTGTCAGGTGGGAGGGGAGATAGGGAGCTGGGTGGAAAAGGGGAAGGGATGAAGAAGTACCAATTACCAGTTGTAAAAACAGTCATGAGGATGTAAGGTACAGCACAGGGAATATAGTCAGTAATATTATAATAACTATATGTTAATATTATAATAACTATAAATGTGTCAGATGGGTACCAGAATTTATTGGGTACCAGACTTCATAAGTTATATAAATGTCTAATCATTATTTTGCACACCTGAAACTAATATAATATTGTATGTTAATAGTATATTGACTGTAATTGAGAAAAAATAATCCTCTTTATCTTCTTGGTATTTTAGGATTATAAGAAATGCCTGACTCAGTCTTGAGAAATAAGAACGAAGTGGGAGGTATCACGCTACCCAACATCAAATCATTCTACGAAGCTATAGTAATCAAAACAGTATAGTATTGGCATAAAAACAGACACATAGATCAATGGAACAGAATAGAGAGCCCAGAAGTAAATCCGTTCATATATGGTCATTTAATCTATGACAATGAAAGCAAGAATTTACATTAGGGTAAAGACAGTCTATTTAATAAATGGTGCTGGGAAAACTGGACTGACACATGCAAAAAAATGAAACTGGACCATCTCCTTATGCCATATACAAGAACAAATTAAAAATGGATTAAAGACTTAAATGTAAGACCCGAAACCATAAAACCTCTAGAAGAAAATATAGGGAGTAAATTTGCAGACATTACCCTGAGTAATATTTTTACTGATATGTTCCCATGGGCAAGGGAAGTAAAAGAAAATATAAACATATAGGATTACATCAAACTTAAAAGTTTTTTTCACAGCAAAGGAAACCATCAATAAATCAAAAAGGCAGTCTACTGAATGGGGGAAGGTATTTGTCAATGATGTAGCTGATAAGGGGTTAATATCCAAAATTTATAAAGCACTCGTTCAGCTCAACACCAAAAAGACAAGCAACCCAATTAAAAAATGGGCAGAGGACATGAAGAGACATTTCTCTAAAGAGGACATACAAATGGCCAACAGACATATGAAAAAATGCTCAACCTCACTAATCATTAGAGAAATGCAAATAAAAACCACAATGGGATACCACCTCACTCCTGTCAGAATGGCTATCATCAATAAATCAACAAACAAGTGCTGGTGAGGTTGTGGAAAAAAGGGAACGCTGGTGCACTGTTGTTGGGATTGCAGATTGGTGGCTGCCACTATGGAAATTGGTATGGAGGTATCTCAAAAAACTGGAAATGGAACTACCTTAGGACCCAGCAGTTCCACTATTAGGTATCTATCCAGAGAAATCCAAGATGCTAATTCGAAAAAATATATGCTCCCCTATGTTTATTGCAGTGCTATTTACAACAGTCAAGACTTGGAAACAACCGAAATGCCCATTGGTAGACGACTGGATTAAGAAACTCTGGTACATTTATACAATGGAGTATTACTCGGCCATAAAGAAGAATTAAATTTATCATTTGCAACAATATGGATGGACCTAGAGAACATTATGCTAAGTGAAATAAGTCAGTTGGAGAAAGACAAATACCATATGATCTCACTTATATGTGGAATCTAAAGAACTGAATAAATGAACAAAGTAAACAGAAATAGTCTCAGAGATATAGAGGAAAAACTGATGGTTGCTAGAAGGGAGGGTGGTGGGGATGAGGGAGAAGGGGAAGGGATTGGACAGCATAAATTGGTAACTACAATATTGCCACGGGGAAAGACAGTTTAGGGAATATAATCAATAATATTGTAAAGATTTTGTTGGGTGTCAGATGGGCACTTGTCTTGTTAGGGAGACCACTTCATGGGTGATGTAGATGCTTGACCACTGCACTGTACACCTGAAGCTGAAGCTGAATAATATTGCATGTCAACTATAATGTAATATATATATATATAGTCACGGAATATGGAGTATAGCATAGGGAATAGAGTCAATGGAATTGTAAGAGATATATACGATGTCAGAGGGGCAATAGATTAGGCGGGGGGGTTATCACTTTGTGAGGGGTGAAATGTGTAACTATTGCATTGCTTTGTACACCTGAAGCTAAAAAAAAAAAAAAAAAGAAAAAAAAGAAAGAAAGAAATGCCTGACTATTCTGATTTCCTGCAACAACACAACCTAGGGACTGGGACAGATATGCAGGAGCTGGTGCCGATGTGATTTGAAGTCAGGTCTCATTTTGGTCAAAAGGGGATCTGAGGCCAGGTGGCAAGGATACTGGGATTAAATATTCTCCCTGTCTCCTCTCTTGTCCCTCGAACACACATAATGTTATTAGCACATCTTTAGTTGAAGGGATAGCCCAGCAGCACAGAATGCTTCAATTCTCCAGGTAGCACGTGATCCATAAATATTTCATGTGTCCTGAGCAATTGCAAGTCACTGCTTCTTCCTAGAAAGTCGAGTTGCATACATTAGTTAATGTTTGTCTTGAATTAACATTTATTAGGTTACCATTTACATTAAATTATATTAAAATATTAATTTAAGCATACATTGAGCAAATCCAATTCCCAACCGTGGGATATTTGCAATGTGTTTGTTGAGTAATTAGACATTTATGAAGCATTACAAACTATCCCTTTATATATAACCAGATATGCCAAAGGTCCCCTATGAGGAAAACAAATTATACTTTCTGAAGGTGATTTTGGCCTCTTGGTGCATATCAGAAGTAATAGAAGATGTAATTCCCAAAAGGTGCACTGCTTTCTTTGAAAACATTAATAGTGTAACCCAAACACTGGTATATACATAAATGGCAGACATAGAGAATTCACAGATACATTCGTATTCACTATACGAATTGTCTATGTCTGTCTTTTATGTATGGATGGAGTACTTAAGTATGCCAGCCTTTGCTCTAGGCAGTTCGCATTGTTTTCATATTCAATACTTACAACATCCCCTGAGGTAGGTATTGATAGTCTTGCTTTATAGATGAGGGTCCTAAAGTTTAGAAAAGTTAAGTCATTTGGTGAAAAGATAATTAGTGGTAATGATTCGTAGGGAAGCTTGACTTCGAATGAAAGCCTAACTTCGCAGGCCTTCCTTTTCAGCCTTACGTAATAAAACCTCCACTGGAAAGCATACTCTGCATTTATTCTCCAGAAGTTGTAAACTCTCCCAGGAAGCATCCTTAGCAATTTTTCCTAACTCCACCACTTTACAAAGGAACAACCGGAAGCCTCCATCACTTGAAGTGACTAAAAAGCCCACACTGTGAGTGAGTGCAGTTCTTAACCTAGCCTCGTAGGAACCATATGCTGTTCATGTTTTATCACCCAGTGACTGACAACACTGAGTATAAAAAGTATAGATATTTGTTGCATGAATGAATGCTTGAGTGAATGAGCAAATCAAGTTACTCCCTGCTTTTAATTCTTTGATGACTCCCCACCATCTTCGGGACTAAGTCCTAGCTTATACTAGTCAAAACAGCCCACCACCATCAGTCCTGCTGAGCTCTCCGATGGGTCTTCATGCCTGAGGAATAGGTAAGGTCCTCTGTGCTCCAGCAGAGCTGAGTGGACTGACCATCCCAGAACACCCAGGGCTTGCCCCAGTCTCTCTGACTTGGTCCCCACTATTACAGGCTGCCTTGAGGTTCCCTTCCTCCTCATGCCGGGTTGATGAGGTCTTGGGCTCCCGGAAATGTTCCCAGACAGAGGGGTCCCTTCTTCCTCCAGGTTTCCTGGGGCGTCCGTTGCTCTCTCAAGCTCAGTCCTGTCACACTGCCGTGCAAACCAAACCATTTGACAGGGACCTTGAGGAGGGCAGGGCAGGACTCAGCATAGGGGAAATAAACATTACTCTGCCTACTGAGTATCTAATAAGTGTCAAACCCTTTGCATCGATTATCTCATCTTATTCTCTCAAAACCATGACACAAGTGTGCCCGTCATTTAATATGCTGTGCACATAAACACTAGTTTTTTATATCTCCAAATCCATAGACTCAATGCTAAGTGTATTTTGAATTCATTCATATTGAACATTATATTATTATATTCTCATCCATTCCGTTGCCAATCCTATTCTTAAAAAAACACAAGTAAGTCGGAGGGTACTTAAATAAAAAGTGCAACTTTCCCTATAAAATGTAGATCGAGCTCCAGTAAGTGCCTAGCACGATGTTAGACCCTGATATTCTTGCAAAGAAAGTGCTGAACAAAGAATATATGATGGGGGAAGGCTGATTGGTGGTGAGAGGGAAAAAAAAGCAGGGTAAGGCTGAACGTCAAAGGTGGAAATAAGCAGGGGAAGGGAGTAGCTTCTTTTTTGAGTATCTCTTAGGTAGTTGTTATTTTACACACTTCAGAACAAATGTCAGAACATTTAATTTTTATAGTAATGCTATCAACGTGGCTGTCACAGGCTGAATCATGTCCCCTCAAAAAGACATGTGAAGTCCTAACCCCCAGTACCTCAGATTTTGACCACGTTTGAAATCGGGTATTTATAGGGGGGATCAAGTGAAAATGATGTCATTGGGGTAAGTTCTGATCTAATTGAATTGCTGTCCTTATCAAAGGGGAACTTTGGAGACGGACACACATAGCCGGAAGATAATGGGAGGACAGAAATAACGCCGTCTACAGGCCAAGGAACGCCTGACGCTGCCAGACGCCAGGAGCGAGGCGGAAGAGATTCTCCCTGACAGCCCTTAGAAGGAACCAACCCTACTCATACTTTGATCTCAGACTTAATAGCCTCCAGAATTGTGAGACGCTGAATTTCTGTTGGTTAAGCCACCCCCGTTTATGATTCTTTGTTATGGCAGCCCCAGGAAACTAATACGTTGGCATTTTAATCTCTGTTTTTCAAATGACTAAACTGAGGCTTAGTCAAAGTAATATGACCCCTATGGGACAAAGCCTGGGAGGAAACAGAGACTTTCAGAGCCCTTAGATATGAGCTCTTAGCTGTAAAGGACACTGGGAAAGTAGGGTAAGCAAAAACCACTGAAGAGCTGGACAGATGAAGAGGAAGGGGCAGCCCAGGAGGAAGAGGTGCCCAGGGAACCTGTACAAGTTGAATCATTTCTGTTCCTTCCAACATCATGGCTGATTAACCTCAACCTGATCACAAGTATTGCTTTCCAATTTGAGAATTTTCCCTTTCTTGGGTCACAAATTGACCCTTTCTCATGTTTCTGGGGCTTCTCTGTGTCAAAGGGAATTCGAGCTACTTATTCAAATGTGTCTGATTTGCACGGGACATCAGCCTGAAGGATGACAGTTCAAACCTGAGGGGACCACTTCCAATTAATCACAGCGATCAGTAAGTCAGGTTTAACCTTCCCAGAGTCACGTGGAGCATGTCACAATCGCGACTATTGATTCCCGGTCAGTGGATGCTGCAGCTCAAAATGCTCCAGGTAAGAGAAAGGAATGGAGCCTTTGTTCTCCTGTCACCAGAGTGTTCAGGCCCCTTAAGGAAGGCGTTTATTCTAGACATTTTGTTGAGGCGTCCGGCCCTATTATTTTCCAGGCGAATAGAGTCTAAGTTCGGTCATGATTTCAGCATTCTCTTTGGCCTACTTACGCAATCTCTTAGATTAAGCCAGGATTTTATTCACATACTCTAGGCATGGTGAAGGCTACCATTTGATTGCTTCTTCTGTCTTGTTCCCCTGTGTCCCGTAGTAGGTGGCATACAACCGTGCACGCAGAAGACCCTCAGTAAATATTTGTTAAATAAATGAGAGATCCCAGGATTTGGAGTCATATTGGTTGGGTTTGGATTTGAACTCCATGTCTTCTATTCCAGGCACTGTGCTAAGTCCTGGGGAATCCAATTGGGCAAGATTTGATTCCTGCCTTCAAAAAGCTCACCAGGGGGGTAGGGCATGTCATTGGGGAGGCAGGGAGACAGGTACAGAAACAGATCTCTAGGGGTCCATAGGTGAACCCAGCAAGAGAACTTTAGCAAGTCCCCTTGGTTGCTTAAAGGCCCTTGAGTCAGAGGGACCAGTAGGAAGCTCCGTTACACCTGACTGAGCTGTACTCAGAAAAGGAATTCCTAGAATAAGCCGTCTACTTAGAAAGACACATTATCACATTGCCAAGGGAGAGAAGGTATTTTTATGGATCCAACTCATTTTGTGGCTGAGAAGGTCCCGTGAGAAATTCAGTGTTCTTGGGCTCCCTGGTTAACCATTGGCTTGTTTTGTTCTAAGTCCTTAGCAGGAGCCCTGCTTTTTATAATTCTAGTCAATTTCTGTAGGGTACTGAATGGGTACCTGAATGATCGGCTGGTTTATTGTTTCCACAGCATTTATTGCTGTCTTACTATAAGTCAGACTCTGAGCTGAGTACTGGAGGAACTTATTATGCAGTCAGTAGACAAGTAGTGGACATAGAACTACCTTGGTAATAGCCTCCCATAAGAACATACAGAGCAATAGTTTATAAGCAAGAATGGAACCACAGCTTACATGATATCTAATGAATCCAATGAACAGTAGAACACTTGGTCGATGTAAACCTATGTCGTCCTTAAAAACGAGGAGTGATTTATGAATAATTTGGAAATGCTGAGTTGCAATAATAGGTTAAAAAAGGGCACTAAATTATTACACAATATTTTAACCATACCAGACAAGTTAGGAATTAAAACAAAATAAGTTTACGTATATGAAGAGTTAGAAGGATTTACAGATACAGAAAATGAATTATTTCCTGGTGTGAGACTCTATGTTTGCTTTTTGCTTCTTATGACTATGTCAAAATCATATCTGATCAGCACTGGTAATTTTAGAAATGGGACTGAAATGCCAATCAGGGTTTGTTTCAAAATATCCTGTTCCTATAAATTAATGAAGCAGTCTAAGTGCGAGTGTGAGTGTGGCTGTTTTTGAAATGGGTGGAGTGAATTATGTGATTCCACTGATCCATGATGGTCTTCGTTAGGCACAGACTCCATTAGGCACAGATGAGGCTAAATGCAAGATGCAGAATTCCCTGGGAGCTCTCATGGTGTCTCCTAAGATCGATTGCCAAGCTTGCAACGTAAGGAAAAAGAAATCGGTCAAGGAAAAAAAAAAAAAAAAAGAAGTGATAAAATCTGCTATATCAATTGAATCATGATCTGTTTTATTCTTTCTCTATTTCTCTTTGTCTCTACTCCCTTTCTTCCTCCCTCCCTTTTTGTCTTTCTTTTCCTCCAGCATCGACAGAGAGCATAAAATATTTAAGGATTTAACCTGCTGATAGGTAATCAGGATTTATCTGCATTTCACTTGAAACTGGACATCGTCTAACCAACATTTTCTAGTGTTCATTTACATATTTATTTATGTATGCATGGAAAGTGTCTCAGAATCTGGAAAGTGTGGCTAAGTTATATTTTCCATGCTCCGTTCCCCTGTGATTCTTGCAGTTTGCCATTCCCATTATTTATGGCTCTAAGAGTTATCTGAAAATACATTTTTCTGAGCAGTCCAGTGTTCCTCACCTGTCTACTTTCTCCTGGATTTCAGACTATGTTGGTGGGCTGGTGACAAGGTCAGTGAGTCAAGACATCCTTGGGCAAGAAGAGCTCTCCTGGGTCAAGGAGAGAGATATGGAGAGGCAATCTGGCTTGGAGCTCATTTCTTCTGACTTCTGGTTGAGTGGGCCTGTGTTGTATTGTCTCCTAGATTATTAACTTCTTGCAGGCAAGGACAATGCCATTCATTCATACTCGTATATACCTCCTTTGTACTTAGCGTGATGCCTGACACACAAAATCCATTGAATGAATGAATGAATGAATGAATGAGTAATAAATAAATAAATAAATAGACCTTTGGCATTTTCCAAATGCCCAGTACCAAGTGAATGCTGATACTTTCACAAGTCTTTTTTCCTTCTCTTTTTACTTTCACAAGTCTTTATTGGGCAGAATCCACTACCTCCTAAAATGTATTAGACTTGCATAAGTGATTTATTATGTAATATTTATATAGGATCAATACTACATTTGAAATAGTGACAATAGCTATTTGCTCAGTCATTTATCTATTCACGGGTCCTAACGCAGACTGAGTACTGCTCCATGTCAGGCTTTGTATTGGGGTCAGGGAGGTGACTTCTCATTTGTGATCATTTCCTCTCGTGTGCAGGGAGTGGCGCTAACATATCACTCCGGGGTCTTCTCCCTCCCTTGCTCCCTCCTCCCCAGGAAGGAGGAGCGGCATAATCTGATTGGTTCCTTTGAATGCCTCAGTAAGATCCAGTTGTACTCAGAGTGTTTAGGGCAAATCAGGACGCAGCTTCAGGAAGGCCCCAAAGAACAGAGCAGATTGACCAATGGCTTTGGAGTAAAGCCATGCTCACATTTGCTAATACCTATTCTTCTTTTGAGAAAAACCCCTTGAGTTGCTACTGAGTCCCGGTAGAGACTAAACATTTGACCAGCGTAATAAATATGAGCTACCCATCACGAACTGGCTGTTGTCTGATCCACTAAGAAAAAAGGTTGAATGTGTGCAGTAGCAGTTCATCATTATGAGGATATGGTAGAGATGAGCCTCAGCTGGAGGAGGTCAGGAAGAGGCAGTGAGTTACCTGAGCAGGTGGCTTAGGCTCCTCTGACACCTATTCTCGTGTATTGTTGCCCCTCCCCCCAGACCTCTGGCTCAAGGAGCGTTCCCTATGAGAAGTTAAACGTGGTTCCAGAGAGTTCCAGCTTCTGGTGATGACGAAGTAGGTCAGTTGCACTAAACTTCCTACAGGTACAATGACACAGTATGGACAAAAAAGTGTGTATATAAAACAGCTATTTGATTGCACTGGAGACCAACCAAAAAGAGGCAAAAATGGCAGAGGAGGAAGAAAGAGTTCAGGGCTGGCAGAAGAGCCAGAAAAGTAGGAGAGAAATCCTGGAAAGGAATGAGCTCCCAAATCTGAATATCAAAGTTTCCCCAATCTTTGGCAGATTGCTAAACTACACATGGATTGAGGGGAGGGGACCCCAATGCACCCGGTGACAAAACTGGAAGCTGAAAGCCCTGAGCAGAGATTTCAGCTTCTGCAAATTACAAGGGAAGACAGTTTGGAATTTGAAGCCAGCATAGTTATCTCCTTACTGGAATAAAAATCACAGGATGCAGGGTGTCTAGACATATCCTTTACCATGTCCAGTATCTAACATGACATTCAATGAAGCAAGGAAGTGTGAACCGTAGTCTAGAAAAAAGCCATCAGTGGAGTTAAGGTGAGCGTGAGGGGTTAGGGTTGGACTTGGATTTATGTTTGTGTTTGCGTTAGGGTTCGAGTCAGGGTTAGGGTCAGGGTCAGGGTTAGGGTCAGGGTCAGAGTTAGGGTCAGGGTCAGAGTTAGGGCTAGAGTTAGGCTTAAAGTTAGCGTGAACGTGAAGCTTAGGGTGAGGGTGAAAGTGAGTGTGAGGTTTAAGGTCAGGTTGAGGGGTAGGGCTGTAGTTTGCACTAGGATTAGCTTGAGGGGTATTAAAAAGGAGCAACAGCTGACATTCCCTTTCACAGTCAAGTCCTGAAACAGTTGAGAACAGGTTAAAGGGCAAGGCAAGTGGAGAAACATGTAGCTTCTTTAATTAATAATGGAAGCTGGTATGTTTGATGGTGTTTGTTCCATCACCATCAGCCTAACCATCACCATCACCATCACCATCACCATCAGCAGTTCTTGCTCACACTCTCCTCCAGAATTAGACACTTACTGTAGCAGATGCTATTGGGGTCCTGAAATCTCGTCCCTCAGTGTCATGCGGGGTGTCAGGCGGGGTCTCTTGTCCCACTCCCCACACAAGAACGCAGGATATGGCTAGGGCAAAAAGGAACACCCACGGAGCCATAAGTAGGGAAGTCATACCACTATGGTCTCACTGGAGGCTGGCTTTACACGACGTGCGACCTGCTGTCCGCTTTGCTGCCAACCGACCGATTCTCCTCCACTCTCCTCCTCTCTCCTCCTCTCTCCTCGACTTCCCTCCGTAGCCGCGGCACTTATATTAGTGGCCAATGGCTCAATGGTTACAGCTGATGGCCAACCAGCCACAGCTGATGGCCATCTACTACCTGAGCCAGCACCTTTCCACATGAGGCCGAGAGCCTGGAAACTGCTTTCTGGGGCTCTGTCCCCACACTCAGCCTCTTGTGACTTCAGCTAAAGCTGTGGTTGACTGTATGGGGCGCACTTATGACTTTCCACCTCTCAGCATTTCTGCTTTATGGCTTCTTTAGAAGCTTAGCCAGTCAACTCACAAGGATAACCCCAAATGCATAGGGATGTAACACCTGAAGTCAACCTTCCACCGATAGGCAGTAGTATCCATGCGTGAATGCCTCCATCTTCTGTGTGCCAGAGAACCAATTCTGAGGTCCACAACTGTGCTTTCCAGGGTCTTCGGTGAGACTTAGCCCCAGTTGCTCTCAGTGGTAGACAGCTCAATAATTCTACGCCAGCTTTCCTTCCATCCTGTCTGATGATCCCTACTCCCTTATTTTGGATTCATGGGATCAACTACTGGCACTTATGTCTTTGTCTCAATTGTGCAACTTCGTGAAAAATCAGTTGGGTGTATTTGTGTGGGTCTATTTTTGGGTTCTCTTTTCTGTTACATTGATGGATGTGTCTGTCCTTCTGCCAATACCTCACACTGTCATGATTACTGTAGCTGTGTAGTAAGACTTAACAGTGGAAAGAGTAATTCCTTCCAATTTATTCTTGTCAAGATGAGTTTAGCTAGTCTTGGGCTGGTAACTTTCCATATAAATTTTAGAATAATATTGTCTATATCTGTAAAAGGTCTTCCTGAAAAAAAATTATATATATATGTGTGTATATATATATATATATATATATATTTGCATTATATATATGTATGTATGTGTGTGTGTGTATATATATATATATATATATATATATATATATATATATATATATATATATTTGCATTAGACCTGTTTATCATTTGGGGGAGAATTGACATTATTAATATATTCAGTATTCCAGTCCATGAACACAGGGTATCTCTTCATTTATTTAGATATGCATTGGCATATGTAGTTGTCAGCATACAAGTCCTATACATATTTTGTTAGATTACACCTTAAGTATTTCATTTTGTGGAGCGATTGTAAGTGATATTTTTAATTTTGGTGTCCACATGTTCATTGCTAGTATACAGAAATACATTTGTGTGTGAGTGTGTGTTTGTGTGTGTGTGTGTGTTGATCTTATATCCTGTGACCTTGCTAAATTGACTTATTAGTTCTAGAAATGATTTTTTTTTAATAGGTTCCTTGGGATTTTCTGCATAGACAATTACGTCATCTCCAAGTAGGAATAGTTTTATTTTTTCTTTTCTGACATGTGTGTCTGTTTCTCCCTTTTCTTGCTCTATTGCACTGGCTAGAACTTCCAGCTCTATGTTGAATAAGAATGGTGAGAGTGGACATCTTTGTCTTTTCAATTTTAAGGCACAACACTCAATCTTTCATCATTATGTATAATGTTAGCTGTAGGTTTTTTGTACATGCTCCTTTAATTACTTTTTAGAGGGCTTTTTTTTTTTTTTAATCATGATGGTTGCTGAATTTTTGTCAAATGCTTTTCTTGCGTCAATTGATATGATTACATGATTGTTCTTTTTTAGTCTGTTAACCTAGTGAATTATATTTGATTTTTAAATCTTGAGTCCATCTTGCATTCCTGGAATAATCTTCTCCTCATCATGTATAATTTTTTTTTTTATATGTTGCTGAATTCTGTTCGCTAACATTTTGTTAAGGATTTTGCATCTACATTCATGAAGGTTAGTGGTCCGTAGTCTTATCTATTTTTAAAAAAATTGGTACTATTTTTGTCTAGTTTTGGTATCAGGGTAATGCTAAATTAATAAAATGAAATGGGATATATTCCCTCCTCTTCTATTTTCTGGAAGAGGTTGTGTAGAATTGTTGCTAATTCTTCTTTATACATTTTGTGGAATTCTCCAGTGACACCGTCTGGGACTGAATATTACTTTTATGGAGTATTTAAATCACAAACTTAATTTCCTTAATAGTTGTAGGCCTATTCAAATAATCTATTTTATATAATATTAAGTGGGTTGTGGCATAATAGTTTGTGTTTTTCAAGAAATTAGTCCATTTTATCTAAGTTTTTAAATTTATATGTGTAGAGATGTTTTTAGTACTCTCTAATCCTTTGGTGCCTCAGGCTTTGTATTAAGTTCCCTGTTCCAGTCCTGATATTGGTAATTTGCATCTTCTCATTTTTCCTTTGTCACTTTGGCTAGAGGTTTGCCAGCTTTATTGATCTTTTCAAAGAACTGTCTTTGCTTATTGGTTTTTCTCCATTGATTTTATGCTTTTAATTTACTTGGTTTCTGTTCTTTCTTATTTCCTCCTTCTCCCTGCTTTAGGTTTATATTTTTCTGCTTTTCCTAGGTTTTTGAGGTGAGAACTTAGATCATTAATTTGAGACTTTTTTTTCTGTATAGGCATTTAATGCTATAAATTTCCCTCTCAGCACTGCTTTAGCTGTGTACCACAAATTTTGATATGTAGTATTTTAGTTTTTATTCAGGTCAATACATTTTAAAATTTCCTTTGAGACTTCCTCTTTGACCCATGAATTATTTACACATGTACTGTTAATTTATTATATATGTGTATATCTTGATAGTTTTAAATATATATATAAAATATAACTATATCTAGATCTATATCTATAGGTATTTCTATCTGTCCAAAAGAAAGGGAGATAATATTTCTATACTTCACTCAGACTGATAAAATGATACCATATCCCAGTCTGCTGGTGGTATCATTTTTATCAGTCTGAGTAAAATATAGAAATATTATCTCCCCTTTTGCTTCCCTTGGATATTTACCTGTTGTCTTTGTTATTAATTTCCATTGGATATCACTGTGGTCAGAGAATGCATTCTTTAAGATCTCAATTTTTTTTTTCAGTTTGTTGAGGTTTGTTTTTTGGCCCAGGATGTGACCTATTTTGGTAAATATTCTGTGTATACTGGAAAAGAATGCGTAATCTGCTCTTGTTAGGTGGAATGGTCTATAAGTATCAATTAGATTCTGTTGGTTAATGGTGTTACTGAATTCTTCTATATCTTTGCTGATTTTATGTCTGGTTCTATCAACTGTTGAAAGAGGGGTGTTGAAGTATCTACTATATTTTTGGATTTGTCTATTTCTTCTGTCAGTTTTATGAGTTTTTGCTTTTCATATTTTGCAATTATGTTGTTTAGTCCATACACTTTAGGATTGCTATGCCTTCTTGGTGGATTGAGCTTTCTATCACTATGCAAAGTCCCTCTCTGTCTATAATAATTTTATTTGTTCTAAAACCTACTTTATCATATATTGATGTAGCCATTCTTGCGAAAGAGAAAAGGAAGAGAGCTAGTCCTTTCTCTTTCTCTGTCTTCTGAGGATACAAGGAAAAGGTGTTGTTCTGTGAACCAAGAAGAGAGATCTCTCTAGAACCTGACCATGCTGACTCCCTGATCTAGGACTTCCAGCCTTCAGAACTGTGAGAAATACATTTCCGTTGTTTATAAGCCACCCAGTGTCTGGTGCTTTGTTATAGCAGCCTGAAGGGATGCAGACACTTCCTTATTCATATGTGGTATGACTTCTATTTTTCAGAATTAGCCTGTACTTTTTTTTTTAACTAAAAGACTGAAGTTACTCTTCTCAGAATGCCTGATTAATGTAGCTGTCTAACAAATATTTCTTGGGCCGTGACTTTAGGGAAAGCACTGTGTTAGTTGCGATGGATGTCTGGTTTTCCAAGATGACGGCCCTCCCATGATGTGAACACATGGTGCTTTTCTGCATTTACCTCCATGGGTAGAACTTTGTCAGGTTATGGGGTAACAATCCATGTTCATGACAATGGTCTTGAAACCTCAAGAAAAACCAGTAACAATTTATATCTGGTGAAGAAGTTTGCAGATACTTTTTTACATGTGTCTCCTCTATCAGCTTTGTAACACGGGCAGTTTTAAATTATGCCAGCAAACTGCTGCTCAGATATCTGCTGCGATTTGCTTAGGGTTCCCCAGGTACCAGGCAAAGGCAGGCCAAAGCCCCATACTATCTTGTTCCAATAGTTTGTTCTTTTTTTACACTTTTTTTTTTTTGAATTTCAGGGTTTTTTTCCCCATCACAGTATTCTTCCTTTCTTTAAAATTCCACCTCTATCAGCCTATACTTACTGAAAGAGAAGATAGCTAATATAATTTAGTTTTTTCTTCCTGGTGACTTACCGTCATCATTAAGTATAGTATGGTGAACTTCATGTAATGAGGCCTTTGGGAACTCTGAGGACAGGTATTATTATTATTATTATTATTATTATTATTAATTAAAATTTATTGGAATGACAATGGTCAACAAAACTACCTAGGTTTCAAGTGTACAATTCTAGAATACATCATCTATATACTACATAACGTTTTGTTTCAGTACGTGGAGTAGTGTGTTGTATATTTGAAAGATTTTCATGACAATATAAAAATTATTGCTAAGAAGAAAGGTTATGTTTGAGTTTCCTTAACAATACATTTGTGCTGGAGACCTCCTTTCTGTCATAAGTTGAGTTTTATTATTACCGGGGTTATTGTCAACACCGGGCTTTCTATGTATTATCGTATTGAATTGTCACAGCCCTAGGAGGAAGCCAATATGACTGGCCCCATATTACAGACAGAGAAACGAAGAGTTGGAGAACTCAAGGTCAGGGAGAGGGGACAGGCCAGAGCTGGGATTAAAGCCCAGGCAATCTTACGCTGGTACTCACATCTTAACCACTGTTTTTCTGTCCCCAACCCAGGAAGGCGCAATCTCCGTTCAAGGTCACACCTGCAACTGGTTCAAAACAGGACCTTAATAATTACCTCATTCCTCTTATTCTGTGGCTCTTTCCAGCCCCTTCTATTGGCTGGATTTGGGAACATATTCCCAATGCTGACTCTTCGTCTTCTCCTGGTTAAAGAGCACCCTTCAAAAATCCTTTGATCTTCTCTCCTAGGAACTGTTTTCCCTATCTCTAATAATTTGTCCAGGTCTTCCTCCTCACTGGAGGGGCAGTGACGGAAACGGAACCAAACCTGATGCCTCTACACTGTTTCGCCCTCTGGAGGAATGCTTGTGCAGTGACAGGTGTCCTTACACTGGTTGGTTCCTGCTGCCTCCCGACATCATAGCCCCTTCTATTAGGGAGGTACTGATTTGCAGTAATTCCTAGCCTCCAGGCAGAGATTAAATGCAATTACACAACGTATTACTGTATAATCATTATATACCTGGGGCTTTCCACACAATGAACCTTAAATTGCATTCCCTAAAGGTCAGAAACAATTTTTTCTTATCCTTGCCGAGTGCTTAATAACTTTATACAGAATGGAATGCATACAGATGAGGAATAAATGCACATGGAAAATAACAGGTTATTTTGAAATGTGAGTTGATTAAATTCCTGATTTAAAAAAAGTCCTGTCAAGTCCCTGGATTTATAAGAAGTTTGCGACAGGGAGACATCACACTGGACAACAACAGTTGTGTTCCTTTTATCATCAAGTTTAGATCAGCTAATTTAACACGCTCATGTGTCTTACTAGCTCAGGCTGCTATCACAAAATGGCACAGAACGAGTGGTTTAAACAACAGACATTTGTTTCTCCCAGTTCTGGAGGCTGGAAGTTCAGGATCAAGGTTCTGGCTGACATGGTTCTGGGTGGTTCCCTTCTCCTGGTTGCAGATGACCACCTTTTTGCTCTTCCCTCACGTGGTGCAGAGAGAACGAGCTCTGTTCTCTCTTCCTCTTCTTATAAGGACACCAATCCCAACATGAAGGCCCCACCCTTGTGACCCCGTCTAAACTGAATTGCGTCCCAAAGGCCACACCTATAAATACCCTCACACTTGGGGCAGGGCTTGCACATACGAGTTTTGGGAGGACACAGACATTCAGTCCATGACACCTTAGAAAAGGTTAGGAACCTGAGGCCCAGCTAGTTGAAACGGCATGAAGGAAAGAGGTTCAATTACAGACAGTCTCCTTACTCGTCCTTTGAGCAGGCTGTGTATCTCCTAGAATGGTAGAGGGAATGACGAGATGAATATCAAAGAGAGGTCCTATCCTAAAAAAGGAAATAATGGATTCAGAAAAAGAGGGAATTATACCTTGGTTTCCTCAGGCCCCCGACTGGAGTCTACCTTAGGGCGGAATGGCAGATATGCCTCTGGCAGTCACTGTGAAAACGCTCATTGTTCACAACCTCTGTGCAACCCCAGAGTCATTTTTAACCCAGTTCTCTAGTTAGTATCATGTAACAATCAGAGGCAGGAGGTGGCATTTTCTTGCACTTGGGTCCCGGGTTGAGTAACAAAGCATGTGTTCCTGGATCACCCCCATACACAATTCTATGTAAGCACTTGCTCCGAATTCTCCCTCCTGGTTCCTTAGAGGGCTGGCTACGCTGGCCTCTTGCATTTGCTTTTGGATGGCCACATCTGGCCTTGTGCCCTTCACCGCATGGCCTCCCGGCTTTCTGAGCATCATTTGCTGAGCATCGCTTCCAGCTTTGAGGAAGTAAAACGCTCATCCCCTTTGGATGAGTCACTGCCCTCCTTATACCCTCACGTGCTCTGATGGCAAAACTACTCAAGTGGTAGAAGATCTCTTTGCACACCCCCACCCCTCACCTTTGTTTCTGAGTGAACAACATAGACCACGCTGAGGAAAGAAGCAGATGAAAAAGAAGGAGTCCATACTGTTTGATTCCATGTCTACAAAGTTCTGAAAAAATGCAAACCAGTGTATAGTGAGGAGAAACCAGATCCCAGATTGTCCTCCACCTGAGGACTGTGGACGGGGGCAGGGAGTATAAGGAGGGGTTGTTAAAGGGGCACCAGGAATCTTTTGGGGGTAATGGCTACGACCATTATCGTGATTGTGGCAACGCTTAGGCTGCATTAGACAGTTATCCACATTTAACAAATTGTTTGATCCTTTTGGGTTTTGCTTTAAAGCTTGGTTAAGCAAGATAGAGCAACATTTCCTCTAGGGCTGTTTTTCCCCATTACTGAGGCAAAAGTATTCCAAATATTTTACCCAATACTCCATGAAATATGAGATTTTCCACTCTGGCTACTGGGAAAAAGAATGATTCCTGGCCCCTTGTCAGCCATGGGGCGTGGTTCTTCTCCTTCTTGTCCCGCTGGCCTCTGGTATTCTCCTCACACCCAGGTGCCAGTTAGTGCTCAGCCAGACTCAGTGGTCCTGGAGGTCTCCAGAGCTCTCTCTGTCTCTGTAGCTTTCCCTGCTCTCGTACGCTGACCGCCCAACTTCAGCCATTCTGGTTTCCCCACACCCTCAGCTCCATTGCCTGGACTCTGCAAGACAACCGGGCTCCCTGGGTATCTCCTCCCTGTGCTGTGCCCTGGAATCTGCCTCCAGGCAGTGAGCCGGGGCCATCACAAGGCTCTGTCATTGCTTCCTGTCTCTCACTGTCCTTTATTGTCTTATGTTCAATGTCTTGCAAAATACTCTTTCATGTATATGTTGGTCTTTTTGGTGTTTTAGGCAGGAAGGTAAACCTGGTCCCCGTTGCTCCATCTTGACCAGAAGCAGACAAGATGTCTCCTCTCCCTTTGGATTTGGGAAATGGTTTGGATCATTGGATGAGAAATTCCCTTTGAATCCTGCTCCCAGAAATTGCCTTTCACGGCACACACCTTTCTCCTTTTCTGTCCCCATCAGTTAGAGAAGAGAGTTTGGACATTGCATTGAAAATCTCCCTTCTCTTACAACTGACAGTAGAAGGCAGTCTTCTCAAACTGGAGGTAGAGACTAAATCTTACCCAAAGATGTATGTGTGTGTGTGTGTGTGTGTGTGTGTGTGTGTGTGTGTGTGTGTGTGTAGTTTTGCCTGCACAGTCCTTAGATAAACTGAATTAGTTTTCAGCTTTATAGTGCTATAGTTGTCGCATGGGTATCTGGATTTGTGCTTCTCTTGGAAAGTCAGAAAACCTGACATCTTTGGCTCATGTTCCCACAGTGTCCCATTTGTCCAAAATGCATTAGCAGCTGCTCCCTTTTGAAGGGCAACACACTGTCCTCTTTGACACAGGCCTCCTCAGGCACCCATCCCTTGTTTCTGTGACTTGACTGGCCCCCGGAGGCAGGAGGGTCTGTGACCCCCAGTGTGGAGGTCAAGAGCCTAAACACTGGAGTTCAAGGGTGCTGGTTCCAATCCCTACCGTTGGTGACTCGGTTGTAGCGCTTGCTCTGTCTGCATGTTCCTAATGCTCCCTGTGTGCTTCTCCCTCCTTCTGTGCCCCTTGCATCTATCCTCCGCTCTGCTGCAGAGTCTGGCTTTGCGACCTCGCAGGTTCTGCTTCCTGTCTAGTCTGTGCTTTGGCTTCAGATTCCAGGATCAGCTGCTCTTGCTTTAACATATCTCACATCCCAACTTCCTTTAGAAAGACTTTCTGATGCATTCAGTAAATCGTTATTATCCCTTTGGGGCAAGTGCTTCGTACCAAGGGAACTCAGAAGCCACTATCGATGACTGTTCGTGGACCAAGTACCCATCATTTGGGGACCAATCAGCTTGGTTCACAGTATTGCAGATCGTATGATCAGCTTCCCACAGAAAAGACTGTGGGCTTGGAATAGGTTTCTCTGGGCGGCTACATCTCATTTACTTTGTATGCTACCTAAGACATTGAATGTATTCAAACAATAACTTCACAATAATGATGAAACAAAAATAACAACAATCAACAGGGATAGCTACCTTTTCTCAAGCACTTCCTATTTTTTAGGCATCATATTCAGCAGTTTGCACAAATCAGCTCAGTTATCTCCATACTAGCTCTAATAACATAGACTATACATTTTTCCATTTTTTTAAGAATGAGAAAATACTCCCAGAAAGGTTAAATGACTTTCTCAAGTTCAAATTAGGAATGAAATTCAACTCCAGACAGGGCTGATTCCACAAAGTTTTACAAGGAGGCAAAGAGAGAAAACCAAGGAGCATCAATCAATAGGGTATGTCACTTGGAATAAACCTGGAGGGTAGGACTTATCATCTTTATGCCGTGGAGGCTTCTCAGGGAAACTTAGGAGGGCTTTGGAACCGGAAGTGGAAAGGTCATGAAGGGCATTCAGTGGAATCAAATTAGCTCCCAAGAAAGGCAGTGGTTTTGCATCATGGAAACATCACAGCTTCTGGTACCAACAGACGAGGGTCCCAGCCCTGGCCTTTACTTGTTTCACGAGACCTTGTGAGACTGACTTAACCTTCCATGAACTTTAGCTTCCTTTCCTTAAAATAGAGAGAACAGTATCCTGCGGCAATGTTGTAAGGTTCACTTAACATGGTCTACGTGAAAGTTTATGAGTATTCTGTAATGCTCAGAACACGCGTTTACTTTGAAGGGCTGTTCAGAGGGCTAAAAGGAGTTAAGATAAGTCAGTTTCCTGGGACATAGTAGACACTCAATAAATGCTAACTATGAAAGTTTCTTAATCCTGTCCCTGCAATTCCTAATTGCAGGCTCTGTCATTGAAACTTTGGTGCCAAAATGAATTTGAGGGCAAAATCTGACCTATACTGATATGAGGCTACTTGTCACTCTTATACCAGTTACATGTGATAATGGGTCCTGTGAAATATGTAATATATACAGCATATCATGTCTCTAAGAGCTGACAATGTCTGAATTCTGAAACTCCTCTGGATAAGGGACTGCGGACACGAATTATTGTTACTATTATCCCCTATGTGCTCCACTTGTTGTTTGATGAGTCCCTCCAGAAATTAAAGCCTGTTTTGTGTAATTTGTCCCCTCCAACCTTTAGCATAAATGCTGGGACATGGCTGGAAATGTATAAATACGTTATTTATTAGATGAATGAAAGAATGCTAGGGTCGTGGTGATGAAGAAAATAAAAATGGAGTCCCAGAAAACGAGAGGGGAAGTATGCTTTATTTCCCCCTTCTCTTCTTAGGTCTTTTAAAGGATTCTGAGTCTTTTGAGGGGCCCATGTCTTTATCCAGTGGAATGGGGAGGAAGGGCTGGAAGCAGCCCCAGAATCCTGAAAAGGCCGTTGGAGGAGCAATACTGGCAGCAGTGCCTGCTTCGTGATTTTTCTGAAGGAGGACAATTGCCTTTTTTGGAGGGCTGGCTCAGACTCAGCTGGTGTTACAAGCTTTGCAACCAGAATGCAAGGAAAAGCTGGGAAAATGCCACAAAGTGATATTGTATCTGCTTGTGGTCAAGTCGGGACTCCAAATTTGGACAGTGGAATTTGATGGGAAAATGGGAAATGCATCAGGGGTCACATGGTGAACCTGAGATTTATCACTACGGCAAGTGGCTATTTCCAGAGAAGCCAGCAAGTGTTGGTAATATTTCTGTGAAGGAGGAGAAGAGGGGGAGGGACCCACAGCTCACTGCTGATGTGATCAACCTGTTAAAATCCTTGAACAAATGGGAAAATCAAAGTTGTTCCACGATACCTTTCAGATCACTGCACACCAGGATATATATGAACATTTAAAAAGCATGAAACCAATTGATTAGAACATAAACTACTAGAGGCAGTCAAAGCAATTGGACTAGATGCCAAAATTGTATGTTGCCAAGCTTCTGTTTAAAGCTATTTAAATGTATCTCAGTGAGAGTTGGGGGCCAGAAATGGCCCGCTCAACCCAGCACAGGCTCTTAATTGACCTTCCAGGGGTGTTTTAGGTAATGAGGCCATCTGAGACCTGAAATGAGGACCCGTTCAGCTTCCCTCCAACTCTGTAATGTTGAATTTATCATGTAACCTCTCTGAGCCTCAGTTTTTAATCTATAGAATGGATCCTCTAACACTTTCCTCAACTCTTTAAGTGCAAATATGATTGTGTATAGGAAAACCCTTTGTCAGATGCTGTTCAGATGTACCCAAGAGGGACCTGGGGAGACCACCATCAAAATAATCTGCCCTCAGTGTTAGAAATATCCTCATGGCACATGTACTGTCGAGCCAGAAGTTACCAACTCAAGTGCTGGCTGAATTTGGTTCACAGCAGTTAAGAATCAGGATATATTACATAAAGTTCTGGAATTCTGGTTTCTACTGGAAGATTGGAAGCTCTGGAATCACTGGTCATCATTCCAAAGAGCAGCACACAGACTCCGTGGGGGAGGGGAAGCAGCAAGGACTTTGGCGAACCCCAGAATGCATTGCAAGGTATCAGGAGGATTCTAAACTAAGTGGTTTCATCCTCATTCACTCACATCACGTGCTTAGCCAGTGTTGCAGATTTTGACCCTGGCTTTAAGGTTCTTGGAGACCTCAGTTAAGATGCTAATGATTTTGGAGGATGTTAAAACATCAAGCCATTATGAAGCGCAAATATCCCAATTAAAATCTATTGAATAAAAACAAAACAAAATAAAACAGTAACTTAGTGAGGCTGGTCACAGACAGGAGGGAACAGAAAGCCCAGATGCCACCTGGGGGCTAAGATGGACTGAAGGTTGAGAATTTTTGCCAATGAATGATCCGTTTAGAATTCTAAATAGTAGCTACAGATGGCTGTCTGGGCCATGACTAGCCCACACCATCTAGGCTCGGGCCCAACAAGAAAACATTTTACATTATCTCCCTATCAGAATATCACTTGAGGATTTGAGGAGAGTTAATAATACCAACTCACAGAAGCCTGTCATTCTTTGCTGCAACCTACATACAAACACACACGCCTGGCCTCATATCGTCCAACTTCTCTGTGTTTTTCCCCAACGAATATGTTTTTCTTCAGCTGTCCTTCCTGCAAAACCTCTAGTTCTAAGCCATTTTTTGTCCCATAGATCTTTTTGCTACTCAGGCGAAGCCTATAAAGGTATCAACATACCTATTATAATAAATGTGAAATAATGTGTATTATATATTATATGTATCATATTATTCCATATGAATTATACAATTCAAAATAAAAGCAATTGCATTTAAGTACATTTTAAGTCATCAAAATATTTTGAAAAAAGCATTCGTGTTATAGTAATATTTGCGCTTCTTTATGAACACATCGAATAATAAGATTTAGCAGCAGGTTTAATAACTTCCGTAATTTTGAAGTGCTAATGAGTATAAATGACATTTTGGGATATTTGCAACATTGTAATGTGATATGAAAATACCTGTGATTTCCAGTGCTGACAGTTATTGTTATTGTTAATAGTTCTGTGGTTTGGTGCTTACGTTCAAACTTGAAGGCAATGTTACATTTCAGTTAGCGATGAATGCAAATGAAGATGAAATGATATTCCCAGCCAAGTCCACAGACCCCTTACATTCTCTCCCTAGACTCCTCCTTTCTCTCTAAGAGGTAAGACATGGACTTCAGGGTCAATCGTTGTGCCTCACTCTATTTCCACTTGTATGACCTTGGCCGTGTAACTTGATCATGCTTCACTTTCTCATTTCTAACTGGTAACAACAATACCGTAGTTGATACTATCGTTATGATACCGTTGTGGCATCATGACACCAACTTCTCAGTGGAATCTGGGCTGCTGTCCCTACCACCCTGTGCAGCTGGCCAGCTGCTTTGTGTCTGTATGACTTTGTACTGGGTTTGCGTGTCTCAAAAGTGCAGTGCAGGTGTTCAACAACCTGGAGAACTCACAGTTAGATGAGGGGCTGAACATTTGAATCACCTGGCTGAGTGTGGGGTGGGGAACCGGCTTTACTTTTATGTGTAACTACTTCAAGAGAGCCACAAAGGAGCAGCCTGGCTCTGGCTTGAGGGTTTCAGTCACCATGAGTGAGAAAAAGGCTCATTTTGCAACACGCATCCTGGAGCCTGAACTGAGAATCAGAAATTCTGGGCATGCCTAGTGTGCAGATGGTATGAAACAATTGGCATGACATGAGCTTTATTTTGTTCGTGGTAGACGTGCGTTTTTTTCTTTCCTTGTTCTTTTTTGTGGACTGAAGGAGCAAGGTGATGTGTGTGTGTGTGTGTGTGTTTGTGTGTGTGTGTGTGTGTGTGTGGGTGTGTGTGTGTGCGTTTGTGTGTGTGTGTGTGTGTGTGTGTGTGTGTGTGTGTGCTGTCCCTGCCTGTTTGTGGGAAACCTGGGATGAGAATACATCATGGTGTGCGTTTCAGAAATCTGCCCTAGTCCCCACCTCAAGTCCCATGGAGATGCTGTCTCTTAGTCCATTCAGGCTGCGATAACAGAATACCACAGACTGGGTGCTTAAACAGCAAACGTTTGTTTCCTACAGTCCGGAGGCTGACAAGTCCGAGATCAGCGTGCCAGGGGGATGGGGTTCTGGCGAGAGCTCTCTTCTTGGTTTCCAGATGGTCACCTTTCCTCCTTGCTGTGCCCTCACATGGCTGAGAGAGAGAGATATCAGCTTGTGTCTTTACAAGGGCATTGATCCCCCTCCTGAGGGCCCTGCCGCCCAACGCACCCACCTCCAGATGTGATCACGTTGGGCCTTAGGCTGTAACATGCGTTTTCTGAGGACACAGTCCACAGCACCAAGATATCGAGGGGTTCAAAACTGGAGCTCAGGACCTCCTCTGAAGGAAGCCATAATGAACACCCAGCTTTCAGTTTGTAATCCCTGGAGGGCTGTGCCTCGGCATGTAGGTTTCTGATTCATTTGCATATATTTTCCCATGCATTCCTCATTCCAGCTCAGTGGAGTAGGTATTTCTCACCCCTATTTGACAATTAGGAAGATGAATAGACATAAAATAACTTGTCTGAAGCTCCCGGCTATTAAGTGGTGAATGGAAAGGGATGGAGACATTTTTGTTTGTTTGTTTGTTTTTGGCCTGGAGACCCACCTGCACATGGAACGCACCTCTCTCCAGTGCCTCGAACTTGGGCAGCTTCAGGAGCATTGGGAAGCAGCAGCCTCGTCAAGGATATCACTGCTCCTGTCCCCCTCCCCCACTCCCACGCCTTGGCAGCAGGTCCAAGGTGAGGTTACCTCAGCTGGCTCCACGTCCAGCCTGGATGAGGGCACCTGCAAGGGGTGGGAGGACACAGAGATGCTGAGTGCCGAGGAGATAGATGGACTTGCTCAAGAGCAGCGGGAGGTTCCTGCTGGAGTCTCTTAGTCACAGATGCTGACATTCTAAAGGGAGCTGAAGTGTGGTGTGAATGAGGAAAACAGTAGTGTGAGAGATGAGTCATGGCAGCTCCCATAATCCTTTCTGGTCCTACAGACAGGAGAGGGCTGGAGAAAGTGGGGCCGCATACATTTAAAGCCCCTACTATGTGCTAGACTCTACAGTAAGCACTTTGACACACAGTATTTGATTTCAACCTCAGAACAACATTGCAAGGGAGGAATAATAGCTCCCAATTTACAGACAAGCACACTGGGGCTTAGGTTAATAAAGTAAATGATCCAAGGTTATGTATCCAACGGGAACCAAAGAGAGTAAGAAATGCGGATTAGTTATAGGTGCCGAGGGTGGGGGCAGACAAATAAGCTCTAGAGTTTCCCGCTTAGCAACACACGCTCAAAGCCCACCTTGATGATGGTTTTCTTGAGTTGGGTGTGCCACGTGCCATAGTAATCCAGACTCCATCTGTGTGGAAAGGGGTGTGTGTGTGTACACACACACTCATATACATATATGTAAACACACACATACATGCATGTGTTCATGCTACTAAAATAATGCTACTAGAATAATCGGATGGAGAGTGAGTGGTACTTTAGATAGGATGATCAGGAAAGGCCTTTTGGATGGAGTGGTACTCGAGCAGAGATCTGAGTGAAATAAAACGAAGCCCCGTGAAGATCTGGGAGACAGGACAGGAAGCACCAATTCCTGAGTGGGGGTGTACTCGGCATGTCCAGGACACAGCGAGGTGTCACCGATCAGTGATGGGTGACGCAGCCGGGGAGATACAACCACGTTAAAGGACTTTGCTTTGTATTCTAAATGTGTGGGAAACATGGCAGAGGTCCCAACAAAGTGATGACGTTATCTGAGCTCCTCCTGGCTGCTGCGCGAAGAAGAGATGAACGGGAAGAAAGATGGAAGCAGATAATCAGATAGGAGGCTACTGCCATAATCCAGGCGAGTGGTGACGGCCGGTCCCCTGGACTACAGCAGGGTCTATCCACCTCAGCACTAGTGACATTTTGGGCTGGATAACTCTCTGTGGCCGAGGCTGTCCTGTGCACTCTAGGACGTTTAGCAGCATCCCTGGCCTTTACGTACCAGATGCCTGTATTCCCCCTCTCCCCATTGTGACAACCCCACATGTCCCTAGACATTGCCCAGTGTCACCTGAGCACAAAATCTCCCCCCCGGTGACAACCAATGCACTAGGGTGTTGGTTTTGCAGGTATCAGAAGGAGTTGGATTTGAGTAGGGTTTCCCCCCAAATAAACAAATCTTGTCCCTTTTGCTATTTTTACTCGGATTGAAAAAAATAATCTCAATTTAGAAAATTTTGAAATTATAAAGAAACAGGTCAAAATTACCCATAAGCCATTATCTTCAGGTACCATTATTGTTCAGTGAATTAGATGAATAACTTAAAAATTTTTTTCCAACTGAGGGTTGCTAGATGGGCGGGAGGGATGGGAGGTGGGGGGGAGGGTGAGGGGATTGGAGGGCAGTCGGTGACCACAGGATGGCCACGGGCTTAAAAATTAATCTGGGGAACGTAATTTGGTGGTTACCAGAAGGTAAAGGGGTTGGGGGGTGGGGGATGAGGGTGAGGGGGATCAAATGTATGGTGATGGAAGGGGAGCTGACTCTGGGTGGTGAACACACAATGTGATTTATGGATGATGTGATACAGAATTGCACACCTGAAATCTATGTAATTTTACTAACAATTGTCACCCCAATAAATTAAAAATAAATTAAAAAAATTTTTTTTCCATCAATTTATAATAGTTTTTACTTGAAATTGTAATTTAAACGAGTCTATTTCCAGACATTTATAACAATCTTATAAAAAATATTTGACCTTAATCCTTTCACCATTTTCACCCAGCTCCCCCTCCCCCTCCCTATCTTTCCCAGTTCTCTCCCTCATTTCTCATTCATTTCCTTCCTCTTGTCTTTCTTTTTCCTTTGTACATTTCCTTTTTCCCTATTCAACCCCCCTTGCTCCCCCTTTTGCCCTCAGAAGCTCCCGTCTGAGAGCCTCAACAATTCCACACAGCTTCAGTTTGGTTCTGAGTCAGGGCAATGAAGATAAAATATGAATGGGCTTAGGAAATGGTTTCCCACTTTCATAAAAGAAGGAAAAAAAAGGAACACTGCTACCAGGTCACCCAGAACAAGTTCCAGTTCCCAGGAGCCAGGGAAGAATTTCCAAAGTAAAAAATCAATGGCTATGAAATTACACATTAGTCCAGGGGAGAGTTCTCTGTCTGTTTTCCCAGCGACCATCCATCTTGCTATAGTCGTAGTGGCACAGACAATTTGCTGCAGTGAAGTTGATCTATAAGTGTTTTAATTAAAGTTCTGACAGCCAATTGAAGCCTTTTTTATTTTTTGGATGTATCGTATCAATCTTTTCTGTCTGTGAACGACGGTGCCTGGGGAGTTCGATCTATTAGGAAGGTGTAAGTTAGTGATCTGGGTGCATTAACTGGGTAGCAAGGAAGGGACATCCATGGTTTTCTCTTTCTTTTAAGCTCCCCACACTCAAAGTTCCATAACGGCGTCTCTTAGTAAATGTTTGTTGAGCACAAGAGTCCATGAAGACTGCTCTGGGTCTGTGGTGGAGAAGGTGAAATGTGAATTTAGATCTTTGGTTGGTGTTGTCTCGTACAAGCTGTGTGCTCTTGGGTGAGATGCTAACACCTTCAAGTTTTACTCTTCTCATTCTTAGATGGGGACAATTAACACTTATCTTACAGGGTTGTTAGGCATTCTGCCCTCATTCATCAATATTTCTAGGCTACACAATTCAGGGACGATTCCTTGGGGACATAATGCCTCTTCATCAGCAATGCTGGAATGATCTGAAATAAAGAACGAAACGTACATTTTAATGAAATACCAAGAGTGTATCAAGAATTCCGCATAAGCTATCTATTCAATGATATAAGAGCCAATTTTGACTTTGAAAATTCTTGGATAACCCATCGGTCCACGTAGTCTTCTCAGCCTCAACCATTGACAATTTTCCTTTTCTAAAGAGGGAACAAGACACCGAATGGGTCCTGCATGTTTAGCCTCCCACCTTTTCTCTTGAGGTAAACCTCCAACATCAGTTGTCACCTTTGCCTCCACCAACAATCATCTCCGTTCCCAGCTGGCCTCTCTGTCAGGTAGCCATGGTGATTTCAATTTCTATCTTCTAAGAAGGCACAGACCACAGGATACTGTCGTCCTCTGAGCAAACGAGCTACCATAAGAATTAGCTAGAGGGCGGGGAAGTGACTCTTTAATCTATAACTATCCACTTGTCTCTCTTCCTTTTTAGTGTCAGCCTTGGCCGAAGGGTAGCTTCCTGTCCCCACTGAGTCTTACATGTGTCTCTCTGTACAATTGTCCTTTCTATGCTTCAAGAAGATGGCAGAAAATCATACATGCATATCGGCCATGTAATCTAATCGCTGCAGGGAGAGTTGAATCCAGTCTAATCGCTGCAGGGAGAGTTGAAATCCAGATAAATAAATTAGATGCTTAAGGCAAGAATGGAGTGCTTATTATATGACAGATTTTATGTCAGGTACGGGGATATGGCAAACACTCACCTTGGTACCTGTCCTTGAGGTTACCCAAGTTCAAAAGGAGAAACAGACACAGCACACAATAAAAATGCAGCATGAAAGGGACTGTCCAAGTGAGTAACATCCTGTCACAGGAGACCCCAGGGAGGAGGGATAGACTTTGTTCAAATGAGAGGCCGGGCATCCAAGGCTTCCCAGAGGTGAGAGAAGTACATAAGATCCGTGGAGATGGGAGCTAGGCTCTATGGCTCAGCACAGTGTTCCCAGAACTGAAATGGTACTTGACACATATTAGATACTCAAAAAAAAAAAAAAAAAGAAAAAAAAGTTGACTGAGTAAATGACTGATTTGGACCTGTGAATTGGAAAAAGAACATAGAGATAACTGAGTTGGGGAATATGTTAGGTCAAGTCATTCCTGTGTACGGCCTCAGACTCTTCTACCACCTGCTAAGTGGGGGCTTCTGTTCCACTCCAGCAATTTCTCTCTTAGGCCTCTCTGTCCTCATTGCAAGAAGTAGGATTTGATCCTACGATTGGGCCAATTCTGCTTTTATCAATCAGTTCCCAACACTTGATATCATTACCTAGCTTGGCTTTCTGGAACATTTTTGGAATTGAATTCTGAGAGGGATTAATGGAAGCAGAGAGTTAACTACGTTCTATTACCAAGAACATTAGCTTGGCACTAGAAAAATCCCACATTCCTTGTGGTTAATATAATTCAAACTCTTGCAAGCAAGTGATTATACAACCAAAGAGAGCCAAGCTAATGGTCAGTGCCCTAAACACAGGTTTTTGATTGAGCACAGGCTATAGTTTTGGTTGTTGATAGTAAAAGCAAAACTCAAATCAAAGTAGCACTTAATGAATGTTTGTTGAATAAATAAATAGGACTTATCTGTTGCCCTGTAGTTTCAGGTATTACTATGAGAAAAAATTGGTGAATGATAGTACATCATCTTGGGCTCTGACACGTGAGCCTAGAAGGTGTGGTTGTGAAATAAATACCAGCGGGTTGGCACCCTGGAGAGCTGACTTGTCCACAATCTCCTGTGGTATGACTTTGGGGTGAACACTTCTGCTCGAGGAAACTAGATTGTCTCCCTGAGTAAACAGGAGTTCCTTCAGGCTCTGAGAGTCCATGATTTCACCATCATTAGTTCCAAGTGCATAAATTTTGTGATTCACAATGAGATTTTTTTTGTTTTTAAGGGATGGAGGCATTCACGTTTGTATTTGTATCCCCTGTGGTTGGGGTCAAAGAAACCCAAATAATTAGAACGGGTCTAAGAATTTCATGTGTATGCATGGGAAAGTTCCGATAGGGGAAGTGACTTGCCCAGAGTCAGGAAGCAGGTTTGGATTCAGCCCTAGATCCCAGGGTTTCTGACCCTTAGTCCAAGATTCTCTGGGTTTCACCATGAAAATAATCAATAATGGTGGCATTGTGCTGGAGAGGGTCAGACTGAGGTGCACAAAGGTCAGTGGCTTGTCTTAATGATGTATTGGTCTCCATGACCTTGAATGAATCGGTTGTGGGTCATGGAGATCTATTGGCCAAGTTTTCCTATGGCCACTTTGCTGCTTGTTATGAGATAGGCTCACCTTGAGTGTCAGACATGTGCCCATGGCATCCAGAGGACCGGGAATGACCAAACCACAGGCTTTTCAGGCTAATCTGGGTCTCCAGCAGCATGTTTGTTGTCACCAAGGCCCATACCCCTGCCAGATCTGACACTGGCCACTTATACCCAGCAGTACCCCGGTTCTGATCTCAGAGGAATCGGTGATTTAGGACATGTACGAGAAAGACACAGCAGAGTAAGTGGAAGAGTTTTTCCTATTGGGGCTTGGGGAAGGTTGACCTAAGAGCCTTTGCTTGCAGTACAGTGCGATAATGGCACAGTACTCAATCTATCAGAGGGCAACCCAGTTAGACGGAATGATTTAGAGAACCCAGGGTCGCCTTTGACTTTGGTGGTGTCCAACGTGGAACATGGCTGGTTCTTGAACATTTCAAGGCGATTTACGTATGTGCATTGGTGGTAATCCATATAAAGTTCAGATCACCTAAATACAGTGAATAGAGATGGAGGCAAAGAAGGGGGTTTCATGGAGTAAAGCCTTCAAGATTATTATTTAAGAAGTCTATGCATACACATGTGCAGTTTCTCAACTGGAAGCCAGAAGAACACGGGTCTTCAATCAAAGGCTGTGCTGATTTTATTTAACTCAATTCAACAAGTGACAGGCACAGTAACCTACAGTGGGAACATGAAGGAATACGGGTGAAGGAGAAATGAAATCTAGTGGTCAATGGCATTTTGGAAAAGCTTCTTGGCAGAGGTGAATTAGACTCGCTTCTTATAATGGTTAAGAACATAAGGTTGGGGTTAAAAGGCTTGGATTCTGAGTGACCTTGAGAACATTAATGACCTTGGTTTTCTTGTCCATAAAATAAGAATCATTATGATATCTGCTCTGAGGGTCATGGGGATAAATGAACTACTGGGTGTTATATGCACAGCGCAGCGCTTTATATAGACCAAGTATTCAATACATGTGAGCTGTTGTCTCTATTATTGTTTTATCAGATACAATGGCTTTTAGAATGATTCTGCAATCTTGTTTGGCAGACTACTTTTGGATGGGTAGGGAGATGCTGATGTTTAAACCGTTGTCGCTCAGCTCGAAGTCCATAATTCCACATTCTGCTGGGCAATTTGGAATCTGCAAATTTTATTTTTCTTTTGCTGCTGGCTCCCTGTGAGTTTCTCCCAACAGGCAAAGGGAGTGGGGACTTGCTTCTTCCTTCTTGTTGCTGCTCGTCCCCACGCTGTCCCAGAAACAGCCATTCATCCCAGGAGCAGCAGGTAATTCTAGTTTCCAGCCTCTTTTCTACTGTTTCAAAGTTTCTTTGCACGCCTCAGTGGGGGCCTGGCAGCGTCCGTCCTTACAGGCCTGAAATTCACTTCTGTGGGGTCCTGCCTCCAAGCTCCGGAAGGAAAGAAGCAGCCAGACAGCATCCCCTCTCTGGAGGGTCAGAGTCCCAATCCCTGCACCCACTTCTCTGAGCTCCTGTCTTATGAGAAGCCCAACCTCTTCCCTTTCATCAGCCCTCCTGTAGCGGCGTGCTGCCGTATTTTCACTGTATTTTGTCAAAAAATTGACAAATCAATTTTTGATTTGTCAGTCCTCCAATAACTTGTAAACCAATTTCCCATATTAATTTTCTCTGTTTTCCCGACTGGCCCTGACAGATGAGGGGTGACACCACACACCCAGGAGCCACCGTAAGCAGGCGATGGTTTCCTGCTGCTTTCTGGTCCTAGTCCAGGAGCTAAATCTCTGCTGTTCTCCCTTCCTTTGTCCCCATCATTTTTTTTTTTCTGTGACGCTTTTACAAAGTTGATGAATTGAGGCTATTTTACCATTTCGGATGTTTGTGAAGGGTATTTCTTGTGGTAGGTCAGCCTGGCAGATTGGCCAGAGATAGATAAAAATAAAGCCCCTGTTCTTTGGGATGTCTCCTGAGTGGTGCACTTTGCCAAGTTGTTTTGAGCTGGCTTCCAGATCTTAGCAGATTGGTCTTGGCTGTTCTCAATTCTCCCCTCTGTGGATTATATAGTTATATAACACAGGACTCCTTTTGTTTTAAGTGACAAAAATCCAACTTGGTCTCTCTTAACAAAAAGAGGGATGTTCTTGACTGAAAAGTTTAGGGCAACTGGTTCAGGCATAGGGGGATCCAGTAGCTTCAAATGATGTCCCAAGAATCTGTGTGTCGTGTACGTGCCCCAAACTAAGCAGGGAGGAGAATGCTCTGGCTGGACCTTGGCCATATTCCTGAGGGTACGGGAAGGATGGCACATCCAATGGAAGTCAACGCGGTTCTAGAATGAGGAGAAATGGATTCTGGGCAGGCCATTACAGCAAATGTCACCTGCCACAGTATTGGTACAACTGTCCAGAGTCTGGGTGTCAACCCTGAGTTTCAGGGAATTTTCACCCTCTCCATGATGGTCACTGCTCTGTAAACATCCTTATGTGGAGGGCAAGCAGCCTTGATGCTGGATACCAGGAGCCAGCCCCAAGGTGACTCCCTTGCCTGTTCTTTGACTTTGTTAGGGACTTTCTTTCCCATTTCCTTCCTCTCTCTGGAAACCAATAGGGTCAACTGGCTGAGAGCCTGGGATCTGAAGCTAAATAGCCTGGGTTTGGCTCCTGGCACCATTCTTATTAATCCTATGACATGGGGGCAAGTTATTCAACCTTTTGTGTGCATCTGGATAATAATACCTTTCCTCATCTGCCTTTCTTTCCTCATCTACCTTTCTTTATCAGCTATTCCGATAGTATCTTTCCCAAGAAGATCAAATGAAATAATAATTGTAAAAGCTCACACAATGCCAGACATATGGTAAGTGATCAATAAGTAGCGTGTTTTCCCGAAAATAAGACCTAGCCGGACCATCAGCTCTAATGCGCCTTTTGGAGCAAAATTAATATAACACCCAGTCCTCTTTTACTATAATATAAGACCAGGTCTGATATAATATAATATGATATGATATGATATGATATGATATGATATGATATAATATAATATATAACATAATACTGGGTCTTATATTAATTTTTGCTCCAAAAGACGCATTGGAGCTGATGGTCCGGCTGGGTCTTATTTTCGGGGAAGCACGGTATTAATTATTATTATTCTCACCATATTGCAGAGAGCTGAACCCTGGAGGGCCAGACTGACCTCATGGATACTTTATCAGACCTGCCCTCCTCCCTTCCTTGGCATCTTCCAGACTTTCTCCCATTGGCCCACTTTTCTCTTGGCAACAAGAGCGTTCTGCTGAAGAGCATGAGTTTGCGAGTCAGGCATCCCCAGGAACAAACTCTGGCATCGCCAGAAGTAATCAAAATATTAACCACTCTGATGGATGTTGGCCCAAACCATGGGCAGCCTCTCGGAGACTGTTTGATGGGCCAGGGGTTAACCCTTGAGTTACCATGTCACCAGGAGGACCTAGGCGTCCTGGTTTAGGGAATTAGATGTGGTGAGTCTGCTGGATGACATGAACACAACACTCAGGGGCGTAGGGGCAGCTGCTATGTATCAACTAGTATGGAAGTACCCCCATATTCTAACAACCAGCAGGGCTCTCTCTATGCACGCCTCCTGGCAATAAGTCCTGACTGCACCCCCTATGCGTGCTGTGATCGCGGAGGTCGTTTACCTGTGCCAAGCCTCAGTTTTCACGGAATCTAGCGTTACAGGGGTTGTTAGCACACAGTAAGTGCCCAAAACTAATATTATTATTCACAATACCTATTGCTGTTATATATTCTTTTATTTCCTACCTCCAGTTTGTTCCAGCTTAGATTTAAATCCTGTGTTCCCACTGACATTTTGGTACAAGTTATCCTGATTTTTTTTTCTTTTTTCTTTTTTATCTTAAGGAGAGAAAATAGTATTCACCAATGATGGCTATTGATTCTTCAGAAATAGAAGCTTACGCTCAGCTTATCAAATTTGGGTTCCATTCCTCCTTTCACATTATTAACATGCACTAGTATTCAGATTCTTTTTCCTCCACGGTGCCCTGGCAGAGACTTTGCAAAGTTCAAATCAGGTCTGCATAACACTCGCCGATAAATCTCTGGCTTTGTCACACTGCCGAGCGGCTGATAAAGAGAGCAGGCAAGCATTGTAGCAGGGCTTTCTTTGGTCAGAGAGCTCTAATAGTGTGTCAGGGTTATATAATTCACCCACCAAGAGAATCCAAAAGAGAGATAAATTGTTTGGTTGGGAGAAATTAACCGCGGATTGATCCTATCTGTTTTAATTTAGCACAGGATGGCTTAGGCTCCTCCAAGGAGCAGATGGGCTATTGATCTGACAATAGGATAATCAGAGCATCAGTGCTGGGGCGGGGGCGGGGGAGGGGGATGTTTGGAGTACTTGGGGCTTTGCCAGGGTGGCCTTCTTGGAATGAAAGCTTTTCCTTCATTGAGCAAGCCCCTTTGCCTGCTAACAGGTCTTATGAGAGCACTAGCTCCCGAGATCTGGCATCAGTGTAGAGTTGTTGTGTCAAGAAGCCACGTCTTATGCTGGGTCTGCTGGCAGAGAAATGCAACTTGGCAGTGGAAAGGGGATACACTATGGGGGAGGGGACACGAGGGGCCCACACTGTGCTCTGGGAGGGTACTGTACACTGGAGAACAGTGGAGATAGAAACTGAAGGAGAGCTGTCTCTGGCTTGTTTTGTTTCTGCCCTTCCTCCCTTGCAGCTGCAATAACCCTGTGATTGGCCTGTGGACTGTGTTTTGGGGAGCCAGGTCTCCAGCTAGGTCAGGGGCCCCCGCAGGAGTGGGGTCACGTTGCCCCCTTGTCCTGAAGCTTTCTTTGTAGTTGATATTTCTCCTCCAGCCCACGGAGAGTTAGAAGCCTGCTTCTTGGGAAGCTCCCAGATAGGTCAGGCGGAGTTCTTGGGATGCCACAGGGACGGCTGCTATGTCAGGACGCCCTGACATGTGAACCAGCTGAAGACCCAGCCAAGGCCTGAGTATCAAAGGGCAAATGGAGACAGAAGGGCCCAGAGAAAGGGCAGATGATTCAGAAATTGACACTTGGAGTAGAGTTTTGCAAGCTCCCTATGCCTGACTGACAAGACCCTGGGTTCCCTGACTCCAAGGGCCTCTTTCTGGGGGTGGAGATGGGAGCAGGCCCTGAAAAAATTGTGGTAACTCTGAGTGGTGGTCCGTAAGACTTCTAGATTCTGGGGAACAGCAGTGACCTCACTGAACTCATGAAATTTGCCTCCTAGCTGGGAGAGAACAGCAATAAAAAAAAAAAAAAATAAAAAAAAGGTTTTGTTTGTAAAGATCCTAATGTATAAGACTTTTGATATTCATGTGAAAGTCAAAATTAATCTTTTAAATTAAGCAAAAGTCACTCAAAGTACTTTACATCAATCTTATTCAGGATCAGTTGAATAGGCAGTTTCCTAAATTTGTCTTTTCTAATTTTTAATTCAATTTTATAGGTGGGAAAATAGACAGGATTGAGCCTACATACTCAGTTTGGATTTTTCACATAGCAAAGTCTGCTTTTGCTTCCATTTTCTGTTCATTTGAGAGAAAATAGGATTTTTGATGCCTGAAATGGTAATGATTTCTTTTTTTCCATCTAAGAGAAATATGACTAGAGGAACAGCTAGGTTTTTGCCATGGTGGAAAAATAATAAAGTATATTAATAGCTGAACAAATGGATCTTGCTGGGAAATATTTTAGACTTTCAATGGTCTCACGGAGATAGAATATTCCTTGAACCTAAACACTTTTTTTTTTCTTTTAACAAAAAGACTAACATGCCTTTCAATTAAACTTGCCAACTCATTTGAAGTCAAGCTGTTCAAAGCCCAGTGTAACTGAGGCCCTGCGTGCGTGGGACACTGAAGCCCACACATTGGTGTCCTTTTGCTAAGGACCCTGAACTGACCTCCCTCTGCTTTCCCTCCATTTTCAACATTGCTGCACTGACTGGGGCTCAGGAGTCATTCTGTGGCTGTGACAACAAGAATTCTCACATAAACATGGTGAGGGAAAGAATGAAGATGGACTTTGTGTGTCATCTGTCTAAGATGGCTTAATATTGATGGGGATTTCCTACCCGATGCTTCCAAGCTATTTTGTCTGAGGGAAAATGCAAATCAAGCCCTTTCACAGCCACAGACCTTTGCAGAAGGGTTTCACGTGTGATGGAAGGATCTAAGACCGTCTTGGTTCAGGGGAAACACAGATTCTTGGACTCAACAAATCTGGTTTGAGTTCTGGCCCATAGCTGGCCAGCTGTGCTGTGTGACTGAGCTGTCTGATCTTGGGCAGTGTATTAATCAGGGTTCTTCAGAGGAATAGAACTGATAAGATATACGAGGTGTGACAATTAAGTTCGCGAACTTGTTGCAGTGATGTTGCTAACCTTTTTTGATATCAGAGGGATTATTCATTAGGAATGTGTACCAACTGGACAAACAGTTAACCAAGTTGGCTATTTGGAAGTGCTGTAAAAGCTGCGTGAAAAAGTTAGACGACCTGAACTTTTCACCAACAATTCATAGCTCTTGCATCACGACAATGTACCAGCTCACACGGCACTGTCTGTGAGGGAGTTTTTAGCCAGTAAACAAATAACTGTATTGGAACACCCTCCCTACTCACCTGATCTGACCCCAATGACTTCTTTCTTTACCGAAAGATAAAGGAAATATTGAAAGGAAGACATTTTGATGACATTCAGGACATCAAGGGTGATACAACGACAGCTCTCTGATGGTCATTCCAGAAAAAGAGTTCCAAAATTGCTCTGAAGCGTGGACTAGGTGTTGGGGTCGGTGCATAGCTTCCCAAGGGGAGTACTTCGAAGGTGACCATAGTGATTCAGCAGTGAGGGATGTAGCACTTTTTCTAGGATGCGTTCGTGAATTTAATTGTCCTTGTATATCCTATTAAGAGATGACCTACCATCTGCCAGCTGTAAGCTGGAGGTCCAGGAAAACTAGTGGTGTAATTCAGCCTGAGTCTGAAGACCTGAGAACCAGGGGAGCTAATGGTGTATATCTCAGTGGGAGGGCAGGAGAAGACCAATGTCCCAGCTCCAGGAGTCAAGCAGAAACGGTTAAATTCTTCCTTCCTCTGCCTTTTTGTTCTATTGAGACCCCTCAAAGGATTGAATGATGCCCATTCATATTAGGGAGGGCTATCTGCTTCACTCTGTCTATCCATTCAAGTGCTGATCTCATCTAGAAACACCTTCACATGCTTAGCCAGGTGTGGGGGCACGCTATGATCCAATCAGGTTGACACATAAACTGAACCATCACAGACAGGTCACCTAACCTTTCTTGTCTTCAGTTTCCTCACCTTTAATGACAAAAGTAATAGTACCTATCTTTTGTGCTTGTTAAGAAGATTAATGAGTTCACGTATTTAATACACGTAACAGTATCTAACATGATCTAAGCATTGGTTATTACTAACGGTGGAGCTCAGTCTTGTGACTCATGGAATGAAGGTTACAATGATACCTACAACAGCCCAGCTGTTTAAATGTCATGAAATGGTGCAGTGTTTTGTAAATAGTAATATATTAAGCAAGTGGCAACTATTTAGCCCCTGTAATTTTTTTAAGTTTGAACTTTCCCATTTGGACAGTTTGATTTTTCCCCCCACTAATTTAATCACTATTCAATTAATTAAAAGAAAAATAACTTCCAGAATAGGTCCTGATCTATTTTAACTTTTATTGCTGGTGGTTGGCATTGAGAGACTTCAGAAGGATTTTTATTAAAAATGTTATACAAAAATCAATACAATGCATTAAAAATTATGAAAATATGACAAATGAGCAAAACAGCTCATTACTTATTAGTAGACCTGAGAGATATGGGACGCCCCTTTGTGACACTTAAAGATAGACTTCAGGAATAATTCAATGCAATTTAATCTAATTCAAGTGAATTATTCACTGAGCCTGTACTAAGTATCAGGTACTACACTAAAACAGGAGGACTTAACATTTAAATTTCTCTGCCCTTGAGGAATTCGTAATTTAAGAGGGACATGTATACCTAGAATACAAGGCAGAATGTGAGGTGGCGTAAGTTTTCTGTGATTTCAGAGAAGAAAGATATCCCACTAAGAGTATGGGAGTAGAATTGTAACGTTTTAGAATTGGAAGAGAACCTAGCAGTGAACTCACCTAACCTTTCATGCAATTAAAACTTGTTTCCATGACATCATTCATTCATATCTTAATTTATTTGCTGACTCATTCCACAACTCCTGAGTGCCTACCGTATGCCACAGAGGTAGGAAAAACAAAGGTTAATAGGAGTGTTAGTCAGGGTTTTTCAGAGAAACAGAACCAACAAGATATGTATCTTGTGAGCCAGTTGCTTAAAATAAGATTTTTATTTTAAGCAACTGGCTCACAAGATAGTGGAGGCTGGTGAGTCCAAAATTGGCAGAGTAGGCCAGTAGGCTGGCGACTCAGAGAAGAGTTTGAAGTTCAAGTCCAAAGGCAGAATTCCTTCTTGCTAAGGGAGGCCAGTGATTTAAGACTTCCCACTGATGGGATGAGGCCCACCCACCTCTTGGAGGATAATCTGCTTTACTCAAAGTCTACTGATTTAAATGTTATATTATCAAAAACACTTTTTTCACAGATATATCTAAAACAATGTTTGCCCACATAGGGGTACAGTGGCCTAGCTAATGTGACACATAAAATCAATCATCGTAGACATCTTGATTGCCCCTGAGGGCCTCACAATATTGAGTGAGACACATAATGGAAAAAAGAATTACTGCTCTGTGTAACTATTGTTAATGATAGAAGGAAATGGAGATCCATAGAAGGGGCAAGCTAATCTAACCTGAGGGTGTCAGGGATGGCTTCTCAGAAAGTGGATTTGCAAGCTGGATCCTGAAAGTTGAGATGTATAATAAGTCTTGGTAAGATTGAGAAAAGCACAACATAGGAGAGAAAACCAGAGCTGGAAAAGAAAAATGAATACACACACACACACACACACACACACACACACACACACACACACACACAGAGGCCGCTGTAATCACAGATTGAAAGTTGAGAGTTGTCAAAGACAGGCTGGCTATTGTGACAGGTCATTATTTGTATTAATCACTGAAGTTCTAGTAGCAGCTCTACGGTCTGCTGTAAAGTTCAGATCCTATGTATTGAAATTGCTCTATCTGAAAATGTCTTTTCCCCAATGCCTAAATTTCCACCATTAGAGATACCTTCTTTTTTGCTGCGATTTTCTTCCAGTCTGAATTCCATTTCAAATAACATGACATCTTTTAATGAATATGTGCCTGACACTGTATGAACACTATATCTAAATCTCACAAGACTCTACATATTGGATAACTTTACGATCATATGAAAAATAGGAAGACCGAGAATTTCGGATGGGTTAATTACTTGTCTACAGTTACATAGATATTCAATGGAAAAGCCAGAATTTGAATCTAGGACTTTCTTGCTCTGTGCCCACTACTACACCAGGGTGTCACAAGAAAAATGGCTACTGGGTCCAGGCAATTCACTGAAATGACTGAAACAGATGTGTGTAAATGCACATATACCTGTGTGACAGGTGGGGACTGCAGTGCATTGTGGAGCTTATGACTCACCCAAAAGGCCAGGTGTTCCTTTTGGGAAATGCAGGCTTTGTATTGCCAGATCTCCAGTTTTCAAGATAAACTGAAATTCTGTGTTTTTTTTTTTTTTCTTTTAAAATATCAATTCTCCTTATTTTTAAATGCTGGCCCCAGTACATAAAAACACCACGCAGGCCAAATAAAACACATCTAGTGGCTAGGTGGTTCCCATGAGTCACCGGTTTTTGACTTTTGATCTATATTATTATTCCTCCCAATATGTAAATATTTCTAACACATTAGTACTGTAGCACCTCAGAGTGCTTAAGTATGTAGTAATAATATTTGTGAAGCCCAGTGTGGTCTCATATGACTTTCGTCACAACCATGTGAGGCAGACAAGGAAATGATTATTACCCTCTATTGTCCTTGGAGAAACTCAAGCAAGAGGGAATTAGCGAGCCTGTCCTAGGACACACACGATGGAAAAAGGACTCGTATCCACCAGCTTAACGTCGGCTCCGTTATCCAACATAACTTTCTACAACACTCGACAATGGGTATGAAGTTTTAGCTATGCAAGAAGATTAAGTTCTAGAGAGCTTCTGTTCAACACTGCACCTGTAATTAGTGACACTGTATCATGCACTTACGTTTGTAAGTGAGTAGATCGCATGTGATGGTTCTTTCCACAAAGAACAAAAATGTAGAAAAAGAACGAATCAGGCATTTAGAGCAAAACACTACACTACACTACATTGTGATACACTACGATTCTGAAGCCCTATGGAAGTGAGGGGTTCAGTCAACAAAGTCTATTCAGTGTCTCCTACTTGCCAGCTACTGTGGTGAGTCCTGGGGATACAGAGGGAAGCCAGTACTCCTTTCTGCCCTCCAGTAGCCTAGTTGGGTGACAGATCTGTAAAGTGGACTTTTCAATACTGTAGAATAAGTGTTAAGGGGAACACCTGGGGGCTCATGGGAGTACATGGGAACCCGGTGGCATTTGGAGCATCAGGGAAGACTTCTGGTAGAAGTAATTCTGGATCTTGCAAATAACAGTTGTCATCATTTGAAGCTTTGGGGTAAATAACAGCCCGTAGACTGCTTTAAGGTAATGGTGGGCCTGTGGACAGTGAAGCGTTGTGGGAATAGAACAGCGTGCTGGCCCAGGGCAAGGCGAGGCTGAGGCAGCGAATGTGAAGTAGATACAGACAGAAGTAAGGAACTGGGACCTGGGTGACAGGAAGCCAGGTGGGGTGTGGAGTTCAGGTGCACTCGGGCTCTCCAGTGAAGGAACAGAAGATAAGAAAAGGATGTGAAGGCAAGGCCAAGGGCTGCCAAGAAAGTAGTCAGGGACTAGAGACCGTGAACACAGAGAGAGCATGTGATAGAACAGACTACAGAGCAGCCATTTAACAACGATGGCTGACGCCAGTGTTAGCATCTCCAGGACTTCATTCTGAGGAAGTGTTCCCTTGTCCTGCCCTTCCCGGAAGGATGGGATGGGAGCTAATCTCTTGGCTGAGATCACAGGAGGCTGTTCAGAACACCTGCCTGACAAGTTATCTAGCATTTTACGGGCGATTCTAGACATTATCATCTCAAATGATCTCAAATGTTTCAATCAAATAAACTTTTTTTTCATAAGTCTTTGCAACATGGCATGAACTATTCATGGACTATAATGTTCAAGTTCAGTTTTACTCAAACATTTTTATGCATAAATGTCCACAAACACCCTGTGTCCATGTGGAAATTGGTCTCCGGGGCTGATGGTGGCTGGGAGTTTTCTCTGATTATGACATATTGTTAGGGGCGCAAAGCAAATTAATGTTCTCTCTCCATGTCTCACTGAAGAGGAAAATTACAGGAAATATGTGGAGAAAATATTAAAAATATTAAAGGGATTACTGTACAAAACAGCCAGAGGGGGAAGAGAGTACATATGAACACTGCCCTCTGTTCTCCACACAAACGGTAATTTTTTCTGGTTTTCTTGGACATCTTTCTCTGTGTTGGCAGTTGGAAGTCATTAAGTTGGGAAGTTACTAAAGCAGTTCCAGGTATTTGCAAAGTCCCTCCTAGAAAAACAATATAATTTAAATAACAATAATAACCACGTACAAAGCTGTTGTTATTATATCTGTGTCGTAGATGAGAAGACGGAAGCTCAGAGAGGTTAGTAGAGACAGTGCATGGTGGCACAGGGTGGTGGCTTTGAATTTCTTCCATCTGATTACCTCTCAGCTCTGCCCTTCACCAACTGGATGACGCTGAGTAATATACTCTTTTTTTTTTTTTTTTGTTGAATGAGTGAATTGATTTTTCTTTTTTCTTTTTTTTTTTTTTTAATTTATTTTTAATTTATTGGGGGTGACAATTGTTAGTAGAATTACATAGATTTCAGTTGTGCAATTCTGTATCACATCATCCATAAATCACACTGTGTGTTCACCACCCAGAGTCAGCTCCCCTTCCATCACCGTACATTTGATCCCCCTCACCCTCATCCCCCACCCCCCAACCCCCTTATGCTCTGGTAACCACCAAATTACATTCCCCAGATTAATTTTCAAACCCCGTGGCCATCCTGTGGTCACCGACTGCCCTCCAATCCCTTCACCCTCCCCCCCACCCCCAACCCCCCCCCGCCCATCTAGCAACCCTCAGTTTTTCCTCATTAGTGAGTAATATACTCTTAACTTCTTCATGTCCACAGTCCTCCCTTCTCCCCCACTAAAAACATTGCCACCTCTGTAGAATGTTCTACCTCCACAAATGGAACCACCAGTCACCCAAGTGATCAAGTCTGACCCTTGGGCATTACTTTGGTTTCTTTAGCGCTTTCTCATTCCTCACGCCCCCGATCAAGTCCTGTTGCTTATGCAGCAAATACTTTTCACATCTGTCTACTCTCTGTCCCCACCATGTCAACCCGTGGTCTGCCTTCTCATTTCTGATTGCCTTGCATTGTCTTCTGCTTACCCTGCTTCAAAACCATTCTCTACTTGCAGCCAGAGGGAATTTTTAAAATTCCAGCTCTAATCCTGTAATTCCCCCATTTACAATCTTCTTATGGCTTTCTATGGTTCCTAAGATAAAATTCAAAAGTCTTCATATGCTTAACAAAGCCTTGTAGCCACCTCTCCAGACCTATCTTCTGCCATCTTCCCTCTTTTTCATGCTTCAGCCATTCTGGACTTTTTTCAATATCTCAGGTGGGTCACACACTCTTTCCCATCGCATAACCTTCACACTTTCTTTTCCCTTCACCCAGAATGCTCTGCCCCCTCACACCCCATTTTTCTTTTCCTGGCTAATGTCTATGCATCCCTTGGGTCTTTCCTGACTGTCGTATTGGCCCAGGGACCTCTATTTCATGGTTCCACAGAATTCTCAACTTGTCTCTCCTGATACTCATCGCATTTGTACTTTCTTTTTCAGTGTGTGTCTTCCCAAATGGAGTGTAAGTTCCAGGCATAGAGTTATAGGTCCAGATCTTACAGCATAGTAGTTGCTCAGCAAAAATTTAATGAATGAATGCATAATTGAAATGGGGACATTGTGAAATTGGTGAGGTAAAAGAGTAAAATAGATCCTAGAACATAGTAAACATTCCTAAAAAGTAGCTCTTATAAAACATACTTTGATCTTAAAGTTTATAACGCAGGGCTGAGCATGAAACCTTGGTCTCCCTGATTGAAAAAGCCATGCCCTTTCTACCATATGACCTTATTTGCACTTCTAACGTAAAGGTGCTTGCTGTCTCAATGTTCCTGAGTAGAGTGTAATCCTCTTCTTGCTGAAGGCTTTCCATGAATTGCTTACTGAGGAAAACAAATGATCTATTTTTAAATAAAATTCAATAAGTTGTTTGGCCCAGGTCAAGCTGACCAGACTCCCCAAGAGGCAGCAGGAATTGTTGTATTGCCGCAGACTGTGGAAGTGAAGGCTATTGGCCCACGGAGTAGTTGGGTCCACCGGGTTAGGGTCAAGTTGAATAGACAAAGAGTGGTGATACCGTCTCTGAGCAGACGTGTATAATTTACATGTAGCTGGATGTGTCTGGCTCCCCTCGTGTCTAGCAAAACATCTTCTCTGACCTGGCTTACGATTACTTAATTGCTCCATGAAGTCTGGTTTCTCTCAAACTTGACAAATGTGAAATCCACAGACAAACAATGGATCAGTTAACCCAAACTCCACCAGTGTTGTAAAGACTTGTGATGCGTCTTAGGACTATGAGCCATCTGAAAGAAGAACAATAAGACAATAATGCCTTACAATTGTCCAGCACTTTTCAGTTTATAAACATCATATATATATATATATATATATATATATATATATATATATACACACACATATCTTGTAATCCTTTCAAAAGTCCAGTGAATTAGGATTGTATAGTCTAAGAACGCTCAGGGCATATGGCTGTAGGGCAGGGTTTTTTCAATCCAGGAGGAGATAATGGAATAAATTTGTCACTTGAGAAAGAACAGGTAAAAAGGAGTCTGAAGGTCTGGTTTCTAGTCCTGCTCTAATTATTATTATTTTTTTAAGCCAGGCTGGTCTCAAAAATCATTTCGCTTCTCTGAATCCCAATTTCCTCATCTAAAGTAAAGATCAAGTCAGTTTCCTGGCCACCTGTTAGAGCTATTTTGAGATTTAATAATTTAATACATGAGAAACATTTTACAACTGTAAAGTAATAAATATTCTAAAATAAAGGATTGTTTTTGCTATTGTTAATGTCTCCCCTCTATCCCTTTCTTCCTCCCTCCTCCCTCCCTTCCTCCTTCTTCCTTCCTCCCTTCCTTCCTTCTTCCCTAATTTCCTCCTTTTATTTTTCAAAGCACATTTACTTTAGTTTGATCCTGGCAACGGCCTCAGGAGAGAGTGGTTGATATTATCCTCATTTTACAGGAGCAGAAAATGAGACACAGAATTGAGTGATTTGCCCCAGATCCCAGAAAGTGGCCAGGCTGAGTTGGAACAAGAATATAAATCTCTGACTCCTGGTCCAGGGCCCTTCCCAGTAATTGCACTATTTCTCAGACATTAGAGTTACAGTTTACGGGCAGTAAGATTCTACAGTGAGCCTTCCCTGGGGAAATCGCGTGTCCTCAGAAAGCCCAGGACCCCCTGTGGCTGCATCGAGGGTGTGATGTAGCTGCTGGACCCCAGGATCATACTCCAAGTTCTGTCATCCTCCCACCCGGCGACAAGCTGGGGCTGAGGAGGGCTTGGGGACTGCGGATTGCCGTAGGCCACCTCATCCTTACCCGAGGGAATATGTCCTTACAGTGGGAGGGAGGGCTGCACCCCCACCATGGAGAGAGCGAGTGCTCAGAAGCACCTGCTGAGTTCTAGGACCAAACACTTTCCATCCATGAGCTCACTGGACCTTCACAGCAATTACAGAACACGTGGACTTCACTGTCCCAGCTTTTAGATGTGAGCATGAAGGCAGAGAAGGTCATACAATTCATTCTCGATGGGGCTGGGATCTGCATCCAGAAAATCTGGTTCAGGGTCAATAAGCGTAACAGGTGAGCTTGGCTGCGTTATATGTATGTACACACGTATGCATGCATGTTTGAATTATTCTCTAGTATGTTTGAGTGCAATGAATTAATTGGACTTTAACTTTACTCTCAATCCTAATATGCTCTGTTTTAACGTCTTAGCTTTGGGAATTTTTAATTTCTCTGAAGGTAATTTCTCAACAACAATTCCTATTGCACGGCAGAGGTGACCCTTTCAGTGTCCCCAGCCCTTCAGTGTGCTTGCCCCATATTATACGTGCATGAAATATTCGCGGAATGAATATATGGGTATGTTATTAACCTATATTTTGCAGTCTTTTCAAAATCTGCGTGGATGTATTTCTTAGAAACCTTCTTTGGTTGTAAGGCGCTTGGTTAGGAGGAAATTCATTTCCCTTGGAGCAGTTATTTTATTGATCTCTGAAATTAGGCTGCACTAATATTATTGCATGCACCTGGGTACTTGGGACCATAGAAGAGGAATTACTAAGGTCTTCAAGAAGAGTATTGCTCAATGAATGTTTGATCATCTCACGTTTCTTGGTGTCCATTTATTGGCTCGTCTGTAAAATAAGAAAGATTAGATGGCATTTAACTTGCCAGCATTAAGGTTTCATGATCTTAGATCATTTAGATATCTCCCAAAATGAGATTTGGCATTATACATCTCAGCCATCTGGATATCAATTTGACCTTGCCAATTTTTATGTACATTATTAATAAAGTGGCTGAGGGGGGCGAACAGGGTGATTTCTACCTGGATGCTTTCCCCTAGGGAACGAATAGTCATTCTTCAAGCTCTAGGTTTGCTATCGTCTCCTGTAGAAAACCTCTCCCAATCTTCTCCCATCAACCCTCTCTAACCCTCCATGAATTCCCCAGGTTGAGTAAATTCCCTATCATCCCATTTCCCATTGCACCCTGAACATGTCTCTGTTATTAGAACTACATCTTTCATTTGTCTGTGATCATCTGGAAAAGAGTAGTTTTCTTTCTCTGGAGGTTGGTTGCTAAGCTTACCACTTTCACCACCTAATAATGAAACCTACGTGGCAGAGCCAAGAGAGGGAAAGAAGTGCCTACTGATGGCAACATTTGAACACCTGGATCCAGCTGTGTCTGAAACTAGGTATTTCTAGACTTTCTGTTTCAGTTGATGCAGCCAAAACACCCCTCTCTTTTTTCCTCTTTCTGGATTCCGTTGGGTTCTTGTCACTTGTAACTGAAAGACTCAGAGTTTCTGTCCTCAAGGGCCCTTGTTGGTTGGTAGAGACAAACATGTAACCAAGCCATTGCAAAAGAGTTGAATACATAGGGTGCTGTAAGAACTCCGCAGAGGTGCTCCTAAGCTATGGGGTCTTAGTACCCCAAGTGTGGTTCAGAGATCGGCAGCATCAGCATCCCCTGGGGGTTTACTGGACAGACAGACCCCCACTTCAGCCCCACTGAATAGGAACCTGAGTGTTCCCAAGATCTCCAGGTGATGTATTTGTACATTAGAGTTTGAGAAGAGTTGCTATAAAGGACACAGAGAGGGATACACTTCGGGGCATTTTCTCATAAAGGGTGACATCTGAGATGAATTTTGAGGGATGATTAGGACCCACTCCAGGAAAAATTATGGGAAACAGAAGAGGGGGACATGAGTTTCCAGGAAGACAGAGCCGTGGTAAGAGAAACTGGAGTGGCAGCAGCTTTGAACAGGAGGCTGAGCAGGGAACGGTGGGGAAGGGGTCTGAGTAAGCGGACCAGATGGGGTTCGTTGTGAGTTACAGGAAACCCTTCACAATAGCAACACATTATTTTGAGGGGCTTCAGGGCAACCTGATGACTCTCGTGACTGGAAATCCATGGTGGGCGGAGGAATTTACTGTCTGGCTCTCTCAACGGCCATCTCCTTGAGGGACGACACCCTCCCCGGATTTACCACCACTACAGTTAGAAAGCTTCACACATTACCATTGATCCCCGAAACACACACTGTCCATATTACACCCTCAGCAGTCAAATTCATTCTTTGCCAGGATTGCTGGGGTTTGTCTTTTAATGGCTAGTCGCGAATTGATTCAAGACAGGAAAGGAATGGCTCATCTCATGCCTTCCCCTGAAGACCACTTCTGATCATGTTCTAATATTAACAACTGTCAGTTGCTGCATTTCCCTAAGTCGTTCTCACCATCTCCCAAAGATATGGTGTGGCAGAAAATGCGTCTCCTTCGGTTCCTTTGTACACATCTCTTGGAGTCTATAATGAGATGGGAGAAGATGGAAATTAGAATAAAACTGTGGATCAAAAAGTAAAGCAAGATGCTATTACATTAAATTTATGATGTGACAGGGCAGGCTCATTTTGCTTCGTGAATAATGGTTAATCACTGTTTGAATCAGAGACTATTTACTAGCGGGTTCTCATAAATCAGGGTTGGGGAGTAGGAATATTTATCATGAGCTAATGTCACGTGACTTTCATGTAGCCAAATATTTTAATAAGATCGAAGATTTTTAGACACAAATGCTTTAAATGATAGCAGGTCACAAGGCAATAAGAGCGGAACCTAAAGAGAGTTGAAGTCAAGTGCTGTCCTTTAAAAAATTGAGCTTTAATGATGTCTATGTTCTCCCCACCCTAGTCCCTCCTGCCTTGGCAGTTGAGATGTGGCCAGATTTATGGACTTGGGTCATTTTCTTGACTACTTTTTATATTTTATACACGCTATTAAATGTAATTTATGAGTGAGGAATGCACTCCAAAGGTGAACACTTTTACAACTATTAGGGTGGGTCAAATGAAGGAGGCTGCTTGATGTAGGGGAAGAAGCGCTGGCCAGTGAACCTAGAGTCACCAGATTTAATGTCATTCCTTAACCTTGCTGTACGACGTCTGACAAGTAGGTTCGCGAACTTGTTGCAATGATGTTGCTAACCTTTTTTGGATATCACAGGGATTCATTATGAATTTGTACCAACCAGACAAACAGTTAACCAAGTTTACTATTTGGAAGTGCTGAAAAGGGTACGTGAAAAAGTTAGATGACCTGAACTTTTTGTCAACAATTCATGGCTCTTGCATCACGACAATGCACCAGCTCACACAGCACTGTCTGTGAGGGAGTTTTTAGCCAGTAAACAAATAACTGTATTGGAACACCCTCCCTACTCTCCTGATCTGGCCCCCAGTGACTTCTTTCTTTACCTGAAGATAAAGGAAATATTGAAAGGAAGACATTTTGATGACATTCAGGGCATCAAGGGTAATACGACAACAACTCTGATGGTCATTCCAGAAAGAGTTCCAAAATTGCTTTGAAGGGTGGAGTAGGTGCTGGTGTTGGTACATAGCTTCCCAAAGGAATACTTTGAAGGTGACTGTAGTGATACTCAGCAATAAGGTATGTAGCACTTTTTCTAGGATGAGTTCAGAAACTTAATTGTCTGACCCTACATGACTTTGAGCAAGTCATTGCTCATCTCTGGTCTTCATTCATGAAATGAAGGCATTGGGCTATCTAACTCACTCTCTGTTCCTGCGCAGACTAGCTCATCTCAAGGACATGACTCATTGCCCATCACCTGTGTACTTACAAAATATAAGCAGTTGTTAGGAAAAGTTTGGTTGTAAAAGAGAAAAGTGATAATGGGTCTTTACTGAAAGGGTACATGGAGTTGGGAAAAGATTCTTAAAAGATGGACTATCTCAAGTGTATTCAAATGCTGATGGAAAGGATGTGGCTGAATGAGATCTTATGTAGGGAGAAAACAGAGGTTGATATTGCAATATCTTCCAAGAAGGGGGCAGACGGGATCCAAAGCATGAGAGGAGGGACAGGTCTTGTATAAGAGACACTGCTGGTCTACATGTAGCAGGAGGAGAGTTAGAGAGAGCAGTGGCCTGCTTCAGGATTGTGTTAAGAAAAGGCTGTTGAAAGAACTGTAGGAGCAGCAGTATTCTTAGAGGAAAGCTAGGTTTCTGCTAAAGGAAAAAGTGGAGTGAATGATCTGAGAAGAGGTGCACATTATGGAACTTTCTGATTATGGGGCTGCATTTCCAGAGGGCAGAGTAGAAATCTGTGAAGGGGAGTAAGAAATAGAGGGCAATGGCTAGGGTTGAAATTCAAAGGCATTGCTTCAGCTTGGTACTTTCACAAGTGAAAATTGATACGCGAGCCAAGATGGTACAACTTCTGATGGTATTTGTGGAGAATGGGCATTAGATATAGTGGATAGAGGACCTGGGTTACTAGGCTTGAAAAGCTCTCGTCAGTCTCAACATCAGGGCTTAGGGCTCAGGTTGCCCCTCTTCTGGTTTATGGTGTTTCACCTCCTGAAGTTAAAATCCTTTCAGCTCACCTACATGGGGATAAAGTATTCATGCATCTGCTCATTTGTTCAATTGTTTATTTGATGAATATACTAAGAATCAACAGGTAATAAGTTCATTAGGTAGAAGTTATGGGACGTTTGCCTTTGATTCAACTGAAAAAAATTATCTAATAAATTTCTTCCACCCTGTTACAGCCACACTGGCTTTCTTGGTGTTACTGGAACAACCCAAGTTTCTTCTCTTTTTAGGTTTTTAGCATTTTCCGTTCCCTCTGTCTGGAATGTTCTTCCCTCCAAATCTGTGCATGATCTGATCCTTCACTTTGGGTGACATTTTTGCTTAGTGTCACCTTCTCAGGGAGCCCTTCCTTGACCAGCTTGTTAAAGTTCCATTATTGTACTACCTTCTCTTACAATGCTTTCTCTCTCTTTCTCTCTCTCTCTCTCTCTCTCTCTCTCTCTCTCTCTCTCTCTCTCTCTCTCTCTCTCTCTCTTTCTGTATGCTTAGTTTTGTTTTAAAAAATTTTTTTGTTTTGGGGGTAGAATATTGGGGAACAGTGTGTTTTTCCGGGACCCATCAGCTCCAAGTCAAGTCATTGTCCTTCAATCTAGTTGTGGAGGGTGCAGCTCAACTCCAAGTCCAGTTGCCATTTTCAATCTTAGTTGCAGGGGGCACAGCCCACCATCCCATGTGGGAATTGAACCGGCAACCTTGTTGTTAAGAGCTTGGGCTCTAACCAACTGAGCCATCCGGCTGCCCTATATGCTTAGTTTTTTATTGTCTATATTAGCCATTAGAATGTAAGTCTGTGAGGGTAGGAACTTTGTTTTACTTGTTTTCTTATCCATGATGCCTATGAGAGTCCTGATGTACAGTAAGTACTCAATAAATGTGTGTTGTTTTACTGCTAAATGAGTGAACTAACTGAGGCTCTTTTATGAGGTTCTGAGTTATCTCTTGTGTAGGTATTTGAGGCTTCACTTGATTGTCTGTGATAGATTTTTCAAGGTGACTTTTGCATGGGGTGAGAGGTTTGATGGGAACATCTCTTAGTTTTCCTTCTACTCTAGTCTCCTCTGATTATTCTTTCATCGATTTATTAGGGTTATTTCTTAGACAACTGGAAGCAATCGTATGAACTAGAGAGAACACTTGAGAAATTGGTAATTTTTTTTTCCTTAAAGAACCAGGAAAAGAAACAAAGAGATCTTCTTATTGAACCTCTCATCCAACACAAAAGCCATGACTTGCTTTGGCTAAGGGTTCACCATCAAATGTGAGGGATGAGGAGGCTTGTGAAGGGCTGGTGCCCTGTGGTGTTCCCTGTCTTGCCACTCTTGGGAACACTGTGACTCCAGTCTCTGCCAACAGCCAGCTACCTGCTACACAAGGAAGTGATGTCATCAACCATCAGCAGACAGCAAATGCATTAATGAGCCCAGTCAACATAATGTGAAGCAGAGATGAGCCCTTCTGGTAGAGCCCAGCTCAAATTCCTGAACCATAGACTCGTAGGCAAAAATATGCTTATGAAGCCAGTAAATCTTGGGGTGGTTTGTTACACAGCAAAAGCAAACCACTACAAGAATAGATGAGTTAATCATTTCTTAAGAGTGGGGAAAAAACCCAAGGCAGAAAGAGAGCATCAAGAAAGGAGGGGGCCTGTAAACACCAAGTGTAAACAGTTTGCACAAGAACCAGCAAGTCTTTCTCTAATCAGAAATCAGCCAATCAGGAAACGTGCTTTTTGTTTTCTTTTGTTCCGCTTTTGTGAAAAACTCAAGCTACGTACTGGATAGAATAAACTAAAACACTTGAAAATGAACTAGCAAGACTCTGGATGGCTTGGGATTTTGAAAATTATAGGGTCTCTATTAATAATGACCATCCAGTACAAATGTAATAAAGCAAGTTGTAGCGATTATTTGTAAAGGAGAAGATAATTGCCACTTATTGTTAACTGCATGTGTGTCTGCCCAGCAAAATGAGGTAATTTGCCCATGCGCAAACAACTTGTTAAGGTAACAGAACTAGAATTTTATTCCCAGGAAGTCTTCCATATGGATAACCTAGGATTCTTTCTCTTCGTGCTGTCTGCTGCACACAGTATTGTAATGAGGAAGAAATGCTTTCTTCTTGTTCCACTCTCTCTTTCCGGTAGACAGATGGAAAGACAGATAGACATCTACTTGAGTCTGAGTTTGACTTCCTTGCCTCTACCTGGGAAAGTTAGGAAACCACAAAAAGGCTTATTTTACTCCGCTTTCAAAGGGACGTTGATATCTATATCAGGAGGTTTTTACCTGGCTTTCATGTCAGAGTGACGTGTGAGACACATACTTGCAAACCGTGTCCTGAAGCCCAGTGAACTGAGGCACTGGCTCAGCAGTTTCACCACCGGCTTCAGCTTCTACTTCCTCCATTTTATCAACTCTCTGTGCCGCAGTTTCCCGATTTGCTAAATGAAGACGACAGCGAACTTACCTTGCATGGCGGTTGGTTGGGCAAATGAGATAAAGGATAGGAGGAGATTATAACAGTGCCTGGCATGACAGGGGTGTTCAGCACGTGTTGCCAATCGTGTTGACCGCCTTCTCCTCCTCATTAGATGTAATCACTGTCATTATTAGATTGCAATGTGTGTTGACGAGGATATATTACTCGTAGAATGTTTAAAGCTTCATGCGACTTTAGAAATAATGTAATAATTTCTCTGAGAGAAAACCAAAGAGTAACTTGCCTAAGGTCACAGAGCTGGTCTGTGGTGAAGCCTAGTCCAGACGCTGAGGTTATGAATTGCTGTATTAGTTTTCAACCATACATACGAGCGTACTGTGGAAAAAAAATAAACTCCATGGAAAGTTAGATTTTGAAATACACTCAGCAAATGAGATTTCTGTTCATGACTGGCTGGCAGTGCAAATGACAAGTACCACAATGGTTACATGCCCCTGTTGAAACTAGAACATAGGCCACCAAGCTTAGAAAAGGCCACATGTCAACAACTTCCTTTTTCTGCATTCCAAGATAAAGTCTTTCAAGTTATATATCACCCTGGAAAGGCCATCTGTCTGAAATTGCTTAGGCCTGGGGAAGAGGTTTTAGGTCAGATGTATTACTCTTATTCCACTTGAACTTTATTTTGTTCTCTCCTCTTGAGATCTGAAACTCGGTGATCTTTGTCACAATTCATGATCCCAAGAAAATTTGAAAAATACTTATGATACAATAAGCAAGAAGCAGAACCTCTCAAAAAAGGATTTCTCTATTTGTAGCTCTGGAGATTGCACAAAAGAGAAAGCTGGGTAATTCTCAGTAGAGACAGGGACAGAGAGGAATTTTTTGTGTGCCCTTCTAGGGGTGACTTCCCTGCCCCACTCTGAGACCTGCCCATTCCCCAGCCCACCACGAAAGGGGGGCCACGATAGCCCCCTATGAATTGCAAGGCCACTCGGGTAGCCCTAATTGGATCAATGGTAGATGCTTGACCTGGGACGGCTTATCATGCTTTCCTCCTTGGGGACTTAGACTCCCTTGGGAATCAAAATACCAGTTTGTCTCCGCTGGCCGCTTGATATAAGTTGCTGAGGGACTGCCATCGTCTTCTTTGAGAACCCAGAAGCAGAAAAAGGTGATCAGCAGAAGAAGCCTATTAAGTGTGAAGTCTGTGTAATTCTGAGGTTGTCTCTTACTACAGTTAGTATATTCTTACTAAGACAGAGAGAAGGACAATGTGTCATCGAATGAATTGAAGATATTTATACCTTATAGTCCCACAATTCCTTTCCAGATACATACCCAAGGGAAAACCTTATATGTTTGTAAAAGGATTATGCACGAGATAAAAAAGAAAACTTAATGTTTATCAATGGAAGAATGAATATTTAATCGGTTACAAATGGATCACTATGTAGCAGTTAAAATAGATGAAATAGAGGTATATCTATCAACATGGATAAGTATCAGAAATATAATATTGAGTGAAACAACATTATAGAAAGATACATCTAAAATTTAAATTTATTTTAAAATGAGGAACAGACATAGCATAATATTGACATAGATAAAAATCAAGTGATGAGTCCACGGTACCATTTGAAATATATCACACCTTACAAAATAAAAAAAAATAAAGCCATCCTGCTCATATATGCAGTACTTAAGGACACCTTTGTTAAGTTTGGGTCAATTCTCATTTACTCTTTTTCTTTAGTCATAGATTGAAAGAATTTTTAGTAGTGGAGAGAGTTTGGTACTGAAATCAGACAGACTGTCTCAGGCTCACACGAATAGTTTTGCCTTGAAAATTTTATTACTCTCTGAGTTTTAATTCCTGTATCACTTTCTCGTAGAACAGATTGAAAATTATATACTGATAGACACAAACACAATTAAATATTATATATTCTATATAAAATGGCACAATGACTTGTATACGTTTCATATAATGTACATACAATTTGTATCAATTTTCTCCTGCATTTATAATAGATGTATTCTCCCATGTTATTAAAAAGTCTTCATTAGTAGTATCTTAAAGACAAAGTTTTATTAAATAAACGTTACACAATTTACTTAACTATTTTGAACACTTTATTTCCATATATTTACCTGTCTAAATTACCCTTTAATAAACATTTCTGTGCGAGCAATCTTTCCCACAGTTTATATTATGTCTGTACAAAGTAATTATTAAAATTAGAATTAATGAGTTAAATGGCACTTACAGTTTAAAGTTTCTGATACATATTTTCAGATTTTTGCATAATAGTGTTGGGCATCTTACAAGTTGTGTGACTCTAAGGAAATTATTTAATATCCTCAGTCCTTAGACATTGCCCCCGTCTTCATCTTAAAGTGAAGTTTAAAAATGTAGTTATATCACAGGGTTAGCATGAGATTAAAATGAGAATATATATGCAAAGCACTTATGTCATCTCCTAAGATATTGAAAGTCTGCGATATATGTCAGCTATTTTATTAGAACTTTGAATACCAGTATGTGTCTGCAATTGCTGTTCTACTCGGCATACAGTATGTGTCTAGGTCCTATAGCTAATTTAATAGACCGAAAAAGTCATATCACTCCCATTTTGACTTATAACTCTCTGATTACAGAAGAATTTAAGTGCTTTTCTTGCACTGCCATTTACATATTTTCTATATTATGAGGGGCTATGATTGTCCTCTTTTACCCACTGGAATGGATAGGCTAAGTAAATTTCCAAGGTCACTCTGTTGACCGGTGTGGACAATGTTAAGAGTCTTAGCACATTCTGTACAATTGCATTCCTAAAGAGTTTGTACTGGTTTAAGTTTACATCAATAAGATGGGAAACTGCCTTCTTTGCTCTTCCCTAGAGTGACTGGATTCAACCCAACCACGACAGTCAAGATTCTAATATCCTGAGTAGGGAAAGCCAGGCATGCACCCCTTCCCCCCGAGGTTTGGCCGAAGCAGCGTATTGGCTTCTCTTTGTCAGAGGCTGTTACAAGTTATACCCACTGCTTCTTATTTATTGTTTTTCTTCTCACTTCCTGCCCACTCCAGGAAGGAAATGCTGGGCATTACAACCAGTCTTGGGGAAAGGTTTGGAGTGAAATTGAGATCATAGAATAAAGTAGTCATGGGGATGTGGAGTACAGTGTGGGGAGTGTAGCCCGTGATGTTGTGAAGACCTTGTGTGGTGTCAGATGGGTGCTGGACTTAATTAGGGGCGGGGGCGGGGGGTTACTTCCTAGCTTGTGTGGCTGTCTGGCCACTGTGTTGCACCCCTGAAACTAATATAAAATAGTGTTGAATATCAACCATAATTGAAAAAAAAATAGTCACGGGCTATAAAGTACAGCATAGGGAATACAGTGGATGCTGTTGCAATAACTAGGCGCAGTGTCAGATGGGTGATAGATTTATTGGGGTGATCAGTGTGTGAGGTGTGCAAAATGTCTAGTTGCTATGTTATTCTGTACACCTAAAACTAATAAAAAAAAAGAAAATTTAAAATTAAGAAAAAACCCTAAAAACAAACTCTGTGCTGGTTTAAAGCATGAACTTTGGAGTCTGGGGGGCTGGGATTCATCCCCTGCCCTGCCTTGGGACTCTCTGGGCCTCTAGTTCTGAAAAAGGGGCATCGTGGCTCAGTGTCCACTCTACAGATTGTGAGGAATTAGTGCAGTAATGTGTGTCATTAAAATGGCAGGTTCGCGACAAGCCTACGATGGGCCAAAAAGGAAAGAAACAAATGTTTGCTCCCAAGAAGCCCCTGAAGCAGTTGCTTTGGGCCCAGCTGGGTCTCTGACAGGGTCGAAGATGGCAATGCACTGTATTCTTTCTCTGTGGCAAAGCTGGCAGGAAGGGCAGGCGGCCAGTGGTGTAACTGTCCTGGCCACTCTTCGTACTAGGGGAAGAGCCCTGGAACAGTGACAAATTGATGGGAAACGAGAAGTCTGTGAGACCTGACATCTAAAAGAAAGGCCCTAAGAATGGACAGAGAGGAAACGGGGTGTCAGCTGTGGTGCTGACTAGGTACTCTTTTTATAGAGCTATATTCCAAGAAAGAGCTTCCCCAGTGCGGAAGTTCCCTGAACCCACACCCCGAAATGTTTCAGCAGCAGGCTTTGAAAGCAACTTTCTCTGGCAGCTCGTGACAGCTCCTACGGTCGTATCTCTTTTGTCCGTGTTATAAGGCTGAATTTCTCGGAAAAACAACAATCCTGGCTACTATTTTTAAGAACTTACCATGTGACAGATGATTATTGCACATTTTAAGGAAACTCATTCATTGAAGGTGCAGTTCCTACAACTACTGGAGCCCAGGCATTATTCCGAGTGATGGGGATACAGCAGTGAAAAAAGAGACACAAATTCCTGTCATCATGGAGTCTACTTCCCAGAGCACCCAACCTGCAACACGTGCAAATTGGAATATAAAATTAAAAAACAACACTTATATAATCATAGATTTTATAGCAGGATGTACAGATAAAAAATGTATTGTAAAGCCACGTAGAATTCCACTGTCTCTGTGCTTTGCAATTTATTTAACCAGTGCCGTTCGTTAGTGGTGACAAAATGGGTTGTCTTTAGTCTTGTTGACACTGACAATATTGCAGTCAGTATCCTTGAAGAGTATTTCTTTACACACCCTTTTGGATATTTGCATAACAAATCAACCATCCTTTTCCGTAAGAAATGGTCTGTGTTTGCTGTTACAGTAGTTTTCTCAGTCTGCTTTGTTCCCGTCTGAAGGTTCCAGATGTCTCTTTTCATTCCGAACTATCTTTGTCCTGTTCAGCCAGGTGGAACAACTCCTTTGTAAATGTGACTTTATTTTATTTTATTTTTCAGATAAAGACCACACCCACATCTATCTTTGAGACAGGCCCTTTCTACCTTGGGTTCTATGGGAAAATGTTCTTAGGAATCTTAAAAGCCCTTTAATTTTGCTAAGCATGTCTTTGAGGCACCATTTTAATTCTGTCCCCATCAAAAGTTTTATAATATAAATCTTGACATTTCTTGTTGATTGACTATTACTATATTTTAAGTGAGATTCTCTTACATTATATTTTCTAACTGGTTGTTGTTTGTACCTAGGAAACTCTTCAGTAATTTCACTGTATTTTCTTACTAATAGTAATTCAGTTGATTCTTTGGGGTTTTCCAGATACGTATTCATAATACATATAAATAGTGCAAACCTTGCCTCTTTCTTTAATTTGAACTCTTCACTTCCTTTTTTCCTAAGTTAATCCTGTCCAATAACCTTGGGACAGAGCAGAGCTGACAGCACAGGGGAGGAATAGCATCAAAGGGGCTTAACTTTGTGGGAGGAGATGTGATCCAGGAGCTGGAATCCTTGCAAACCTGGAGGTCATGGGATTTCCTCTAAAATCCCAGAACCTTGAAATAAATTGTTATATTGTTTGGGGGAAGGTCAGATGCCTTGAAATATGTTTCGTACACAGAAGGTGACTTTGGCAAGTTGCTGAGTTGGGGGCTCTTTCATTTGTGATACCTGCTATGTATTTTGCATAATTCTGTCATCAGACTTTCCACACTCTATTGTAATCATTTTGCAGATGTCATTCATTTTTTGCAATCATCATCTGCTCAACTGTACAGCTTGCTCCTTCAGGGTAGAAATTGTGTTTTCTACCTCTCCATATCCCCAGATGCTAGCAGAATGCCTGAAAAAGTGTAGGCTCTTAGTAAGCGCTTGCCAACAAATTACTAAATTGCTAAATGTGTGAATGAATATATGCATAGGCAAAGCCACGCATTTTTGTTGGATGCTGAATGAATGAACAGACAGTCATGACTCCATTGGGTTTCTCATGCCACAAAACGGAAGGACTAAATGAGGCTGAGATCTTACTTCTCCTTCTCTGGGTTCAGAGTTGAGGCAGCCAGTGGGTCAGATGAGCTGGCTTAGTTCCTCTGTTGGACTTCCTTTCTTCTTTCGGGATTGATGGGATGGTAGAGACATGATTTAGCAACAGTATCTCTTTTGCATTTTGCTCAGGAACCATTGTTCTTCTGCAGGCTGAATGCTGCTGCACCCCCCTTTCCTTTTAAGGAAACCTAAACAGGTTTTTGCAGGTCTCATTCACTAATAGTACTATCCAAAGCTGTTGGTGCTTTTTAGGGAATAATGTCAGCTTTATTCAGAAGTGGGGCATCAGCTATGGGAGTGGTGAGCCTGCCATTTGCAAAGATCATCACAAACGATTTTGCAATTACTTGACTCTCTCTGGGTAATTTACACACACACACAGACACACTTTAATGCTTAAATTTGGCTCTCATGAATTTCATCAAAGAATGTGTTTACCTGATCCCATTTGATTTGTCATTTTTTTCCCTCCACCAGACAGACCAAATCATTGAATTCCTTTAGCGCCTTGTAGATTGAGCTTCCAACTCTATAATAGTGATTGTATATTCTGTCTTGTACACCAAATGTGACTGACTGCTAGTGGATGTGTTAGGCTGTGGATTGCTGTGTTTTGAAAGATACTGAGGTTGTATCTGGGCTTAATGCAAAGAAGTTCTATTATGGTTCTGGGAAGAGGGAAGTGTCGCTCATACACTCTGTGTTTATTTATCTTTTATGTTCTAACACTTGAGGACAGGAAATGTTTCACCCCCCTACCCAGTCTTTTGGCCACCTCAGCCTATAGTGATGTTCTTTGAGCTCCTGCGGTAGGTACTATCTGACCCCTTCAATCACAGCTTCTGATGGATTTTTAGTGATCTGGTCAAGCAGTCATGTTTTGTTTCCCCAAGTGGATGGTGTTGGAAGTGTACTTCTAATGGAAGTCATGAAAGGACTTCAAATGACTCAGATCGAATCCTCCTGTTGCCATCTAATGCTGTACTCACTGACTCAAGTCATTTAACCTCTCTAAGACCTTCTTCACTCTTTTGCAGGAAATATCTCACATAATTTAGAGGATTAAATGAGATAAAGCAAGTCAGATCTCAAAGAATGTTGTTATGGTCACGATGAAGGAATATAATGACCCCAGATTTGCAAGACATGATTGCAACTTGTTTGAATGGCAATTGAAACAAAGAGAACACACTGTCCAGGAGAGAGCAGGTTAGCTAATGCTCTTTGATTATTCTGGTTCCTAATATGAAGCCATTGGCAAAGTGGCAAATAATTTTGGATTCTGGTTCCACAGGTACAACTGTCCTGATGGAGAGGAGAATGTACCAGGTTATCTTGACCAACTTCCATGAAGCATCCAATACCTTAACGCTTTTTACACTTGATTCCATGCTTCCATTTTAAGCTATCTGCTGATTATGATTTCTGCTCTTCTACAGGGATCAAATAGTCTTATGATGAGAACATGAATGTTCTGGTCACCATGACCATTATTTATAACTGTAATTTACTAAATTGGCAATGGTAGGACAGGCTGGTCATAAAAAATGTGAATATTACAGTTTCTGTAATGATACAAATTGATCAGTTGTCATTCTAGCAGTCTCACAAGCTAGGCTAATGCATTGCTCTGAGTGATGGAGTTATTATTTTTTCTTTTAATAAACCTACAAAGATGTGGAGCAGACCCCAAGTTATGGCGAGTTTACTAAGGTACTAAATGCAACACTGTGAGGAATTACGTAGGGCAGACTGTTGCCTTCCCCCCTAGTGTATTCAACACACCCACCAGCAGAGTTTACTGAAATTCTTTCCTTAGAGTGTCTACAGGTCAAGTATCTATGAGGTCATGACTGTGAATTTGTTGTCTTCTGTGTATTTATTTTCTCTCTTTGGACGACATCTGTTCTACCTTCTTCCCAAAGCATGGAGGGGGACGTGAGAATCAAAACTGATAATGGATTCAGTGTTCCAGGGATACTTCGGGAATGCAGTGGTGAATAAGGTGGACAAGCTTTGCTTTTTATAAAGCTTACATTTTAAGAGGACGGATCTGGAAGTACTTTATATTTTCAAGAATGTTCTACAAATGTAACTATTATTAGAACTCAACTCTGATGACTCAGTTCAAATGTTGGATCTCTGATACTATCTTTGACTCCCCCGGGGAAACTGAAATGCTTTCTGTGCTTCTCCAAAACCTCATACTCCCTTTGAACAGGATGGGCAAACTCCATATTTCGATGATCTATTTACATGTCGGTCTTCTCCATTACTTTCTAATTTTATTAAAGGCAAGAACTCTGCCTGGTTCTTATTAAATCATTGGCATCCAACACCATCCCTGGAAAGGCAGTAGATGCTATCATATGTTTGCAGGATAGTTTAAAAGTGAGATTTCAGTCCTGTTATGGTCAGTGACCCAAGTATTTCCAAATCATGCCAACCCATCACCATGTCACCTGCAGAAGTCTACAAAAGGAGCAACTCGCTATTGAAATATTACGAATAAAGCTGAATAAGTACCTGATTGCCCATTGGAGAGGGTTCTTCTGATCAAAGCTGGAATGAAGTAGGTGACTTAGAATTGAGGCCAGTGTGGAACCTGTTACTGCCATTGTCACCTCCATACTACCTCCCCCTTAGACACTAAATTCAAACATGAAGACTGGGACATTCGTTTCCATCTACAGAGAAAGGGAAAGGCCGGTCCCCAAGAAGATGTGCAAGTCCAAATACCCAGCTGGCCTGATGGAATGAATGGAAGAGAGAAAAAAGAATAACTAACCAAGTGAGTGGCCAGCACTGTCCTAGGTCTGGCAGCCCGAGTGCTGTAATCTTAACAGCCATCTTTCAGAACTACAGCTGCACACCAATCAATGGCTCTGATAGTCACTGGTTAGATTAGCCAAACTTTCTCGCCCATGCCAGATCCCTCTACGTGAACCACTGGAGATTCTCTCGGCTTTGCCTGTTTCAGGATATTTGGTCACTAATTTTAACCACGCCACAGTAGTGGCAACCTGTTCTGTGTGGACGCCTAGTGACTCCACATGACCAACACAGTAATCCCTCACCTCCTGCCCTACCTGCAATCCTCTTGCTTCTTGCCCCAGGGTTCCTTTTGAACTTAAGTCTCCATGGAACACAAAGCTGGAGAATAAATGCTTTCTCCAACCTCTCACTGTGCTAGGATGCAAGTGTTCATACAGCCTCTTAGCACAGTCCCAAAAGATGGATCTATCACTTGTGCTTGACACCAAATGGTGGCTAGCTCAGAAGTGGTTTATTGGCTCTCCCTTTTTTTCCTGCCTTAAGCTTTGGGGGCTATGAAAGAAGTATATCTAGCTTGAGAAGAGAAGGCTAGCGTACCCTCCACCTAGAGGTGGTTAATTAATGATGAGAACAGTATTTAATGGAGTTCTCAAACTTGCCTGCACATTAGAATCCCCTGGGGATCTTTAAAAGATTCGAAAGCCCAGGCTGGCTATCCCTAGATTATTTTAATCATAATTCATGGGGATGAGATACACCCAGGCAGTGATACTTTTTGAAGATCTGCAGTGATTCCAATGTGCGAACAAGCTAGGAGCCACTGAGCTAAACAATAGCAGAAGTAAGCCAAAATAAATATTCAGCTGCAAGTTTTAACTGGAACAGTATTGTTCAAAAATTATGGAGAGAATATAAAGACACCATTTTTGTATATGACGTTAGGAGAATTATACTGACCATTGACTTAAGAACATTCGGCGGGAGGGAGAAAAGGAACATATGTGTCTGCAGACAGCCTTGAGCCATGGCAAAATAATGTCTGTCATCGGGTGCCCTCTCAGGGTGACCTTTGGTATGGACAAAGGAAGGGCTGATTGAGAAATCTAAGTGCCGTAGGGTATCCGTGGCTTTTTTTTTAACATTTGGAAATGTCCGTTTTTAACTCACCTCCTATGCTTGGCATTCAGGAAAGAAGCTTTCATTAAATATCAGTGGATAAGATCTCTTGGTCAGGTCATCTGCTTTCAAGTCTCCACAGCAGCTGGCTGTGCTAAAGAAGACTTTTTAAAGCTGCATGTTTAAGAGAGAGAGAGACAGAGAAACAGAGAGAGAGAAAATAGAGAATTTGAGGATGACATTTTATATTTGTGGACAGGTAGGCCTGGGAGGAAGAAAGGTCATTTTATCCATCCTACTGCCCTTATGGAACTCTGACCATAATTATAATTTGACTCCTGATTCATGCTTCAGATGCAAACAATGCGCACTACTCAGAGAGAGCTCTGATTTCCTCAGTTACTGAGCTTGGAAATCAGCATGGGAGTGAAAAGAATTAGAGCTTTTAAGTCAGTAAAGCAGGGCTCAAGTATAGATTACTTTCCTACTTATTAGACTTGTCACTTTGTGTAAAATTTAAATAAAAATTTAGGGTTTTTTTTTTTTTTTTTGAGCTTGTTGAAACGAAACTCATAGACACAGACAATAGTGGTTACCAGAGGATAAGGGGGGAAGGAGGTGGTAGATGAGGGTAAAAAGGATCAAATATATGGTGATGGAAAGAGAACTGACTCTGGGTGGTGAGCACACAATGTGATATATAGATGATGTGATACAGAATTGTACACCTGACACCTATGTGACTTTACTAACAATTGTCACCCCAATAAACTTTAATTAAAATAAAAGAGCTTGTTTCATCAATAAAAATTGCAAAGTATAAACATCTAGTAGGACTGTTGGGAAGGCTACTTCAAATAATGGGGATAAACCGGCCCAGTGCAGTACAATTAAGCAATAGTTTGTTCCCTTCAATCTTTTGTCACTCTTTTGCCCACTCCCTTTCCTTATGAGAGTGACTTGATGCATTTACAAAGTTGTCATTTAACAGAATCATCCTTGTACAGCCAAATAGGAAATCATGTCTGTTTCTTATGTTGCTTAAAATATCTTCACAGGTTTATAATGGTCTATGCAATAGGATGTAGTGAGAGGAGTACAGTGCCTGGCACAGATGTTTTTGAATAAATGAACAAGAGAGTATTGTATTGGAGCTTAAGAAACGAGGGATCAAGTTCAATGACTACTAAGCTGTGAGACATTGAGCAAGTCATTGCCTCTCTCCAGGACTCGTTTTCTTGATGTCAAAGACAAGAAAGTTGGAGAACATGATTTTGGCTGTTTCGTTTGGCCAAAACAAAATCCTGAGATTTCAAAATTCAAAATCCTGAGATTTTGATAATATGTGAGCACTATGTTTTCTCCAACTGTACCTCATTCATCTCTCAGATAGGGTTATAGTACAACTCATTGTGTTGTGTTGCAATGGGGTGTTTGCTCCCACATTGGGTATGACCCATCTCCCATGTGGGAGTTAGTAAGAGTAGAGGTTCACGACACAGGCTTTGGAGCCAACCTGCCTCAGTGTAATGTCAGGTCTTTCACTTCCTGGTGATGTGACCTTAAGGAAGTTACACAACCTTTCTGTGCCTCAGTTTTCTTATCTGTTCAATGGGGTTAATGATGATGTTAATCTTTGCCTTAAAGGGTTGTCAAGATAATGAACGGAGGCCAGTCCTTGTGAAGCACATGGCATGCTTGATGAGCTAACTGTCGGCCCTAAGTTTTATCTTTCAGTCTTACCAATAAGCCCAATGTCTAGTGAATACTAAAAGTAAATATCTATTGAGTATATCAATGAATCATTTAAAAATATACCTGCAGAGTGTGTGCCTTATTGCAATGTATGTGGTTTCTGACATGAAAGGGTTGATCAGATACCCAGGACTCAGGACTTCGTGGCAATCCTGAAAACCTGTGAGTTTGGAAGCCACGTTAGAGGCCAAGAGCATTTCATCTGACAGCTTGTCCTGGTACAGTTTGGAATGAGTCAGTATACAAGGAAAAGACTTGGAATTCTGACTGCTGGCCGTTCTACCCATGTTGCTTATCTTTATGAGGCTTGCCTTGAAAAGGCTCTACGTGCAGGGAGGGAAAGAACGTGTCTTCTTTAGGATAGACCTGTGGGGACATCTCTTTCCTGAATGGAACACTGTATTTCTTCTCCTCATCCGTCAGCCTTTCCCCCAGTTCATTTGATTAGCAGCTGCTCCACAATTTATTCAGATCCCCGGTGTCGATTTCCAGTCTAAATATGGGTGTTCATGAACATGGGAATTTTGGAGGGGTTAAAAAAGTCTCTTAAAAATAACCTTCTGGAGATATAAATCACATAGCATCTGATTCACATATTCATAGTGTGCAGCTCCATGATTTTTAGTATATTCACAGAGTTGTGAATCATCACAGTCAATTTTAGAACATTTTCAACCCCCCAAAGAAACGCTGTGCTCTTTAGCAGTGAAGCCCCGTCTTATGCAACAGGTCTGTAACATCTCTAATCTTTCTGTCAAGGGCTCTAGGAATGGAAACCCTCTGTAAATCATCCAATATTTATTGAAACTACTATGAGTGGGACACTTCCAGGTCTAATGATTGGGAGATAATAACCAAGAGCGACAAGTTAGCAATCCCAGCTCTCAGGGACCGCGTGTTCTGCACCGGGGTCTACAGATGGGCCCCACATTAAAAACAAAGCAGAACAAAACCCATGTTGGTAACAGAAAGGAGCAGGAAAGCATGTTTGTGGTATTTCTACTTTGTGCCAGGCCCTCTGCCAGATCAGTCTGTGAGTAAGTGGTGGGCTGGCATCTGTCTGACTTCAAAGCCTGTATTCTTTAAGGAGAGCATGACAGATAAAAAAAAACGCAGTTGAATAAGTCTACTAGATGTTTCGCTTTAGCCAGCTGTGCAAATCCCTGGATTTTCTGGCTCCCAAGCCAGCTGCCTCCTAAAACATTGCTTCCTGTTGTTTCGAACAAAAATGTAAAGTAAACAACCCCAAAGCCTTTGGTCATCAGTTGTCAATGTAAAGACTTTTCTGCCCTGGATACAGTCAGCTTAACCAATGGCATCTTTGTTAGTGGAGCTATGGGGGTGGGTCTGGGGCAAGGAAAGGCAAAGGCTAATTAAAGTGACTTATGTCTCTTTTTTTCCTGCCATAATCCAGCGGATTTAAATTCTCCAACAAATCCAATTCAGTTTGAGTTTGAACCTTCTTACATGAAAAGCCAGGTTTAAAAATAGCTGTTCATGCTCCGATGATTGTAAACAAACATTGGAGTATGGAGTCGAATGAAGGGCAACAGACATTACGTACCCCCGCAGGAATGTGGGATTTAATATAAACGGAGGAAACGTCATGCATATGTGCTATGTGTTCGCCCTCTGTTGCCAGCAGAGTTCTTTGGGGGAAGAAGCATCATAAAATGTGAGAGCTGGAAAGGGCTGGAGAATCATGTACACGCCCTGTTTCATTTTAGAAACGGGGGAACTGAGACCAAGAGAAGGACAGTGGTTGTATATCTAGTTAGTGGCAGAGACAAGGGGAAAATCTAGTGCTCCCGTATCTCTAGTGATATTTAAAAAAAAAAAGTGGACAGTGCATCGACACACCTCTGGGCTCATTGCCTGATTACTTGAGATGCCACATAAGGTGGTTCAGGGCACTGGTTTTGGCACTGGGAGACTGGTATCTCACGTCTGCCATTTACCATACGGTGAATTTGAACATATCGAGTAACTTCTCGAAGCCTTAATTCACTTTTCTGGGAAAAGAAATCATAGTCTTTTCTATATCCAGTTGTTGGAATGGTTGAATGGGACTTGTAAGGAAATCTTTTAGCTCAGGGTTGATGTTTGATAAATGTCCTCTTTATTCTCTTCCCACTTTTCCTTTTCTCTTCATTCAGGATGCTTTACATGCCTTTGCACATTTCTTGGAGTCATGAAGTAGATCCATTGCTACTTTCTGAGAAAAATAATGCCACCTTCCATCGTGTGGACCACGAGTGATCTTAAATCATAACTGCCAGTCGCTCCCATTTATCATGTGTTCACTACATTCCAGGTGCTTTACGTACATTGTTTCTGACTTTCATAACATCACTGAAAAGTAGCTGTTATTTTTTCTACCGTGTGGCTGAAGACAATGATGTTTCGAGAGGATAATGAACAAATGCAGGGTCCCACAGCTTGAAGTCAAGTTGGCCAAGCCCGTCTCCAAGTTCGTCTCTGTCCTGATGATGTCTCCTGACGGCTATGATTACAAACTTGTTTATTATTCTTAATACCCATCATCAAATCCTGGAAAACGTTTAAAGGTGGGAAAAGAAAGTGTCAACTTGGGAATCTGTGCAGGATGCAAGCCACAGCTCTGCCACCGATGAGCTATATGGCATTGGGAATGTCATTTAAATTCCGTTTGCTCCCTATACCGCACTGGCAGTGGATGGGTAAGAAGGATACCAACCACAAAGACAAAAACGTATTTATTAAATGTTATAAATTAAAATACTAACCATATCAACAACAAGGACAATGTAGTGATGATTAAATGAAAGACGATGTGTGCAGAATTCTTAGCACAGTGCTGGAAAATATGTCACTCATTATCTCTTCACCTTGACCTCTGTACGCTGGGCCTATGGAGATCAGGTCATTGTTCTTACAATGACTGCAGGAAAGAGAGGTGTTTAAATTCTTTCCCCAATTTCAGTCTTGATTTGACTGCCACCTGCTCCTGTTATAAACACAGTTAAGATGTTCACACTGAAGAAGGAAACATCGAGGGAGCGATTCAGGCTTCTTTCCTTGAAATTTTTCTTTTCCTTTCTCTTCCCTCCCCTCCCCTCCCCTTCCTTCCCCTCCTCTCTCTCTCTCTCTCTCTCTCTCTCTCTCTCTCTCTCTCTCTCCCTCCCTCCCTCCTTTCTTTCTTTCATCCAGATCACCTACTTCATGTCCCTCATACACCCAGTGGATTGATTTCACAGAACAATAGGGGAGATGGAACATGGACACTTGGGGAAGGGACACTTTTTATGGGGTGGATAGAGCAGGGGCTGCTGTGGAGGACAGCGTTGGCTATATCACTGCAGACCTCTTCTGTGAAGACCACCCCCTTTGATAGATTAATCTCAGAGTCTAGAGATGTAAAATAAACAACAACAGAAAAGAGATTGTTTTCCCCAAATGAATCATATGGATATTATTTCTGGGCAATGAGTCATATGATTCATCGTATTTTTGTTTTCTTTGGCTTCTAGGAATATTAGAACTAAGTGTTGCACACAGCTATTGAATCTGCCGTAATAACTCTCTGATACAAAATGTTCTCTGCTCTTTTTCTCTATTATATATATACACATACAGGCATATATATGGCCTTGTGTGGAATTTTTTAGTCTGACTACTTCTATTGTAAGCTACCTCAAGCAACTCCTTGCCAGAAGTATAAAAGTAAATATGGAATTAATAGACTTATGGGTACATAGATAGATAGATAGATAGATAGCCATTTCACAATGCTGGAGCCTCGGATACCTAATTTGAGGAGTAAAAGGGATAAAAATATGAAGATAGAAAAAGTAACTACCATGAAAGAAGCACTGCTATAATCAAAGCAAGAAATAAATAATGTCACAGACTTTTCTGTCAGTGCTCATTAAGGGGAGGGTATTATAATTATGACTACTATTAATATTAACGCACATAAATACTTTGCCCTGTCAGTTTACTTGATATGAAACTCAAAATATTAGCCCCTTGCTCTTCTGTTATCTGAGAGTCAGGAACAGGAAAGAGAGCTGGGATCCAGGGGAGCCCTCTGAGGTCAGAGATGGGGCCCTCTTCATCGTCCATAGAGCGCTACACCTGCGGGGGTACCTGGCATGTGGTCGATGCGCGAAAAATATTTGTTGAATAAACTACTAATAATGATGGCTTATCTTCTGGGGCCATTTCATAGCAGACGTTGCGCTCATGGATTGACATAGAGGCTCATATTTAGCCTTCCCAAAATCTTTATGAGTAAAGAATTAATCATAAGGTTATCACTTTTACAGGTGAAGACACTGAAGCACAGACGGGGTTAACTAACTTGATGGTAGTAGGTGGCGGAGCCCACATTCTCAGGCCAGGACAGAATGAGGGACTAAAAGAATAAACAAATAGAGAAATAAAGAACTTCCTCCCCGGTATGCATTGATTGAGACTGTGGAAGGGTCTGGATCACCTGGACCAATATTAGCCATTAAGAGTTACTTAATACATAGGTTGCAGGTGTACGATTCTGTAATACATCACCTATACCTCACATTGTGTGTTCACCACCCGGAGTCAGTTCTCCTTCCATCACTAGATATTTGATCCCGTTTACCCTCATCTATCGCCCTCCCCTCTTACCCTCTGGTAACCACTAAACTGTTGTCTGTGTCACTCCAATAAACTTTATTTTTTTTTTTTTAAAGACTTGCTTAATACACGTGGTCCTCAGTGGATAGCAAGGGGACTCGACTCAGTGATGAAAATTCCTATAGGCAGAGGTGTTTGGGGCTGTGTCAGAAATAAAAACTGAATTGTCAAAAAATGGACATATCAAATTTCATTCAACATCTTCCCTGTCAGCCTGGGTTTTATGGGTCTGCTATACATGCTGCGATTTTTACCTATAGGTTTCTTCAGTCAGATACCTACAGGTACATTTTTCAAGTTCATTCTTTGATTCTGTACTCCACCGCACCATTTCTGTGAAACTAGGGAATTTTGGAGGAAACTAAAATTCATCTCAATGGTTATGAGTCTTGTATAATTCACTTATTCAGGGGCCCATAAAAGCATTAAAATTTAAAAGGCTGATAGAAACATGAGTGTAATTGCACCTGGTTTGAGATTCCCTTTCCATTGTAGCTCCATTTGAATTTTACTGCCACTTACGTTCGCAGTGTTTAATTGGAGTGCTGAGTCTCGATCAGTGTGGCATGGGGGTCTACAATGGAGCACCCCCTTTGTAAACACCACACAGCCTCAGCATCCTCCTCGTGCTATTCAGGGAGCAAAGTGTCATTTAGAGAAGGCAGAGTAATTCAGATTCTCGTGGGCCTCACGGTGGGGATGGGGTCATGGTGTGCAGGGAGCAAATGGGATTCACAGCAGCCCTGCAAGGACTCCCATCTCAGCCACTTTATGTTAGTGCCGGTGTCGCCAGTAACCCAACAGAACATATCGTGTAAAAACATTTCCTACTCCCCAAGCCTTCTGTCAAGTCTTTTGCCTACTGCTTTTACAAATGGCAGCCTGGCCCATGATCACCCTGTCATGGGGGCAAAGCAACTGACAGCGCTGAAGACCCTTGGATCGTTTGGTCTCTGATGGAGCAGGGAGTGACCTTCACAGGCATGGATGGTGAGGCGTCTCAGACTCTTCATAATATTAAGCACAACGATGAACAGCTTCTCGCTGAACCGTGCAGACCTTCCCTGTAGCAATACGTGCTCAAAATTCTGTGACAGTTTCCATTTGTAGCAAGGGGACAGGGTTAAAACCTCAGCTTTATTGACCTTTCATTTATAAGGAGTGCAGATGCTACTTCTCCCCGGCCACGACTTTCGGACACTAGACCAAGAATCATACATGAAATCAGAGGGTCTCCTTGACATCAAGATGTGAAACTGATTTATGTCACGGTGACATATTTCCTTCACGAGCCTGGATTCCTTCAGGTACCTGACCTGTTTGCAGGGAAGTGAGACCTTTTGCCGTTTTCCCGGGAAGGACATTCTGGGGTGCAAATGGGGTGCTCAGAGAAGGTGAGCCTGGTGGAGCTTTCCTCACCCATGTGACTCAGGCAAGCTCTTCACTCTCCTGACAAATGAAGGTAACCGCAGCCACCATTGGGCACAAAGAAAGCTTCCCGGCCTTAGTCTGCTATTAACTGGTGAAGGTGCTGACAGAAGCTCTCGTGGAGGAGCTGCCATGGCAAATTACGTAGGGCAGAGTGCTGGAGTCACGAAAACCTAGGTTTGTATGTGGCATTTCACTGGCATGAGTATCGTCCTTGAGCAAGTCTATGAGCACATCCAAGCCTCTCTGCACCTTGATCTAAAGTACAGATGAGATTACCTCTGCCATGTGGTCGTAGCAAGGTTAAATGACTTTACCCACGTGTAGTCCATGCTGATTGGTGCCTGGCAGCGCTTCACTTTGTGGGGCGGGCAGGTTCCCAACCTTTAGCTCTTATGACGTGTGGCTGCTAACAGGTCACAACTACATGGCTTTGCACACTTTTGATGGGAATTGCCTTCTCTGGAAGTTTCTGGGGTGCGATTCTCTCTTCCTGGGTCTGGAGAAGGTTTGCAGTAGCCTGCAGCTAATGACTAACTCACCTGGAAGTTCAAAATGCCTCTTGCTTTAAGGTAGGACACTTCTATGATGCCATTCATATTTCAAAACACTTCGTGGGATCCGGCAGAGGCTATACCTCCAGCGAACTCACGTGTTGCCTGACTTTTCCCCCTGCCTGTTCTGAGAGCACTCCCCTAATAAATCATTATCTTAAGGTTACTCGTCTCAGGCTCTCTGTTAGGGAACCTGACTGAGATAGCTGGTAAGTACCATAAAGGAGGTGCCCACAGATGGTGAGCTCTCTTCTTCTTTTACTCTTGTCTCCCAGCAACTGTTTCTGGGTATTCAATTTGTTTTGCCTGAGAGAAATTACTATAAAATAGCATAAAGTTAAAAAAAAAATCTAAGTAACTAAAAGATACTTGAAAAAGTGGAAAGGCAGGTAACAAATTCTAAGTTATCTACCATACAAATAATAAAAGATTTGTGTCCCATATAAAGAACTCCAAAAAAAAAAAAAAGGAAAACCTATGAAAAACAGTGGAGAATATGGTCCATTGATTTGCAGAAGAGGAAACTGGAATGGCCAATGCATACATGGAAAAAACATTTTAATCTCCGTAGGGAAAAATGAGATTTTTGAACTTGTTCCATAGGCAAAATTAAAATGTCTGGTAATATTAGTGTTGGCGAAAATGCGCAACAAACATAAACTCATACTCACTGGTGGCAACGTTTATTAGCATTACCACTTCGGATTGCAATTTCTCAGTATCTAGTGAGTCTGAGGACAAGCATATTTTATAATTCATCAATTATACTTTCAAGAATTTACCACTCACAGCTGTCACACATATATAAGAAAGTTCCTGGCAACATTATTTGCTCATGCAAAAGCAAACAATCTAACACAACTTGGAAACAACCTTGATACTCATTATCAGGAGAATGAATAAAGCATTTGTAACATATTTATGGGATGAATACCAGAAAGCGCTAAAAATGGATGAACTAGAATGATATACATCAGCATGGAAAATCTGGGAAACATAATGCTGAGCAGAGAACATGAGCTGCAGAAAGATAGAATCAGTATGATGCTGTTAATGATTTTTTAACTCCAAAAGGTTGTACACATTTTTAAGCGAATACTTACAAACGTTGGAGAAGCATACAACTATGGTCAATGACCTTGCAAGATAGTAACCTGGAAAAAGAATGGCTCTTCAGGGTGGAGGTGGGAGTGACATGAGTTTCAACTGTATTTGTAATGTCTTCGTTTTACACGATAATTCTAAAGAAAATAAAGGAAAATGTTAAAATTCTGGGCTGTAAGAATATGTGTGATTTTACTGTAAGCTTTGTCTCTATGTTTGAAATATTTTATTAAAAACTAGAATGCAATTTCCTGGGTCTGTCTGAGAATTGTAGACTTATAATAATGCAGTGATATTTCAATGTGCTCGCTCACACCATATGCTTGTCTTCAGGCTTGGCTTTGCTAAGTCACCCATCTATCCATGGCCTCCTCAGATCTTGTAAACAAACCCTAGCCTAAGGCCCATCTCTTCCATGCAACTTTCTGGAAGGCCATAGCTTTGAGCAGCTCTCTTTATGAAAGCTGCCGTACCCCTCTTTGACCAATGACATGACTATGATAAATTTTGTATTTGCTTATGCATTGTCGTCTGCAGCTCTTCAAATGTTTAAATATTGTGTAATGTGTGTGTTTTTTTTTAGCCCCTAGAGGTCTATCACTTCTCCTATGCTTCTTGTAAAATTATCTCATAAATACCTCCCCTATATTTATCATAAATTATGTCTAGTACACATTTTGCTAGAAATTAATTCATCTTTAGTAATCATAATTAGTCAATTCAGTATTTTTGAGTGTCATTTATGTGCCAGTCATTGAGAATCCAAAGAAAAAGATATAGGGTTCTTCTCAGTGATTTTGCAGCTGAATTAAATCTCTCTCCTAAAGTCTTCTGTCTTTGCAATATAATTTGAATTATTTCTTTTTAGGATAGATACACAGCTACCTTTCTTAGATTTCTCTTCATTCTTCTGCCATGTGGGATCTCATGTTTTGTGAATCTTGCATCTTTCTTTCCTTGCAGTCATGCAAAGTTTAACTAGAGTGCATCCTCAAGTAGTTTTCTAGAAATAGATGTATGAAGACTAAAATTTTTGAGATCTTGCATCTGTGAAAATATCTTTACTCTTTTCCCAATCGCTGATGTCTACATTATAGATTTGTTAAAAACTTAGAACTTTGATAATTTCTCAGCCATTTTCTACTTTATCGTATAGCTGTTGAGAAATTCAATGGCATTCTAATTCCTGGTCTTCTTATTTGTAAAAGCAATAGACCCAAGATTTGCCAGATTTGCATTTTTTTCCCTCTCTGCATTCTTATGTTCTTCAGTTTCAGTTTTTCAGAATTTTCTATACACCCTTCTTTCTTCCTTCCTTCCTTCCTTCCTTCCTTCCTTCCTTCCTTCCTTCCTTCCTTCCTTCCTTCCTTCCTTCCTTCCTTCCTTCCTTCCTTCCTTCCTTCCTTCCTTCCTTTCTTTCCAGAACTCATTTTTATGGAGTGTTGGGCTTTCTCACAGAGCCTCTATTTAAAAAGATATTTTCCAGCTTACTATTCTTTGTCCTTTTGTCCTACAGTCCTGTAAATTCATTTGATTTTACTTTACAACTCTGCTACTGAATTGTTTATTTTGTCTATGAAGTTACTGCTTTCTAAGAGCTCTTCATTTTACTCTGAATGTTCCTTTTCAGTGGCTGGTTGTTGTTTCAAGAAGTCAATATATTCTATGCTATCTCTCCAATATTCTAGTTAAGTCTTATAGGTGAGCATGTAGACTTCCATTTAACTTCCTGCTGAAGTGATCTTGCCTATCCCTGGCTATGTCTGATGGTCTTGAATCCAGAGTGACGTCAATTATAAACCCCTGGTCTTCCTGGGAATGGGAGAGGGGTCCTAGAGATTCCACTACACTCTAGTCAGTATTTCCATCAGTATTGCTGTCTTTAGACCAGCACCCAACTACCCAAGCCTGGTGCTTCTAAATGCTGGGGCTCAGGGATTCTGCAGGCCAAATTGGCTCACTTCTTGGTGGTATTTTCATCTATAGACACGTAGGTTGTAACTTTCTCTAATCTGCTGAGTCAGATGCTAACTCCCTACCCACTTCTACTTTTCTGGAATATAGCTGAAATTGCTGATATGCTATGTTTCCTCTTTTGGTCAATTCATCTTGTATTCCTTGTCACTCCTTTGCTTTCATTCTGGTTGGGTTTTGCATAGAATAAGTGATAAATGTCTGTGGTCTATTCGCCATTTTTCACCTGAAGCCTCCCTGAGGAAAGTCACTTCTTTGATTTACCTTGTAATATAAAAGAGATCATTAAAAGGATTTTTGATGGGTGGCATATGTTGTAGCGTTTTTCACGTCCTCCTCAATTGCTGAATTTTCCCTTTTAACATTTAGGAGACCAGTGGGTGTCCAAATCATCTCGAGTAGACCCTTCTGTTCAAGGTGTCCTGTGCTTGGCTTAATGTTCTGATGTCCCTGCCTTCAAATTCCTAACGTTTGTTGAACAAGGACCCACACTTTTATTTTTCACTGAACCCTGCAAATTAGGAAACTGATCTCTCTCTGAAGTGGAATACCCTGATGTCTAAATATAATTCATAGGATCACAAAGTCTTGGGGCTATCAGCTCAAACTGTCTTTTGTAAATTCCCTACCAGTAGCCATGCAGCTGCTGTTGGCTCATTTCCAAAGTTGCCTTCTTAGCAATTCCCTTCCTCTCTGGACCTCTCTGACAGAAAGTTCGTTCTTACCCTGAAATGAGATACGTATCCTTTGACTTATCTGTGCTCATTCCATGTTTTCCATGTATAATTTAGCAATTTGTATATAAATTACTAAATATAAGTAAAATGTATATTTATTGTTTTTATTATAAAAGACATGCATATCACGACAATATTAGGAAATGCTGAAAGTATAAAACATAATTCTGCTAACCCTTCTATTGGAAAATGACTGTTAACCTGTTGCCATGCGTATTTCTTTTTTCTATACATGTATAGTAATAATAACAATGGTAAGGACGATATCTGATTTATTTAGTGCTTATAATGTGCTAGGAACTGTGCTAAGTGTTTTAAATGAATCATTGCACTCAGAAGGTAAACATATATAATTAGAGATGTATGGATATATATCATATGCATAAATGTTACACTTATAATGTATATTCAGGTTTCCTTTTTTTGCTTTGTTCCCCTTAATATTATACCATGAGCACTTCTCACTGCAAAAATAAGAAAATTTAAAGCAAAACATGTTACCTCATAGATAGATAATAAAGAAGGGTCATTTCATTCCTTTTGCAGAGAGTGCCAAGGCATGTAACCGTGGGTGAGTCACTTTTCCTTGTAAGGCCTTGGTTTCTTCTTCTGTAAAATGCACACAATATGATATCTATCCTGCTTACCTTACAGAATTGGGTTGACAACAACAGCAATAATAAATTGCTGCCCCTGAAACTACACTGTGTTTCAGACTCATTCGTATTTTGTCATTTATTATGATTATTTTGACAGTCCATTAAAGTGGGTGACAACTTGTTTTCCAGATGGGGAAACCAAGGCGTAAAGATGTGTGGCTTTATGCCACCTGCTGCAAGAATGCTGGAGCTCCATTTAAGCAGTGTTTATAGAGAGACATGTCAAAACCTACATGTAACCACTCAGGAGATCCAACTTTTAAAAGGCTGAGGAAGAGAAAGAATACATTTTCCCTTTTGCCTGAGCTTTACTTACTTATTTCTTGCTTGCCACAACCTCCATTTCCTTGATATCAACCTCAAAATCCATCATGAAATGTGACTTAAGTGACGAATCTTTGTGAGGCGGTGATGGATGCAGAGAAGTTGACTCCACAACCTTCCTCTCTGTTTTTGCCTTCCAAGGTGGAGAGATCCTTTTCTCTTGAAAAACCAAAACTTTATTCAATCCTTTTACTTCGTCAAGTCACTATCATGGCGTGGGTGTTCAAAGTTTTCCTGTGAAAGGATTGTACTGTCTCATTCCCTGGGTTGGACCTAGCCATATTTTGGCCAATGAAATGTGAGACATGCCATAGACCAGCCTTCAATGGAAGCTTTAAGAACAATTGCAAAGTGCTTCTATATTCCATTCTCTCTGCCCCTAGATGATCATATCCCAGGTAGGGAATGCCCTTTAGCCTTGTCCTGGAATGAAAAAGGCAGGGATCAGAGCCATAGTCCACCAGTTTCAACATGGGTAGGAAATAAATATTTGTTGTTGCAAGTCACTGAGATGCTTTTGGGCTTACTTGTTACTGTTGCGTGGCTTACACATTGCTGACTGATACAATAGATTTTACCTATGACTTTTCTTCCACTCGATCATTTGTTATCATTAAAGTGCTTAGAATACTTGTGATTGGGCACCATGGGTGTTCTATGCTATAGTGATGGTTCTTAACCTTCGCTATCCATTAAAATAATTTGAGGAGGTTCTGCTTGCTTGGCTTAATATGGATCCCCAGGCTGCATTCTGGATAAATTTATTAGAGTCCCTGGTGTATGTCCCAAGCATTGGTATTTTTCAGAAGCTCTTTAGGAATTTCTAAATGCAGGCATGAGCGAGGACCTTTGCTTAGCGGGAAAGAAATCTGGATTATTAAGGAATAAAAGTGGTCAATGAGATAGACCATATACTCTTTGTCAGAGAAGGGGTAGAGTGGAAAACTTCTAGGGAACAGGAAAAATGAAAGATTGCCATCACAACTGAAGAAAAGAGAACTAAGTCCCTGTACCTAAGTGCATTTCACCGTAAAGAGAGTCTCAATTCAGCTGAGGCAGCTGGCATGTAGTAAGAAAGGTGAAGGATTTCAGGCAAGTGGGAAGTAGAGTCCCCTAGAAATCCATCCTTACAGGAGTATCAAGGAGTCCCATGACATCAGGAAAGACGAAAAGGAAAGATTTTTTTATATGTTAAACCATTAATGGACAGCTGGGATATACTTGCAGGAAATTGGTAGCACAGAGGAGAAAAGTAGGTTTTTCAGCTTCATACATCAGCTATTGTGTTAGTATTGCTTATATCAAAGATTAATTATATAATTTTGGATAAAAGTACATGCTACATATTTTCAATATTTCTAGACGTGTTGGGGAAGAAGTGAGCAGAGTATTGCAACTTACAGTTTTCTATGAATATTATTGTTTGTGGAAATGAGCATACAAATGCACTAACATTAGCATTACCAGTTTATTGAGACCAAGGTATTGTGATATATATAGTGGTATATATAGTGATATAAAATTCAACCTATCTTTATAAAGAAGATAATAATCAAATTGAGGAGATAAGATAGTCCTAGCAGATCAAGCCATATAGCCTTTTTCTCTTGAGCAAATTATCCATCCATCCATCCATCCATCCATCCATCCATCCATCCATCCATCTGTGCATCCATCCATACATCCATCCATCATTTCAATATTTATTGAGCACTTAATTTCAATCATTTGATTCATTCAGTCAATGTTTATCAAGGGCATACAACATGCTAGGTACTAATGCCAGGTTAAAAAAAGTCCCAATATGCTTATCCCAGGAGGTGTTGTGAAAATCAAATCAGCTAATGTATATATAGAAAGGCTGTATATGTATATTTTGACATGCTATTAAGGCATGAAGGATTATTATGATCCAATCTTTAATATCACTGTTTTGTAATCCAATGTTCTGACATTTTTTAGCCCATTGTCAGCCACAAATATTTCCCAGGACTCCCCAAACCTGCAATTAAGAAACTGGAAAGATTCATAAATACACAAGTTGACTAATTAGTCCCTAATTAGTTAGCAGATTGCGTATTGTAAGCACCCTAAGATATATTGGTTAATGTCATGCAATGGAAAGAAGAGTTTTGCTACATTATATTATGTCAAAATTTGCATAAAGATTTTATTAAAATATTTAATGGTACCTGCCATTTCTGAGCCATGGCCAGCCAGCCAGTTAGTGGCATTTATGAGATCTGACTGGTCTTTAGCAGTTTGGGCATCAAATTAACAGACAATCTTTTAATTCGATATATAAAAAAATAACTGGAACATTTTCAACACTTATAATGTTTCAAGATTTTTATTGACTGTTCAATAATGAAATATAAGCATACTAATATTTAGTTCATCTTGCATTTGAGAGACGAAAGCACAGAGAAGCCATGAAACTAGCCCAAGATCACACACATGGATCCTAGGTTGACTGGAGTTATGCTTGGCTTTAAAATCGTTCATTTCTAGACCTCCGCTCCATCCAACTGCCTGAAGAGTTCCAAGAATGAGATGATAGTTCAGCTGTCATTTTCACTTTCACAGTGTTATGATAGATTTGGGTGTTCTTGCATTTGTTTGTTTTTAATCCAAAGTCTCTGCGGCTTCCCAGACAGTACCAGAGAAAGTCTAAAAGAGAAGTTAATGGTTTGCACATAAATTCTTCTTCACCTTCTCGAGAGACACTGAGCTATTCTTCCCTTTGACCTTGCTTGCATATTTCTTGGTTCATTCTCTCTGATACTAGTGTTTCAAGACACCGAAAAGAAACACTGATATCTTGAATAAGTTGAAGCCCAAGGATGCTTTGTTTTTTAGCTTCTATTGTTCCATGAAGCTTGAATAATCAGTGGTTCAACTTAATTGCCCCCAAAGGCAGATCTTGTCCTTGTAAACTTATTGTGAAATATCAATAGAGCTGTTGCCTGAGGGCCCTGGCTTCCAAAGTGGCCACACGATTGTGTTGCTTATTCCCTCATTCCAGGATCTGGTCCTCAGGTTTTCACATTTGGAAATTTGACTTATTCATGATATACACCCATGCTAACCAAGTTAGAAGAGATTAATGCAAACCCTGGGATACCCGCTTATGAATTTAAGATGAAAAAAAGTTGGCATGATAGTATATGATGATTGAGTCTTTGGTGAACATGTTTCTTGCTAAAACAGCAAGCCAAACAAATCTGGGGTTTCCTTGATGTACTTGGAGTATTTTAATGGCTGTCTGCATCAAGGTGCATACATTGGATAAAATCCTCTTTATAAAATAGAGAGATACCTGTTAAGGGGCTGCATATTTAACCTTGGGATCAAAACGCCCTTCTTGTGGACAGCGCTGGAAGCTCAATTATTGCTGTTGGTCCTTTGTGAGTTTGTATTGACACTGTGCTGGTGGTAGCAAGGAAAGTCAAGTAAGGACAATCTTGAATTCCTTGAATTACTGCTGGCATCTCACTCCTTATCAATTCTGTTCTCTCTTAGGCTCTTGCTTTTACACTTCCAGTTTAGTTCATCAATATTTTACTTGCTATTGGTCTTTGAACTGATCTTGGATGTCTCAGCTCTACCCTCGGTTCTCTGTAGGAGTGTGTCTTTGACATATAATGTCAGTCAATCTTTCTGGCCTTGACTTTAGCCATGAAGACCCAACTTCCCCCAAATGACCCAAAGAACTGGTGTCACCTTTGATTCCCATTAGTTAGGTATGCATAGAAAAGGTGGATCCGTACCAGACCCATTTTATTTAAGCAGTCTTTCTTCATATGCATTCAGACCTTTCACTTTCACTAGATTTTTTTTTAATTTTTATTTTTTATTTTTACAGAGGACATTTGATTAAATTGCCAAGATCTTGTTTTTCTTGGTCTTTGCCCCGAGAGATGAGTCAGTTGAACAGACTCCTGACAATATCTGATCTTTTTCGTTCCTTGTTGATTTTACTTGCCTGTATCTCAGAGTGTAGGGAATGCCTATTTTTGCCCTTATACCATTTAATAATTAGAGCATCACTTTTGGGGATGTTCCTTTGTATTTTAAAGTGTTTCCATGCCCTTTTTCCCTTCTCCCAACAGCCCCGTGAGCTAAAGATTATCACGGGGGAAATACTTCATTTTGGCAATTTTCTGGATTTCCCCTTACATCTGTGATTTCTTGACTTGCCTGGAAAAATCAGAGCAACTGACAGAGGCCACCTGATGTCTCTAGACAAGGAGATTGGGGGAAAGCAAAAGAAACATACAAACAAAATTGACAACAACAAAAGCCCAATGTACAGGATGGAAGCTGGGCCTGTGGCAGGGACCTGCACTGTTAGCAGCCTCGAAAAAAGAACCCTTTGGCCAAAGCACCTGAAGTCATAACTTTTGCCAAGAAGGTTCAATGATGCTTTGGATGTACAAATGACATTGCCTGGTGAGTGACAGGCTCATTGCTGTGTTTCCTGGGCCTCTGGAAATCACTGGAAACGTTCTCTCAGACCTGTTCCTCGAAAGAAAGATGAATTGCTCTTCGACATCCGAGGCCTGGCTTTGATGGTGATGGCTGTGAGGCAGGCCTCGGCCCCAGGATCTGTAAATAGATACTCCTATCCCCGTTCCTACCACTCTCACACCACCTGTGGGTCCTCAGCAGGTGAGTGCTGTTCCCTCCTCTTCTCACTGCTTCTTTCTCTCCAGGTGGCATTTACCCCACTTTGGCTCCTGCTCAGCTGTAGCCGTTGGCAATGACTTTTGGGGATGGGTGTTCAGGGAGTCCTGCTGCTTCCACCTGTCTGTAAATCTCTGCATGGCTGGCTTGCCTCTCTGTTGCTCAAAATTTTAAGAAACAATCAACCTCCTTGGTCACACCTTGTCCCTGCCCATAAATCTTCAGTGACTTTCCATCGTCTGTGGATGCCCGGCTTAGCATCCTTGGATGGCAGCCTAGGCTTCTCACGGGCTCCCGTAGTCCATGGCCTGTGCGTCCCTTTTGGAAAATGTTACTCCTTGGTATGTGTGGTACTACTTGTGTGTGGGTGTCTTCTCTCTTGCCTGCCTTTAAGCCTCTTGAGGACGAGGTCCACAAAAGCGGGTGTGACTGAATCTGACACTTCTCACAGCACCAACCAGAGTACCTAATGCAGAGCCGAAGCTCAGCCCATGTGTGCTGCGTGCAGTAAAGAATGAATGAGTTTCATGAGAGACTTTCTCATTCTCAGCAAAGCCACAGATCTGACATCGAACCAATAGCCTAAATGACTGCCTTTGCCCCTGAATTATCCTCTTATCTGGAGAATATTTTTAGAAAGCAGAAAAGTATGAAGACTAGTAAAAACCAAGTGTCATGGACCGATTATCCCACACCGAACCTATTGGTAACATTTTTTGCATACTTACGTTAGATTTTTAATGAAAGAAATAAAACGCTCTAGATAAATGTGGCCCTTGTCTTGCATCCCACTCCTATTCTGCTCCATCTCCTCTCAGAGGTAAGTACTATGATGAGTTTTCTGTGAACACATTTTATCTTTTCTTATACTTTTACTTACAAACATATACATCAACTGATACATAGTAAGATTTAGACTGGCCCATGGGGCAAATCTGGCCCATGGCCTCCTTCTCTAAAGACTGCAAGCTAAGAATGGCTTTTACATTTTAAAGAGTTATAATAAACAACAGACAACAGAAAGAATAATATGTGACAGATGTCACATGTGGCCTGCAAACCCTAAAATATTTACTATTTTTCTTTTACACAAAAAGTTTGCCAACCCCTGACATTTATTATTGGCTATGTTTTAAGCTATAAAAGGGTACGCTATCCTACAGTCATTTTGAAACTTGCTTTAATTTTCAGCCTTATATTTCTTGAATTCTGTGCTTGCTAACAAATCTATCTGCTTTAATAGCTGCATAATATTCCATCCCATTAAGGCATTGTTTAGTTCATTTCACTGCTAGATGGGACATTACATTGTCTCCACCTTTTTACTATTAAAAAAGGCAAGAAACATTCTTGTATCTTGTGTGCAGGAGAGTTCCTCCTGGTATGCATTTCTGGAAGTGTAATCACTGACTTATAGAGAAAGTATATTCTTAAAGAGCGGGACAGACTCAAACGATTCCTGGCAGTCATTGTAAATATTGCAACACTACCTTCATTTTGAGAGAAACTCTTAATCCCTGCAAGCTATTGCTCTCCCATTGTCTCAGCAAATGGAAAAGACAGCCTCTGGCCTAAGGGCCTTCAGTGTTCTATTTTCTCCATGTCACAGACAAAATACTGGAAGCAAAAGCCCTTCCAGGAGCTGTAAAGTCCTGGGCAAATGAGAGTGTTGCACTTTTAAAGGGGACATTGAGAAAGACTCTTAGCAGTCTGAATAGAAATGACACAGGCAGAAGGCCCTCTCTGAGGGACTTTGTCAAGACCATGCTGAAAGGCATTGCACTTCAAACAATGTCTGGTGACAGGTGTTCTGCGCTGTGGTGACTTAGTCCACCACATAGTTTCCCCAGGTGCTGTCAGTGAATGCTGTGGTGGGGATCGCGTCCTTCTCGGTCCGGAACGCCAGGAACAAAGACTGACAGACAGGACCCCTATGAGGCCAATTGCGATTGCACTGAAGAGGCATGAATTGAGCTCCTACGGAGTGACTCATTGTGAGCCATAGGCTGGGACTGAGGCAGGGGAGAGAAACACATAAAAATGATTAAAGGCAAGATGGCGGCTCCTTGTTGTCAGTTGCCAATGGTCTAACTACTGAAGGGCTTGAGAACCTATACATACTTTGCTCTGTTGGAATCTCCTTGACCCATGTGATGTCGCACGTGATGTCTGGCTTTATTCGATAGGCAGCACTGAAACCCAATTCAGAAATCACCTCAACAGCCAGAAGCTGTTCTGAAACCAAATAACACAACATGAAACCAGCCAACCAACCAACCAAAGCAGTAAAGCCAAAATGGTCAAAAAAAATGCAGAACACATTCCCTCTAAAAGTGATATGCAGCTAAAAACTTGATATTTCAAAAAGAGCCAATACATGATGGGAAAAGACACCTTGCAGATTTTATCTGTATTGATATGAAATAACTGGGTTGCTCACTATAATTTTATTTTTCTTTGGAGCTTCTGCGTCCAGTATATACTCCATCCTCTACTCTGAGAAATGTTTATGCATCATGAGGCCGCAGAGAGTAGAGGCAACAGAGACCAGGACATGTTCTAATAAAGACTCAACCTTCTCAGGGCAGTGAGCCTTCCTAAGACAACACTAGACATTTTTTCTATCATTTTTACAAATAATTGTCTCCGCCCCCTGTAACAGCCTGGAAAAGAAAGCAGCGTGAAGAGTTTGTGTCTGTGTTTAGAAAAAAAACAGTTTTCCATTCATTCAAGGAGGTTGTTGAGGACTTACTATGTGCTGGGCTCTGGGAACACATATAAAAACCAGACAGAAGCCCAGTGACCGCAGTCCAGTAGGGAAAAGGAGAGTTGAGATTCAGCTGGCACACACTGGTACGACTGTGCCAGTTTCTGTCAGGCAACATCAGTTAGGACTAGTTAAAATTCCTGCCATACGACCTATTAAGTCTTTTCAATATTCCACCTGCAGATAAGGCAGCCGTAGTTGCCTAACCAACTAGCAAGAACACCAAGAGGTAAGGACGGTGTGTTCTGAGATAGGATGCTCCATTCTGGGAGGATTTTCAAAGAACATGAGGCCGAGTGTGATGATAGAGGATGGGAAGGGATCCATCAGCTTGTCAAGGAGGAAAGGCATGCTGCGGAAAAAAAAAAAGGGTGTACAAAGTGTGTATGTAGGATCTCATGGCACCTGTGGTGAGCTGCGTGGAGTTGATCCATGCAGGAGTTATCCATGCATGTAATATAATAACCTATGTTACATGCGTAACTTTTTGTGTTAGCAAGTAATTGTCACGTGGAAGGGACCATACCGCTTTTGTTGCACAACTGCTTCATACTGTGCCTTGACTACAGATGCTACCAACTAAATCTTTGTTGAATGAGTGATGGGATGCACGAGGAGGTGGTAGGAGCCAGAGAAGATCAGGCACCAGGTCCTGAAGAACCCCATGTGCCATTTTCAGGAACTCATTTCATACCTCATCCTGCAGGTAACAGAGAACATTTGGTGGGTTCATGAAAATGGAGGCAGCGAATCAAGAGGACATGGTGCAGAGATTCATCAGTTTCTTAATTCTGAGAAAAGACAATAGGATGCGCAGCTGACAGTGACAGTCACACGGCCTCCGGCACCAACTACCCTTCAGAACCTTGGCTCTCGCCTTAGCTTAGTTTGACTTTGAACGCTTGCCTGGCTGGTTCGTGTCTCTATTCTATACCCATTTCGTTCCCTCTCACTGAAATGCTCTCCCTGTCCTCCCATTCTCATCAACGTGGTGACCTTCTTACACATCTCTCACAAGTCTGTTCACGTCTCTTATCCTCTGGGTACGGTATTTATGAACTGTTGCCTCTTTTTCCAGCCTAACACTCCTGGTGGCACTGGAATTTCCTTGGGTTCTCATGGTACCCAATCCATGGAATACAAGTTGATGTCTTCCCTGGCATCAACTCAAAGCTATTGATTATTGTTCTGATTCTTTATTGTGTGACAAGCTTTAGAAGTCAAGCACTGTGTCCTTTCCAAATAAGGAACCAATCTCAGTACAAAGCACAGTGCTTGGCCGTAGGAAGGGCTCAGTAATGAGTCAAAAAAAATTAGTGGAATTGTAAAGAAAGAACCACGAAATTGGTAAATGGGACGTGTTCATGGGAGGTTGCCTGGGGAAGAGCTCTCCAGCTGCTAATGGTGGAGCCAGAAAGAGGGATGGCTGCAATCTGACTTAAAATTTATAACAAACTGAGCAGCTTAGGAAAGGGCTCCTCTTCCACGTGCTTTAATCTAAACTATTAGCCTGTTTTACATGTGTCGTCAAACGAGGCTTCTTTTGAATCAAGAGCACCTTTTGAAAAAAAAAAGCTGTAGCCTGTGGATTTTGTATAGCATTAGGAAAACACCCAGCGTGGATTTTTATTACTTAGTTCAGAAGATGTTTGTCTCAACCATCTGGTGACAATTCAAAATGATTTCTTCATGCCATGTAGGAAGAGGACTAAGAAAGGAGACTGTACGTCCCTGATTCTCATGTCATAGCCCTTCTCACACAGCACTTCTCCACATTTCCCTCCTCCCTCAAAAATGTAGTAGGACTTTTTCTAATATTCTTTTTCAATAAAAAGGATGGAAATGCAAGGCACGAGGTGTGCTTTGTCCCTTGGCTCTGTGTGGCTAGCATTAATTGGTCATAGGAGTCTTTCCTTTAGAATCTGGATGCAATCTAAAAAACCTTTCCTGGCATCCACAACCAAACGGAGGTGACATACAAACGATTTTCACTCCATGTCCTATAGCCTTAATTATAGTGCATTTCTGGCTATTAGATTGAATCCCATGAAACTACTATTTTTGTAATGGTTAAAAATGGTCAAACATTAGGGAGTTCATATAATTCTATAGAAATTTGATAGCTTGACATGTCCCAGAGTTCCCTGGGTGGATATGCTGATCAAATCTCTTTCCATGATTCTATGATATACTGTATGTGAATGCTGTACTTAAATTATATCTTCAAGAGCTGATCTGAATAACCCTCTTTTTTCTTTTTTTTTTTTTTTAATAACGCATGTAACCCCATAAGCCGATGTTTCTCAGAGCCTGGTCTGCCATAAAGAGTTCTGCAAAAAGCACCATGGTGGGTTTTACTTTCAATGATACCACAGATAACAGAGACAACTCTGTTATCTGTGGTATCATTGAAAGGGTTCCAGGGAGTCCTGTCTTAGAAATGCATCCCTTCGTGCTAAGGCATTGCGTCTCCAAAGGAGTCCTCACTACTAAGCAAATATCTGTAGAGAATTGACAGAAGTCAACATCATCCATTGACACTCAACACGCGTTTATGTTGTGTAGGTGAATGTTTCCCAATGAGGTGATTTTGTCCCCCTCTCCAGGGGATATGTGGCAATATCTGGAGACATTTTTGTTTACTACAACTTGGGGAGGGTTTGCGACTGGCATTTAGTGGGTAGAGGCCAGGGATGCTGTGTACATTCTGCCGTGTGTGGACCAGCCCTCTATAACGCAGAATTATCCAGCCCAAAATGTCAGTAGTGTCCAGATTGAGAAACTGAGAGAGTTGTCTTAGTGGGAGCACTGTGGAATTTGGCAAGGGACAGACAGATGGCGTTTGTTATTAGAAAGGGGCAGAGACATAAATCTGGAGGTTGGGGCATTACATAAGCTATGTCTATCTGTGTGTCTTGAGATAAAGGCCAGTCGCTGTTTGAGTTCCCCGGGAAGCAAACTGTGTGATGTAGATTAGTTTGGTGCAGAAGGCTTTTTAGGGAGCTCCCTGGAATCACCAACTTAGATTAGGCGGAGAGAGAAGTGAAGTTGTAATGCAGCCTTAGTAGAGATCTAAGGGAAGTCCATGGGGGCGCTGAAGGTGGAATGTCCTCTCAGAGCCCTTCCTAGTTGGGACAAGAGGATGGAGTCTTTATACCCTGGGGCAGGTCAGTCACTGGACTCAAGCTTCTTGAAAGGAGCTATAACTTTGGGCAGGGCAGATCTCTTCAGCTGAAGCAGGTTCTGCGGGAGTGACACTCCCAACACCTGGGGGAGGACGGCCTTTATTACAAAGGGGATTTGGGGGAGCCTCATCTCATTCGCCACACGGCCTGACTCAAGGCAGAGTTGACTTCTTTGTAATACGACTCAGAGACTTTCTTATATCTTTTGCCTTGTATTTCCACAAACATTTTCAACTAACAAATCACATCGGTTACTAGTATGGACACATTTCATGTGTAAGGAAACTGAAGTGCAGGAAGTTAATTTGTTCAAGGTTTCACACAGAAAATGCTGAGCTAATGAAACCCAAATCTCTGACTCCTGGTCCTTTCCATTCTACCATTTTTTCCATTAATGTCTTTTATTTTTAATGACTCTTAGATAGAGACTCTGCCTGACTCAAGGCAGAGTTGACTTCTTTGTAATACGACTCAGAGACTTTCTTATATCTTTTGCCTTGTATTTCCACAGACATTTTCAACTAACAAATCACATTGGTTACTAGTATGGACACATTTCATGTGTAAGGAAACTGAAGTGCAGGAAGTTAATTTGTTCAAGGTCACACAGAAAATGCTGAGCTAATGAAACCCAAATCTCTGACTCCTGGTCCTTTCCATTCTACCATTTTTTCCATTAATGTCTTTTATTTTTAATGACTCTTAGATAGAGGTCCATGCATGCTTTCATTTGTAGTTCATTCATATTTTATTTGCATGTTCCTTTCTTTTTAAAGAGGGCTGGGGGTCAGGACCTATATTCTACTTGACCTTTGCCCCATGACTTGGAGTACAGCGGACCCCTCCCATTTCCTGTTCATGTTCTGGCGAATAGCAATACTCTCCACCCAATAGCCCAATCCAGAGAAACTTGAGTCGCCGTAAACACTTTTCTCTACCTTACTCCACACACAAGTCAAGACCCTTTCTTACTCCTTTCTTTCTGTTTTTAAATCATAGTTTTATTTTTCACTTATAGTTGACATATAATATTGTATTAGTTTCAGGTGTACACATAGTGATTAGACATTTATATAACTTACAAAGTGACCACCCCGATAGAACTAGTACCCATCTGACACCATACGTAGTTATTACAATGTTATTGACTATGTTCCGTATGTTGCACTTTATATTCCCATAACTATTTTGTAACTACCAGTCTGTATTTCTTAATCCCTTCCCCCTTTTCACTCACCCCACCCCAATCTTCTTCCCAGCTGGCAACCATCAAAACGTTCTCTGTCTCTATGAGTTTGCTTCTGTTTTGTTTATTTTGTTCTTTAGATTCCACATATAAGTGAAATCATATGGTGTGCTATTACCATAACGTTTCATATTCAGCATTTGCAGAACCTTGTAACTTCTTTGACTGTCTCTAGATGAACCTCCCTTTGGTTCATTCTTGCGCAATCACCAGAGCATCTTCCAAAAAGGCACAGCTGGGGATACATCTCTGTTTCTTTAAGCCCTTCAGCCTTTCTCCCAGCTGTGGGACAAAATCCACATGCATTAGTGTGGCCAGAAAGACCTCTTCAACCTGAATTGCTTGCTTGGTCTGCCCTATATCCCTGGGTCTTCCCAGGGGTTGGCTAAGATCTAAGCTCTTCATTCATTGAGCACAAGAAGCATTTTGAGGACTCGGAACTTTTGCTCTGCTTATTCTTAGAGTTGGAATACCCTCTTCCTTAGCTTCTTTTCATCCTTCAAGGTCCAAATGCGAATTTTTATGTGAAAGTGTCCCCCCTTCCTCTGCTTCCAGGATACGTATTGTTAAATGCCTGTATACTTTAGAGTGAGTTGGACATGTCCTTGCCTCCGTCTTTTGACTTGACAAGCCCTCACTGCTAGAGACCATGTCTCATTTAGCTCGATAGGTCCAGAGACTAGTTCGGGACTGGAATGTGTGAGTGCCTGCTAAATGCTTCTTGGGAGAGTGGCTTAGTGGCAAATATGACACTGTACAATCATCTCTTTCATTTTCCTCTAGAAAGACATCAGTGGTCCTTTTTCTTCTTTAGCCAGAATGGCAAATGTGAACGGGCATGAAGAAGAATATCTGAGAAAATAGCTAAAGACATTCCCTAGGCCTGTCACCACGGTCTTTTCCGAATAGGTTGGTCCCACGTGTGATTAAAATGCCTTCCATTGTTTCTTTCCATACGTGAGAAATATAGGTAAGTTTATTAATTAAGGCTGAAGAGACCACTCCACTTATAAGAGCTGGGCAGTCATCTAAATATCGGCTACTGTTATCTTCTATTCACCATCTAGCCATGGAAAAATGTCTTAATCCTGTGAGATGGGTTCACCTTAAAATTCTGTTTAGTTTTTGTACATGTTACATACATGCTATATCTCAATAATTTTTTAATTTAGAAAATTCCACAGGCCTTCATTTAAAAACTAGAATATTCAGGTGCTGTCTGGGTGTTATGGGTGAACCAGTGAAGGTGAACTTGACCTTGCTTTCCAGTAGGCCTTCATGACAAGAAATGTTAATAGGAGCTTATAAGGTGTGTTTCCTACAAAGTTTTGTCCCTTGTGAGCTCACAGAACATAGCTCTCTTGAGCCCATCAAGGAAATTGATCCATTTTCTCTGGCAAACAGAGACATGACGAGTCTTGAATTCAAGTTTTGGACCAACTACTGAATATCTGTACAATCTGGAGCAACGTGTGTAATTCAGCCCTGGCTTGTGGGATTTATTGGCAACCTGGAATGGTAAAAACTTCCTTCATTAGGCTGATGGAGGATTCAATGAGAAAACGTGTAAAAAGTACCCAGAATGGTGACTAGGCCACAACTAAGGGTGCAACAAAGTTCTGTCCTTATCTCTTATAGAGTTTTTGATAAATTTGCAACACTTTGTAAAACTTAAAGTACTCTTCAAACATTGGTTATTATTTATACCCATTTGATACAGAGGACAAGATTGGCTGCTCAGGTATACTTTAAATAAAACCAAACACGTGAATGGGTCCTTACGGAGTTCCTACTCTATTTAACAAGAGGGAATGCAAAATAGGTCCCTGGAAGTCTTTTTCGTGTTTCCACCCTGTGATAAGGCAGTGCCTGATAGCTATGTTTCTTTTGTGAGATATCCAGAATGACTTCCAACCCTGAACTATAAAGAGGAAGCAACTGCAAAAATGTTACCATAAAGTGTTAGGAATTTCATTAGGAGTGATTTGGTGGTTTTAAAATGGCACTCATCAGTTAGGGTAAGTAAACACACTGATAAGGGGCCAAATTGAAGCAGGTAAATGTTTTGATGAGAGCGAAGAGTAGGGTACCGTTTGAAATGCAGGATCTTAACCCTGAAATAGAAGTGTAGAAACAGGTTGGCTGATGTAACGAGCAGGCAAGCACTTTTAGATTCTGTCTGGTGTTAGGTAGGTGTTTTCCCCTTACCTCATTCAACCTTCACAGCAAGCCTAGGAGGGAGGTGTTAGCATCTCCGTTTTGTAGAGCGTTAGGAAAATGAATTGCTTTTTAAAATCTGTGGGATTAGTAAGAGATAAACTAAGATGCAACCACAGGCCCTGTGTCTTTGGTAGGGACTTAATTTGAGGTGTCACTCAATGATGCAGCTATGCAGTGAGAGGAGGGACCCCGCGGAAGGCTGTCCAGATAAACCTCAGAACACAGAACATCCCCAAGTCAAATCTGGGTGAAAAACTGCTTTCACTTCCAAGTCCTTCCCCATCATTTCTTTTACGACGAATAGTCAAGGTGGGAATACGGAGTGTTGGAATACGAAGCCCCATTTACATCTATTTTCCTCACTTGATTCTTATCTGAAAGTCTGAAGCAGCAGAGTGTGTGTTGTGGGGGGAAAAGAGGAAAGTGTTGTGTGTATGTGTGTGTTCACGCATACCTGTGGGTGTGGGGGTATTGGGGGCGATGTGGGAGGTATGTGTGTGTGTCACAGGGCATGAGGCTGAGCCTGGAGGACCAGGGACAGGGGGAGAAGGTTTGCGTTCCCATGAGTGGTAGGACCCTCTTCCTGATGTGGGAACTCTAAGACGCTGTCTGGGCCTTACCCACCCCCACTCCGCCACCTGTTCGAAATCTTAATGATCACTCATTTCAGGAACTGTAACTGAGAACCTTTAAGTCTGAGGAATGTTAGTGAACTTATGGGGCTTCTGAGAGGTAAAATGAGTAAATATGATGTCATGCTTTGATCCCCACGACTAAGATGTAAGACTCGGTAAACTGAGCCATAGAAAATCTGAAAGGAGAGGAACATTTCACAGGCTGGGTCTCATTTGTTATGTACTCAAAAGGATGCACGGATGGCGTCTCCCAACTTAAGAGGCTTCTCTTCCCTGCAAATTGTGAACTCTCAGAGACAACCAATTTGTTAAGACCAGTTGTGTGAGTTTTCTGTGATGTGTAACAAATTACTGCAAATCTATAGGCTTAAAACAACCCCCATTATCCACAGTTTCTGGGGGTCCAGGCATCACTTAACTAGATTTTCTGTGCAGCATCTTACAAGGCTGCAATCCAGGTGTTGGCTGGGGTGCATTCTCTCTGGATCTTGGGGTCCTCTTTCAAGCTCATTCAAGTTGTTGACAGCATTCAGTTCTTTTTGGTTGTAGGAATGAGCTCCTCAATGGTTAGACCCCAGCCCTCTCCATAGGCAGGTCAAAACATGGCTGGTTGCTTCTTCAAAGACATCAGAGAGCATTTCTCCTGCTTCAAGTTTGTTCTTCCAGGGAAGAACTGGTCCCTCTTTTACAGAGCTCACCTGATGTCCTGGTGGGCTCAGCCAAGATAATTTCTTTTTGGATTAACGCAAAATCAACTGATTGGGGACCTTAATGATATCTGAAAATCCCATCTTCTTTACTACATTCTATTGGGTAGAAGCAAACCATAGATTCTGCCATCATTCAAAGAGAGAAAGTTGCACACAAGTACGGGTACCAGGAGATGAGGATCTTAGAGTTCTGCCTGCCATGCTAGTGGATTCAAAAACAAGATGTATATTCAAGCTGCACGTGATCCGTCAGGTGCAGGGGACAGACATGAATACCTCCATTTCTACTTTTAATTTTATGTATTTTAATTTTTGTGTGATTTATGATGAATATAACCTATTAGAAAAGAGGTAAGTGTATGTAACTTATAATCACATCTTTTGAAAAGTGTGATTTTTAGTTTTAATTTTCTTTTTTTTTTCTTTTTTGCTGATGGGGAGACAAAGAAAAGATTTTGACTTAAATAGATGGCCTGGCCAGCCCAGTGCGACATTGTTATTGAGTTTTAAAAATAAATAGGTCAAGCCAGATATATCTATATTAAAGGCGTCTTAGATCATTAGTTGTTTCTTTTCTTGCTTTCTTGCTTTTTAGTATGCCTTGTAATTTTTTGTTGCAAGCTGGACATGATGTATCGGGCACTAGGCCTTTAGTGTGAGGTTTTGTGTTAATATGGCTAGTTGCTGAGTGTGTTTAATGTTTGCTGTCGCTGCAGGCGTTGGAGACTACAATTCCTTTAGTGTCGTGGTTTAGTCTCCTGGGTTGTCTTCTGTGTCTTGCAGCTGTTTCAGCTGTGATTTGCAGCTATTACACTGGAGCCCTGTTGGAGTGGTGGTGAGGTATGGGAAAGGAGAGCATTGTACAATAGTATGATTAAATATCAGTCCTGTGGTGGAGCCTGTGCCCCCAGGCTGTGACTTAGCTTCCCCCTCCTTTCCACTGAGGTGACACAGGAAGTCTAGAGGAAGCTGGAGTCCGACAAACGCCCTTCCCCCAGGAGGGTAAAGGCTCTGGTAAAGTGTGTTTGCTTGGAGAGTAGGCTTTTGTTGTGGAGAAGGTTCTAAGCATATTCTACAATGTTTATTCTTCACTCTATCAGAATCACAGGGGGATCATGGTTGACTCTTCATCATGAGAACCTGGTCCCTAGAGATAAAACCCATAAAAATGTGGGCCTCCTTGAGACTGTGGTCCCCAGGAATATTTTACTGTTAAACTAGTGTACCCTCAACCTCCAGTGAGTTACCAGAACTACCATTTAAATATTCCTATCAGTGCGTAGTTCTAAGGGCTCCTCCTCCAGGTAAGGAGATCATGTTTGTGACTCTAGATTTGCTTGTTTCTCCAGGTTTTGGGGGAGGTGGTTTGCGTTGTGACCTCAGTTCTCTGATAGGGCCAAAAAAAGTAATTGCTTTTCAGTTTGTTCAGCTTTTTCTTGCTGCAAAGATAGGAGACCTGTCATGGAAACTGTTAATCCTTTTTATTTATTTACTTATCTTTTTAAATTTAAGCTTTTTAAAATTTAATATGGAAGCAAACCTGGAATCAGAGAGATCTAGTTTGACTTCCAGCTTCATTACTTACTCTGTGACCTGGGGCAATAATGTCATTTTTAGGATTGTATGAGGATTATATATAGGTGTGTAGGTAAGCATACGGCCTACAGCCAAGCACAGAGTGCTTTCTCAGTGACCGCTGCTGGAGGTCAACTCAAGGCTCACCTACTCCAAATGTCCACCTTATGCTGGAATCTCCTCCGTTATTATCCCAACTAAGTGGCTATCTAGCCTCTGCTTGAAAATCTCCACTGAAATGAAGTTCACTAGCTTTGTCAAATGTCTAAATGGGCAAAGTCACTTGGATAGTGCATGAGACAACGCACAAGAAGTCGTGTGCATCACAGTGTAAAGCGAGACCTCTAGACAACATTCCCCGTGCTGGGGGTGGGCACAATGAGGAGTCAAGTGCTTTTCACTGGGCAGGGCAGGGGACGATTCAGGATGGATTTGAACTGTATTTTGAGAGAGAGTAAATCTCCTGATGTTTGCTCATGAGGCTGAAAGACATTTTGGGAGAAGTAGCACAATGATAGAAAAGGTCATAGGCGTGAAACCAGAGTGGGGAAGGAGGAAGGAGGAGTACTAACTGCCGAATGAGGGATGGCTATGGGATGTTGTATTTCCTGGGTTCCAAATGAGAAGACCTAAGGAGATATTGCTTTGAAATCCTTTCCCAAGAGTTAGTTTGCGGTTAGAAGTACTTCTCCTTGGTCTGGCCTCAAAGTATCCTCTGTGTTGTTCCCACACCCCCTATGGTAGGCAGTTAGTTACCTACTCAGTACCTATGATTTCCTTTCTTACTAACAGACAGGTGGTTTCATATGGGTTACAATTGGCCCAAGCCATGCAACGAATCGTAATTGGTTGAAGGCTGAGCCAATCATGAAGACCCCGTCCCCCTCTTCCCAATGCCCCCTGTGGTTAGAGATTCCGTGTGAAGCAGTCTGGCATGAGGTGTAAGGGGAAGTTGACTGGATGGTGCCTCAGAAAGCTTCTGATTTCCCAATGATAGTACATATACTTCTGTCGCCATTCTCCTTTTACTTCTATTTGCCTAGGAGGAGGAGTTGATGCTTGGACCAGCAGCAACCACCTTGCCAATGTCTGCTTCCCAGATGCTTGTTAGGTGAGAAAATGAAACTAATAATTAAAGTCACTCTTAGTAAGGTCTTTTATGTATAGCTTAGAACATTTCTACTAGTATCTCCACCTTGCTTCATTCTACACTACCTTCCATTTTTTTGTTTTTCTGAGACTTTGCCCATTTAGACATTTGACACGGGCTATTCTGGCATGGAAATCAGCTACAGGAGGGAGCAGGAAAGATGGCTGTCATTTCCATATATTGGTAGTGATACACATGTTTTCTCAGAGGCACAGCCATAGAGTAAAAGCAGACACTTTCCTTCTATGACATCCTAAGTGGTGTTGAGAGAGAGACAGAGAGAGAGAGAGAGAACACACTATTGATGCTCATTGGGAAACAGGACTTAAAAAACAACTTAAGACTCCAATGCCATGTAGAGTCCATAGCTAGAGTGGTGCTGATTTATACTATTTTAAAAATAATCATGGTATAAGACAGGGGTGTCCAAACTTTTTTCCACGTTTTTCACCAAGGGCCATATGCGGTAAAACACACAAACAGCCGGGCCACTCACTCGAGGTGAAGTACGTGTTGCCTCACCTGGTTTATTTAAGTAAACTAAATATATTTTTGGAATTTGCTGTGGGCCAATAAAAAATGGATTGCGGGCCGCAATTGGCCCGTGGGCCACAGTTTGGACACCCCTGGTATAAGACTGAAATTAATCACGATAAGACTCTGCAAACTCAGAAATGAGCTGGAACCATCCTATTATATTTCCAGCATTGTAGGTAAGATTGCACAATGCCTCTTACATCCCCGCTTGGGTTTCTAAGGAGCATAAGTTCTCCAAGAAGCCATTTCTGGCTCTGAATTCCTGCTGCTTCTGAAGTGGTTTATTTTACGAATCCTCTGGCCTTCATGGAGGTGCTGCCTCTTTTTCCGTCGACCAGTAGCTGTAGAAATAAGCCTCCAGCCATGATTTTCGGAGATGAAAACAGAACTTATCCAAAGCGTTTGAGTATCTGACTTTACGGGAGGGTTTGGAAAGCCTGAATTGTTTAGCTCAGCAAGACATACAACATTAAACTAAATTAAATGTTCAATTTGGAGATCAGTGTCAGGTGATGAGGGAAGACAGGGATTTTGAACTTCTTGTGAGAGACAAAAACAATGGGAATAATCCTTAGATGTCTAAGAGCGTGGATGCAAGAATTACAGATACTGTACCTGGGGTACCTGCATATCACACACAATAAACAATAGTCTTCGACCTTCCACTTTTCAACAGTAAGCCAATATTTCATAACCAGTTTACTCACTGGCCAAAACCAGTTGGTGTTCAAACAAGTTAAACTGTGGCTCCTTGGGAAGCAAGAAGGGATATGTTGTGTATTTATTTATTTTTTTTTTTTTGAGAACTATGTCCACGAAGGACGAAAAGGTTTGAAATTCAACGCTACAGCTCTTAAGAGAAGGGTACAATTCGACTGTCGGAATGGGTTCATTTTCCCAAGGATCAGACTAGGAAGAAGAATTTTGTTGTGGTTTGGGGTGGGGAGCGATGGGGAGCATAGACTGAAAAATTAGGGAAAGAAACAACCCCTTTAACAAACAACATAACTGAGGCCCAGTTTCCACCGCAATGAATCCTGTCGTTTAATAAAACACTCTATTTCATGCTGAAAGTCGTCTTTTGTCGCAGGATGTTTTGAATGCGCTTATTTGTATTTTGTGACCGATTGTCACTTGATGTTTCTCCTAATTATTCCGTGCAGCTGTTTGGTGAGCACCTGCCCCCTCCCGCTAGAGTTTATGATTCTTTTGGAAAAAAATAAATGTATACTAAATATGAGACTTACCAAAAACAAGTAGGCACCAAAGAAATTGACTTGATGGTAGCTAGTTCAATAGTCCAACTCTTAGTGCACCTTCTGATGGTGACAAATATGTTCTTTGAGGTAAGTGCTATGAGACTCCTATGTGTGTGGAATGAAAAGCACTTGAAACCAAAAACACTGAGCCTAATGGATGTGTGGCCTCCCTCCCTATATAGTTAAAAGGGCACCTGACCATTACCAGAAAAGACAAGGATGGAGGAATCACATGAAATACAGAGCTTCTGCATGTGTGTGCGTGTGTGTGTGGGTGTGTGTGTGTGTCTTGCATCTGTTTTATAAACAACCACAGCCAGATGCAACCCCTGTTAACAGACTTCTTTGGCCACCGAGAGGTATCGGGGATCTCCCTTGCCTTTGCTTCAGCTTTGCGTCCCCATTCTCGAATGCTTTTGAGACATTAGGGTGTTTTGGGCCCTCAAGAACACCTGCTACAATTGCATAAATGAGTAGGTATGGAAGGTTTAATGGAAGCTAGATGGTGAAAGTGAGTTTACTTAATGCTGGAGCACAAACCTCGAAGTCGTTTTGTTTCCTTTTGTTTTAGCAAGGCCTGAGGAGAAAAGACATAGAGTCATGCAGACTGAGCCAGACCATCCAGAAATTCCAGAGAGAGAAAATGAATCACCCACCACGTTGTAAACATATTTACTCACTTCTCAAACGTTTCCCCCGCTTTCTGAATTAAGACTAAACATCCTGTACCTCAGGCCCAACTTAACTTAAATTTAAGTGCCTTTCTTGAAAAGAAGAAGGAGGAGGAGGAGAAGGAACAGAATCTAGTTTCTTCTTTGAGGACACTAGTGATTATTGCCAGTTGTCATGGTAACTTTCCTTCCCTGTTCAAACACCAGGAATTCCTAGAAATTAGGGATACAACTTAAAGCCAAGCCTAACTCCACGTCAAGAAGACGAAGTATGACCAAGCGTTTGAGTAGCAACTGGAGAAAGCCCAGCAGTGCAGAGTCTTCTGTCTTCCCACAGCTTCCCTGCTGTGTATTATGGGGCCAGGCCCTTCCCCTTTCTCAGGCTCAGTTTGCTGATCAGTAAAACAGGAAAGCTAGACTAGATGGGTCCCCAGGGCTTTTGGTGTTTCAGGAGAAGGAGGTTGTCATGAAGGTTTCTACACAGGCTCTTGAGAAAAACAGTGTTGGGCAGCAGGGTCTCAGACACCATCCTGGGAGAACTGTCCACAAGACAGTGCAGATGGTTTTCATTATATAAGAGCTATCTTCTTGTAAAATTATCGTCCTTGTTATATTAAAAAACAGAATTGTGGGTTTTAACATGTCTCTGATGGTTTAGAGAGTTTGTTTCCTACTTGTTCCCCTTCTGGGGAGTGAGACAATCCTTTTGGTTTGTCAAGATGTTTAAGAGACACTACTATCCACCACCTCCCTCCTGCTGACTTCTTTTTGTTCTCTGTTTCTCCCTTCTTCTCAGGGCTATGGGAATATAAAGGGGTCATAAACAGTACCCCTGCTGCCCCGGAGGAACCTGCTAAACAGAAGGCTAGGTTTTACTCTTGGAGAATTTGACTTGGGCCATCTTATGGGGATTTAATTAGAATCGAGGCCTATTCATTCAAATAGTACTTTCTGCCTCCCTCCTGGCTTCTGTCTCTTCCTGGTCTCTATTTCTATTCTTGCTTACAGCTCCCTTCAAAGCAAACTAAGGATGCCCAAACTCATTTGGAATTTTTTTCCCTAGGGAATACACTTAGGATGTTTTACAGTTCTCCTCAGTCTTCAGGGAGTCTTTGAATGGTGTAACTTGGCTCTCCTGAGGCTGGCCTCTTATGCTTGTGTTAACTATCTACCTACCCTGTTTCTATTAGGCAGGAACTGCATTTTGCAAGAAGTGAACTGTATTCAACTCAGTGGACAGAAGGTCAGGTACCATAGTGATGGAATCAGAGACCCAATAATGGAAATGTTAAAATGTTGAGACGCTTTGCTAGTTGCACCCCACTTGGAGTCTCAGTGTCTTCAATAGTGACGTAAGCGGATTGTGTTACATGCTCTGTCAGTTTCCACCCAGTTCTAAACTTTGGCAGGTCTGTTTTTAAAAGAAAGGTACATTAAGAAAAGCAATGTAATTTAAGATATATTTAGTTTGTTGTCTTTTAAAGGATCGATCTAATTACCTCTATATCTGCAAATACATTGGCTCAAAGTGTTATTTTTTTTTCTGTACTTCACCAAGACGAGGGCATGTGCTTGGAATGTTCCAGACACCAGTAGGTTGTGAAGTCACACAGTGATCGTCAGAGATGTCTGATGGCTATTTATGGTGCCCTGACTTACTGCCGTGTTTCTGGCTTCTCACTAGCGGAGTATACATCGTCCCTCAAAGCCAGAAGGGAGGTGGCTCCATCATTCTGAATGTTCAGGCTTTTCAGCTAAGCTTGTGGCTGACAACCAAGCCCAAAGCTGGGTTTCCATTTATTTCCTCTCTAAAGATAAACTTCAGCCTCTGACTTGAGAATACTTGGGTTTACAAAAGAGAGTCTGTGTTACCCATTGGGCCTTCGTGGAGGTTCTGTGGCATGATTTGTACTCAGTCATTGGTAGAATGAGGTTTACAAGAGGAAGAGCTGCTTGGTCTTTTCGATAAAGTGGCTCTACCTACGGTTTAAAAAGGGGGCTTAATGGATTTTAGACTTTTCCTGTGTAAATTAGCTGTTCCTTTTCCTGTAATGAACAAGTGTGGGGCAGAGGGAAAGACTAGGGTGAGGCAGAAAAGAAGTGCCATCCTTTATGGCAAAAGGACAATGAGGAAGGAGAGTCCCCTGCCTACACTCCCAACCCCCACCCCACACCCCGGTCCATTCATAGGCTTAGAATTTGACAGACCTGAGCTTGAGTCCCTGTTCCACCGTTTATTAATTGTGCAACGTGGAGCAATGTTTTCTTTGTATTATTATTTTAATAATTTTACCTTCTAAGATCTAATTTTTCCACATCTGTAATCTGGAGAAAATATTAGCTATCTTGTAGGGTTCTTGTGAGAATTAAACAGGATCACCTGTCCAAGCTGCTTCATTAAGTAACAGGCACGTGTTAAGTTCTCAACCTTCAATAGCTGTTTTCATCATTATTTAGCAAGATATTGTCACTGCCCCGGGTTTCGATCATCTCACCTAAAAACGAGGCCATTCTGTATTCACTCACGTCCTTTCTAACTCTAAAACAACCGTGATAGAATTTCCGCAACTTATTTCGCCACAGAAAAATTTAAAAGTAATAAAGTACTAATAGAACCAACCGTCATTCTTGAGCATATAAATGTTTCTTGAGTAATAAACACCAAGTTATATTCAAACATGTTGAAAAGATACATCACCCAACCTGCAACCAGTCAGACACCGGTCAGTGTTTCTAGCCATTCCCCATTTCACAGAGCCAGGGGTCCCGGGGAATGTCCTCTTATTCTGGTAAGCACACCATTTCTTATAGTACAATGCTAATTTTAGTTATATGTATATATGCATTTATATAGACACACATATGCATTTAGACATTTGTGTTCTCAATGATATAATTAAGTTTTAAGAGAACAACTCGCTAGCATCAATTTTATTTTGTGAAACATCTATTAACATAGTGTTCCACAAAAAGTGATTGGCTGCACCACACATCCTGGTTCAGCTAAAGCAGTGTTTTCCAACTTTTCTGACAGAGACTCCCAGCAAGAAATTCATTTTGCTTTGTAACTTAGTGCACACACACACACACGTAATTGAAATAAAGTATTTCATAATATAATGCCCTCTTCTAAAGCTAAGCACTCTATTTTCTGTTCTATTCTATTCTATTCTATTCTATCCTATTCTATTCCATTCCATTCTGTTCTATTCATTATCTTATTTAGTGTACTGCTGATCAAAGCCCACTACTTTGATTTCCAGACCCACTAATGGGCAGTGCTCTCAGTGTGAAAAAGACCTCGGGATTAAGCTAGGAAATGCGTGGTGTTTGTGCTGTTCCTTTTCCCAGGTGGGGTCCTTCTTATATTACACTTCAAGTGAAATGGGACCTTCTCTAACCTCCAAAAAGACTACGGAGGGGGCATTAGCAAGGAAGGGTCATATTGCCCAGCTTGACGAGAGGCAGCTGCAGACATCCAGGCTTAGAGGAAGGAAGAATATAAGGAAGCCCACAGCTCCTGTGGAGAAAGGCCCGTGGGGAGTAGGAATAGGGTTTGGAACTATGCCTTCCCTTCTGGGTCTGAGGAGAACTACGGGGCCTGGCCCTTTCACAGGACTCACAAGTTATTCCATAGTCTGGCCATCCCTACCTCATCCCACCCCTTCCTCTCCTGGCAACCTCTCCTTTGTCCAAACCTTGTCACGTGTTCACGTCTCAGCTTGGAAACACTCTTCTCTCTGTTCCTCTCCTTCCAATATCAAAGGCCCACTTCCTACGGATCTGTAATATCTTCCCTTGAAACTTTCCTCACTAACTCCCCGGTACCAACCTCAGCGCTCATACCCAGCACTGAAATAATGCTTCCTCTCTGCCCATGACATCTTTTTTACTTTTTCCGTTGGAATACACATTGTGCTGTATTTAATTATTTTTGGTGCCACTAAACTGTAAGCTCCTCCAAGAGGGTAGGGGCCTATCAATTCGTTATTGTTTGATCTCTACTCCCTGGCACACGCCCTTCACCTATTATTGTATCACATCCAAAGTATTTGTGAAACACGGGAAGTCATGCCTACAGAATACTGGTTTTCTACACTTCGTACTGCATCGCTGACTATGAGCCATTTGCCGTCAAGTATATATACTACCCCATTCAGTTATTACAACAAAACTGCGAGGTAGGGATGGAAGATATGATTGTTTGCTGCTTCCAGAGTAAGAAACCGCAGTTCAGAGAGGTGAGGAGGCTTTTCCAAGGCTGCACAGCTGGCTGGGGGAGAAAGGCAAGCATTGAGGTTTTACATTTGAAACACAGCACGGTTCATACCCGCGGGGCCTCCCGATGAGTCCCATCCTCTCTCAGACCCGCAAAGTCAGAAACAAAAGTCTCATGGATTTGGCCTCAGTGTCAGAGGTTTCTGTTAGATGTGTGAGTGCAGGGCAGACGCGGATACAAAAGCTTGGGTCCATTTTACCGATCATGAAAACTCCACCCCCCCCCGAGAATCCTAGAAGATACTGAACATAGCAGAGGGATTTCAGGAATAGAATTTCTCCTTCAAATTTGGTGAGCCCTGACATCAGATTGCATAGCATTTGAAGCAAAAGTTACCTGCAAACATTAAGGAGATGAAGTGTGTTTGTGTCGACACGCATCCTGCATTGGAAAAGTTCAGATGCATAAAGAGATGCTTTTGTATAATTCATGTTATTTACTAGAATGATTTTAGTGGCCTTCTGAACGTCATTGTGCTTTCTACTATAAATATGCATTCAGACCCTTTCCAAACCGCTAGTCATTTGCCCAGCAGGCCATAAAAGCAATGTATCACGTAACCATGTATTGGGATGAAATTTCAAAAGCTCTCCATTTAGGCAGCAGGCCTTCGTGGGTTTGGGGAGCTGTAACATTATCCATTTAATTATACATTTGGACACACTGAAAAAAAAAACCCTGTATTATTTACACAATTGCCTGTAATATTCTCTCCAAGCTGTTAGACCTGAGTCAGAAACCATTAGCACGCTAATGAAGAGAAGAATATGAAATCTATTTCCTTGTGCAACTTCAGCACGTTTGCTGGACACTTTTATTTCAGGCACATGTTTTTTTCCCCCAGAACTTCTGCCTGAAGTGTCCTCCTGGAGCCCTGGTGGGCGTACTACCCTGCTAATTTGGAAACACAACACAACCTGCTCTATGTCTCAAAGTCAATGTCTGCACAAGTCATGATACCTTATCTTTGCAGAGGGCCAAATTGTTGGAATGGGGAAGTTATTGTATGCAGGGAGAAAAGTTCCTTGAAGAGATGACCCAGCCAGAGGTAGTGCATTAAAGATGATCATTTAGATTAACTACGCGAGAGACACAGAGACCGACTCTTTCTGGATCCCAGACAGTCTAGAGTATGGGACAGGAGAGGCATGATGTGTGTGGAAAAAAAACCCAAATGTGTGTATTTTTCCCCAAAGTTTCTGAGCAGCCCCCACAGCCTCACGCACTCATAATATGTGTGCTGGCTGCACAGAGTTGAATAAGGAATAGTTCTTGTAGGAGCGCGGCCTCCAGCGGGGAGGCAGATCACGGAGCAGAAATGAATGCAGGTTGATAAATGCTCTGATAGAAGAACGGGGACACTAGTGGCATTGCCCAGAGGTTTTCACATGAGGCCTTACTGCCCCGGATTTGCATTCAGGACCTCACAGAGAAGTTTCCGTTCTCTCTTGCCTGCATCCTGCCCACCCCAGCTAGTCATTATTTTGGATTTACGCCTCAGACTCCAGTAATGGGCTCCCCTTTCCTCAGACGTGGTGTATTGGTCCTTGGCGCTGCGTGTGGCGTCAGTCTTTCCCAGACTCTTCTTCTCTTTTGAGCATTTAGCTTTGTCCTCCTTATACTTTCCCTGGAAAGGATTCTTAAGTTAAGCTTGCAGGGACTGGATGCTGCCAGAAACATGGAACCATAGACAAATATCCAGTGAGATCAGATAACTCAGACAACTTCTGCTTCTAGTATCTGATTCTTCCCCTCTAAGCAATAATAACTTTGACTAAATTTGAATGGCCATGCATTTGCATAATAGATAGACTGTACCTTTAAAAATTTTTTTTTTTTATTTTGTTGTCTCTGCTCACTGCTTTATCTTGATGCATCATGTAGCTATCTCCGATATTCTCTTGATACAAAACAGTTCCACGGAAGTGTAACGCTTAGGTAGGACAATTTCCTCCTGTGGAAATCTGTAGAATCTGCAGGAGAGCCGGACTGTGGACACGATCACATCAAAAACCCTTCTTTCTGTTTCTGAAATGACTTGAATTGTCATGGTGCCCAGACACACAGCTATACTGCTCTCAGCAAAATGCGCTGAACTTCAAAGGATGGCAAATGCTGACTCACGATAGGTTACAAAGAGCTAAGAGGATTTGGGGGGACCATATTCTCCATTGTATACAGTTTAATGTTAACAAAGACATTTGCTGTTTCACATCACACATAGCCTTTGAGGAATCTTGGTAGATCATGGATCTGTCCTTGCTGGAAACTTCTTTGAATTTAAGTAGTTTCTTGCCAACATTGAAATTTGCTTTTATGGCTATTTTAGGGCTTTGAAAATCAATTAATGGACCATTAAATGGATCCTTCATTCCTACTATTAAATGGAGCCTACCATTTCTTAACCATATGATAACAATAGAAATAATTTAAGAACTTCTTGAAGACTCTGTTTTCTCCTCTATATCACAGAAATAGTAATGACCACTTTGCAAGGTAGAATTAAATGAGATGACTTCAGTAAAGTACCAAGCCTAGTTCTTATCTACAGTAGTCATTAAATATACGGCACTGTTATAAGTATGCTTTGCTCATCAAATAGAGTTCTAGGTTCACAAAATTCCGTTGACAACTGTAGGAGATGATTGGCCTATCCAACATTTTTCTCCTAAATCTGCTCCAAAGAAAAATAGGAAGGAAGGGAGGAAAGGGGAGGGAGGGGGGAGCGAAAGAAGGGAGGAAAGAAGGAAGGAAGGAAGAAAAGAAGGAAGGAAGCAAAGAAGGAAGGAAGGAAGGAAAGAAGGAAGGAAGTAAAGAAAGAAGGAAGGAAGTAAAGAAGGAAGGAAGGAAGGAAGGAAGGAAGGAAGGAAGGAAGGAAGGAAGGAAGGAAAGAAAGAAAGAAGGAAAAAGTAGAAGGTACTAGACAGTAATAAGAACAGAGAAAATTTCAAAGTGTGTGACAAGTCACATTTCTTCTAGAAATCTGTTCCACTGATCTCTTGGGCTCCCAGACCAGGCTGGCTATGTTGCAGGGATCAGAACTTCACTGTTTATTTGTACAATCCTCACTTCAGCTGACAGCTGCTCCAGTCCAGGACTTTTATGGCAGGAAATATAAAGTGCTGTTGGATCTGGGAGCTTTAGAGTCCTGGGTAGAATTGTTCCTTCTTAAAAAAAAAAAAAAAAGAAGAAGAAGGAAAAAGAAAAAACGTAAGAGGGTGACAGTCAGCTAAGGACTAGTAAGCTTCATGGCTATGATGTTATCATATTGCATCTTCTCTTACCAATTCTTAATCACTACAGTGTATCTAACATCTTTAAAATTTATTGCGACAATTAGAAACAAACAGTTCTTTTGACCCTCAGTTCTTTCAAAGTCGCATGATGCCACTAAGGAAAGTGGAGCCATGAGACTGAAGTCCTTTTCAAAGTATTGTCAGTCTAATGTTCATTGTAGATTCCAAAGTGCTATGAGGATTGTAGGACCAAGAAACTAGGATTTGGGTCCCAGCTCTCCCTTCAAATTGTGAGGTGAACTTGGGGCTGCATTCTGGCTTCCTTGAGCCTTAGAGCTCATATGTAAAATGGGAGTAGGTCTGAGGTCCCCTCCATCTCTAAATCTCTTTTTTTTTTTTTTTTTTTTTGAGAAAGAGAAGAAAGAACTCTATTAAGTTACTGAAAACAAATGCTTTACTTGAGGTCACCGCCTGTCCTGTTGACTTCATTCTTTATAGGATATTGCTGTGTCCATAGCACCAGCTAGAAGGGCAATGGAATATGTGACTTTTATCCTATGTCCAAGCCATAGCCAACTGGACAACAAGACTGAGCACTGATTGAAAAGTGGTCCACAGATCAGGAGGCCAGTGCCTAGAGCGTGTCTGATCTTATCTAAGCTAGGGATTTCATGGTTAGGGAAATGATAAGACTAAGGAAGCCTAACCCAAAGGCCATGAGGTCAATTAAGGGCTGGAACAGTCAAGGTCATTCGTAGATAAGCTGAAGTCATGGCAGAGCTGGCTGGCAGTGAGGGTCTAACAGAGCAGGCAGGCGGAAGCCAGGAGAGATGTTGTCATTGGGATTTTACGAGAACTTTGACACACACACACACACACACACACACACACACACACAAAGTGAAAGCAAGAGTGAGAATTATTTCAGGGGTCCAATTCTAGGCCGTTTAGTACAGTTTAGAACTGAGGGCTCTGAAGTTATGCTGTCTGAATTTGAATTCTAGCTGTGTGACCTTGGGTAAGTAATTTTACTTCTCTGGGATTAAGCTTTCCTACAAGTAAAGTGGAACGGGAGCTGATTGTAGGACCACAGGACCTGATCCTGTGGGATTATAGATGAAGTCCTTAGAGAGATTCCTGGACCATAATAATAGCTTGATAACTGTGTGCCTATTATTGTTGTGGTTTTTGTTTTATTCATTATGTTTATATGTACCCCTGCAATAAACCCCTTTTCCTTAAGGTAACATGAATAGGACTTTTCTTCCTCACAACTAGCAAAGTCTTACCTATCTCTTATTCTTCCAGACCACGAGTACCACACCCCCCACCTCTCCTTCTCTAATTTAGACTACCCTTTCCTCTCCAGTTAAAATAAATGATTCTTATAGTTCAAGGCTGATCTCTCTCTCCTTCTCCATGAGGCATTCATTGATGACCATAGTCTGATTTTCATCTCTGTTGACTTTTGTCTGCACCCACAAAGACTTTGTAGAATCATATCTGAGACAGCTATTCCAACCACCAGAGCACATAATTGTATTTTGGTTTGATTGTGGTGTTCATGATGCTTCATGTTTAAATCTTCTCTCTCCCAACAAAGTATAAGCTCTTGGAGGGTAAGGCTATTCTTTGCTTTTATTTCTTTCCTCAAAGTATCTAACATTGTGCTGGAGCTACCAAAGAAATCTGATACATTTACATTATGGGATAAACGTGGGCAAACCAGGAAAACTTCTCCACGGACTAGTTCTTCCATTGCTCGTGTCACTTTGACTAGCCCATCAGCAATTTTACAATATGTGTGTAATAGTGCAAGACTTACAAGTAAAGAAGGTTCAAGAAGTCCATTGCATCTGTTCTCCTGTTATATGTGCAGCTCATAAACTACGTGACAAGTTGGGCAAATCAAGTCTACTTTCTGAACTTGAATTTCAACATCTGCTTCAAGAAATTGAAGCTGATAAATATTTTGGCCTCTAATTTTTCTGCCAAATCGGTCCAGCATCCATTAAAGGTTGTGGTTGATCTCCTAGAATTCACTCTTTTGCAAAACTCCTTAACAGGGTTCATTTGTGCTTGGAGCTTAGTGTGGTTCCAGGGGCTATACAACATGGCGGTTAAGATAAGGGTGGTAGATTCACACCGATCTGGGTGTGAATTCCAGCTCTGCTTACCTACCAGCTGCTCTTCACAAAGTGGACGGACCTCTTTGATCCTCAGGAATCAAACCTACCTCTGACCACTGACGTGAAGACCAGAGGTGATGACGTATATCAAGTGTCAGCATTCAGAATGTGATGGTCAAGGCCAGGGCTTGAATTAGATAACCCATATTTATCTCTCAGACCCACATGACTGAGCATTAGTTTTCCTTCCATGGGTATTAGGGGAGATTTTTCTTTTTACCTGGTTGCATTGGTGAAGGGCAGATGTAGCTGCTCCTTACAAGAGGCTTTGCTTGTTGAGTGTGGGGAACGGGATTCTGGGTGGGTTGCAGTCTGGGGACGGGGGGGCTCTGGCTGAGTGTTCATATTTAGCGTTCACGGAATGTAATGCCTTCACTGTGCTCACCTTCAAAGGCCATGGAGATGATTCTCACAGGGTCTTTTCTCTTTTGGTGGTCCATAGCCAACTTGGTGACAGTGAGCAGATTTTCCCACCGCTATGAGCCTCTATTTCTTCATATATGGAATAAGGATGATAAGAACCATCTACCTTATAGGAGCTCAGAGTAAAAACTAAAAAATACCATCATTTATTATTATCATTATTCATATCACATGATAGCTGTGAATGAAGAGGGATGACTAACCACCAGTAGAGTCACAGATTGGAACTGAGTAGAGGGTCTAGAGACCAAATGCTTGTGCAAAGGTGACCTGGGCAGGGGTAACAGCGCGTGCAAAGTTGGGAGGGATGGAATAACACCGCGTGTCGAGGGATTTCTAAGGATTTCCATCACTGGAGCATAGGATATGTGTTGAGGACCTGGGGAGAAAGAGACAGGAAAGATGGGGCAAGGATCAAATCTAGATAGGCTTCGCTTGCCAAGTTTCTCAAGTCACCTCTGTTCCTTCTGCTTGTTTGCTAAGCCAGGAAACATTTCCAACATTCAAGTTCTCCACTGTCCCTGACTCGCTGTTCAATGTCCCATGGGTCACTTGAAGTCTCTGAGGCTCCGTCCAGCCAGCAGTAGCACATTCTGCTTCTTTATGGGGTTGTTGCCCTCAGAACTACGTGTTAAAAGATTATGAATATTGTAGGGGCTATGAAAATACAAATGTTTTAAATTAAATATTGCTTTATGACATCAAATATTACATTAAAAAAAATTTGCATGTCACCAACTAGATAGTTTATCCATATAATGGATACAGTGGAAATGGTAATAATAATACTGTAAGGGTAGCCATCTTTTGAGCGTTTACCATGTGCTGCTGAAATAAACACTTTATATATATTGTCCTACTTAATCTTCAAAACAACTGTATGAGGTAAATATTACCATTATTCCCACGTAGCTAACAGGTAAGATAATTGAGCCTTAGAGTGGTTAAGAAAACTGCCTACAGTTGCAAAATTCACAGATAATGCAGTTGGGATTTGAATCTGGGTCCACCTCAGTCTTTTGGTTTGGACATACTAAGGAAGCAATAAGACTGGGAGAATCTGGACATTCTCAAAAAATATGCAGAAAATATCTATAAAAATATAGGGAGAAGCACAATGCCAGAGGGACACATTCAGTCAAACAACCAGGTATTTGTAAAATGACTGGTTAATGATAATAGCTTGATTGAATTGCACCTTGTGTATTCTTCTCTTATCCTTCACCCCTTCATATCCTTTGTATTGGCTTCAGCATAAAATAAGGAAAGACAACCCTGTAAGGTAGATGCATGATTTCTCTGTGACGAAGGAGAAGATGGAGACGTAGAATAGGACCGTCTCAAGGTCAGTGGTTGACCAGCGACCGACCTGGGATCTGAACCCTGACTCCCCAGCTCTTTCCACTAGTGTGCTACTTCCTCAACAGTCATCATTATCACACACAGCCGCACCTCGCAGCCAAGCACCTCTGTTTTTCTCTAATTCCCAAATTTTCATGTGAAAGTCATATCGTCTCCACTATCCCGAAAGCTAAAACCACCATTTCCCAAATGGGAGAATTAAATTCATTACTGACGCTTAAAACTCAGTTCCGGTACGCTTAGCTACCCGCCCAGGCGCTGGAGTGAGACCCCTATAATCATCTCTTTATTGTTGGCTCATTTTATGGGGCCCTTCCCGCCCCCTTTCCCTCCCCCTCCCTGCCTGCCATCAGGAATTCACATCTCCAAGGCTCCTTTGTGGCAGCCTGGGAGAGCATCTCAATTTCCAAACATCTGGCCTGTTTCAATCACTGAGGCTCTAAACATACCACTCCTGGGGCTACAGGCGACGTGGCGGAGAGAGCTGGATTCAGGATGCAGATCCAGTAACAAACAATCTGAGGGACTCGGCTTTCTTTTGTTCATGAAAACCTAGATGTAAGCTACCAAGGCTGGGCCGGACAGAGGGAAACATGAAAACAAAGCCGACAAGCCTGCTTAATAGAAGGGCGAGGGTGTCTGCTACTTCCCTCAACTTCACAATTCTAGTTGGACTGCAAGAGAACAAAACGCAAACAGCGCAATGAGGGCAAGCATTGGCTCTCCAAAGTAGGGGGACACGTCTGTTCTAAAAAGAGTGGATGACAATAAGAAGTTCTGTTATTTGAATAGTGCTTCATAAGTAACAAAATATTACCAAGCATGCGGAGATGGGAACGAGCAGAGACTCTGGCCAAACGGCTGTATTTAAAGCCAGCTCTTCCCATTGGTAAGCTGAGTGCACTTGGGCAAGTCGCTTAACCTTTTGGTGTCTCATTTTCCTGGGAATGGCAAATACCACTATACCTTTCTGTTAGTACTTTTGTGAGGATTAAATGAGATAATGCGTCTGACCTGTTTAGAGCATGCCTGCTACGTAGAAATGCTATGAAAGCGGTTGTTGCTATTACTTCATTTGTTCTTTACAAGCAGCCGGCAAAGCAGGTAGAGTAGATATGATCTCCATTGGAAAGATGGAAAAATAAGTAGAAGCTCAAAGTGGTTAAGAAGTTTATCTAAGATTATAGTACCAGTATTAAGTCATAGAAGTAGGTTAAAACCTAGCTTCACTGCTTTTCTTTAGCAATTCATTCATCCACTCATTTATTCTGTCACTCAATGTGAGTTGAGCCCTTGCTATGTACGGATCACATTGTTAGGGACGCAGAGATAACCCTTGACATGGGTGTTTTCTAAAAGATACCAGAGGCTAATGATTCCTGCAAAATACCTGATAAAGGCATTGGCTTGGGGGAAGCTGGAAGTGATTTTTGTGGTGTGGATGGCGGATGTTTTTCATTAATATTAGGCTTTTCCTACTAAGCCAAGAGTTTTCAAATGTGTTTAAGTGATGGAAAAACTGGAAGTCATGAAGTTTGGCTGTTTTGGGGGAAAAACTATGAACTATCAACATAGTCAGTTAATGAAAGGGACACTATCAAATTCATATTATGCTTGGAAAGTTTAGTGCTTAAAATTTCAGTCTTGGAAGTTGAACTCTGAATTCAAAGCCCATTCCATCTCTTACTGGCTGTGTGACTTTGAGTTGATTAATTAACCTCTCTGAGTCTCTGTTTGTAGCTTTATTAAATGGAGAGATCAGTCAGACCTCCCACTGCAGGTTAAATGAGATGATGCAGCACTTCCCAATATGCCCATTTTACTGAGAATTCTGATCGATGTGCTGCAGACAGCCTGTAAGACACCAACATGGGAAATGACCCCATTTTTTATAATTTAAAAAATTTTGTTTTAATTTTTTTCTTGTGGCTGTGCCTGAGGAAGAGGAGTGAGCAATGGTATACTGGGGTTACAACTCCATCCTGGCCAGTCACTGGTAAAAGCAATCTGGTGCTTGTAAATCTTCGGGGCCTCCGAGCTGTGAGTGTATACTAAAACCAGCTATCTGATGAATTTTATAGAAATGTTTATTTAATGCTTATTATGTGTGAAACTCTGTTTTAGACATCTCAGAAACAAGTGATTAAGCTAGACGAGGCCCACTTTTTCATAGAACTTCTGTTTTAGTGGAGTGACAGATAATAAACAAATAAACAGAATAATTTAAAGCAGTGGATCCATGCTATGATGGTTGCGAAATAATGGCTGGACTAGTACCACTTCTGAAATGGTAATAATTGGGATAATTGTAGTCAACAGGAGAGAGCAAACTAAATAATAGGCAGCAGTGATCTATATCCATTCACTTACCAAAGTCCTTTTTCATGAAGCACTGATGAATATCTCTCAGAGTAGTTTATGTGGGTTATGGTTTGGGAAGCCTTGGTTTTCATTTCAGACAAACAATCTCCAAGTACAGCTTTCAGCATGCCTGCCCCTAACATTTGCAGGGCCCAGGACAGGATGGCAACCGGAGGCCCACGTACCATATGTCGAAATATTTAAATGTTACAAATCAAGCTAATAAGCTTTTAATAAGCTTATCCTCCTACCTTGACAGATACAATGTCATAACGATGTGGAAGACCAGGTTGTATTTCGAATTCTCAGACGGTGGGACTTTTGTGCTGGAAGGTGGTGGCCTAGGGACAATTGGTTCCTGAGAGCCACCTCTTTCTTGTTCCACCCCCACAGACAGTCAGAGGCTTCTCTCCAAAGGCGTAGACCCCACTCCACCCCCACAAACAGCTGTCCCTTGAACACCCCTTGGCGTGGGTCATAGGAAGTATGGACCAGAAATTTCAGAGTTCTGGGTACTGAGCGAGTAAAGACACAAAAAGCACAGATATAATGACTCCCTTGTCCTCAACGTCATTCCACCCCTGGCATTTGTGTGATTTGGTTTCCAAGTGTTGGAATTTGTGGATGATCTGAAACCTGCAAAATATTGATATTATGCTCTGCATGTTCAAGAAGTTTTGTCTAGAAAGAAGTGTGTCTTGTGGGAAATTCTAAACAATGGCATAGGAGAACACAGAGTCGGGAAATGTTATGTAGGAAAACATCTTGACAGTAACATCAGTAATTGATCTCACGAGGCTCTAGAATCCAAACAAATGTCAAACCTCAGAGCAGGTAAGAGTAACCAAATTCGGAATTATGGGCAACACATTTCTCTTCCTTGGACTTCAGTTTCCCATGTGAAAACCATAAGTCTTGGATTCTAAGTTCCTTTCTGGCACATTCTTCTATGATTTTATGACGTGATCTTCAAGAGATTTTTTTTGTGTGTGTGCAATAGAAAGCAGGGGTATTTATTAAGCGAGCGGTCTGAACATGAGATGTATACCAAGAGCAATAATTACATATTATGTTCCAGTCCTTTACAGCTTCTGTAAAAGGTTTTTGAATGCATTATCTCATTGAATTTTCATCCTCAGCCTGAGATGCTGGTATCTTTTCCTTCACTTGCCACTGAAGCAAATGAAGCTGAGAGAAGATAAGTGAATCACTCACAACTCACAATCTCTTCACCTCTGAGTGACAGATCCAGGCCTCAAATCCATATCATAGCTTTTAATTTTAAAGCAAGTGTGCAGGGTGTTTTTTTTTTTTTTTTTTTCAAGCCATTGCATTTGGGAAAGATGGTCTTGCAGGTGTGAAATCCATTCCTTCTGCAGGAAGAGAGGGATCAAAATCAGCAAGCAGAAGCACGTCTCTTATGACTCATTAGTCAGCTTAAGGAGGACCTTTATTGCGGAAGGGAAAGCATTATTGCAGCTGCTACCAGGCATGGATGCATGTGCCCTTGCTGCAACAGCATTGTCTTACTTTGCCCTAGGCACCCAGGCTGTGGAATGATGCAGCCAGCGGGACCCTTTCCCTGCACATATGTTCTAAAATGCGTCAAAGCCGAGAGCGTGTCTCTGAGCACCGCTTCTGTTGCCATCCCTTCAACAGATCGTGTGTGCAGCCTGGCCTGCTGCCCACAGTCTTCTACCTGCCGACCTGGGAGAGGCTGAGCCTAGGTGGGGAAGTAACGGAGGCTCCATGTTCCAGAAGGCTCTTCCGTGCACACACTCTGAGAGATTCATGCCAGGCAGAGACCACAGAATATTCCAATAAATAAGTATCAAAGGGGAGTGTCGGAAATGAAAGAGGGAGAGGTCCTGTACGAAAAACTGAACATGAGAAGCATTACAAAGAAAGCAAACCAAAAGCTAGATTCACTGGGAATGAATCAAATGAAAGACAATACGTCAAAACAAGAGGAGAGCGCTAAGTTAGAGCAATGAAAACACAGTTTGGGGGTAAGATCTTACTTGTGTTCATCCACAAAGGATGGGTGACAAGGACATATCAGAGCCCCTGTCACCCTGCTTCTGGGCGGTCAACCCATGTGGACCAGGGTTTCAATCTCTGCTCCTTCCTTTAATATCTGTGTGACCCTTGGTCAGTTAATTAAACTTTTAAGCCTTAGTTTCTTTGTCTGGAAAATGGGGGTGATTATACCTGCAACACAGGTTTTCTTGTGAGGAACATATTATATATTACATGCAAATTGGCTTAGGTTGGTGTTTAGAAAATAGTAGGTATTTAACTGCAACACAGTAGCTGCCATACTCAGAATTACCATCGTTAATTTATATTTCCATCTCCAAAGCCAGTGAATTTTGAATGCACTTGATAACAAGTTTTAAATCAAATTTTATGGGGCAGAATTTACACACAATAATGAAACACATTCATTTCAAGTGTAAAGTCAAAGAGTTTTGATAATTTTTATACATGCATGTAGTCATCTCCATAATCAAAATAGAGAAAAATTCGCATAAAATGTTTTCTGCTGTCCCTTCATGATCAATGCCCCTTAATTCTCAGTCCAAGCAACTATTTCTCTGCTTTCTACCAATATAGTGTACATTGTACATTTGTTATTTGCTCCTTTTTTACTTACTTTGGGTTTAATTTGCTCTTCTTTACCCAGCTCTTAAATATGTGAATTTAAATAATTGACTTCAGTGCTTCCTTCTCTTTTTCTCATACTGTGTTTCCCCCAAAATAAGACTGAGTCTTATGTTAAGTTTTGCTCCAAAAGATGCGTTAGGGCTTACGTTCAGGGGATGTCATCCTGAAAAAATCATGCTAGGGCTTATTTTCCAGTTAGGTCTTATTTTCGAGGAAACACAGTACTACTATTTAAAGCTAATATTTTTCCATTACGCACTGCTTTAGCTGCATCTCAAAAATTTGCTTTTCATCCAGTTTAAAATATATTTCCCTTTCTTATTTCTTCTTTGATCCATGGTTTAACTAGTAATGCATTATTTTCCTAAACATGTGGGAATTTTCAATATGTCTTTCTGATAATTCCTATTTTAATTCTATTGTGTTCAGAGAGCATACTCTGTGTGATTTTAGTGGTTTAAAATTTATTAAAACTTCTTTTATGGCTGAGAATATCATGGTAGAAAAGCATATATTCTTTTAAAAATTTTATTAAGAGGGTAGATTGCATGTTAAGTGTTCTTACCATAATGAAGGAAAATAAAAACTAAACACATTAGAAAATATTTATATTTACCCATATATTTGCTAATTTTAGCACTCTTTATTCTTTTGTATTGATCCAACTTTCCTTTTGGTATTTCAATTCTTCTTGAGGAAATTCGTTCCTTTTTTTTTTTTTTTTTTTTTTTTTTTTTTTTTTTTTTGTAGGCCGTACTTGTTGGCAACAAACTCTCAAAATCTTTTTCTGAAAAAATCTTAATTTTCCCCTAAGTTTTCAAAAACATTTTTGCTGGTTATAGAGTTATTGGGTTGCCTGTGTTTTTCTTTCAGTACTGCAAAGGCTGTAAGCCATTTTCTCTGGCTTACGTAGTGTTAGACAAAAAGACTTGACTCATTTTTATCTCTGTTCCTCTGTAAATAATGTCTTTTCTTCTAGGGAAGATTTTGAGATTCTATTACTGAGATTTCAGCAATTTGATTGTAGTTTGTCATGATGTGATTTTCATCTCTTTCGTTCTTCTTAGCAATTGCAGAACTTCTTAAATCTCTGGTTTGTTACTTTTCAACAAATTTGAAAAATTTCAGCCATTATTTTCCAAAATACTTTGTCACATCTGGTCACTTTTGGGACTCTATGTGCATATGTATTATGTTATGGTGCTTTACATTATCCCACAGATCACTGAAGCCCTGTTCATTCTTTAAAATCATTTTCTTTCTCTCTGTATTACATTGTAAATAGTATTAGAGGATGTATTTTCAAGTTAACTGACATTCTGATATCCAGTGTCTAATCTGCCAGCTCGTTCAGTGAAATTTCCATTTCTTTGTGTGTGTGTGTGTGTGTGTGTGTATGTGTGATGAAATCTTTTTTTTTTTTAAATTTATTGGGGTGACAGTTGTTAGTAAAGTTACATAGATTTCAGGTGTACAATTCTGTGTTACATCCTCTATAAATCACATTGTGTGTTCACCACCCAGAGTCAGTTCTCTTTCCATCACCATATATTTGATCCCTTTTACCCTCATCTACCACCCCCCACTCTCTTACCCTCTGATAACTGTATTTTTCATTTTCAAAGTTTCACTTTTTTTTTCATATCTTCCATTTCTTTCTTCATTGTGTCTATATTTTTCTTTAATTCTTTGAGCACATTGAGTGTATTTATAATGGTTAGTTATTGTTCTTGTCTGCTAATTCTGTCATCTCTACCTTTCCTGGGTCTTTCTCTACTACCGATTGACTTTTCTCATAAGTATGGATCCATTTTCCTGCTCCTTAACATGTCTAACAATTATTGAATGGACACTGGATATTGTCATTTTGTGTTCTTGAGTTCTAAGTCTTTTGTTGTCTTCTTTTAAAGAGTGTTTGATTTTGTTCTGCCAGGTGGTTAAGTTACTTGTGGATCAACTTGATCCTCGTATGACTTATTTTTAAATTTTATTATGAAATACCTTTTATTCTGGCCATTTTAGTACTACTATTAAGTCATGATACTTCTGTGCTCATTTCCAAATGCTTCTGGTTTTCTTTGTGGACTCTTCACTATGGCTCGTTAGAACTTGACCATGTCCTAGACCTGTGGGATACCATTCAGCTTACAGTTTCCTAGTCATTCTTTGCCTGGCTTGCTGAACATTCATGAACACACATATGTTTTTGTATTTAGTAATAGACTCAAGAGAGCCTTTATGGACAAACCTAATTCTTAAAAAAATTCCACCACCTCTCTAATTATTATTTTTTTTTTTTTTTGCTAATTCCAGCCACCCTAGCCTCTTTCCACTCCGATATTGGTCTCTTCAACTCAGTAAAAATGCTATGTGTTCTTCAGGTGCCTTTTCTTACCCTGCAATCTGGAAAGTATACCCAACTAGAAATATGGGGCATTTGTGGGGATTATGTACTTTATTTTCCTCCTCATAGTGAATCACAGTCCTGCGTTGATATTGTACAATGCTGGAAAATATTTGTTTCATAGATTTTCTGGTTTTCTCATTATTTGGGGCAGAGGGAGGTCTGGTCCCACTTATCCATCATGGCTGGATGAGGAGGTTGATGTACCCACTTTTAAAAGAGTTGATGGTATTATTAAAACCAAATGATTCAATTAGGAGCTGAAATGAGAGCACAGCCTAATGGTCAATGACTTTCTATTTCTGCCTCTGTCACAAGTCAAAGTTTCATACTACACTAGGGCTTTATGATGGTGCCCTCCTTTAGCTGTTGTATTCAGGTCAAGGCAGTTGCCAATTGAATTGCTATTATTGTTCTTTCAAGATTGTTCGCACTTAAGTTCTTTTGTCCTGTCCACTCATGCTTAGACAGTTTATCCATCAAATTTAAGAAAGGATGTTCTGCTCAAAAATCCTGTTACCACTTCCTTAATATTAAAAGTTTCTCCCAGTTTTGTTATTTTTCTACTAAGCTGTGATTTCATTGAGAAAAAAGGTCCAAGTATGATAGTCTTTGTATTTATAGCATTTAGTGTTGTACCTGACTCATAGTATGCCTTCCCCTATCTATTAGTTGAACAAACATATCTTTAAAAGCATTTTAGTGTGTAGCTACCAGAATAATTTATTTCAAGCCATTTCCCTTCACCTTTACTTTTTTTCTTCCAATTCATTGTATGAAGTCCAGATCTTTATAGCTATCTGCATATACATCTGCATGTTTTGCCAACTCTATTGCCCCCAAATTATATAATTACAATTTAAGTCTTAGGTATTTGATAATCAAATTTCACTCTGTATGCTATCTTTGGGAAATCTTATCCAAGCCCATACTCTACACTGATGAATTCTAAATATCATTTTCCTTTTTTTTATCTTTCTTTGCATCTCCAAACTGTGAATTTACACTTGAATATGCCACAAGTGTCTCAATCTTAATTATGTCCAAAATGGAATTCATCATTTTTTTCCTTAACTCTATCCTCTCTTCCTGTGTGTGTGTGTGTGTGTGTTCTATCATGCCTTTTGGTCCAAAACCCTCAGCATAGCACACACACTTCTTCAACATATAATCCCTGATGACTTCAATTTTATTGCTCATTACCCTTCTGGCCTGAACTGACATGCTCTCATACCTCTTGTCTCTCCATACCATTTTACAACTTCATTTATTCTATTAATTCATTTATTTCTTGACTTAGTCATGCTTTCAGCCTACTGAAGTACATGTCTTCTGGCTTTTCCAGATATATTCTCCACCCTTCTCATCTGGTCTGAGCCCTGGACACTGTTCTGCATGTTCTATATTAATGGGTTTCTTTGCCTCTGATATCTAGTTGACTTGTCCATGAATGGTCCTGGGAAAACAAGCAAAGGAGATGCTATGGACGGAATGAGTCTCCCCAAAATTTATATGTTGAAGCCCAAACCCTCAATATGACTGTATTTGAAGGTAGGGCTTTTAGAATGTAGTTAATGTTAAGTGAAGTGGTAAGGGTGGGGTCCTACTCAGGAAGAAATGGTGGCCTTATAAGAATAATGATAATAATAATAATAGAGAGCAAGATCTCTTTCTCTCTCCATGTGCATGCATAGAGAAAAAACTATGTGAGGACATGATGAGAAGGTGACCATGTGCTAGCCAGAAAGAATCTTCTCACCAGACACACACCCTGCTGACACCTTGATTTTGGACTTCCAGGATTTAGAACTGTGAGAGAATCAGTTTCCGTTGTGTAAATTACCTATCCTATGATATTTTCTTAAGGCAGCCTGAACAGGCTAATAATAATAATATAACATATAAATAATAATAACAATAATAATATATTTCGAAAAGAACATATTTCTGAATCAAACTCCATAATTGAAGGAACATACATGTGTCTGTGTGTATACGCACACATAGTGTATAGGCATTATGTTTGGCACTATGATAGACGTGTTTCCTAACGTTATATAATTCATGGGCCAATGGACAATACAGATATTTATGACTTTTTCTCACTTGGTGAACCCTGCATATATTTATGGGACTCAGTAAAGAGGAGTTAGAAGGCTGTTACATCAGAAACACCTATCGGTTTAACCAATAGTTCTGCTATTTACTGTATAATTTCCTCACTTATAAAAATAGATGAAATGAGATCGCATATACTTATTGAACAAATAATTATCGAGTGCTCACAAATGCCAGACTAACAGATATAGACCACTGAATAGAAACTGGCATACTGTCGTCACTCAGAATGCATATAATACAGTCAGGTAATGCAGTGACTTGAAATACACTAAGCACACAGGAAATTTTACCTCTCAGTATATTGTCTTTATAAATGTTACTTATCTTATGATTCACATGTTTTTCTCCCTCTGTTATTATAATTTGCGGCTTCTACACTCTTAATCCTCAAGGTCGTAGATTGTTTTATTCATTTCTGTCTCCTTGATAGTGTTTGCAGTCCCTGGTGCAGAGTCAGTAGAGTAATGAGTGAATGAGTTAAAATATTTCCATAAGCACTAGTATTCCATGGGCTATTTTCATGGGGAATACTATAGGTATCCGTATCTAAAGCTTTTCGCAAAGACTGTTGCCAAGTGAACCAGATACGTGTTTACTACTTTTTACAAGTACATGGCCTGTCTTAAAGCCTAGCTCCCGTTGGAAACTCGGCTTCAAATGGATAGACTTGCCTGAGGGGTCAAAGGAGCATAAAAACTCTTTGGCACAACGTCTCTGACCAGTGCAGTACTTAGCAATAGTACAGGCTCCTCAAATGCTTGAGTTGAATCTGACTGAGGAACTATCATTTGGAATCTGTATATAACGTCCAATTTCCTTGGCTTTGAGGTCAATAACGACAATTATCCAAGTTCATCAGTTAGTAGTAGAGACAGGACCACAGGTGTCTTGATCTCCATCCCTTAACAGGCACACGATTGAGGAAAAGCGATTCTCTCTTCAGAATGTCAGCAGCAAATTATTCACTCCGACACCTACACTCATAAAGTTAAAGGGATGTGTGGTCTGGGAATGTCTTCGTGACAACGATTCTAAAATGAGTGGTCTATCCTGAATACATGTCAACAACAATGGAGGAGAAAGGACAAATTGCCCATCCCCAGAAGGTTTAGATGGTTTAGTTTTCATTGCAGGGCTCCGGTGGGCCAGAAGTATTTTGGAATAGCATATGGGTCTTAGAGTAAAGCACACCAACTTCTGTGTCTCATTTACTGTTTAAGCAGCACAAGGAACCTGTCTTCCCAAGCCTTAGCGGCCTTCTGCATGATGGACATACTCATCCCTCAAGATTTTGATATAAATAGAGCACTTAGAAAAATTCCTCACTGGCGCAGTAGTTAAGCTTTAGGTGTCTCATAGATGTGGGCTTGGTTCCCAGCCACTCACAACTTTGTGACTTGGGGAAGTTACTTCACTTCTCCATGGAAGTCAGAATTGATTATATTAGGCTGCTATAGTGAGCACAGTGATACATTTCCTAGATCCCTTTTCAGGACTGAAGAGTTTCTTTTTCCAGCTCCTGGAATGGGGGGTGGTCACAGTGGGGGTGCAGATTCACAGCTGATGACCCTCAGCTCTCAGTCTTGTCCAGGAATTGCCGTTGGCTGATATTCACCCCTCCCGATATCCTAGTTCCTTCCTGTGGGCAGCTTCCATTTAATGACTAATTTCTCTGGGGGCAGAAAGGCTCGTCCCTGTGTGTCCAATTTGGGATAACTGTAAGAGGCTATTGGCAGCTTCCGGGCTTCTCACGGAGTCACCTGAGCCCTTGTGGTATCTCTACTATGTACGGCCCATCTTTTCTCACTACCCAATTCTGCTTCTTTCCCTGGCCCCACAGGTGTTTATTCTGAGAGCCTTCCCCAATAAATGTTCTATATGCCAATCTCCATTTCAGACACTCTTTCCAGGGAAGTAGCCTTGCAAGTAACAACAGCAGCAACAACAAACCCAACCGCAAATCTCAATAAACAAAACAAGTTTTTATCTATATAATTTAGCACAGGGCTTTTCTCCATGTGGTGACTTATTAATTTCAGCTGATCAAGGCTCTGTCTTTGCTCCATGGCATCTGGAACAAGCAGACCCTTTAGCTGAGTCCCTGCCACAGCTGGGAGAGTGTGCGCCAACTCTTCTACACACTGTCCTGAAAATGACCCACGACTCTTCCACATAGACCCCGAGCAGACTCTGAAAATGAATGCAATCACCAAAACAAGTTGAAAAACGGATGGAAGCATTTCAGTAGTCAGGCTGAGCTAGAGAGACTGGAATGCGTTTTCAACGAGAAGGACAGTTCCAGTGTGACAGATGTCACACACTGGTGGCAGCAAAAAGTCAGGCAGTGTTTTCCTTTTTTAAAAATTTTTTATTTCTACTGCATTCAGCTATTTTGGTAACACGTTCATGGAAGTTTGCCATACTAGGATGTCCACCTAAACAATGACGTTTTATTAAAAAAATCTTTACCTTTTAAAAAGTACTATGCAAGGAAGATCAGGATGATTCTTTGAAGATATGCCATTAAAAGAAAAATACATAAGTAACATGAAAAAAAGTCATTATGTTCTATGTAGAAAATGTTTCCTTCTTGAAAACTGAGCTTTGAGCGCATTCTCTATTTGTTAAAAATGTTGATTAGCAAATAATAGAAAAGTAAGCTAGTGCTAGCACCCAAACCGATGCCTTCCTCTTGTCATTTGGGAGAATTGAAAGGGGAGTAGTAATATTCTCGCTGTGTTATTCAAGGTGATTTCATGTAACTCCCTAAAAGTAGTATCCCAAATTTTCAGAAACTGAAACCCAGGAATCTGTTCGAGTTTTGCTATTCTGCGTGGTTTTCCTTTTTCTTTTTCTGTAGCACAGCACTTTTTTCAGCTTTATTAAGATGTAATTGACATATAACATTATGTAAGTTTAAGGTGTACAATGTGATGATATGAAATGATTATTACTGCCATAAAGTTAGTTAACACATCCATCGCCTCACATAATTACCGTGTGTGTGTGTGTGTGTGTGTGTGTGTGTGTGTGTGGTGAGAACATTTAAGATCTACTCTCTTTGTGACTTTCAAGTATATAATTCATCTGTTTAGTCACCATACTATACATTAGAGCCCCAGGAATTATTTATCCTGTAACTAAAAGTTTGTACCTTTGACCAATATCTCCCCATTTTCCCCACCCCAGCCCCTGGCAACAAATATTCTACTCTCTGTTTCTATGAGTTTGGCTATTTTAAATTCCAAGTTAAGTGTGATCATGCAGAATTTTTCTCTGTCTGACATTTCATTTAGCATAATTTCCTCAAGTTCTATCCACATTGCTATAAATAGCAGGATTTTTCTTTCTCCTAGTTTGATAATAGTCATATATCTCTATCTATCTGTCTATCTATCTATCTATCTATCTATCTATCTGTCTGTCTGTCTGTCTGTCTATCTATCTATCTATCTATCTATCTATCTATCTATCTATCTATCTATACTTCTTACCTTTATGCCACAGCAGACATCTTTACATTGCTTTTCATCGATCTCCCACATTCACTGAGATCTTTGGATACATCTGACCTGCTTTTTAGAGAAGGATGTTTCTAAATCTTTCTGTATAGATGACTTCTGTACTATTTGTCTTGTCCATTTGATGTCCATTTTGTTCATCTGTGTAGAAATGCTATGAAGAGATCAGTGCTTGAGTGTCTCTAGTTTCTAAAGTAGCTGTTCTTAATTAATAGCTGTTCTTAACATTTTCTTGATTTATTCATCCATCGATGGACACTTAGGTTGTTTCCATGTCTTGGCTATTGTGAATAATGCTGCAATGAACATGGGAGTGCATTCTGCAATCCCATTTCTGAATATATATCTAAAGGAAATGAAATCATTATTTTGCGAAGGTATCTGCACTTCCATACGCATTGAAGCATTACTCACATCTGTTTGCATCTTGAATTTCAGTAGAAAAATGGTGCATTATAGGGGTAAGCAGACAGAAGCAATGAATGCTAATGAACTTGGATCTGAGGTCACCAAACCCTGTTGACATCATCAGTACCCACTTCGCCCAGAGCATACCCCTGAAAGCTTGCTTGGACCTGAATAGGATCTGTCCTGCTCTCTAAGCACTCCATGTTTGTTTGCTGCCTTTTTCTTATGAATAGCTGTGTCTACCCTCATTTTGCCCCATCTCTCTGATACAACCTTGTTAATTTCTCTCTCCCCCATTCTATGTCAACATCTCAACTTGCCCGGGTAGGCTTTGCATTTGACCTAAGGGTCTGGGTTTTATGCCCTGCTTGGTACTAAACCTGATGTAATATCCCCTTCGAATATGTAAGCAAGATAAGGTCATCAACCTCTTCCTGAATTCGGGAGGAGGCTTTGCACAGCTTTGGACAGCTGTGAGAGCTGAAATGTCTGTGTGTTTATAAAAGAAGGTACATTAGCAGGGAAGCATGAAAAAAATCCCTTAGTGGAGAAATCTAACAAAAATTAAATGATGTTACCTTACCCTTTCAGCCTTTAAGGGACTTGTCTTTCAGAGAGACGATGCTTTATGGAGAAGAAAATAATTACTTTGCTCCCTGGCTAATACTTCCCTATTTTGAACCTTTCTTCTCAAGCTTTGATACCAAAATGGCTATTTGGGTAAGGATGAGGCATAACTATCCACCCCCAGCTTGTGATTTCATTGTTAACACCAATGGCTGTTACATACCTGGGGCAATGCACCCGCTTGGGGAGAAGTTCAAAGGCAAGGATTTTCGTGACTAATATGAAGATGATGATGATATGATACAAGGAAAGGAACAGAAAGAAGAGGAGAGGCAAAGAGATGAGCAGAGAGGTGAAGAGAAGAAGGAATAGGGGAATAAGGAAAGGCAGGAGAGAGAAGAGGAGAGGGGAATGGAAAGTGTGCGTGTAAATGCTCTCGTCAGTCAGGTTGTCGCAGGGGTTTGCAATGGCAAATATTAACACATTATGGCCCGAATGACTTAGCATTGCATAAAGTATTCTTTCGTTTCCACAAAAGTAAATGGCTTTATTGTTTTATTTAGACTATATAAGTGTTTAAAAGAAAAGAGAAACAATTTTTTAAAGTTAAAAATCATTTTTAAAGTCAAAAAAATAAAAATGAAAGTAATAAATGACATATTATGGCTGACCTGAAATAATAGTTCTTCAATTTTCTGGTGCCTGTTTATCTCTTCAAATTATTTTCACCAAGCTGTAGGTACTGTGAGGTTAGGGACCATATGTGTATAGTTCATTGGTTTATCTTCCATGGTTAGACAATGCCTTGCACAAAACAGATAATACAACTTTTCTTGCACGAAAGAATGAATATATGTGTGTGTATATATATATATATATACATATATATATATACACACACACACACACACACACACACACACACACACACACACATATATATATAGTATTTTACAAAAAGGAGATCATATTATATCTAGAATATTGCAACCTAATCTTCCTCACTTATGGTATACATTTTGCCATATCATTAAATGGACATTTACAAGTCTGACAATTAAGTTCCCAAACTTTGTTGCAACGATACTGCTAATCTTTTTTGACATCAGAAGGATTATTCATTATGAATTTGTAGTAACTGGACAAACAGTTAACCAAGTTTACTATTTGGAAGTGCTAAAATCCTGCGTGAAAAAGTTAGATGACCTGAACTTTTCACCAACAGTTCGTGGCTCTTGCATCACGACAATGCACCAGCTCATACCACACTGTCCATGAGGGAGTTTTTAGCCAGTAAACAAATAACTGTATCGGAACACCCTCCTTCTCACCTGAGCTGGCCCCCAATGACTTCTTTCTTTACCCGAAGATAAAGGAATATTGAAAGGAAGACATTTTGATGACATTCAGGACATCAAGGGTAATACGACGACAGCTCTGATGGCCATTCCAGAAAAAGAGTTCCAAAATTACTTTGAAGGGTGGACTAACTTTGGTGCATAGCTTCCCAAGGGGAGTAGTACTTCGAAGGTGACTGTAGTGATATTCAGCAATGAGGTGTGTAGTACGTTTTGTAGGATGAGTTCGTGAACTTAATTTTTAGGTACTCCAGTCTATTTGGCCTCCATGGACATATAATACTTTATTAAAACAGTCCTTCATTGATGCATATTAAAGTTGTTTTCATTTTTCATTATTATTATAAACAATATCACAATATATATTTTTGGAAATACATTTGCTATTTTTTGATTATGTTTTTGGGATATTTCCTGGAAGTGGAATTACTGGACATAAATCACATATTCTCATGGCGTTTAATTCATATTGCCAAATAGCTTTTCAAAAAAATTCGACCAATTTACTTTTCAACCAGCCATATATGAAAATGTATTTCCTCAATAGTTTTGATTAAAAAAAATAGGCATTGCCAACCTTTTAAAATATGCATTTCTACGACTACCGGTAAAATAGAACTTTCTTTTGAATGTTATCCTTTATTCTTTTCTTTCTTCTTGCTATTTGCACCTCTTCCTTTTGTGATTACTTTTGTATCCTTTGACCACCTTTTCTTACTGATTTTAAGAGTTCTCTATATATTGAGAAGATTCATCTTTATATTATCTTATACATTGCAAATATATTCCCTCTTTCTGTCATTTGCTTTTCAGTTCTGTTCATAACAATGGTGTAATGGTGATAGAAATAGTGTTAGTATTATTAATTTTGGTGTTGCTGTTGGTGATGTTTTCTGGTGGTGGTGGTGCTGCTGGAGTTGTAGTTTTTAGTAGTGATGATGGTGTGTCATTTTACTTTACAGAAGTTTAAATTTTACCAGTATTTCCTGTTATAGTTTCTCCCTTTGGTTCCTCCCACCCCCGAAAGAAAAAACCCATTGCTATAGCGAAGCTATATTTTAAAAACAATATATTTTATTCTAGTGTTTTATGCTTATAAACACACACACACACACACACACACACACACTCACATACATTTTAATATAGCTGGAGTGAATTTTATGTAAATGTGTAGTAGTGTAGAAGGATCGGAAACCATCTCACTGTCTCCGATTACAGGACAAAGCTGCGTTATTGCTCTCCATTAGGGGACTATGCTGCTGACACATGGTGTCCCCAAACCGAGCAGGCAGTGGATCTTACAGGGTGCTGGAGAGGCGTGTAGTTCAGGGGCTGATGGATTTTCAGGGACACACATAATCTGGCATCTGCCTAAGGAGGTTATTTGGGGTAGATTGCTTTTGATTGACACTCTGAGGTGTGTTTCTCAGAGTGAGTCAGTTCCTGATAAGCTGTCTGTCACTAATTGAATTGATTGGCTTGAAAAAAAGTTGATTCACTGAGGGGACTTGTTGATCAATTCAACAGGTTTAAAAGCAGTTTCTGGTAGTTACCTGTCACCATGGCTGCAGACAAATCAGTCTTTACCTACTATTGTGGGAATTTTTACAATTCTCAGCAAGGATCCATTTTTTTTCTCAAAGTTATGCAAATGGAAGGGAAGATTTTGATTGTGTTTTAATGTGTTTATTTCTTTCTGCATTGTGAGTTCTTTGAGGGTAAGAACCTTGTTTACTCTTCTGTTTACTTCCAGTCCTGAAATAGATAAGTGTTTTAGTAAGTTGAATTCTGGAAGCCAGGCTCTCAAGTACCAGCCACGCTATGGTCATAAACAACCATTGAAATGATCATGGATTCATAGGCTGTTTGAATTCAAAAAATCATCAACAATTACCACTTCACGTTCCTAATAACACTCATTGATATTTGACAAGTCTGACTTCTCAATCAGAAGCATTAACATTATGCTTTCCATCATCATATCAGCCAATGTTATTTAGTACTTACCATGTCAGTCAGTATGAAGTTCTTTTACATGAACTATTTCATGAGATTTTTCACAATAATCTTTTGAGGTACTCACGATGCTTCCATTTTACAGACAGGGGAACTGATATTTAGAGAAGTAACTGGTGAGTTGCACGGGGAATGGCGTGTGGGAAGGCTGGAACTAGCATTCATTTAATAAACATTACATAACACAGGTTTTCAAAATATACGGACCCAATTTTCAACCTGGATTATCTTATATTGACCTTGTAAAATTGAGACGGATTTAATTTTAGAGAATGTTGGGAAACTAATGTTAACTGGTATGACAGGTATTGCTGCACCCATAGCATAATTTAGTCTTCACAATAGTCCTATTTGGTGGCTATTGCCATCCACCTTTTATGAATGTGGAACCCGAGGACCAGAGAAATCAAGTAAATTGCCAAAGACACACAGTGACTGAGCCAGGATTTTAAACACGATGATGCTGTTTAATTCTAGTGGCCAGATTATGTTGTTCACCCCTCTTCGTCTTGTGTCTAAAGCAAAGTGATTCAGTAGACGCTGACATTGGATGAGCTGACTTAATTAATTACGAGCTGTCTTAGTTCAGAGCATTACAGGAATGGGTCCTAAAATCTTGTTCTCTTTCTTTTCAGAAATTCAACCTGTAATCTGAGTTTGGCTAATTCAAGCAAATTTAGTGACTAGTCTGAAATCCATTTTTGTGCAACTTGATCCCTCATATAACCTCATATGTTTTGATACCTCCAAGGAGAGTAATGACTTTTCCAATTCAACATTATATTATTTTCTGATTCATTCATGGTCTTGGTGGTAATTAATCACTAGAATGTTAAAGCAGAAAGAAGGTGTGAGGAGCAGCCTAAGCTAAGGAGGATGTCATTAACAGAGTCTTCCCATGAGACGTCGTGGAGAGTCCTGTGGCTTTGGCTTTTTCCCACATTCTCATTTCACTCTTCTAAGTAATCTCTGATTGCCTCTTGATCACTATAGGTTTTATTCCAACAAATGCTGTACTTTGCCTGATGGCATATTGCAATCAAGAAAGTGACACTAAAAAGTAGTCTAGTAGTATCACGGTTGTTACTAATTTCAGCTAAAAATTTTTACTATGGAACGCCAATGCTTTGTGGGATTTCCATCACTCTGGCAAAATTAAATGTCTCATTCTTATGAGGTCTTTTAGAAGAAGGGTGCTAGTTAAATTTAGGAGGACCAATAAGTGAAAATATCATTAGTGGTAAGTGTAGACTATCTTACCTTATGCCAAAGTGGTTACAGAATGGCTTTTATTCTGAATTGAGACTCTCTTACCTAGAATGAGCAAACTCAAGAAATATTTGTTGAACGAAAGAATGAACAACAGTCAGTTTCTCTCGTCCTTTTTCCTCAATCAGTAGGTCTCTTCACCCATGTAGGTCATTGCAATGTTCATCTGGAAAAAGAAGAGGTTGATTAACATTTATTTAATATGCATTAACCGTTATAACCATCTTTCAGACACTTCTGAGTAAAGAGGAAAAGAACAGATTTCTGCATTCACAGGCCTCGGAGTTTAGTTGTAGAGACAGACATGTAAACAAGTAAATAAAGGAATATAGTAATTCCTTTGGTAGACAGATAAGTGAGTTTCAGGGTAGAGGGAATGCCGCCCCGCTCCAAAACTAAGTCAGAGAACCTTCTTGCAGGAAGTGATATTTAAGTTAACTATTATAAAAAGAGTTGAAATGCAATAGTTCTTCAAGCCGATGATGGGCACTGTAAATAAGGAGAAGAATTATGAGAACATATAAAGAAGCAAAAATGAAAGAGTTGGGTTTGTGGTGAAGCAAGAAGGGCTTTACAGAATGTCAACGAAAGGTGGCAGCCGTCTTTAACATGCAAGTCGTTCATATTCATTGAGTGCCAATAGAGATGAGTCATTCAGCTAGACGTCGAGGATACTGAAAAGTAAAAAGATATGTCTGGCCTCTGCTGTTAAGAAGATTCTTGTAGTCCTGGATGGAGAAAAATAAATTAAACAAATTCAATCGGTACAGGGGACTTGGGGAATGCATAACCTAAAGAACCTAACTAATTTGGGGTGGGGGAGGGTTAAAAAGATAAAAAGCTGGGACTCGAAGGATAATTAGGAACCAGCCAACAAGAGGGGACAGCGTAAAGTGAGAGAAAATGTTTAAGAATGTTCAAGAAACTGGAAGATCGACCAATTAGATCTTGGAATTTGAGGCAGGGTGTATAAGAGATGAAGCTGAGGAGATGGGATGGTCAGATCACAAAAGATATAACTAGTCACATACTGCATATTAGCAAACATTGCCACAAAGAGCTGTAGTGTCAAGGAAGCCATTTAAGGGTATTGAGCAGGAAAGAACTTGCAGTTTCATCCTTTAGCGTGGCTGAATCTTTGTATCTAGCTTTAGGAACTAAATGATGGAGGAGGTTACAGACCACAGATTCTGGCCTTGGAGACTCAAGCACCTCGGCGTCCTTAACCACACTGCAGCTGACGTCAGCTTCCCTGATTTCAGGATGCTCTTCACGTTCGCCACCTCTTGCAGTTCCATGAGAAAGTCGAGGGAGAGCCTTATTATCACACTGGGGTGACGCAGAGGCTGCATCTCTGGCTGGTTCACACATATGGTCAGGATTAATTAAGCGCTGTGCTGGTTTGGTAGCCCAAGCTGCTCCAGACCTCTGGCCTGCTGCCGTTTCCACTGCGTTTACTCTGTGGGTTTTCAAAGACCCATGCAAAGCCAAGTATTTTCATGACAAATTGATTCCTTTTTTCTATTTCGGTTCTCAAAATGACACAATGCTTCATCGCTGACAGCTCAGGCTGTGCTTAATAATATGTCCACCCTGTGAACCAATGACATCAACTGGTGAAGTGCAGAGCCTTCCTATGTGGTGTGACGTAAGGGGCCTCTGCCAACAGGCCACCGCCCTTAGAAGCCTCCCCGAATTTGCTGCCCATAATGACAACACATTTTGCCACGACATTTTTATTTGTTTGGATGATAAAAACTATGCAGACAAGAGGAGTCAGATCTCAGCCTTTATCACCTACTCTCCAAGTTGGGAGTGCTTCTTTCACCCAGGGCAAGGGCCAGATGATCCAAAACTTACAGTCAATCATAGTTTGATAAATGAGAGAGCTGGAAAAGACCTTAGACATTTTTCTGTTTGCTCTCCCCATTATATAGGTAGAGAAATTGAAGGTCTGAAAGAAAACATGACAAATCAAAGGTGGCATGGGTTACTGGAGTATGACTAGGTATGACTGTACCCCTGGTCCAATTGTCCCTAACACCATGCTAGCGTTACTATACAGCCAGCAATCAATAGGTGCCAGGCACTGTCCTACGTGCCTTAGAGATACCAGATCATTAAATCCTCATAAGAGCACAGTGAGGGGGAAAACCATTATCATTTTACACACGAGACACAAAGATAGTAAGTGTGTGTCTGAAACCGACAGAGCTGGCAAATCAGAGCTGGCATATGACCCTGGGTGGGCTGGCTCCACAGGCCAAGCTCTCCTAGACATAAAACAGCTTCTGCAGATGACTAGGGTTCACTTTTGTGGGTGGCAATAAGAGAAACTAGCATAAAGCAAAATACAGTCTACTGCCTTGGGGTAGAAGCCTGGCAGGTATGCTGGGATGAAGGAGATACAGCAGAAGGGAAGGGGACATCTAGGCGGGCTTTATGATGTTGGAAAGAGGCCCTGTTCTTGCTACACAGTAAGTAATCTTGTGCTCTTTGATTCTCAGTCCACGCCTTGGAGAGAAATCACAGCTCCCAAGCTGACCACAGGGCTAACCACAAGCCAAATGTGTGCCACAGTTGCTGAAATAAAATTAAAGCATGCTTAGGCAAAATTAGCATAGATGGAATGTTAAGATTAGGAGAGACGATAATTCCAATAATTTTCTCTCTGACATGTCCCACTGTGGAGGTGTTGCTTGAAGTGTAGGGTGTCTTATTTTAAAGTGTGCATTGGTTCACGTGGCACCACTTTGGGAGGTATGGCAAGATGGTGGCAGGATCTGAGATTCAAGTCCCACTAGAAATGGTAGAGGAAGTGTGCATGCTTAACACGGGGGAAAAAAGACTCAGAAGGTGTGTGAGGCTCGTTATATACCCTGGAAGAACAGTTGTACAGTCAAGGAATAAATGTTTCCTGCCTTCCTCCAAGAGGGCAAAGGCAGCATATTTCACTCTAATAATTGCAACTGTCGCACAAAATAGAATGGGGGAATCACAAAACACTGTGAAATTCCATGTCTCTTATTATATGCAGCAGAAGTTAAAACAAATCTTCCAAGAATTATTTCAGGGTGCGAGGAATGGTGACATGGGGACATAAGAATGTAAAGTTGGATCACGTAATCACCTAGTTTCCTTGCAACTTTCGGAGTTTGGGAGTCTTTTGCAAATGTGATGTATTCAAAATGGCTTCCTAGTCATCAAAGGTAGATTACGGTAAATCAAAAATGCCTAATAAAGACGAGCTTTGCTTTCCAGTATGGACAGCACCATGCCTAGCTTCAAATAATGCAGTTAGTTAACCACCACTTACTTCTAGACATAAGGCGGCTTCTGCAGATGACTGGGTTTCGCTTTTGTGGGAGGCAACAAAGGAAAGAAAAACTAGCATAAAGCAAAATACATGCGGTGGCAACTAATGGAATTAGTTCTTTTTCTGTTGCTCTGGTATCTTGAGAGTGGAAGCATCTCTTGTCAATGGTGAATAGAAGCAGACATGAGTTATTATTATGGTCTCTGCCTCGTAATTTCTGTGTCACCAAGAGGTACTCTGTTTATTAATGCACTTAGAAAGCTTTGGAATATTAGCCACATGAAGTCTCTCTCCATGGATTCGATTACCACACTCTTCATTTGTTCCAGGAAACTGAAACTGTAGACTCACATTTCTGGGTAGAAATAGCTCGCAGCCTTGTTTTTTCCTGGTTGTAAGTCCAGTGGGAAAGTTTTCTTATAGGTCATTAAAGCAGGAATGATCCCCAGAGATCCTCTCGTTTATCTCTCTGTTCCTTTGTTGCCCTTGTGAGTAATTGACACCCAGGTGCAGGAGGGGATTAGTTCAAAACTACAGAAGACATTATAGACTTCGATTTCATATTTCACATATTCTCAGTTCAGTAGACTTACTATTCTGGGATCTATCTGACCTCCTTTGGAAGTTCTAAATGCATATAAAAGGGATGAAGGAAGTAGGTGACCAGTTTACCTGATGGGCCAGTCTTGTGAAGCATGGACTGCCCCAGTTTCCACAGAGAACAATGAAAGTGCATTGGGGATTTAAAAATGAGAGACAGCAGGGTGGCCAGTTAGCTCAGTTGGTTAGAGCGTGGTGCCGATAACACCAAGGTTGCCGGTTTGTTCCCTGCATGGACCACTGTGAGCTGCACCCTCCTTCAGGAAAACAAAAAAAAATGAGAGACAGGGTAACAGTGGTTCTAATTCTATCAAAGCTCCTTGAAGATGCTCTGGCTTCTAAACTCCTCTCCCTTAGTAAGGACAACAGACAGATGGTCTTTCCAAACTGAGCAGAGTGAGCCTCAGTTTCCACATCTGAAACATGGGTATCAGCCTTACAGGATTGTTAGGGTAAAATGAAATCAGATCCACAGAACTCCTTGCACTGCTTCCGCTGCAGGGGCCCTTAGTGACCTCCCTTCTTCCTTCCATACTTAGACATGGAGAGTGGTAGCTCCTAGGATTGGTTATGGTACCCCGGTCTCTACACAGTGGTGGGGATAGGGTTTAGTCGGGGGGAGGAGAGGGGGGTTGAAATGGAGAGCAGAGCCTGATTCTAATCTCTTGATCAAGATTTTTAAAAAGCTTCTGAAGGACAGGGATCAAACAAAATTGTTTATTTCCCTTACAGTGTCTTCCCACCATACTGAAATTAGAGTCAAAAGCCTCAACAGGGCCTGGAGGCCTTATGTGTCAGAGCCCTAGTTACCCCTCTCCTCGTGTATCTCTTTTCCTACTGTTCTTAACTTCATGGGCTGAGAGAAAAGACAGTGCTCGACTAGGATTTGTTAAATGAGTTATCTCCACAGTCTCCACAGGGACTCAGTAGTAGTGGAATAGTTCATTAAAGTAAAAATTCTTCAGATTATTTGTATACGTGCTAAATTATTCAACAATTAAAAAAAGAAATGGTAGCATCTAATGCTGGCAGAACCCTGTGCAATTAATCCACTAATGTACTACCGATGGTTGGTGTGCAACTGGTAATTGTTTTGCAATTGCAATTGGCAATATGTATCAAGAAGCACAATAAATATAATAGCCTTTGATCTAGTAATGTCACTCCTGGGACTTTATCCTAAAGGAGGAAACAAATTGAAATACAAAGGCCATATTAATAGAAATACTCTTTGCAAATTCATATATAATAGCAAAGAAAAATTAAAACATTTGTATGGTTCAATTAAATAAATTATGGTTTCTCCATTCAATGGAATGTTATAAATAATTAAACATAATAATTATATAAAACTAATGGTAAAACATTTACAAAATAATGTTAAAAAGAAATATCAAATAGCATCTCCACTGTGATAATTATTATATCAATGTAAATTTATATGGAGGAGAACAGTAAGTCCTTAAAAAAATAAAAATTGTTGTATTAGGTTATGGAATTATGCTAGTTTAAAATCAAGTATATGCCCATTATTTTTATCCAAAGTAAATGTATCTTTTAAAAGAAATGAGTAATAATGTTATTTATTAGAAACAAATTTTGAGAAATTTTTTAGTTTTCTCATTTCTATTTGGAAAAAAGATTGCTTTTTCCTATTGAAATGTGAAAGTGAGGTGACAGTTTAACTGTTCTTCATATGGGAGGTGGAGTTGCATTTTGTTTTCAGTTCTCTTTATAACTTTGTCTATTCTTTCTTGTCAGTAAAAAATATGCTCTCCCCATACTTCACTTCTAATTACTTATCCTTCATTGTTTTATCCAAATGCCTATCCTCTGAGAAGAACTCTGAACCTCTCCTCTGTTACTATTCCATTTATTTATTCACAGGGCATTTAAAAAAAAAATCTTCAATACGTATCCAACCATCCACCCCTTCATCATCCATCTGTCCGTCCATCCATCCATCCAGCCATCCACCCTTTCAACAAGGAGACTAGGCTTCCCTAATCTCTCAATGGTCATTTGGAATTCAAGATATTCATTTGGGACTTCAACTTTATTTTTCAAAGACATTGCCCAAGAAGGAAAATGACAGAAACTTACTGTTTCTTTCTTTTCTTTTCTTTTCTTTTCTTTTCTTTTCTTTTCTTTTCTTTTCTTTTCTTTTCTTTTCTTTTCTTTTCTTTTCTTTTCTTTTCTTTTCTTCCTTCCCTTCCCTTCCCTTCCCTTCCCTTCCCTTCCCTTCCCTTCCCTTCCCTTCTCTTCTCTTCTCTTCTCTTTTCTCTTCTGTTTTCTTTTCTTTTTTTAAATGATACTTTGTTTTGGCCACAATTCCTGGTAGAACATTTGTCTAATTTAACTCTATTTCTTATAATACCACAAGCCCATGGCTAAATGAATTATCTTTATTGCACTGGAATTGAGCTTTAGCATTTTTCCAATATCTGGTGAAAATATCCATTCACATAAACAGAAACTCCATAATAGTTACATGTGGAAGTTCTGAGGTAATGTCTCCTTTCTCAAAAAAGCTTCAATTTGGAATTTTCCAGAGTGACCCATGAAATAGTCTGAGATTCCTCATTCCCATTGGGTCAGATGAACTTAGTGAGAGCAGACAGGGGAGCTGTTGAATGGCTGCCATGTTCCAATCAGTGTGAAATTTCTAGTCCCTAGCTCACAAAAGGATTCCTAATCACAGATGGAAAGGAAAGTAATAGACATGCTCTTGGATAAGTGGGTGGGGAAGGAAAAAAAAGTGGAATAGCATTTCTTGAGTGTCTGCATATGGTTTTTCATATCACAGTTCACTCTCAGAAAAGCTATATGGTTTCTCAGGGGCTATTAACCCATTTTATAGAGGAGAAAACGAGATGAAAAATACAGAAATTAAAAAAAAATATGTATCTTGGGAACTAAAAAGCGTAACAAGATTGTCCAGTAGGTGACAGAGCCCATCACCCTGTTTCGAAGGCCGTTTATAATGGTGATGTTCTGTGCAAGTTGGTGCTTTTTGACACCAAGACCAAGTGCAGATGGGGTGAACAGGTTAGAAAATGCAGAGATATTTGATCGAAGAACAGGCTAGTTCGTGCGTTCATGAATCCTTTCATCCTGTCCTTTTCATGTAACACCTATGTAGATGTTATAAGTCTTTTCAGCTGAAGGTCTTGTTGTCTGAATGCCTTAATTTCCAGCTGTCTGGGGGATTTTTCTGGCATCTGATACCTCTTTTGCCTAACCACATAGAAGGAAGACTGGATGTGTTAGAAAAGTAATGTTGGGAGTTCCCCAACCAATGACCAATGGGAGATGGTGAAAAACTACCCCAGCTCCTTCATCCAGAGTGAGAGGACGCTGAGGTGTGACGTGTACACTGATCCCCAGAGTCTCCAGTGCAATGGGACGAAGCTGTAGATCTCTACAGTCACAAAGGGCTTAACAGCCTACCCTTTAAAAGCTGCCTTCCTTCTTTAATTGCTTCCCTACCTTCCGACTTGCCTTTGCTGGTATCATCTCTCAAATAAACTACTTGTGCCTAAATCCTTGTCTCAGGGATAGTTTCTGGGAGAAACCAATCAAAGACAGTTCCATTTGGTAGGACGTATAACTCAGGTACAGAAGATGAGTATGGAGTCTGGAGTGGTAGAACTTGTATCACCTCTGTAAGAATGACTCCCACTTTATGCATTGACAACTAAAATGTGTTTTTTCTATTAATAATACCACATCATAAGGTAAGTGAGGGTTTGGCGGGTAACAGTGCATGGGCCAAATCTGGCCTTCTGCCTGTTAATGGTCTGAAGCCTGCATGCTAAGAATGGTTTTTAAATGGTTGTTATATAGTACTATAAGTTACACAAGTTGTTATATAAGTTGTTATATATGAGGTCTGCAAATAAGTTCACAAACTCATCCTAGAAAAAGTGCTACATCCCTCATTACTGAATATCACTATGGTCACCTTCGAAGTACTCCCCAGGGGGAAGCTATGCACCGATGCCAGTGCCTAGTCCACCGTTCCAAGCAATTTCAGAACTCTTTCTGGAATGGCCATCAGAGCTGTCATCATATTACCCTTGATGTCCTGAATGGCATCAAAACGTCTTCCTTTCAGTAGTTCCTTTATTTTCTGGTAAATAAATGAGTCACTAGGGGCCAGATCAGGTAAGTAGGGAGGGTGTTCCAATATAGTTATTTGTTTACTGGCTAAAAACTCCCTCACAGACAGTGCCGTGTGAGCTGGTGCATTGTCGTGATGCAAGAGCCATGAATTGTTGGCAAAAAGTTCAGGTCGTCTCACTTTTTCACATAGCCTTTATAGCACTTCCAAATAGTAAACTTGGTTAACTGTTTTTAGTTGGTACAAATTCATAATGAATAATCCCTCTGATATTAAAATGGGTTAGCAACATCGTCGCAACAAGTTCTCAAATGTAAATGTCAGACTATATATATATGTATATATGTATATATATGTATATATGTATACATATATATATATATATATCTTATGTAAGTTATACACATTGTTATATAAGTATCCTGAATGTTACCTTTTGAGCCATAAAAGCTGAAATACTTACTATCTGGCAATTTATAGGAAGTTTGCCAACCCCTGAACTAGTGGAAATCCCACCAGTTCCTTAAACCCCGTTATTTGTATTAACCATATCAATTATGGTGTTTGACTCACCCAGGGCCCTGGGACCAGGGTGGACACTTATCCAGGGAGTGTCTTACAGAATTAAAGCACCCTATCGCAGAACCTCTCCTGAAAACATGGCCACGTCCAATCCGTTGTCTCTCTTTGGCATTTGAAATAACCGACTTGAAACAGATATCATAGTTAGCAAGAACCACTAAAATTTTGAAAATGTTGTCACAAATGGATGGATCTTGAGAGTATGATGCTAAGCGAAATAAGTCAGACAGAAAAAGCAGAGAACCTTATGATTTCACTGATATGTGGTATATAAACCAAAAACAACAAGAGAACAAGACAAACAAATGAGAAACAAAAACTCATAGACACAGACAATAGTTTAGTGGTTACCAGAGGGTAAGGGGGTGGGGGGTGGGAGATGAGCGTAAGGGGGATCGAATATATGGTGATGGAAGGAGAACTGACTGGGTGGTGAACACACAATGGGATTTATAGATGATGTAATACAGAATTGTACACCTGAAATCTATGTAATTTTACTAACAATTGTCACGCCAATAAATTAAAAAAAAAATTTTTGAAAATGATGCAGAGAGGGAAGCCATGAAGTAAAACAAGTTTGAAACCATTTGGGGTAGCAGATAGAGTGTGGGTACAGAGACAGAATAATGAGAGGACCAGACAAACAAATGTTACGAGGAAGCTAAAACCTTGAAATCATGAGTAAGTGGAAGCTTCCTGAGACAGAGACCTGAGCTCAGTCATGTCTTTTTCTTCATTGTAGTTCCAGAACTAAATGCTCTTTAAATTTATCCAATAGGATTTGGCTAACATTTAATAATTCGACCAATGCACTTGCTTTTTCATCCCACGCTCCAATGGAACATCTTTGGACTGACTTGTTGCCATTTAATTTTCATATTGTTATACTGCTCTCTATGAGTTGTACCTTGACTCTGGAGTTGTATTGGAATTTCTACAGGCTAGAAAGAGTGATGGCAACACCCTTTTTTGCTTCTTTTTACAAATTGTAATGTGGTCATTAAATGCTGAATGAGTATTGCTGATTGGTATATACAGAAGGTGCCAAGAAAGTGTATACACATTTTAAGAAAAGGAAAAAAAAAAAAAACTATTGAAATTATAATACACAATATGTACCATAACGAAAGATGAATACAAGTCATGTTTGACTTCTGCAATGACAAGAGGTGCTCAAAGTGGTTCCCATCAGCGTCCAGACACTTCTGATTACGGTGAACTACTGCTTGAGCAACGCTGACCCAAGTGTCCACTTGGATACATTTTTTGGCACCCCTGATATATATATATATATATTGTCTCTTGCAAAATGGCCTATAGACAACAGAGTGTATTTATGTATATCCAGGCAGTATCTTCAGTGAACTATAGGACCCCTCACCCATATACATCTAACTCTCTGCCTCCCCTAGCTCTTCCCTAAAGAGGATTATCTATGTACAATACTTGGTGATTTGTCTCGTCCCTTTTCATCTGTCTGGTAAATTATTTTCCTCTTTTAAGTTCCATAAATTGTCTCTGGGACACAGTCTTGACAATTATATTCACTTTGATTCTCAGCACTAGTATTACAAAAAGAGCTCTAAAATTATTCCATCACTCCATGAAATAATAGGTCATTTGTCAGGTAGAAGTAAAATGTTTTGTTCTTGGAAATCGATACCTACAGCAATGATTTTTAATATGACAGGTAGTTTTATTACTAGACATGTACCTTCTAAGTGTGATGTACCTTCAGACAACACCATTGTCCAGTGTTTTAGTATTACGGTCCAACAGAATTCTTGGAGCAAAATGGTGCGGTAGAATATCTGTGAAAGGCTGTCAGAAGGCAGAGTCAATCCTCAAGAAAACTCACATTTATATTTTTGTGGTATTTTGGCTATGGCTCGGCGTTGTGAGGACTTTTTCTGCTAGCCCTCTCTTCTGTGAGCTCTTGCAGGACTTGGTGTTGCATTTGCCAGGGCATGTCACAGCTCCCTTATGCTTAATCTCATTGTTTCCTACTTATTTATTCAGATGGCTCTTGGGCACATCCAGGAAAAAAAGGCCAACCACAAAAACGAGCAGTTGCTGTTTGTAAAATCCACACATTGTTATATAATCCACATGACAGCACGAGTGTGAAATGCTATTAATATTCAGCTTTGACCACAGCTTTAACACTTGTAGACAGCAAATGTGCTGCGGGGGTGTCCAGTTTTACATTAGGAAAAGTCTTGGTAGAGATGGAAACTTTATGAGCTGGGTTATTGCACTGAAATTTTATTGTGCCTGTTACATGCTGAGTTACCAGCGGGCAGGATTTAGACCCATAGGAAGAGACAGAGTCAGTTTTCCACAAAGCCCTTGGTTGGTTCTGCCATAATCCAGTGTTCTGAGGCATTTGGCTGTGGGCTTATTGTGGCATAGTTTTCACTTTGAAGTACAAAGCTGTCTATATCTGCTATTGGGTCATGTATAGAACTAACTTTCATGTCTCAAGGAACACATCACCATACCTAGAAAAGCCTTTTAAATATGGCAGGAAAAACAAACACAGTGAAATGCACTGAACACTAAAGTAACCATAAATTCTTTGCCCTTGTTTACTTATAAAGTCTCCTACTAATACCTCTATCTCTGTATTTATCCATAACCTGCATAATTTGATCAGATAGAAATGTCCTTGGATCCAAGTAACAGGAAATTTGAGTAATAGTGGGTTTCCCACGGAACAAAAAGCCTGCACGGTAGTGCTAGTTCAGTGGTTCAATTATGTCCACGTTCAACTATGATTCACTTGGCTTTTTCCTAATGGGCTCAGATGGTTACTGCTGCTCCAGACATCATTTCCGTATTTAAGTGAAGATGGCAGAAAGGAGCAACTATGACTCTGTGAGTTCACCAGGAAAACAAAGTCTGTTTTGAAGTCCCAGAAGACTTCTCCTTATATTTCATAGGATCAGATTTAAACCATGGCTACCCTAGTGGCAAGGAAAATAAAGCCTAAGACGATAATGATTGGCGTAGACAAAGAATGGTTAATCACCCAGGAGTGAGCACCTCACAATTCAGAACAAAATCCAGGTTTTGGCAATCTTTTTGGCAACGAAGGAAGGTATTCTGGGTACTCCGAGGGCATGTGACAGTGTCTCTCTGGGAAGATACTTTTCATGGCCAGCTCAAGTCTTTTCTCTAATCTCATCTTTGCTTCTCCTTCTTGCTCTTATTTATATGACCGGCCCAATCAACTTCTCAGTAAATCTGAAGGTAGTGTCCAAACCAAAAAGTTAATACTGAGTTAATTCTTTGTAAAAATTATACACATATAAGGGTGGGAGAGCACTGCAGAAAAATCAAGTGACATTTAGAGCACAGGCTGTGGCATTAGGTTAGAACCATTGTTTTTGAGTCGTGGCTCAATCTTTTACCTTGTACACAAGTGTGGTATGTTCCCCTTCCTTAGATCTCAGTTTTATCGTGAAAGTAGTAATAATAATGCCCAATTCAGAAAGTGGTGCTGAGGATCAAATACAATGCTTGTCAAAGTGGCCAGCCCGTGATAAAGCACTCAATAACTGTTGGCGATCATGCAATAGTCATTGGTCCAGGCTTGGAGACTACTTTGATGTCGCTGTTTTATACAAAGGTTTAGAAATTTCTAGAGTTAAATATGTCAGGGTTCTATTAAAATGCCTTGGAGTATTGTTCTGCAAATAAGTGTATTAGTTTATTAATTTAACACACATGCTGGCATCATAGAAGGAGGCTCTGGGTCAGGTGTGGGAGATTCCAAGATGAAATGGTGGATCTGAGTTTAATGTTTTGAAAAACTACATGCATAAGATGGTTCATTTGTATGTTTATCACATGAGAGTGGTTCAATGTGATTTCAGCTTGAAAACTCAGTTCGGTTCAAACCCGGATTTCACACCCAGGGTTGTCATGTGGGCAAGTGTAATAGAACCACTTCTAATATCTACCTGGCACATAGTGACCAATTGAAAAATGTCCCCTAACATTCTTTTTTTCTGCCTTGTTTTGTATGCAGGTACTACAGATGTTTAATGTTCACGTGTAGGAGGTTGGTGCTAGAGCATTATAGAATATTAGCCTTAGAAAATAATAACAGAGGTCAGAAGCCCTTTATATAAGGAACTACGGCAAGGAATAGTGATAAAAATGATAACAAAATAACTAATGTTTATCAACGGAATATGTCAACAGTGTGCAAAGTTCTTTTTACATGCAGGATTTCATTGAATGGTGACATCAACTGTATGAGATGAGATCTATGACTTTCCATTTTAGAGGTGAGAAAACCAACAGTTAGAAACAATATACAATTGGTCCAAGATTACAAATCTGGTAAACACTGTAACCAGAATGCAAACCCATGTCCACAGCCACCCTAGGGTTCAAGGTCTTATCTCCTGTGATATTGCGCTTCCACTTGCCATTGTTCACTGATTACTTCAAGTATTAGCATTTGTTCACTAATGGAATGCAGAGAACAAAAGCCAGGTAGTGAGTTTCTAATGGAGATGTTCCCTTCGAGTTCCTAGTTTGCTAAAGCCGTGGCACCATGTTGCTTTTTCATTTTACAAGATTCAGGAGGGCAGACACAAATGAGGCCTTCGCTGATGAGAGTGGTCGTTTTCTAAGGTGGACTTGACTCTCACACTACCTTTTACCTCCCCATTTACATTTTGCAATGTAAGTCGCAGGTGTTCTTATTAGCTATTTCACAGTGTAAAGAATTAGATTAAATATAAGGAAACCGTGCTGTACACATTGATGGACTCTCTTTGGCACTTTTTCATGCTTAATGATTCTCTGCTCTTCTCTCTTGAAATAGCCCGTGATTGCACTGCCCATTCATCTATCCACCTAAAGGCACAGAGGACTAATTGTAATGCCAACACAAATGGTATTCCAGTTTTCATCACCTGTCGTCCCCTAGAACTTTACCCAATTTCCATTAACTTCAGGGAGAACTACCATCCTTTGCCAACTTCACTTGAATGACTGGAATGGCCTATTGTCGCCATGTTGCGTGTCCATTTTCAAACCATTCTGTAAGCTCCAGCGGAGTGATCTTTGCTTAAACAAGGCTGATACTGTTGCTTGTCTGCTTGTTCATCTTCAGAGACTTCCCTTGACTTCAGGAAGAATTCCAAATTCCCTAGACAGGACTTCACTCTGCCAACCTGTCTCTGTTGATCTCTTCGGTTTCTCTCCCTCACCACCCCCCCGAGGCACGGTCCAGTCAGGATGAATCCTGTGTGGTTCTTCTAGAGGGTTCCGGCCTCCAGCCCTCTCAGTATTCTGTATATGATATTCTGGCTTCCTGGAAATGTTTGCTTCCCTTTCTATGCATTTGGAGTGGGTGATTGTTCAGGTTTTAGCTGAGAAATGACTTGCCCTCGGGAACCTTCCTTGGTTTCTAGGACTGGGTGACGCTCTCTTTCTTTGGGCTTCTCCTTATCTCACTGCTTCCTCTCACTATTCAATGACTTCTTTGAACCACTGTGTATTTGTTACTCTGGTTCCATCCCTGTGGTCTACCCTAGAGCCCAGCATCCAGTCTCTGTTCAGTAAGTACTTATAGAAGAAATGGCATAGTGATCGGAAGAAGAAAATTGGGGGCATTTGCTGAATTATTTCAGCAACGATATATCCCTCTGCTTCAATCAGTCTGATGTTTTGAGATAAAGCCTGTGTGTGTATGTGTGTGTGTGTGTGTGTGTGTGTGCACGCACATGCATACATGTTTAACTTGAGTGACTAGAGTCATTACTGTCAATCTTTCCTTATCTAATCCTGGATAGATGAACCAAGCTCACTCAGTGGCCAGAGGACCCAGAGCAACTTCCAGCTTTCGAGGCTCTCGGACCACTTGTATTAGTTTTCTACTGCTATATGACAAATTACCACAAAATCAGTGGCTTAATGCAATGCCCGTTGATTAGCTCACAGTTCTGTAGGCCAGAAGTCCACCATACCATGGCTGGGTTCTGTGCCCAGGGTGCTTGCAAGGTTGAAATTAAGATGTCAGCTAGACTGAATTCTCATCTCCAGGTGCCAGGGAAAAAATATCCTCTTCCAATCTCGTTCTCGTTGTTGACAGAATTCAATTCCTTATGACTGTAGGTCCCTGTTTCCTTGATGGCCGTCAGCTTCTAGTGGCCTTTTGCAGTCTTTGCTATGTAGATAGACCCTTCCATCTTCAAGCCAGCAATGGGGTGTCAAATCATTTGCATGCTTTGATTTGACTTTCTTTTCTACTGCCAGCTGGACAAAACTCTCTACTTTTAAAGGGCTCAAGTATTGAGGTCAGGCCCACCCTCAGACTCTCTATATCTTAATGTCAATTGATGTGGGGCCTTAATTGCATCTGCAAAACCCCTTCACAGCAGTACCTATGTTAGTGTTTGGTTGAATGAAGGGGAGGTGTGTGTACACCAGAGCTGGGAATCTTGGGGGCCACTTTTGAATTTTGTCTAGCACACCAACAAACGATACAAAAAATTAAAAAAAAAAATAAGTGAAAACCAAATAGAATATCAATGACAAAATTTGGTGATGAGACTTGTGGTTGGGTGGAGGGAGACGTGCCCTAATTTTTGAAAGAAAATTTAGCTTCCTGAGATCGCACTTCATATTATGCTCTGTGAAACTTGTCCAGTGCAAACACCAGTAAATGTAAATTAGAGGCTGGATTCTAGTTTCAGCTTCACGTTTCCTGGCTTCCTTGCTCACTCCCTCTGATTGGCCCTGGACACGTTTTTACCAAATTCCTCACCTTTCTCCATTTTCATCACTATTAGGATTGGCATCATTGTTTTTGCCCCTACCATTCATTGAGCACTTCTCTGTGTCAGTGTGCTATGGACCTTATGTCATTTAATTCCTTCAGTAACTCTTATCTAAGTTATGATTGTGTCCGTTTCATAAATTTACTTAAGACCATTTAGCACATAAGTAGCTGAGGGTCTGGTTGTCTGACGCTAGGGTCCATTTGCTTCATCTCAGTATACCTGTGTCTTTTGAGAATGTAATAAATCACATTAGTTCAGAAGATGGGTTGGAAACATAAAGAATCGAACTTTGCAAGCTCGTCTGCAAACCCTTCATACATAACGTCAGTCACTCAAGAGACATCCCACTCGCCATCTAAGAAAGTGGTTGCTGTGGGCAAGTAACACATTCTGCATTTATTTCCTCTGTCATTCTTCGTTAATTGTGAACTAAGTGACCAAATCATCTGAATAACGTTGGTCTCTAAATACTGAATTGTAAACTTGCATGACTTAGGATCATGTGTCCTGTAAGATTTTTTTCTTTCTTTTTTAATTGAGTTTCACTTTGACATTCTCAGTAAAATGTTAACAATAGGATGCTCTGTTTCTATTTAGTCAGACACAGCTGCTATGAAAATAATATGTTTGAGAAAATCGACTTGACATTTGATGGCCTTACGATTCTTCTGACAGGATATAATCAACTCATTAGGGAGAAACAGAAGCCTTTCTTGTACAGCCTCGTGTTTCTGGGCATGACTACATCCCCTCCAAGTGGGCTGGGTGAGCTTGCAGGGCAAACTGGGGCTTTATCGCCTCGGGGACAGCAAAGTGACCGAATTTACTTTCTCTTCCTCTGTCCACTGCCCTTGATCTGATGAATGGGAAAGATTACTTTCTTAAGCCAACAATTTCTTTTTTTCTTCGTCTTTCCCTCCCCTGAAATCTAAATTTATAACGAGGGCTTAATTTGAAAAGATTCTCTCAGCCTTCCGTCTCCTCAGGAACAGCTGGAACAACTCTCTTGGGAAAGTGATTAGAAGCAGGAAGTGGCCATTGGGATTCCTGACTTCAGTTCCCAGGCTTATCCTGAGTTCTCTGTGGGACTCTGAAGAGCTCATTTCAACCTCTTTGCTTAGTTCTCTGCTATAAAATTCCGGCTTCCAACTCCCTGCTGCTTTGCCTGTGTCATTCCCCAAATAGGTGATATGGAGGAAGAAGGGAAAGAAATCCACCACTATAATCTAAATCTCAGCTCCCTAGGACCTAGGAAGTGATAGACTTCTATAGGCCTCATTTTCACGTCTGTAAAATGGGACCAATAAGTGGCCATTTTGAAAAGAGTTTGTATCAGATGAGGTCATGTATAGAAAATGCCTGCGGAGTTTTTGGCACCTCTCTTAAATTCTCTGCATAGATTCATTTGCCTGGGACTTTCTGCAGTTTCTCTAAGTCTTTCCATTCACTCAGTCAGTAAATATGTGCTTGATGTTATGTATGTAAAAAGGCCTTATAATAAGATAATCATATTAATATCAAATTGAATCATCACAATGATGCTGACATATGCATTTCATGACTTTCAGCTTTCATGTCTTATAATTAAGGCTATTCTCACTTAATTGTTTTGATTCATTGTGTTATAACGTCCACAGAAGAGGAACTGTCTTTTACGTCATCCCTGTATCCTGAATATCTAGAATAGTTCCCAGTACATGGAAAGCATTCCTTAGAGATATGCTAAACGAGTGAATTAAGTAATTAGCTTAATGCCCTTCCAAATGTTTTCCAATCTCTACTGTTGACTTCTTTTTATACATGTTCTTCCAGGGACCCACAAACTACAGCTTGCGGTCCAGATACTGCCTACTGTCTACTCTTGTGAATGAAATTTTATTTAAACACCGTCACACCCACCTGTTATATAGTGTCTCTGGCTGCTTTTATACTACAACACAGAGTTCCATAGTTGTCACAGAGACTGTGTGGATCACGAAATGCAAAATATTTACTATTTAATATTTTTTAAAAAGTTAGCAGACCTCTGCGTTTACTGGACCTAGAGTGGTATTTCCAAAGTGCAAAGCTAATTATTTCACTATCCCTGTTTAAAACCCTCAAAGACTCTCAGTCACCTTAAAGAAGAAGTCTAGAATTCTTCTGCAGTCAAGTTCATGATCTGAATCCTGTCAATCTCTGTAGACTCGTCGCTTGCTACTCTCCTCTCAAACCATGCATTCTTTTAGTCTGTCAAGGGTGCCAGTCATTTGTAGAATCTATTTTCTGTGCTGAGAGCACTATTCCTTCTCATTTTTGCTTGGGAACTTCACTCATCTTTCTTGAATTTGCTTATGTGACATTTCCTATGGGATGTCTTCTCTGAAGTTTCATAGCTAGGTGAAGAGCTCCTGGTCCATGGTCCAGTTGCATCCTGTACTTTTCCTGTGACTTGTACTTTGCAAATGATGAAACGCAAGTTCTTAGGAATTATTTGATTTGACCACAGCCACTCTGTGGATATATACTAAAAATCATTTAATTTTATACTTCAAATGAGTTTAATGTATGGTACGTAAATTATATCTCAACAAGCTCTTAAAGGCCAACGTTGAAGAAGGGATATTATTGTTCTTTTATTTTATAGATGAGGAACGTAAGGTCACAGAAAGCATGGCTGGTGAAGCCAGGATTCCAGTCAGCTTCTAGCTGATTACAAAGCCCATGTTTTGCCATCAGACATCCCATCTAAGAAAAAGGCTCCTATGCATGCAGGTCCCATTATTTAATGTTAGCAGTGAGGACCAGCAGAATCCGAATGGTAAGTGCTGCCCAGGGAGGTAACCATAGTCTATACCCTTGGAACACGGAACCCTGAGCACATTTACGAAAAGCCAGGGAATGGAAAAAGGAAGCCCAGAAAGGGGCTAACAATCCCTCAGTTGAATATGTGTGTTTATAGTCTTCTTCTTAAGCAGGGAGTAAGGCAATAAGCCTGCATTATATCCCCAGTTGAGAATAAGGAAGCAGAAGTCCAAGGAGGTTAACTGGTTTGCTGAAGTCAGTCACACAACTAACAAGTAGATGGGCATTATACATCAAACACTATGGTTTTTGTGTTTTCCCATTTTCTCTCTGCGATAAATGGTGTAGAAAAACACTCTCCTTTATCATGGCAAGATTTACTCATATTGTTACAATTAACTACTTAAATGAAAAGTAAATCTCAACATTTTCTCATCAGCTAGGTTGTTTCTTGGAATAAGACATAATACATCATCAAGCTTTATTTCCTTCTAGAAGGGATATTCTTCTATAAGGGATGTTACAAGTTGCAGTGTTTTCAGCGTTGCAAGTGACTAAATATGTGAATAGATTTACGCTATTATAAGGACAGTAAACACGGCAGCATGTTCCATGGCACAGACCCGACAACAACTCTTTTCATCGAAACTGTTCCACATTCACAAACATATTGTTCTCTATTCCTGAGAATATGTGTTTAAAAATAGATTCTCACTAAATTTGTAAAGACTCACCCTTCAAGTATTAAGGTCTCAGATGCTCTCGGCACACAGTGTTGTGGGGATATAAACCAGAGGGTTGTGTGTTCCAGGCAGGTCAGTCAGTGGAGCATTCTGGTAGGCCAGGTGCCCCCAGTGAGTTGAAAGGGTTTGGTGTCAGAAGCCTACAGGTAGGATTTATGATCGCAGAGAAATTACTGCACCTGCCAGTGTCCTCAGAAGAGGAGCCGTGCTTACAGAAGGCATTCATGCTTCCCATGTCTCATTTGAGTCTGGCAGCTTGGAGATGCATATTACTATGTCTATTTTAAAGACAAGGAAACTGAAGGCCAATGAGACAGCTTGGCCAATGTCACATAGATGTGAGTGACAGAGCTGGCAGTTGAACTCAAGTCTGTCTAAAGCTGAAGACAATGTCCTTTGGCTCCAACCAGGCCTCCCCGGTGTCTCCTGAATGCTGTGACCTCAGCAGGGTCCTGGATACTGACACATCCCCGTTAGTGTGAGATGGCAAAACCTAGATCAGTATCCAGACCAGAAGCATATCTTCCATCTTGATGTCTCAGGTCAACTTATCTTCAAAAGGCAACAGCCTTGAAGAGGAAGGAAACACACCTGGTCCCATGTCTGCCGCCAACTGTATGTAACCTTGGGAAAGAAAATCACGCCATCTCTCTGAGCTTTGACTGCTTCATCTTGTGATGTGGATCAACTATTCTTCCCCTGCTAATGTCACAGGGTTATCGTGAGGACTACCGTGTTCCCTGAAAATAAGACCTAGCCGGACCATCAGCTCTAATGTGTCTGCTAGAGCAAAAATTAATGGTCTTATATTACAGTAAAATAAGACTGGGTCTTAGGTTAATTTTTGCTCCAAAAGATGCATTAGAGCTGATGGTCCAGCTAGGTCTTATTTTTGGGGGAACATGGTAAATAGAGTCTCACAAGGGGGAAGGATGGTAAAAACATGGGATATGCTTGATTCGTTCAGCACTTACTCAGAAAGAGCTAGGTGTTGGTGGTGATCAGCTCTCTGATCTTCCTCTGTGCTTTATTTCTGTGGTGCTGTGACCCCCACCCCCCACCCCCCCATGGCCATGCCCCCCCCCCCCGCCCCCCCGTTGCTATATCAGAGTACAGATATCCAACTAGCAGTGTCAGAAGCTGGCAGATTAATTCTAGGACATTAGTAATTGACAATCCAAACTTCACACGTTATATTTGCATTTAAATTCCTCTTACAAAACAGGAGTTTATAATCTGGAGTCCCAATCATTTAGAGGCTTCAAGGAGGTCATAAACACAACTGAAATTGCATGTCTTTCAGTTGTCTCTGTGCCTTTTTCTGGACAGAGGCTTCAGAGTTTCTGCCAGATTCTGAAAAGACCCTGTGAATCTAAAATGTCAAAAATTTGTTCTAGGAGAGCACAGTTTTGTGACTTTGTGGCAGCCACCTATGTCAGACTTGCCAGTCACCTTCGGCTATTGCGCTTCTCTCTTAAACAATATCTAATGGATCTTTGAGTCCTACCTTCTGAAAGCTCTTAAACTCTAATTTTCCTCCAATCCTACGTTTATAGTTGAGACTTCTTTTCATCATCATTGCCAAGAGTATTAAAATGTTTGAAATGGTCATCCTGCTTCTACGCTTGCTACCTCTGAGCCATCTTCTTCAGTTGTGTCACAGTGACCTTTCCAAAACACGTATATGACCTGTCACTACACTGCTTACAACAGCTCCCTACCATCTTCAGTGCAAAGCCCTACCTCTGTACGCTTTATCTTGGCCTGCAGGGATCTGAGTGTCTGGCTCCATCCCAAGATTTTAGCCACATCCTTCCCCCACCTTCCATTCTACGGGCTTTGTGAACTCTGTTTCAGGTGATTCCACACTGTCATACGTTGATTTTGCTGTTTTCTCTGTCTGGAATACCCTTTTGCCTTCTACAGCTGACAGACTCATTGTCAGTCTTCGAGGCCCAACATCACAATGTCACCTCCATCGGGAAGCCTTCTCCTCATCCCTATAACGTTCCCCGCAGTAGAGTGAGTGACGCCTCCCTTTATGCTCTGAATCCCGTTCCTTCCAGAATTGTTTCTACCAAGTTGTAGGTCCTTCATCCTGTAGCTATCTCCTCCCCTTCCTGGACTCTGACCTTCACATTGTCAGAGGTAACCAGGATGAGCAAGACCAGTCATTGACCAAAAAAAAAAAAAAAAAAACAAACCGAAAAACAAAAACATCTCAGAATGCTAGAGTTTATAAACAAATTGTTTGTTGAATACAAAAATCAACGATTTAATAATTATTGCTGAAGGAGTGGGCAGCACTACACACAACAGGAAGTGGGACCTGGGGTCAGTGTGAAGTTTTCACCATGCCTGACAAATCACACCTCACAGTGGTTACTGCTTTGACCCATGAAATGGGAGTAGAAGGTCAATAATTGTGTATTGGAAAGAAATGGGTCAATGGATACAGGCTAGCATATTGGAAAGTGCATTGGATTAGGAGTTAGAAACCCTAGATTTTAATATCGGCCCTGCTATGAAGTCCTTACGTGGCTGTAGCCAAATTGGTTCTCTTCTAAATGTCTCAGTGTTCTTAGTGAGACATTGTTGAACCAGACAATTTTCCCGATCACTTCCCGCATGAACATTTTATGAGTCTAAGAAAACAAACCATATCCCTATATTCTGGGCTGGTTTTCTGGCCATTTGGCAAAGGCATGTGGAGCTATGACAACGACTGCACCTCAGTAATACAATACATCTTTTTGTTCTAAGGCCTTCGGGCGGGGCAGTGGGGAAGTAACATGCTGGTGGTATCGACCTGGGATTCTGTAAAGATACCTCAATTGTGTGAAACTCTGGCATTAGTGTCTAATTTCCCAGAAGAGCTTTTATGAGGCTCTCCTGAGTCAAAGATCCCCTGCAAGATCATACAAAATTATGATTCAAGCCCAGTAAGTTAATAGGAGGGTCAAGATGCCAAAAGGCCATGTCGGGAATTAAGATCTTAAATCTGGACCAAACCCCAAATCTGGCTGAGGTCCTTGGAACATAAGAGTGTGAATCAAATGTCATTCTCTTAGAATGGGCAGAAAGAAACTTTCATTTATGTGTGCTGGACTGTTGCTCTCATGGTCAAAAAGCAGTAGTGAGAAGGATACTAGATCTGTTTCAACGGACTGTACCAGTGCCTTTGGATCGTCACATAATCTCCCTGAGCCTCAGTTTCCCCATCTGTGTAATGGGACAGCCTTCCTTTTACATCTCAGTGTTGTTGGAAGAGACAGATGAGTCTGTGTGTGAAAACAGTCTGTAGGTGATGACATAAGGATACCTTTGAAGGGGTTGGTGATAATGGAAAGAAATCAATGAAAATCATATCCTTTCCCTAACTCGTGGCTGATTATGTTCCTAAACCCAACTAGCTTCTCTTTTGGAGGTTGGAACTTAAACCTGAGTTGTTTTATCGCTGAACAAAGAGGCATAGAGTGCTAGAACCCAGTGCCTTAGAATAATATGCAGACCTGAAGTTACAGTGATTACTAAACAGTAACACTTAGTAGTGGAAAAGAGAAGTGATAAAGTCCCTTAACAAATATGTTTTACTTTCCGCCGGACACTGATTCCAGAAGAAGGTAAAAGGAAATACGTATTCTTTGAGTTGTATGTTTTAACCCCATATCAAATCACAGTTCGTAGGGAACTGGGATTGGCCCCTTTGGTCTGTTCATCTTCCCCTGACCCCCAATCCTCACCTGGCGTGACTACTTTTCTTCCAGTCAGAACCACCTGCATTAGTTTGCTAGGGCTGCCGTAACAGATAACCCCAAAGCGAGTGGCTTGAACAACAGAACTTCACTGCCTCGCAGTCCTGACCAGAAGTCCGGTCAGGTGTTGGTAGGGCCAGGTGGCTTCTGAAGGTGCTAGGGAAGGCCTCTCTCCTAGCTTCTGGTAGTTCACTGGTTTGTGGGAACACAGCTCCAGTCTTCATGTGCTGTTCTTCCCCCTGGATGTGTGTCTGTGTCCAAAGTTCCCTTTTTATAAGGGAACAAGTCGTATTATATGCGGGGCCCGTCCTAACCTAGTATGACCACATCTTAACTAGTTACATCTACAATGACTCTGTTACCAAATAAGGTCCCATTTTGAGGTGCTGGGGATTAGGACTTGAACATACAATTTCTTTCTTTTCTTTTTTTTTTTTTTCGGTTGGGGGCTCCCCTTTACTCATTTGATTTCTCTCCTGGTTTCACTTCCCATCTCTGGCCTTGGGTTTACAGTATTCGTTCATTGACGTTTAGGTTCGAGAGCATGGCCATTGGGTTACGCATTCTAAACGGAGCGATAAAGAGAATTAAGTCATTCAAGGTGGACCAGCATCAAGATAGAGGGCATCTTATTAACTTCCTATCAGGAAATGTCCACTGATTTAATACACGTGTCTCCATCCTTGCTCAGTCTTGATTTACATGGCCCTCTTCTATAATGCTCCTTTAGGCAGGGGGAGAAAAATACACAACGTTTCTTGCAACACGCCCACTACTTTGTATTCTTTTCCAATATCGGGGTTGGGGGGAAGAGAAAGAGACTTACCACTGTGTATTCATTTCAGGGGTTTCTAGCCAGGCTTGACTTTATTCTCCAGAGGTGATGGCTATGACTGGAGCAATTCTGACTGTCTCAACTGAGGAAGCGTTGTGTCGCGGGGATGTAAGCCAGGGACGCTGATAAACATTTTACAATGTATTGGACAGCCCCATACAACAATGGATTCCTGCCCCAAAAGTCGATAGTGACAGGATTGTGAAAATTAGAATGACTTCAAGCAAGAATTCCAAATGCCTCTCTACTTAGTTGAGATCTTCTCAATCCTTTCAGTATGTGATCTTCTTGTCCTTGGTAGAGAATATTAAGAAAGAATCCTCAGGACTCAGGCTCAGTTGGTATCTCCCACCATGGGCATGTGTTCTACTGTTTCCATATATAAAATATGGGCACAGAACTAGTTAATCTCTAGGTCCCTTTTAGTTCTTGAAGCCAGTGAATTTCTAGGTTTGGAAATAATGTCCCCTTCTCTGACTATATTTAAAAATTAAATGATCTCACCATTATCTTTCTACAGATAGATCTGTAATATTTTACAGGGCAGATAGTTTTTAGGGGGTGACATTGTTAATAGTCTGACTCTGCAAATATAATGCTTTGTAAGTTACCTATTATTTAGTACCATGAAGATCAACTCAGATAACAAAAGATATACCTGGTATGAAGTAGCCAAGTTCTACTTAAGTCAATTCTTTTGGCAATCATCCTAAAATGAGATTGGCATAGAGGAGACACTGTTTTGCTTTTAGGGTTGTTTTTTTTTTTTTTTTTTTTTTTGTCGCATAGGAACTCACTATTGTGATTGTTAAGGATGGTGGTGGTGGTGAAAACTATTGAGTTCCTTTTATGTATCAGACACATTACATACATTACCTCATTTAATCACCACCACAGATCTATGTGGAAAGCACTGTTACCTTCCCTAGGAAATGGAGGTCAGAGAAGGTAAACAATTTGCCTGTGGTTACACAGCTTGCAAGTAGCAAAGTCATAATTTTAACGTAGACTTGTCTGACTTTAGAATCTCACACTCTGGGTGAGACTTCGGTTAATGAATTTCATGTTCATCGAAGAACAGTTTAAAGGAGAGAGAATTAGGAAGTGATAAAAAAGTATAATGATACAGAAATGTGTAAACAGATCAGGCGATAGCCATCGTATGGACTACTGTGTAACAATTGAACCTTAAGTTTTAGAGTAACGATAATTATATGAACATATACTGAGGACTTACATACCAGGCATATGAAAATGCTCATGATGTGTTGATAAGTGAAAACAGCAAGATGGTGACAAAATGTATGGGGTGTTTTCAAATTTATAAATGAATTGCTTATATTTGTATTCTAAGATTGTATATGAAAAATACTTGTATAGTATATACATCAAAATATTAAGCGCAGGTATGCCTGGATGGTAGCAATCTAGGTCATCTGTATTGATGTTTTTTTCTGTAGTTACCGATCTTAACCTTGTATACATTTTTGTAATTAGATAAAATATTTCATGTGTGAGCATGTTTATATGCACATCCCTGTCCGTATCCTTATTTATGTCATATTTTTGTTGTCTATCCAGCAATCATTTTCCTCTTCTGCCTTCTTAATGATACTCAGATCCATACATCTCTCAATTAGCCCATTTATCATGGGGTTAGTTAAAGAGACCTGAGCACCATGAGGAAGTCCTCATTGGTCTAAGCCAGGCAGAGTAATTCCCTCCTCTTTGCAGAGTGATTGTTTTAGGTAATACAGAGCAAGGCCAACCAGCTTTTAGGATTATCCTGCACAGGATTTGGATCCGTTTGGGCAGACGTGACTCAGTATAACCCAATTAAATGGAAGGACAGGATTTGTGAGGGCATCTGGGAAACAATGTTGCTAATTATCCTCAGACAGCTACTGAAAGAGAAGTTTCTTCTTCTGGAAGGTATGGTGCTTGAGTATGAACCTTGGAATTTCTCCAGGCACTTCATCATGGGGTTAGCCTGCCTTTGGAGGAAGCTGAACCCACCCAGATGAGAGGAAAGGACACACACACACACACACACACACACGTCCTTGGTGATACTGTTAAATCTCATAAGCAAACCAACCCTGAATCTGCTTTATCTGGACTTTAAATTATGTGAAGCAAATGGAATTTCCTGTGTCTTTTAAGTTAGAGTTGGGTTTTCTCTCATTTGACACAGAATGAGTCCTAATGCAATTAAAATGTTGGAAGCCCGAAACACAGGCCACGCAACAAACCTCCGTTTTGGTGTGTTATAAAATGAACCATGTCTACAATTTTGTTAATTCCATCATTTCCAGAACACCCCATTGAAGCAACATCGAACCTGGATATTCAATAAGATGAAATAATGATCATAAACTTGGCACAATGTCAGCTTTCATTATCTGGTTCATATTCTCTGCCTTCTCTGTAATTTGGAATATTTGAAAGCTTGGCCTACTTGAATAAAGGCAGGAGAGGGAATCATTCATAGGCATCTACATCTCCATAAAAGACACTTTAATCTCATCTTCACAACAACCTTCTACCGTTGTAATTCAAACCTGTATTTTACAGGTATGAAAACTGTGGCTCCAATGAATTATGTAATTTGTTCAAAATCAAGATTGGACTTGAGTTCCTCCTGGCACATAATGAAGACGCTTCCTGATGTACCATATGGTTTCAACTAAGAGGGGAAAATCTAAAGGATCAATAGTCCCCAAGAAAGTCATTGCATTTCTTTTTGTATTTGTACATTATCTGCAATCTGACTATAGAAAGCATACTAGGAAGAGCTAGTGGATCTATGCATGGTTAGCCTGATGCACTTTTTAATCATTTGCTCCTCTTTAAATTGCTACTTTTATTATATTTAAAAATGGTTTGGTCTTTTAAATAGAACATGGATGCTTAAAATTAACTTAAACAGATCTATATTATAATCCTGACACTGACACTTATCATAATACTAACCTTATTGTGAAAGGTAAAAAAAAAAAAAAAGTCATTTGAAAGTACCTAGCACAGGGCTTGACATATGGAAAGTTCCCCATGAATGTTTAAATGGGCTGTAAAAATAGTGGAGAATCAAAAAAATAATGAATTTTCATTTTGTAAAAAAAATGTAGGACTCAACTTCCTCATCATCTCACTACATATTAATGTCACTACTTTAGGTGGCCATGTTAAATCTTATTGCATGAGGTAATTTGAGATTCTGTAGGATACAAGGTTCCATGGAAATTTCCAGCGTCCTAATAACTTCATACTGTTGCAACTTAAAATATGCAACCACTTGGAATGGCTGGAAAGTTCCTCTAAAATCTAGTGTCCTTTTTTTTCATTTATGAATTCATTTGCTTTAAACAAAGTGCCAACTGTATGGCTGGAATGCTATTTCTGTTCCCCTCTGTCTGCTTGAAGCCTGATATTCTTTAGCAGCTTTTGAAGTTTAGTAGCTTTTAAATTTATAATTTCTTTCTTTGATCTATCATTTATGGTGTCTAAAATGCTCATTTAATCATGTCTGCCATGTATTATTATTGAAATGTTTCCCACATTCATCCAATCACTTTGTTGCCTGAGAGATATTTATTGAATACTCAACTGTGCAGAATACTCTGAGGAGGGAAAAAGTGAACCAGGAGAGATACCTCATTGTGTGGGTATTATTTTTGTCTATTCAGTTTGGAACATCTGTAGCTACTCTAGAACCACAATAGATGTTAGCCTGAAGAAAAAGCCAGCACACAGGGGAGGGCAAGCCAAGAGAACCATAGAGACCTGTAACCAAAGCCACTCTGCATTATACCATCTCTGAAACCTGCCTCCTCTCTGGAGTTCTATCCCCGTGAGCTTCATTCCGTGTCTTGTAAGCTAAGCTCAATTTGATTTTCTGTTATTTGCAGCCCAAGGTATTTTCATTGATATACCCACTTTGATTATGATGCTAGCTTTCTTGCAAAATAACCTCTAGGTGATAGGCTTGAGACCCTATCTTGTCCACCGTTTGATACTCAAACACAAACTAGCCACCTAGAAATACCTATGGGGTGATTGAATGAAGGAATGAATGAAATAGTGGCGTGATGATTCAAAGCCACTTCCGGGCAATTCCAAAGCTTGCATGCGTAACCCTATGATATGTAACATCACTTTAGCAAGAGAAAGACCTGTCACAACATATAGAACCTAAGATGGGCTTCACCTTCCTGAGAACAGCATTCCCCCACCTGGTTTGGGCACAGAATGTGACTCCCTGTGCTATGAAATGTTCTTCCACACTGTGTCTCTCATCTTGACCGGAATGGCCATAAAATGTTTCTGTGTTTAATGTGGATCACGATGCTTGCTTTCCATTATACTCTACTTACAAGCGTTTCTTCTCAAGGCCCCAGAACGCTAATGGTCTTGGGTGGGACCAGTCAGCCCTAATGGGATGTGTCACCAGCGAGCACGGATTGCTTTATCACTCTACGCAGTAGAGATCGGGACCCTGACGTGTGTCCTGTGGGGAAAACGTCCAGTGCTAGCTCCTGGGAAAAACATCTTTTGCTCTCTGAGGTGTTCTTCATTTTTAGCTCTTTAGATTCTGTGAGCTGTGTAGGCTGGGGTTTGATTTGATGTTAAGGGTAGGTGAACTCAATAAATAAAGGCGATTTTCCACTCTTACTGTTTCATTTCCAGCACAGCCCTGGCCCAGACATGGCAGAGGCCATGGATCGTGGACGCCAAGCTGTGACTACGGAGGCCTGAGCAGGGTGATATACGTGCTCTGTCCTGGCTTTTATAGGGTAGCTATTTCTCAGAGGATCAAGCTGAGGTATCAGGAGTGTGAATTACGAGTCCTAATCAACTTGGTCATGCTTTGTGGCCTGGGAAAAGCCAGAGTGCTTCCCTTTTATGATTTGAGAGTGTACTTTTGCAGCCTGTGAGGCAATTAGCCAATCTTTGAAATGGATACCCTGTAAACGCAGCATATCCTTGGAGAGTCACCATGGCAGGTTACTGAGGGAGAGGAGGCCACAAGGTGGTCCCCACAGCAACCGCCTTAGCTCTGGCTCAATGGTCTGCAAGGCAGTGGAAAAACTATAAGAGAAAGGGGATAAAACGTCCAGACAGAGGAACATCAACCCCTCCATGGCTGTCCGTCCCCCCACAAAATCACTAAGTGTCAAAGAGATTCCACAGCATGAAGACGGAAGGTTGAGAGGGATCATGTTATTTATTTTACTCTGAAAGTTCAACTCTTCCTCTGCTTATCACATTGATTTTGTCAGGCCTAAGGTTATGTTTGTGTAAAGGAAGTGAGACGCTCATGAAAGGGTTGAGGGAGATCAGAAATGGAGTTTCCCTCACGTCTAAATAAGATGTTGAGCCAAGGTGAAGTGGGAGCTCTGGCCTTGGTGTGACTATTTCTTCCCTGTACCTTTAAATTTATTGAGCTAAAATTCATTCAGCATAAAATTAATCATTTTAACGTGAATAGTTCAGTGGTATGTGGAACATTCACGTTGTTGTGCAACTACCATCTCTATGTACTTACAAAATATTTTCAGCACTCCAAGATAAAACGCTAAAGCCATGAAGCAGTTACTCCCCATGTTCCCTTTCCCCCCACCCCCAGAAACCACCAGTCTGCGTTTTGTTTCTATGGATGTACCTATTCTGCATATTTCAGAAAAATGGAATCATACAATATGTGACCTTGTCTGTCTGATTTTCTCCCCTGTACACATTTAAGGAACCAGTATTAAATTAGATAACTTCATGTCTGGTGACAAGATAACTTAGTTCCAGAAAGACACAAATGATCACTTATTTGATCTGGATACTGAAGATATGAAACAAAAACTATTAAAAATAAAGTATTATTGTTCTTAATAAATAGTACCATCACCTACCCAATTTCCATGCTCCAAACTTAGATATTTTCCTTTGTTCCTCCCTTTCTTTTAGCTCCAACATTCAGCCAACTACTGAGTCTGTTTTCCAAGTCCTTGAAGATTCTTAAATATACTAATGGTTCTCTAAACCACTGCCATTGAAAAAAATTCTAGACTCTATCATTTCTTTTCTGCACCACCAACACATCCTTCTCGTTGGTTTCTTGACCCCTCTGTAAACCCCCTTCCAAACAGCTTTTGGGGCACACTTTACACACACACACACACACACACACACACACACACACTCACACACTCACACACTCACACACACACTTATTACCTTATTAAAAACCTTCCAAGTTTTTGCTGCCCTCAAAATAAATCTGAACTTGTGTAACCTGAGTTATATAACTCTCAATCTTTCCTGGCTGTCCTGGGATGTTCCATCTAGTCTTCTTTTAGGTACTGATCACACCCTACCTTTTGGTCCTCCATAGGACAAGGATTTGTTTTTCCTACTTCCTTGCCTGTGACACCCCCTTCCCTCATCCTTCCTCATTGGCATATACCCCACATTTTATTTCAGGACTTAGATGGATGGTACTTCTGTGAAGTCTTCCCGTGACCTCCCAGCTTTCCAGCACCTGCAGTTGTCACCCTTAGCTCATACTGGCGCTCTGGAATCAGACTTTTAATTGCATATGATCGGGCCTGTCTCTTCTCTGAACTGTACAACATTGGAAGACAGAGCTCATGGCTCATTTATTGTTGATTGCTCAGTGCCTCATGTAAGATTTGACACTGTTTATTGATGAATCATAGAATATTGGGAAAGCTTAATTGACTGGTCCTGAGAGGCCAGAGACTAAAGGTTTACTATATAAGGCCATGACCTTGGCCTTGCTATGATTCTTGATCAGTCAGATGAAATAATACTCACCTAGGGTTAAAGGACTGAATGTCAGAAAGCTCTTGCTCAGCTGTGCTGGAAGAAGCAGAGTCTGGGAAGTAACAGTTTGGGTCATTGTTGCCATTGGAACTGTTGTCTCTCTGAAATCCGGGCCCGCACACCCATGCAATTATCTTTCCTCCCTGTGAAACTTTTGTAAGACTTAAAGTTTGATTTAGTCACATTCTGGACTGGCTTCCTGACCTCAGTCTATGAAATGGAAGAAGCAGCCCAAAGGAAACTTACCAATGACACCAATCTTGGGCCAGATTGAGCTGGTAGTTCACTGGGTTTGTGTGGTCACTGAACCAACCTCTCTGGTCCTTGAGTTGGGGTTTGGAAGACCATCTTAAAGGACTTTTAAAGGTTTTTAAAAGGATTTTTAAAAACCATCTTAAAGGATTTTCCCAGACATCTCAACAGCCTCAAACGTTCATTGGATATGTTTTCATAATTTTTGCCCCCCACAGAACTGGTCCCTCCCGCATTGTTGCAAACATAGCGTATAGTGCAGAGAACTGCTGTGGCATTGTCACCATTGTATACAATTATTTGGAAAACTATCTGTCTCTCTTTGAGGATAGGAGTTGCTTCTCAAATTCTTCTGTATGTCTCTTGCACCTAGCACTGAATGCTATACAGATTATGTACTTAAATTGATAGCTTTCATCACATTGAAGAGAGAGTTATTCTTTAAGAGTGAAATGGTGTCTGGTTCTTCTCCTCTCCTTAGTACTACTTTAGATCCATAGGACTCTCTCAATTATTGTTGACATTATATAAATTAATAAATTCACCTTGCCCCATAAGCATAACAGTATTACGGAGAAAATACTGTCTTCCAAACTCTGAGAGTTTAATTGGGATCCTGTATCAGAGATGATCCTGGGACCAGTAGGGATGGTTCTACTTGTTAGTATTCTGTATTCCCCAAACCCCAATTAGGAAGTCTATGTTATTGTGAATGAGTCAATACAAAACCCGCATCCATTGTGAAATTATATTGTCTCATATAGCCATTAGAATTGAGACTGGTAAAAATGGTTTGAAGTGAAGTCAAGGACTGTCTACACTAGCCATGACCAGAATTCAATGTGCCTGGTGCACTTGACCTGGAATCTATGGGATATTGTGTTGGCTCAATTCGGCTTTTTGGTAAAGACCGGGTTTTGGTCTCAGTGATCCTATTTTCTTGGAAAAGATAAAGGTGCCTCTCAGCTTGGAGTTCCATACTTGAGAGACAAGGAGCTTTATTCTTCCCATGGGAATCTGAGAATGTCAATCAGAGTATGTCCCACCCAGTCAGTTCAAAGGAAGGAGAAAATCTTCCCACATTCTTTACTCTGAGTCTGTTTCCCAAAGGATGAATTCAGTTACTTCAGTGAGTCATGAAAAGCCCTGGAGGCATCATACTTTTCTGAGTTTTGTGCTTCCACCTAACACATTTTTTTCTTTTCTTTTCTTTTCTTTTTTTTTTTTTTTTTGCTGAGAAAATTAAGGTGGAGGGTGGAGGAATAGTAAAGATGATTTAAAAAGAGGAGAGAGTTTTAGTACACAAGTGACAGTGGAAAAAGGCCTAGCTAGTCATGCAGTCATGACACTATGTAACTATAAGCCAACCATCCAACTTCTGTGTACCTTAGTTTCTTCAGCAAATTCGGAAAAATAGCATCTGACGTTTTTTTTCTCTTAAAAGGCTCAGAATGAACAATAGAAATGTGGTTCACTGATGTGTGAGGTATCATTTTTATATACTTTTGTATTTATTTTAAATGATACAATTTTACAAGATAACTCACTAAGAAGCTCCGAGGTGTGCCATTGGAGTCTGCCCATTGGAACTTCACTGGAACCATTGAGTCTGCCCAAGTAGGGAGACCTTTTTAGGGCAGTCAGTTTAGCTGAGCTTTCTTGGGCCTGATCGTGATGGGTGGTCTCACCAAAGAAGTGCCTGAGGGGGAGTTTAGGGACTGAATGTTTGTATCTCCCCCAAATACATGTGTTGAAATCCTAACCTCCAATGTGATGGTGTTAGGTGGCAATTAGCTCGTGAGGATGGAGCCATCTTTGGGAGGTGATTAAGTCATGAGGGCAGAGCCCTAATGAATGGGATTAGTGCCCTTATCAAAGGGACCTCAGAGAGCTCCTTTGCTCCTTCTCCCACGTGAGGACACAGTGAACAGACAGCCTTCTATGAACCGGGAAGCAAGGGCCCCACCAAACACCATATCTGCCAGAATCTTCTGGCACCTTGATCTTGGATTTTCCAGCCTATAGAACTATGAGACATTTCTGTTGTTTATAAGCGACTCAGTCCATGGTATTTTGTTATAGCAGCCTGGATGGACTAAAACAAGGCTTTCTTCCTTCTCCTTCTTGATTTCAGACAGGCAACTACAAAAAGGTCCATGCCATGTAATGGGTTTCATCATTTTTCTTGTTGTCAACTTTATGCAAGCAATGACTTCCCTTTTACACTACTGAAGGAATCTCTTTACGTTTTAGGGATAGAGACTCTATGTGTATCTCTGTACTGTAATTTCTTCCCTTGTCCGATCAGGCCAATAATTGTTGTCCCCCTTACCTTAAAGGGAAGTTATGAGGTCACACAGTAAAGATGATTTGAAAAACGGAAAGCAATAATTCAGTGTGAACTATTTCTCTTTACCTTCTCTTTTACCATAGCACAGTGCTAGGAACTATGAGGCATACAGTAAGTGACTGTTGAATGATTTAAATGATTCAAATTTTAAAGATAGCCTCTCAGTTAGATTGGAATGGCCACTGTGATTCTCCACAGATGAACAAGGCTAATTGGTTCATTTACGGCAAGGTTTACAGAGGGAAAGCTGCGTAATTGCAGACTGCTTTTCCATGGATGAAACCAATGCTCTGTCTTAATTAGATCAATTAGTCATCCGGATATACAGGCCAGTGGGCAACATTTTAGTTACAATAGGTATATAGCAGCCTTTTTTTTTTTTTTTAACTTTGCACTACTAACAGTTTCGCCTGTGTAAGTCTTTGTGGTGGGGGCCTGTCTTGTGTATTGTAGGGTATTTATCATCATCCTTGGCCTCTACCCACTAGGTGCCAATAGCACCTCCTCTCCAAGTTGTGAAAATTAAAAATGTCTCCAGACATGGGTAAATCTCCCCTGGGAACAACGTTGTTCTCGCTACCCACTCCTTACCTAAGAATAGATCCTGAATGGAAAGAATGAGTAAATCAATGAATGGATGAATAAATGAATGTACAGAGAGGAAAAAGACTTGAGAGGGTTGTTACGCTTCATCAAACTAACAAAGTGTCTTTATTTTTTTAATATTCTAAATTAATAATAGAAATAAAACATAGAAATCGAAAAAATACATACATATATGTGTACATGCCTTCCATCTCTGCACTCTCATGTGCGCATGCACACACACACAACCTACTTACTTGATCTACAATTTCAGGGATCTCAACATCCCTAATTACAGCATTGGGAATACAGACTGAGAGGCTAGAGTAGTATACAAATCAACTGTTTGTTAACTATCTGTTGTTTGATTGAGTCATTCATGTGACAACTATTTATGGATCACTCAGTAGGTACCAAGATCTGTACTAGGCACAGTCTAGTGGATTTAAATGCATGACTAGCTATCTGTGATATGAGGTAATACAATATATGCTGCTATAATGGAATTAAGAACATATTGCTATGAGAACACAGAGTAACTCTCTCTTAGGATGTGGGTGGTTTGAGAAGGATTCTCTGAGGAACATGAGAAGTATCCCACAATTAATCATTTGTGCAAGTTTTCCCAGCTGTGTGTACTTCCTAAACAATCAATCACTTGTTTATGTTATCCTACAATTTTTTGAAGTGCTAAGCCTTTTCTATTTAGTTGGTTGTCTTTGAGGATAGGGACGAGCTTTGTGTGTTGAGAAGTAGCAAGGACAGCTATTTGAAGGCATTGTACTTGGTGGGTACTTGCTATGACAATGAACAAAACAGACATAGTCCCTGCCCTCCAGAATTTATAGTCAGAAAAGCGACAGTCTAGGCTTTTGTCCTTCATTCATTTCCTGTACATCCTTAGGTAAGTAACGTTATCTCTCTAAACCTCTGTTTCCCCAGCTATAAAGTTAGGAGGTAGGATGAGATGATCTCAGTGGGTCAGCATTTGACCTTCTATTATTCCACATTTCTTATATTCCCCTACAGCCTTTAAATCACTAAGTTCTCAACCAAAAGTCTGGTTTGAGGAAATACAATGAATGGAAAACTCATCCTATGATCGACCCAATTTCTAAGAAGTGGCACCACCTTTTGGGGAAAGCATTTTGCCTGACTGGATGTAGCCATTGGAAAGGAAGGGAGCTAAGAGGAAATGAGAAATAAGGAATGTGGAATATCAGGTTCTGAAAATACTTGTGTTAGTGCTGAGGCTCATACCTGGGAGTGCTATTTCAGTCTTACAAGTTTCCTTTCCTGTGTAGGATGTGTAACTAAAAGTATTTTACCCACAGATATGAATTAAAGATATCACCCTTATAGGTGATTTATAGCTAGCCTATTTTTCTACCCAACATAAAATTTGATTATTTATTTCTCTGGTGACAACTTAATTACCACTAATAGTAATATAAATAATCCCTAGTAGATAGATGAGGTGTGATCGAAAAGTACGGTGAATGTGCAAATACAAAAATAAATTATTACAATAAAAGACACATTGCCATTAATCCCCCTCAAAATACTTCTCCCCCACTTTGAACACATTTATCCCATCATTTTTGCCACTTTCTGAAGCAGTCCTGGAACTCCTCTTTTGTGGATGTCTTTACTTCATCCTCCATCATGACAACACTCCGTGTCACACATTGCTTTTGGTACATCAATTTCTGTCTATTTTTATTTTATTTTATTTTTCATATTCTAAGTTAAGAAGCAAATAGAAAAAACACACATATAGACCAACAAAAGTGTGTGTGTGTGTGTGTGTGTGTGTGTATTCATACATCCCTCCCCTTTTGCCACACACACACACACACACACAGACAACACACTTCCTTGGCCTCCAACTTCAGGGATCTCACACCTTATTCACTGGATATGGCACCATGTGACTTCTGACTCTTCCCCAAATTCAGGGGATTCAGGACATGGAGGCAGCCACGACAGCGCAATTAGACACTCATGAGAGAGGACTTCCAGAACTGCTTCAGAAAGTGGCAAGAATGATGGGATAAGTGTGTTTGAAGCGAGGGGGAGTATTTTGAAGGGGATTAATGCCAATGTGTCTTTTACTGTAATATATTTTTTTAAAAAATGTAAACATTCGCCGTATTTGTCAATCACACCTCATAAATCCTAGTTATAATTCTTGACCTGGATACTGTATGAATTCTCAAGCTGTTGCATGTGTGTACCTCACTTGTTCCTTCCAATGACGGTATGATAGAGGTTAGGCAGGGGTCGTTATTCCTATTGTACAGATAGGAAACAGGTTCAGAGAGGTTAACTAACTCAACTGAATTCTCAAAGATAAGAAGTTGCAGGGGGATGATTCAGCTCCAGATGTGTCCACAGCCATATTCAAAATTGAATAAGACTCCAACCAAAGGCAAGCCACAATGTGAGAGAAATCTGCAATACACATGCTAACCAGGGCCTCTACAAAATACGTAAAGAACTTCTACAACTCAACAAGTAAAAGACAGGCAACTCAATAGCAAATCATGAACAACAACAACAACAACAACAAAAAACGCATAGGGATTTCATAAAAAGAGTATATACAAGTGACCAATAAACGTATGAAGGATTACTCACCTTCACTAGTCATCACCCAAATTAAAATCAAAATCACAATATAATATCACTGTATATTTACTAAAATGGCTCAAATGAAAAAAGATAGAGCATACCAAACATGTTGAACAATGGGAACATTTGTTAGTAGGAACTAACTAAAAGGAACAATAATAATTAATAGGAGCAATAGTTAATAGACATTTTGAGCAATGAGAACTCTATACACTGTTGTAACCACTTTGGAAAATTGGCAGTATTGACTAAAGTTGGATATTTTCATATCCTATGACGACCCAGTAATTCCAGTCCTAGGCATCCAAAAGAAAAGTGTACATATGTCAATAAAACAATCATGTACAAGAATGTTGACAGCAACACTATTTATTGTAGTCCCAAACTGGAATAATCTATATACTTGTCCACAGAGGGATGGATAAACAAATTGTATATTCACATGATGAGATATTATACAGCAACGGGAATGAAGAGTAAAACTGTAGTTAACAACGTTAATTTATATTACAAACAGGGAGTTTAATGAAAGAAGCCTGAAGCAAAAGAATCTCTACAGTACACTTATTGGTGTTATAAATAAGGATCGGAGCTTACCTGTTGGTTGTAGTGACCAGAAGAGTGTACAAGGGACTCTGGAATGCTGATAATATTCAACTTCATAATTTGGATGCCGGTGACACAGGTTGATCAGTTTGTGAAAATTCATTAAGATAAACGTTTGTCATTTGTGTACTTTTCTGTATGTATGTTATTCTTCCATAAAATTTAGCTAAATCCATGAAATAAAGAACTGGAGTCATTAGAACACTGTGAGTATCTCTGTATGACAAGAAGAGAGATGACTTCATGCAAAAATTACCAACAAATTTTGGGCTAGCTTATTTAAAAGAGTGTAAGTGGGGAAATGAAAAAGAAGAAAAAGAGATGTACCAGTGTGTGAATAGACCACTAGCCATCTGCTCAGATGCAGAAAAAAAAACCTCATGTGTCTTAAGTAAATTGCTGAAGGTACAACAGCTTGTAAGTGGCTCGGCTGGAATTCCAATGTCTTTTTACTTCATAACTCATGCTCCTTCAACTACATACCAGCTCAGCAGGCAATGTTATACTTCAACCCTGAAACAGGGAACAATAAGAAAAGCAGAAGGAGGTAAAAGGGCAGATGCCATCAAGAAACAATTTTAAATATTGGTTTAAAGTCTGCCTTTCACCATAACTCTATGAGGATATACTCCTTATCTATCTTGGTAGTGACTCTCTATCTAAGAATAGTTCTTTAATTGAAAGAATGAGTAAATGAATGAATGAATGAATGAATGAATGAATGCAAAGAGAGGAAAGAGAAAAGAGTTGAGAAGGATGTCACACTCCATCAAACTAACAAAGTCTCTTATTATAGTCTTTGCTTTTTCATATTCTAAGAAGCAAATAGAAAAAAAACACACATATAGACCAACAAAAGGGTGTGTGTGTGTGTGTGTGTGTGTGTGTGTGTGTGTATTCATACATCCCTCCCCTTTTGCCACACACACACACACACACACACACACAGACAACACACTTCCTTGGCCTCCAACTTCAGGGATCTCAATATCCCTAACTACAGCTTACTTTGCAGGCTACACAGAAGCACTGCTGATTCCAGCGCTGGCATGATTCCTGTTTAAACATACTTCCCAGAAATCTTAGGCAGCTTGCCATGGTAAGGAAACAATTTACGTCAGATTTTGAGCAGGGGAATCCATCGAGGGTGGGGAGGAAGGTGGGGGCGAGTCGTTAAACATGGTAAGAGTGAGGCTTTTCACAGACCCTACAGCTGATCATTATTTCCCTGATTCAGGATAAAGACAAAGCAGTTATTATTCCTCTTTGGCTCACTATTACCTCAACAGCTCAGTTCTGAAAGTCAATGGCTGCCTGAAGAGTCCTCTGGGGATACCAAAGGAGTCTGGCCATGATGTGGAAGAATTTTCATCTCTTTTGCTGGCTCTCTTGATGGTTTGCCATCGTTAAAAGATTTATTTTTATTAATTATGGATGGCCTTTAATGTTCTGTTTAGTTCATAGACTGGTGTTGAAATGACCTGAGACATGATTTCGTCAAACTTCTTCACATTGCAAGAATTATTTGTATAGCAAAAAAAAATCTTTCTCCATTTGATAAATATTTGCTCACTGTGGCAGATATTGTTAGTTTTCTACCCAATGTTCAACTACGCGTCCATTTTCCTTGCTAACAGAATTATCATCTTTTTTGTTTGTTTGTTTGTTTTTTAGAGTGGGAGCATACTGTCCACATCCAAGCAATAGATCTTTATTGGTATAGGACGATCGTGATAATCCTATTCTCACTCTCTAAGCATCCTTGGAAGCCCTAGTGTACCTTAGTTTCTAGCCAAAGAGACCCATGAAAAGGAAGTTTTCCCGCAGAATTCTTGAAGAGGTCTTGCAGTTCTGATTAAAAGGGACAACCACAGTGTGATGTTCTTTCTAATGCTGGCTGGCTTTGAATATGAATATGATAATTGCCACCTTGTGACCGTGAGGATAATGGCAAGAAAGCTATAGACACTACAGATCTACTGATGGTTACATGAGTAACCCATTAGCTCTAGACGTCCTGTTATAAAAACACAACACAAGTCGCTGTGGTCAGGTTTTCTGTCTCTTGCAATAAATATACACATTCAAGATGAACTTTCCTCTAGGTCCTGCATTAGGTGTGTGGTAGATACAATGTACTGTCCAGATCCCCTTTGTGGAGGACATGTTACCCAACAGGAAGGACTGGGACCAGCAGACAGCCTCTAACCATCAGCTTTAGGGAGCTGTGCTTAGCTATGGCAGCTCCAGAGAGCCGTCTCACTTGAGGTCTCACCCTTCCTTGGGCAGCCTACATCTTGTGACTAAGTGAGATGAGGGCATATAGACACAGACATTTTGGGCCCCTGTGGGATACTCAGACAGGCAGGGAATACCTACTCCAGATCTCGCCTCCAGGTTGACAGAGGGTTGGTTGATCTGACATTGTATTAATGGCATTGAAAGATCGTCGCAATGAAAAACACTCCAAGTGGGCAGATTTTGGGCATTGCACCTGGTTATCCATTTTGTGTGAAAAGATAATTGGCCAGGGTTAGATTATGTATGGATGGAGACTTGGGCAGTGGCAAATGGCCTGGGAGTGTGGTCAGTGATATAGAAGAAACGATTGGATGAGCAGGGAGAGGAGTTTAAATTGGAGGCATATAGATGAACATCCGGGAATAGGCGCAATGTATCTTTGTGTCATAAGTGAACCTGAGAGTGACTACCGTCGGAAAGGCAGTGAAGAGCCAAGTAGACAAAGCAGCTGGTCTAGTTGATGTTAGCCAGTCTCTGTCATCAGGTTCGTATGACAGTCACACACAGGAACGATGTGGTCAAGGTAGCAGAAGTGAAGATGACATACGTGCCCTGAACATGGATTCCACTGACCAAGGCTGTTTCCCTCCTGACAAGGCATGGCGTTGGATGCCCCCGTATTCATTGCAGCATTATTCACAGTGACCAAGACATGGAACCAACCGAAGTGCCCTTCTATAGATGAATGGATAAAGAAGATGTGGTAGGTACCAGGTGTGCCCCCAAAATGGATACACATGACTTGCAGTCATCTTTTGTGATCAGCATATATTGAGTATTACAATTTTAATACAGTTTTTCCTTTCTTAAAATGTGTATACAGATTTTTGGCACCCTCTGTATGCACAATGGAATACTACTCGGCCATAAGAAAAGATGAAATACTGCCATTTGCAACAACACGGATGGATCTTGAGATTATCATGCTGAGCGAAATAAGTCAGACAGGAAAAGTTGAGAACCATATGACTTCAGTCATACATGGGATATAAAACTGAAAGCAACAATCAAATAAGACACAGAAACAAAAACTCGTTGACACAGACAACAGTTTAGTGGTTATCAGAGGGGACAGGGGGTGGGTGGGTGGTAGAAGAGGGAAAATGAGGTCAAATACGTGTGTATGGTGATGGACAGAGAACTGACTTTGGGTGGGGAACACATAGTGCAATATATAGATGATTTATTATAGAATTGTACACTTGAAACCTATATAATTTTACTATGCAATGTCACCCCAATACATTTAATAAAAAATAAAAATAAATAAAGGAAAGAAAACGAAATGAACAATGAACACCTGATACAGTATCAATCCTTGTGAAGACCAATTGGCCACCTGGTTGCAAGTTAACCACCTCAGGCTCTTTTCGCTCTGGGAGGATCAATGGATTTTTCTCTTAGGAACAGGCACAATATTTGGGTCTGGATTTGCCTTTCCTGCCTGTGGGACTTAAGCAATCACCACCGTCTAAGCTTAGAGCATGATCCACCATCATCGAATTCCAACATAACAATGCATCAGACTCGCTGACCCACTTTATCACAAAGGAAGTGGAAATGTTTTTTCTTGTGTTGAGTAACAGTTGACTCTCCTAGAACTGTACCTCTCAGTGTCACGGTGCTGCTTTGATGGTATTGTTTTACAAATGATGGCTGATAAATGTGTACCAAGCATTCCTGGCCTGGGCTTCACCATGTGCTGTTCCTGGTGGCAGAACTGCATGTCGATGGGATCACCGTGGGCCAACTTGGGCTTCTAGGTATTTATTTATCTTTCCCATCCATCAAGAAGGGAGTACAATCTTAATGACTAATCAATATAGTCAGATATGGATTACCAGGCCAGCCTCCATTTTATGAATGAAATACAGAGAATATTACTATAATGGGAACAAAAAAGTTCTCGTCATCTGATTTTCCCCTGTGGGGAAGCTCCCAAGGAAAGTCAAGTGGGTATCTTACTGACGGCATTATTTACTGAACAAAGGCAGTAGACTCAAAATATCCTTTAAATGCTGTTTTGGACCCTGTATAGAGAAGTTGAAAAAGCCCAGGTTTGGGGGGATAGAAAGATCAGGATTTGATTCTCAGTTATAGCAGGACTTAGAGCAATTTTCTCATTCTCTCTGGACCTCAGTGTTTTATTCCATTATAAAGGGAGTAATGATTTCTGCTTTAAGGATTATTGTGGGGATTAAGTGGGATTTCCTGGCACTCCAAATGTGGACGTCCCCATCTCTAGGACATCAAAAGCATGAGATTGGCTTCTTCTTGTTCCTTGGACTATGCTACTGATCTTGACAAATTTTTATCTCCATGCAAACCACATGGATCTATTAACATATTAATAATACCTTCCCTCAGAATGTCCAGTGTCAATTCAATAGATTAACCCTTGACTGTTCTGGGTCACATTAGATATCTGAGGATGTGCAGTTACTCTGGTTGAACTTAGGTGATTTCCGTGTTTCCTCAGGTATGTAATTTCACGTCATGTCTTTGGAAGGGCTATTTCTGGAAAGGACTGCTTATTACTCAGAGATTGGTTTTCATCTCAGCCAGGTACCTTTCCTCACCTTATTCCAAATTTTGAGAGACTCAGTCTATTCAACAAATTCTTTTAGAATATCTATGATGTGCTAAGCACTAATGAAGGGTTGGGGGTACACATGGTCATAAGATCTGGTTTCTGGAGATGAGCTGTCAGGAATACGCATGTAGACATTTGATTACCATAAAAATGTGATCGTCACTAACATTTTTGTATCATTCTCTGAATCACATCTGCTTGAGATACTGCTAGGTGGAAATCTAATTTTCTATTACCATGTTTCCCAGGGGAAACACCCAGGATAGAAATGAGTTGGGATAGGAACATTTTTGACTTTTTGAGCATCCTCCTCTCAAAAGCAGCACCTGACTAGGACTACGTAAGCAACCTGAGCTTTCTTTTCTCTTCTTCCTTCTTGTTGGAGCAGACCTATCATTGTCAAGTTTCTTCAGAGGGAAAAGTTTAATCTGATGAAGGTAGTGCTGGTGGAACGTGTAGTTGGAAGCCTGCTCTGACAAAAGGTTAGAACACTTCCTGTAATTCAGCTTCAACAGTACGAAAGCTTTGTTCTGTGTTCATTCGTCCCATCCTTCTGTCCATTATTCTTTTTTGCAGTCATTGCATGCATTATTCTCTATGTGTCAAGTACTTCATGTTTGTTTTTCTTGTTATTCAAATGTCCTACCTCCTTGCTGCTTATTGCATCAGAACTTGCATTAGTTTCTGCCACATCACTGTGAATTTATCTATTTCTCCTCTTAGTTCTGTTAAAACTTGCTTTATGTGCGTTGAAGCTATATGTTATCAGGTAGATGCAAATTTAGAATTGGTATGTTTTCTCATAGGTTGATCCTTTTATTGTCAACATACTGTACCTTTTTATCTGTAGTAATGTTTCTTGCTTTAAAATTACTATATTGGGTATTAGTACATATTGAACTTCTCTTATTAATGCTTGCATTGTATATTTTTTCCAGCTTTTTACTTTCAGACTTTCTATCTTCTAGTATTTAAGGTATGTCTCTTTTAAGAAGCATATGGTTGGTTTATTTTTCATCTATGCTGCTAATCTTTGTCTCTTTAATTGAAATATTTTGTCCATTTACATTTAAAGTAAGCGACTATTACATTTTTTATTTATATGGACCATCTCTATTTCATTCTACTTAACTCATTTTTGCCAATTTTTTTTGCCTCCACTTGGAATAATTTAAAAAAAATTATTGCAAGTTCTTTTTTATTACTTTGTAGCTATATGTTATTTCACCATGTTTTAGTCATTATCCTAGAGAATTCAACTCCATTTACCCTGTTTCACCTTATTGAGCTACTGTAGTCATGTATTTTAGTTCTACATATATTTTATATTCCATGAGACATTATTATGTTTATTTATATACTCAATATTCCCTTGGCTTTACCCACATGTTTACAGTTTCAGTTGCTTCTCAAGTTTTTCCAAGCTTCCATCATTTTCCTTCTTTCTGAACAACTCCCTTAATTCATTCCTTAAGCGTAGGACTAAACGTGGCAAATTCATTTTTTGTCTTTTATAAATACCTTTGTATGTTACCTTTATTTTTATTTTTTTGAAAGATATTTTCAATAAGTATAGAATTCTAGGTTAGTATTTATTATGTTCAACACTTTGAATATGTCATTTTAATATTTTTTGGCTCCTGTCTTTTCTCTTATGTTGTCAGCTATCACTATTACTGTTGCTGATGCTCATTTGAAATCTATCTATCTATCTATCTATCTATCTATCTATCTATCTATCTATCATCTATCATCTCAGCTACTTCTAAGATTTTTCTCTTTGTCAGTGTTGGCAAATTCTTGATCATTGTATTTTCAAATATTATTTCTTTTCCATTCTCTCTCTCTCCACTCCTTTGGGACTCCATATTTGTTAGGCTCTTGCTATATGTTATGTGCCTCTTACACTTTTTCCTATATTCTACGTCTCTTTCTTTATTTTTTGTGTGTGTATCAGTCAGATTTTTTCTTTTACTGATCTATCTTCTAGTTGAACATTTCTCTACTGAACTTTGGCAACTATACTTTTAAAAACATGTACTGAATTCTTAGTCTTATATTTCAATTGTTTTATTTTTCAATTTTAGTGTTTCCACTTGATTTTCTAATAGTATTTAGTTTTCCACTAAAATTTTCCATCTCATCATCTGACTTCTTTAATGTTTCATGCCTAATAATTTTAAAGTCTATGTCTCATAACTTTTATATCTCTATTTATTGCAAGCGTATGTTTTTTGTCAACTCGTCTTTTCCTATGTCTTATATTTATTGGTTGCAGGGCATTATGTTTGAATATTACCTTCCTTCCAGAGAAAATTTACTTTGTTTCTTACAAGTCACTTGGGTAGGGACAGATCTCTTTAATTTGTTCTGAAATTAAATTGAACCTGTTCACTCATTCTTAAATTGTAGCCCCCCTTGTGTCCTAATAACTGGATGTGGAAGTGTTATGTTTTCATGTGTCAATATGAACTGAACTCAGAGGAAAAACAGCTACAACTACTCATCAGAACGATTGGTCCAGGAAACCCCAAGAAATAGAAATAAAAATTGACCTTGAATTCGTATAAAGTTTGAAGAGATGAAGCCTCTTGGTGTTTTGTAGCAGTTTATATCATAGTTGGTGTCTATAGATAAGTGGTTGATTTATTTTCAGGTGCGAGACTGTGTTATAATTGTTGTTTCATGGGCTTTAGGAAGTGTAAGTTTCAAGGTCTGAAATTGACTTAATCAGGTCTAGCTCTACTGGAGGAAGATTTGCCTCAAAACAAGCACATAGGACTTTTAGGCATTGGTGGGTATACGACTAATTATTATTATTCTCTTTACAAGCAAGAATAGAATACAAAGACAGCAGTCTTACATATGGATACTAAGAATATGATTCTGTCCTTCAAATTTTATTTATTTTTAATGTTTATTTGCTGTCAACATCGTGGTTCGACATTTATGTAATTCTTGAAGTGATTCCCCAATTAGTCTGGTACCCACTTGGAACTGGACATAGTTATTATAATATTTTTGACATATTCCCTATGCTGTACTTTACATCCCCATGACTATTTTGTAACTACCAATTTGTCCTTCTTAATCTCTTCACCTTTCTCACCCAGCCCCCTAACCCCCTCTCCCATCTAGTAACCATCAGTTTGCTGTCTGTGTCTATGAGTCTGTTTCTGTTTTGTTTGTTCATTTATTTTGTTCTTTAGGTTCCACCTATAACTGAGATCTTGTGGTATTTGTCTTTCTCACTCTGATCTATTTCACTTAGCATAATACTCTCTAGGTCCATCCATGTTGTCGCAAATCATTAAGATTTCATTCTTTCTATGTGGCCCAGTAATATTCTATTGTATATATGTCCCGCATTTTCTTGATCCAGTCGTCTACTGATGGACACTTAGGTTGCCTCCATATCTTAGCTATTGTAAATAGTGCTGCAGTGAACATAGGGGTGCCTATATCTCTATCTTTCAAAATTTAAATACTAGGTTCTAGGAAGTACCACCAGATCACTTACTCCAAATTATGGTACTCTTTCTATTTTATTTTATACATATGTGTACCTTGTGTGTATACATATGAGTACACACACATACTTGTATATGTGTATGTTTATATCTATACAAATATATCTCTATCTCTATCTCTACCTCTATCTCTATATCATCTTCTCCCACTCAGCTTGGGGTGAGCGACAAACAAACACATGCCTCCCCAGCCCAGGTGGGGGTGAAGAGCGCTGGCACAAGACTCCACAATTCTGTGCATTTTAGCTCTCCTTCTCTTTCACTTCAACCCTTCACATCCTCAAGTAAGAATGCCCCATGCTCTTTTTTTGGTCTCCCCCAGCCTTTATCTAGACTTACGATATGCCAATAAGAACGCTTTGAAGAAAATACATATTTAATGTTAAAAATACAACCTATGAGTTTAGGCTTATTGAGTAATTGTTATTCAATAGGTTTCTCCATTTTACTCAACTGTTGTATGATGAGCATTTTGTTATTTTTGTAACATAACGTTTCATTTTTTTAAAAAAGTGGAGTTAAAATGATTACCTCCAAATGTGTCCTGAAAGTCTGTGTAATGATTCAATGAAGTGCCTGAATTGTAATTAAATATTAAAATTATTTTGTATTTTAAAATAATAAGTAAGCCGTCCTCTTCCACACCGCTTCTTGGTTTTCTTACAGTATCCGAGGAGTAAAATGTTATGATTTCTGTGCAACATCGCAGTCAAATCAGACCTGAAATCTTTTCAGGATCCACTACATTAATCACAACATGTATCATTTTAGGCATTGTTAGGATGGACAGAACTCGTTTATCTCTGGTGATGTCACCAAATAACGTCCATGTGTTTCTGCCTTTCTTCTCCTCCATTAGGTTGGATGGAACACCACGGAGGGTCACCAAAGGCTGCAGGTCCGGACACTCAACAGGGTACTGTTAAAAAGAATTACCCAAACACCGTCCTCTTACTTTGCAGTCTGAACAGGAAAGACAACTCACAGGTAGAGTGATAAGAGGTGTGCTGTGTAGTCGGACATTCTGAGAAGGATAGTGTCTGGACGGAGGGTTTGGCTCCAGGTTCCATGAGCAGAGAGGTCTATGAGGTTCAGGTCCAGAGAAATGGATTTCTGCCATTTCTGCAGACTCATTGAGGCTGAGGCTATCACAGTGCTCAAAGGGGAACCTTATGTTCACCTCGGGCTGCCAACTGTCCAGCCGCCATCCCCATCAGCAATGGCAAGAAATGCTCCGAGTTTGGGCTAGAGAAAACAGAGCAAGAGCCAGCTAGTTTCTGAGCCTAACCCGGAGAATGCGAAGCATCGCCAACCTTTCCTGCATCCTTACTGCGAGCCAGCGCTGCGGAGAGCATCCTGTGTGCATTATTCCGTTTAATCCTCACGGTCCTAGAGCCGAAGCTGGTGTGATGGCTGTTTTGCATGTAAGAAATGAGGCTCAGATAGATTAAATAATTTCTCTACGATCACTAGCTGGGAAGTGGTAGAGCTGGGTTTTATGCTATTGCCCCAAACCCCACCTCTGAAGTCCAGCGTCTCAGCAGGGCACACAGGTCCCCCAGGACGTGGCTTAGAGCCTCCTGCTCTCTTCGCCCCAAGGGGTGTCCTCTCCCAGTCACCCCTCCCTGAACACACCTTGCACTTCTGAGATTCTTTGCTTTTACTCATCGGTTGTGCCTTAAAGTTATTTTCCCTTCTCACCTGCCAAACCAACGCCATCATCCACCAGTTCCCTGCACAAATGTCACTTCCTCTACGAATCCTCTCCCAGCTTCCTTCTCCCAACTCTTGGCCTCTTTACCTCTGTTCCTTCAGCACCAAGTTCATATTTTAGCACAGAGGTCAACAAACTATGGTCTGTAGACCAATTCTGGCCTGCTGCCTGATTTAGTACGAGCCTCAAGCTAAGAATAGTTTTTGTTTTTAAAAATTCAGAGGAAAAAATTAAAAGAAGAAGAATATTTTGTGACGTGAAAATTATATGGAATACAAATTTCAGTGGACATAAATAAAGTTTTATTGGTACACAGCCATACTCAGCTGTGGACGTGCTGTCTACGGCTGCTTTTGTCCGCAATGGAAGAGCTGAGTAGTTGCAACAAAGAAATATGGCCCAATGTCTACAATATTTGCTATCTGGCTCTCTATAGAGACACAACTTGCTAACCCCTGCTTTGGAGTCCTACCAAGTGGTGCTTCAGAATAACGGGCACCCATGTGTTACTGATTTTTATATCGCCTGTGCCCAGCACAGAACCTGGTTCTTAGTAGACAATTATTTAATGAGCATAGGAATGAAAGTGAAGTGAGTATAAAGAAAATATTCTACACCAAGAATGAGGAGCCTTGGACTACAGTATCATTTCTGTCACTTACTGTTATATGTCAGAAACACCTCAAGTAGGATAGTTTGATAAATATTTTTTATAAAGGGATATGCAGTCATTCAGAGCCATTAGCAGCAAGCGTGTTACCGTCTGTAGATGGGAAGGGTCCAGAGGTGGGAGCAGTTTCAGGATTCCGGAGAGAAAGTTGTGCAGAGTCAGCCCTTTGGGAGTTCCTGTAGTCCTCTGTAAGCGAGGCACAGCCAGTGATAGAAACCTGGGAAAGAGCCAAGGAAAGAAACGCCCCTCCCTCTTCCCATTTTCTGTTGGGTCTCCCTGTTGGCAAGACCCACTCAGGCGCTGGAGCCCTGTCACTGTCATGCATGGAGGTTGGCTTCTGGAAAAGAGAGCAGGGTGGAGAAAATAGGAAGCTGGAGGGCCCAGGGGAAGATATCCTTCACACAAACTTAGCGACAAGTCACATTTATTTTTCAGGCTACAATTTCTTCACGAGGAAAACGCACAAGTTGGATTATAAGATGTTTATAAGAATAATAACTGAAACTTCAACAACAACAACAACACAAATGGAAGTTCTTTGTTGAGACCTTATGAACCGTACATTCGTTTTGTCAAATAGCCTTCAGAATAAATGGTATCCGCATTATATAAATGGGAAAACTGAGGCTCAGAGAGACTTTGCAGACCCTCAGAGACCCTACTTGTTCACACAGCTGAGAAATTACTTCATTTGAAAGTACACCTTCCTACATACAGTCCCTCCCTGATTTTTATTTACCAGAATCCCAATCTAGCAGCACTGGTTGGGGCAAAAGTGTTTTGGGACTTTGGCTGTCTTTCAAATTAAACTCCATACTAACTAGTCCGCCTTAGGCTACCTTTTCAGCTCTACTGGATTCACTAAATTCACACAGCCATCCCTGATCTCACCTCTAGTTTCCTGTGGACAACAGCTTCAGACACTGTTCCCTAAATCTGCCCTGAAAGATCAGAACTGCCACAGAAACTTGCACCAACCTAACCTCTTTCTTGTTACTATCGTAAGACTTGGACAGGAGTTCCTGTAACAGGGACCTCATCAATAAAATTAGTCTGGTGACAAATGTTCCAGTGTTTTCCAAGAAACGTGCTGAAAGCTGAACAGTATAGGTCCGAACCCTGGTATGTGTATTTATTTATTCTGAGCAATTTGCTCAACGCTGGAACCCTTGTACATCATAACATGGACGTGATGTCTTAATTATTCATGCCATAAATAATTGACATCATTAATAACAGTAGTAATACCATTAATAATTAAGTACATAAAATTGAATTCTCTGGAATTAATTTATTATCATTAATTTTCAGTGCTAGATTACCAGTGCTCATCAGAATGGTGGTCAGGTTCTGTGCATCAAATTATTTACCTAGTCTTCTTCAGACTGAAAAGGCCACGGAATCGTGGAATGCACTTCAGCCACTCCCTTTCCTTGCCATGAAAAGCAACTCTTCTCTCTTTTCTCTGTGCAGGAAAGGGGGGAAGCTTCTTGTGGACACTCCAGAGAGTTCAGCATGTCTCACCGGCTGGAATATAAACTGGGACCTAATGAGGAGAAGGAGGGAAGAGCACTGCTGTGGGACTACAAAGCCTTGCAATAAACCTGCCCTAGGGCCCCCACTCCTGCCAATCCAGGTCCAGGGCTCAGCCCCTTTCCTGCCATAGACCCAGGGCTGTGACTGCTCCCCTTCCCTAATTAAAGCCTTGGCTATCTATTTCCTTTTCTGGGATTCCTCTTCCTTAAACTGATGGAAGAAAAATAGTCCCGTCTCCCTGGAGCTCCTCTTGATGCTACCCCCGAAGACAAGCCCGCTGGCCCTTTTAAGAGTTTTGGGGCCACGTATGATAAAGACACTGGAGGGGAGAATAAGAATCGCCGGTGTGGATAATGCACACGGGCTCAATTGTGGTGTTTCAGAGCTCTGATCCTCGTGCGAGGCACCGAAATTTCAATGAGCTAGATTTCCTTATCTAGAAAATGGTGCAATGCTGACAGGGAGGATAAGAGCGGTTACCATGGAGAAACACTGCCCCGGACACTCATTCCAGGAAGGACCTGATGTCCAGGTGAAGGGAGGGTCAGCAGGCAGCCTCCAGCTGTCCGCACCTACAAGGTCTGCTCGGTTGTGCAGAACTGCCACGTCTGAGATCACAGCCTTCCCCGGTAGGATACCAGCTCCTTTGGTGTGCCTGGAACTTTCTGGACACTATACGTCCCACATCCCAGGATGGGTCTCTGGGCTGGAGTCCGACCCCATGGCCACATCTTTCAAAGCAGAGACATTTGCTCTCAGCGTCTCACAAGGCGAATTCTTTGTGCAATTTTGGGTGATGGTCTGGAACAATGGGCCACAGTGATTCTGCTCTTGCTCCCCTCCCCCTTGCCAGCTGAGCGGAGTACAGCTGCCCACTAAGCCCTCTGGGATCTTCTGACAAGAAAATTAATGTGATGTGTTCCTCCCATGAACTCCCGTAACACTCCATAACTTTCTGATGGTGCTCTCTGCACTGCAGCTTTTGTTATAGTTATGGCCGAACTTGCCTGCCTCTCTCTCCTGGACTGTGAGCCTCAGGCCCCACGCCAGTGACGGGGACATTTCTGTGTGAAGAAGTGAGAGAACGGATGGCACGTTGCAACCTGTACTTCCCTCTCTTGTATGCCTATTGACGGTTAAGAGAGCTCCCAATTGATAGGGGTTACATGTGAGAAAACCTGCGACATCAAAAACCTGGGTTCTTCTCCTGCCTCCACCTGGAATCCTAAGACTGTTTTGCTTAACTCTTAGTTTTGTTTGTGCATGAATAAATTTGCACAATCGACCCAAAAGTAGTAATTTCTAGGTTAAACGTAGAAATATTCTGTGTCTCTGTTTCAATAGTCTAACCCACTCTTGAAAATAACCCAAAATGTGTCAATATTGCTATTCTACCTTGTTTTTCAGTTTTTCTGATAAAATGAAATAAACTAATATTATCTAGTAGCTGACACTTATGATTAATCTTCTCTTTGTGGATTGAATGGTTCCGTTAGCTTTTTAGGATCTTTGCAAATCTTATTTGCATATACCAGAGCCTTTTTCTCTAGTGTCCCTGGAGGTATGTATAAATAGATACAATCATGTGCTCCAGAATGCAAATTGTGGCAGTTTTTCCATCTCTCTGACCTTGTTTAACCCTCCTTCTGGATTTAGTTTTCCTGATTAAACAAAGGGGAAAAATTCATAGTCTCACCTGGATGCTTTGGTGAAGGATACTGAACCCCTGTGATAGAAATCGTCTTCTCCCTGATGAAACTTATCGACTATTAATTAGTTCACTCAACTGACTGGGGATCAGCCTGAGTCGGATGATATTAAATGTTGAAGGAAAAGGAAACATCTGGGACTTAGGGGCCCCTGAATTTGAAACTCTTCGCCTTCCTGCCACTGAGGTTTGAAATTGGGTACTGCTCTAAATTAAGTTTAAAACTCAGCTCCAACTGAAAAAAGTTAGGTCTTGTATTAGTGTGCATCATCGTCTGGCATCCCAAATGATGATTCAATTACCTGTTTATTGTCTTTCTCCCTCCAATATAAATACATTCTGTGCATTTGGCGATTTTTGTGAAGAGCGACTAGCACAGCAGATTTTTATTTGTTGAATGAATAAATGATGAATTTCTGAATTTTTAAACTTGAAAAATCTCAAGTGGAAGGAATTCTCAAAGCCACATAGTCTAACTTGCTTTCTGTGCCCCTGTGAACAATCATTACTGTGAACACGAACCATTCCAGGAAAAGGGGCTCATCATTTTTCAGTAAAGGTAACCCGGTTTTCCTGCTTTAACTGCAGCACAGAATCAGTTTACCCACGGAAAGTGATTGTTGTACTTGTTACAATGGGTGTCGAGCCTTACAGCTCCCTCAAAGAGTTAGTACTTTTCATAAAGTCAAAAGCATTTTTTTAAACAAATGTTTATCAAATCCCTCCATGCTCTAGGTGCTTTGCTTACAGTAATTCTCATTAAGAGTGCAGTGAGGTAATCTTGAGCGTACCCACTGTCCAGATGAGCCCAGGGAGCTTCAGAGAGGCTCTTGCTGAGGCACTCAGCTAAAAAGTGGCAGAGAATTCAGTTCTGGGAATTCAGGTCTGCGATCATCATTGTTCTCACTGCTCAAATAATGCATACTACTTGCAGAACATGTATACAGCTCACCAAATACTCTAACAAATTTACCTCCTTCAAAAAATACGAGCACCCCCTGAGGAAGGATGGCATTATTCACCCTGAAACCAGAGCTCAAGAGACACATTCAACACAATAAATAGTGGAGTTGAATTTAAACAAGTTAACCGGATACAGATCTCCTATTTTTTACACTAACACCATAGCACTAAAAAAAAAAAAAAAAAAAAAAAAACCACAAAAAACAAACAAAAAAAAAAACACAACCAAAAAGTCTGATTCTTACATTCTACCGTATAAACTTCTTCAAAAACTGGTATTTATTTCAGTCAATTAACAAACACATCCTTATTGTATTCCTGTCATAAGCCGTGGCTGGAACTGAAGGGGTAAAGATGTCAAGGCATAGACCCTGCACGCTATAGGTTCACAACCTTGTTGGAGTGAAAGGGACATTTGTAGAAAGGTTCAGGAACATCGTGGGAGGCAGTAAGCGTGAAGTGTCATGCTGGCTTTGGGAAATCAGGGCAGGGAAGATGTTTCATCCTGCTAATCTCTGCAGTTCGTTGTAAAACGCATTCTTCTCCCCACTAGATTGTCAATAATTTGAAGGCAAAACCTACGTCTGGACATCGGTTCTGACATCCTGTTAGCATATGGCACAGAACTGTGCCCAAAGTTGGTGCCAGTGATGGCAATATTGTTGTATAACACGAGCTGCTGTTTAAGACTCAGAGCGTAGCCACTCCTCTGCTCAAATAAATCAATAACCCTATGAATAACCCTACATGGAATAGGTCTGGGCTGTTTGGAAAGCGTCTTCACCCAAGAGGATTGCTTGAAGTGGCTATGTGACTCAGCAAAGTGGGCCACCAAATCAGAGGCTGAGACTTAGACAGGAAAGGTGGGTTGAGAAACAGCGCCAGGTAACTGGAGCTGCAGGCGGAGAGCCCCCAGCGGAACTTCTGATGAACATAGGGAAGCTCCATAATGGGACTTTGCCACCCCAGAGGGCACAGTGACCAGCGTATACCTATGCCTGCCTCAACCCTGGGAGAGCGTGAGGCAGCCTCCTGAGGGAGAAAGAGAAAGGAAAAGAAAGGAGAGAAAAGAGGCTGGCTGATCATGTGTCTCTCCCTCATTGTCCGCTCCCAGACATAAAGTAGGACCTCAAGTTGGCATAGAAGGAAAACCTTAAATGTATGAGTGGGTGGTGGTATATACCCGACTGGATACTTTCATTATTCAAATAAGACTGTTTTCATGTCTGAAGGTGACAAGAGGATATATTTAAAAATCTGAGATGACGTGGAAAAGAGACAGCTAACAGAAAGAAGAAAGCTGCTATCTGTTTATATGCTCTGGAGTCCATCCTGATGAACAAAACATGTTTACATAGAATTGACATACTACAGATAACTCAATTTTGAATCTTGCTTTATTATTTAAGGTTATAACGAGCATTTCTTACACTCAAAAAGAAATTCCATAACGATCTCATGGCTGTATAATGACCCATTCAATGAATGTGCTTCCCCAGTGATGGGTGACAGTGGGTACACTCAAACCTCTCTAAGATTGTTTCAAGTAATTTATGTTTTACACTTAGAATTGTTGCGTACACAACCATATCAGCCAATTGGAACAAGAGAAGTTGAGTTCTAATTCTTTTCTCATAGAGCACTGGATTAAGTGAGTATTACTGGTTACTCAGGGGACTGGACCTGAAAATTAGATTTTCAAGGCACTTGGGCTTCTTTCAAACAAGAGGCTGATTGTCCCACTTGAATTAACTTCAGAATGATGCTAGACAGGAAATGGAAGGAGGAGCTGGCCTGCTCAGAGCAGGGTTCTCAGCTTCTCCAATTAGATCAGCTCTAAGTTCCCACAGAAGATAACAAAGATGCTGAGGGTTTCACAGTGAACAAAACCCCGCAGTTATTTTGATTGCAGGATAGATAGGCATATGAGCTAACAAAAATCCCTTTCTCCCAAGGTCACTGAACATATTCTGCTTCATTGAGCCCCAGGACCAGCGTTATTTCATTAGCACTATAAAATAACCTTGACTGGTGAGCAAGGCAAACTCATTAAGCCATTTAGCAGGTGAAGAAACTGAGGCTCGGGACTTTTCCAAACACAATCTATTGTTGGGTAGCAGTGTCTGAGGACCAGAACCTAGGCCTTCTCTCTCCAAATTTATACACACACACACACACACACACACAGACACACACACACACACACACACACACAGAGGGTGCCAAAAAATGTATACACATTTTAAGATAACATCTTAACACTATTTGCAATATAGCAGGTCCCCCTTATCCACGGTTTCACTTTCTATGGTTGCAGTTACCCATGGTCAACAACAGTCTGAATATATTAAATGGAAAAATTCTAGAAATAAACAACTCATAAGTTTTAAATTGCGCGTCATTCTAAGCGCAGCGTGATGAAATCTCGTGAGTCTTGCTAAATCCCGCCTGGGATGTGAATCATCTGTTTTCCGGAGTCTTCACCTGGTGGTACTTAGTAGCCATCTCCATTCTGAGATCGGTGCACTGCGGCGGTATTGCAGTGCTTGTATTCGAGTGACCCTGATTTTACTTCGCCATGGCCCCAAAGCACAAGAGCAGTGATGATGGCGAGTCAGAGACTCCGTCCAGTGCTTCGTTTCAGTGAAAAGGTGAACGTTCTCAGCATAATAAGGAAATAAAAAAATCGTATGCCGAGGCGGCTAAGCTCTACGCTCAGAACAAATCTTCTATCCGTGAAACCGTGAAGAAGGAAAAATAAAGGTGTGCTAGTTTTGTGTTCGCACCTTGTACTGCAACAGTTAGGCCATGGTGTGTGATAAGGGCTGAGGTACGGAGGGAAAGGCAGAGGTGACCTGAACTGGAAGACATGGACTGAAAACGCGTTCCGACGGAGGGCAAACAGTGAACTTGGGCCAAGACTTCAGCAAGGGAGCCCCTAAAACGAGGGACACCGAACCACGGACTGCGAATGAGGGATGGTTACACAGACTCAGGAAAGGATTCGGCATCTTTTCATCTCACGGCATCACAAGAAGAAGGGTGAGTACAGCACAATATTTTGAGAGAGAGAACATATTCACATAACTTTTATTACAGTATGTGGTTATAATGGGTCTATTTTATTATTACTTATTGTGTTTCATCTCTTTCTGGGCCTAATTTATCAATTAAACTTTATCATAGTTATGTACGTATGTGGGAAAACATCGTATGTGTGGGGTTTGGTACTATCCGTGGTTGCAGAATCCACTGGGGGTCTTGGAACAAATCCCCCACAGAGAAGAGGGGAACGACTGTAATCTGGTGTATTGTGTATCGCAATGTAAAATCTTGACACTGTTTGCAGTACTCTGGGAATGGAATGGTTTGCTTGGATACTGAAAGGCCTGGCCCGTGAGGCAGTCTGATTTCACTGGTGCAGCCTGGGTTGTACCATTCTTGAAATTCTTGCATTTCAAGCCAGAGCTGTGCATTTAGCAATTAGGAAAACTCAGTGAAGTATGGCCTCGCAGAGGGAGAGAGCTCTTCTCAAAGTGCTTTTTAGAATATACAGTGTTTCCTTCCCTTGATGAATACAGTGATCTAAATGTTCCATTATTCAAACATGCGGTGAATAATAATAAGGCACTGGGTGGAACGATTGAAGAGGGGAAAGTAGTTGGAGGGATTTACAAGTCTTTTTAAACTTGTTCGGCCTCTTCTCTTGGAGAAAACAGTCCCGTGACTTGCTTTGACTCCTCTGCTGCCTGCTATTTTATTTTCTGTGCAGGTCAGGGTTGCTAAGGAATCCTGGCTGTCTCCAATGTAAGAGGTAATGGGTAACAGAATCATCAAAAATAAAGACAGGGAATAGCTGCAAGGCTATTGCCTTCGTCCTGTGGGGACAAATGCTGGATTCCACCCTATAATACGTTCCTCGTGTCGTGGAGCTGAGTCTGATTTCAGCGGTGGGTGTAACCCAAGACCTTTGCCCCCGCTTTCATTGCAAGCGGCTGTGGACAACAAAGCCCACTTGAGGACTGACAAGGAGTGCTCTTGGAACGAGTGTAATCCAAAACCCATCACCGAGTTTTATTAGAACCAGGGAAGGCGACAGGCCTATTGGTCATGACTCCAAAGAAGCTAAAGAAAACCCACAGGCTTCGGGGACTAATGCAAAACCATTGCCGGAGCCAAAGGCTCATAGCAATTTTTGTCCTTTTTGACTGACGGCAGAAGAAAGTACTAGTATTGTTGAATTTGGGCCACTTATTTTGGCTTTTTTTTTTTCTTTTCTTTTTCTTTTGGTTTTTCAACTTTTCTGAAAAATGGGATCACAAACCTCTCTAAGACAGAATGTCTTCTGGTAGCTTAAATTTGATATGCTTCATCTAAGATAGCGCCAGGTGCTTGTGAGCTCTTGGTAGAACTTAGCTTTAGTTTAGCCTGTTTCTTTCTCGGCAGCATCAACTTATTCTTATTTGTTTGTTTGTTTGTTTGTTTATTTTTAAGGACAAGACAGTCCCCTAAGAATTCATGGAAGGAGCTCTAGACTGAGTCACAAGACACAGCTGGAAACATACATAGCCTTTGCATCAGTTCTTAGGATTGTTACCCCAGGAAAAAAATCTTAACTTCTGAGCCTCAGGGATAGCTAGGGTTGTCGTAAACGATCTAATGACGCGGGACCCATCATTTCCATGTTACAGATGAGAAAAAACAATGTTCCTGAGAGAAATTCCTTACACTGTACCAAAAAGGGTTCACCGGTGGGTGCCACACTCTGCACCCCCATCACTGACTCACTGGCTGCGCTGAGTCTGCTCCACCAGAACACAGCTTCTCTGGATGGCACTGTTCACAGGGCCTTCCTCCTCCAGCTATGTGCTCTGTCAGATTCTGGACCGACAGAAACACAAACCTTTTCTTGATATTAAAACAACCTGGTTAATTCCGAACTCCAATTTGCTTTTAACTAACCTCTTCCCTCCTGTTGCTTGATCTGGTCTGGAATCACATATGCTCTCTGACCCTCCAAGGAGAAATTGTGTGATGTTTAGGATATAAGAACACTCGTAATAACAGTGTTTCCAGAAACGTGATGCTTTTTGACCCATCCGAAGTAGTCTGTCTCCCACCCATGGAGGTCTTAGAATCAGTCCAGTAGGACAGCATGTATGATACTATAATACAGTTTTTGCTTTATGTGTCTGTCAAATCAACTTGATTTTGAAATCAAAGAGGTCAGATGCTGGGTTTCCTAAATTTGTAAGTGACTTTAATTAGGTACATGGATTGATTGTAGAACATTTTTTTCCAGACCCAACCAAATACAAATTTATATGGGGTACATATACACCAAGCCACCTACACAGACTCATACTCACACTTAAAAACAACAACAACATATATGTAATGAGACCCTCCTCCATGCAAACTAATATACTAGGCCGAGAATCAGACACATCGGGTCCCTGCCTTCACAAAGCATTGTGGCTATCCGGAAAGACATGTTTGTACAGATAATGGCAAATGTACTGACTTTAATGAAGGAGTATGGTGGGTGCTCTGCGGGCATCTTTAATTAGTGTAGACAGAGATTGCTAAGGCTTTCTGGAGAGTGTACCACGTAAGCTGAAATGTAAAAGATGGTCAGGCATTCTTAGGTAAGCCGGGGTTGAGAGGAAAGTTCATTCTAAGCCGAAGTAGCCAACATGTGAAACACTCAAAGATGAGACAATCTATAGCAATTTTGTGAAGACACCAAAAGCCCAGTGTGGTTGAACTCTAGAGATAAAGTCGTCATGGGTTGTGGGGAAAGGCTGACGTGAAGGGTCAGGAATTTGGTCTTACCAAGGGTCCAGAAAAGGTTTTAGTGCATTCTAAATTTTGGAATGACAAGACAAATACGAATTTAAAAAGAACATTAATATTTCCTTGTGAAGAATGCATTTGAAGGGTACAAGAATGGATTTGAAAAGACTAGTAAGGGCGCAAATGTAATAGGGCTACATAGATGGGTGCTTTCTACTGGGATGTAGATGGTACAACAAAAGAGGATGGAGAGAAGAGGACGGATTTGCCAAGTATTTAGGGAGCATAACTCATCAGTTATTGGTGATGAGTTCCATGTGGGATGATGAAAAAATGCCATTCAAGATTAAGTTGCAAGTTTCTGGTTTTAACAGTTGTTGGATGGTAAAGAAACTACCAGTCATCCATACGGAGAACCCAGGGGAAGGAGCAACTTTGGTTGTAATGGTTATAACTATACTAGCTGGCAGGTATTGAGTATTTACTATGAACCAGGGACTCTTCTAAGTGTTTTATATACATCTACCCAATTTTCTAACAACTCTGAAGTATATACAGTTTTGCATAGTTTATATAATTCACTCATGGTCCTATAGCTGTACCTGGCAGGACTGCTATTTCAACACAGAATGTCTGATCCCAGAAACCTTGAGTTTACTTATTACTCTGTTTTGAGGGTCCAGGTGGAAAGGTTGACTAGAAAGCAGAACGCATAGTTCTGAAGCTCAAAGTCTGAGCTAGAGATATAGGGGCACTGTGTTAGTCATGCTAGGCTGTAAGATCTCAGGGGCTCAACACGATAAATGTTTCTTTCTTTCTTCACACAGCCAATGAAGTGCTGTGCATCATTTCTACCGAAATTACGGTGGCCAGGACATTTCATATGGCCCCAACTGGCCAATTACATTTAGCTCTGTGCACATGAGGAGAATGAATAGATTTTACACAAACAGCGATGGTGATTGAACCCATAGGAGTGAATAGACTCACCTAGTGAATGACTATAGAATTAGAAAATGGCCTATGTCAGATAATCTGACGAGCTCTCTCTGATGACGGTAATGATTAATAAGAGCCAAAACTTCTAGAGCACTTACTGTGTTCCAGGCACATTTACATATATTACTTCATGCACTTTCTGCAAAAGCTCTCTGTATAATGCTATTATATATTTTTATGTATATAAAGAAACAAAGCTACAGAGATAGTAAATAACTCTCTCTAGGTCATAGAGCTCATAAGTGGCAGAACAAGAATTTGAATGCAGGTGGCCTGGTTCCAGAGTCTGTGAGTTTCACCTGTGTCATATGCTACATAATGACTAACTTCAAATACTTGAAAATTGTTGCATTAATATGTAAGTATGTTTGGTATGGGTCCCCAAGGAATAGGACTATAACTAACAAATGGAATTTAAATGGTGGTAGAATTCAGTCCAGAAGAAGCTAGCTATTTCTAATGGCGCTATCTGAAAGGAAGCAAATTGCATCCTGACACAGTGGGATCAGTGGAGGTACTCAAGCCTAAGGACAAACTCCTGGCAAGGATACCAGGGAGAGGATTCAAACATCCAATGAGTGCTTGAGAAAGATAACATTTCTGGTCGCCTCCAACCTACGGGAGTTAGGAAAAATTTTAAGTACCTATTGGCCAATTTCTCCCCATGAATGTATAATCCTTGCAGCAGTTTAAGTTCCGAAGTAGCTACTTAAAGTAAATTTCACTGCCTGCATCTTCTAAGTATCGGACTGACCTGTTAAAGGAGGATATACTAGAGGAAACATAAAAGGAATCAGCCCCTGCCCTTGAAATGCTTAGAGTTTACTTAGACAAGACATATACCCTTGGGTGTCGTTCTTGTGAATCACCAGAGAGCAATCAGTCCCTTTAGAATTTAGCCTGGAAGGGACTGAGAAGTGATTCATAGATGGCAGAGGGACGTCAAGGTTGGTTCAGGTGTGTCGTCTCTCTGTTCAAAGTGCTCTTTGCCTTCTGTGATCAAGGTAGCTCCATAACTTTAGCATGCATCCAAATCCCATGGAGAGCTTGTGAACCCAACTTCAGCTTTTGATTCAGTAGGTTTGGCTTGGGGCTCACAAAGCTGCATTTCTAACACGTTCCCAGATGATGCTGATGCTGGCCAGGTGATCACACGTTGGGCACCACTCCTCTAGAATAAGACTTATTGCTCAATACCATTAATCCTCTGCTTACGTGTAGCTCTCCTGCAGACGGGGAACTCTTGGAGCAAGGACAGTCTGGTTTGTCTCTGTATTCCCAGTGTCTAACCTACTTTTGGTGCCTCGATAAATTTGTGTTGAGTACATAATTTGAAAGAAATGTGTGTTTTTCTCGAAGTACAAAGGGGGAAAGAAACTATCCATGGGAGTCAGTTGGGGGAGGAATCCTACGGTCTTTTCTCCCACAGATTTGGAAATGTGATGCATGCAGGGAGTTGTCTCAGCTGAAAAGCAACCTTACTCACACAAACACCCCATTTTATAACGATGCACACAGGACTCCAGTCTTCCAAGGAGCATCAATCTTTTCTTCTCCCCTCTCTTTCTCATCATCTTCCTTCCTTTTCTGATGGTCACAGCTACTCTGTGGAAAGAAAATTCTCTTTCTTGTGCACTGAATATAGTTTTCCTCCTCCTGTAGTACATTCCCTTTGGACTGTCTTTGGCTGAATTTTGCAGTCTTCACTGAAGAGGGAACCCTTTCCCACTGTTCTCTGAGAAAGCAGCTCCTTTGAAGTCACAGCTGGCTGGACTAAACTCATTTCCTCTATCCACAATGTGCGTCTGATGCAATGTTGGCTGATGCTCCCTCTTGCCGACTCCCGCTATTGAAACAGACCCAAGTTCAATGTTTAATGTGAGTGTTTGGCTTGGCTTAAATTTGGCCAAATCATCTGTACTTTGTTTCATTTGAAAGTTCTCTCTCTCTCTCTCTCTCTTTCTCTCTCTCTCTCTCTCTCTCTCCCTCCCTCCCTCCTCCCTCCCCAACTCCTAGTTCATTCCAGATGTTTTTGATTTGTCCTTTTGTGGTTTACCCCACCCAGTTCCTAAATCAGTAAATCATTTTCATGCTTCTTCCAAAATCTAAGGAAAGTGCTCAATTAGAGAGAGCAACTGATTATAGGTTTCCTAGAGCTTACACTTAGGGCTGGCTGCTCCCCTCAGGAAATACCTTTGAAAGGTAGGAGAAAATGTCTTATGATTGAGAATATTTGAATTTGATTTTTAATTTCTTAGCATGTGGAATGAGAGAGTAGACTGATGTTGATGGGCTAATATTACAAATACCCAAACACATCCCCCCCTTTAAGGCCCATTTTAATTGCAATTCTTATTTGAAGCCATTTTGTTTCTCACGTACAGATGGACATTCCCATTCTGTGACCTCGTATGTGAAGGATAAAGCACAGTAATGGAAAATACGCACAGCCTTTCCCCCTCTACCATCATCTCTTGCCCTTCTCAGCGTGTTGACTGGTGATAGGGGTCAGGGTAGAAAGGGTGAAAAAGGGAGAAGTATTTGCCATATTATTATTATGAAGCGAAAAGAACTTCTTGAAGGAAACCATAGATCGGATAGGGTAGCAAGAGACTTTAGAGAGAAAAGTCAATAAACTCCCTGAGTTTAGGAAGAGAGTTTTGGATGTTTTTGAGACGAGAGATTGAAGGCAGCTTATTTTATGAGATTAGAAGAGACATGAGGAAGATTCAAATTTTTTTTTGCTGTGTGTTATGAATGAATTTCTCTTTGGTGCCTTTTTAAATGACTTTAGTCAACTAACAGTTAAGTCTCTTGAAGATTTTTCTTTTTTTTTGCGGGGGGGGGCGGGAAGAGATCTGGGTTTTCTTTTGAATTTGACACTAAGATGAGACTGACTATTCAGATGACACCTATACAATTTTGTGCTACTTATTTTGTTATTGCATCCTCCATCTGTCTGCATTATTTTCTGACACCAAGATACAGTAGATGAAAAATGACCTTTGGTGCCACAAGTTGGGGCAGCATATGTGGGGTGGACTGTGTTTGGGAGAATGAGGTGTGATGGACCCTCCCTTCCTTCCTCCTTCCCTCCCTTCTGCCCTTCCTTCCTTCTTTCCTTGTTTCCTTCCTTCCTTCCTTCCTTCCTTCCTTCCTTCCTTCCTTCCTTCCTTCCTTCCTTCCTTCCTTCCTTCCCTACTACCTGTTCACCTATCATCTTTAGCTTAAGTTGACAACCTATCATGGGTTGAATGCAGGAAGAGGAATGAGGATAGAGGGGAGAAAATTCTTAGTTGGCCAGTTGTCAGTTTGCTTCTTGTTAATTGCGCCTGGCTGATGGGTTCAACTAACACTTTTTCTGAGAGGCATCTCCATGGCTCCCTTGATGGACTTCTCTAGCGGGACTCCAGGAACTTGGGCAATGCCTTTACTTTTGGTCAGTGTGGTCCTGATTCACGCCCAGTGCATATTTCTGGCAATCCACTCCACAGTACTCTATGGGTCCCCTTGCCCTCTGGGGGAAGCCCCCTTTGGTAGGATCTCTATTTAAATGGCTAATCTTACCAGTGAGATTTCACATCAGAAGACTACATTTCACATAGAGAGGAGTACAGTGATTTCCCAAACCTTTCCTCTACTCTGCTTCTGCAGTCCATTTCACCCAGCCTCTTGTCTTTATTTTTTGGGCATATGCCACTCACCAGGCCATTGCAGTCCCCCAAATCAAGGGGACACAGAGCATTCTCTTCAGTAGTCCTGTTGAAGACCCTTTCTTGAAGTTTAAGGTAAATAGTGAAGAAGGAAGAGAGGGGTATCATCGTAGCATAGCGTTTTTTCCAAGTAAATAATTTTCACTAAAATATTCCTCTTAATCTCTATTCTTTTGACAACTTTTTATTTTCTTTGTGGGTTTCAGATCCATATGACTCTCAGAATTACTTTGGAATTTCTGTAAGTGGTATAGCTTGCCATCTTCGAATTTCTCATCTATTTTATCTTGCTGCCTCCGTTGAAATGTCCAGGTTTACATCCTGTTACACGCTCAGGTGTCACCATGTTCCTGTTTTACTGCCGCCAAATGAAATCTAAATTTCTTGAGAACTCCTGTGATGATGACTTTCGTCAAGTCCATGATATACCTCATATGGCCATATTCACGTAGTAGATCTGTAAGAAAACGGTTTTCATTGCATCAAATTCCTTAGGTTTGTCCTAATTAGCGCATACATAGAGATGTGGTTTGGTTGAGTGTTCTATAAATACTTGCTGAATTAAAGAAAATGAGCTACCGTGAGCTCCAACTGTGCTACTAATTGGCTGTGCTAACTCAGATGACGCATCACCTCAAAAGACAATTTCTTATTTATCCAGGGAGATTTTGTTATCACCTCTAAGCCCCCTTAGCTTTCAAAGCCTCACAATTTTGTCATTCTACATATGGAATTTTCTTATTCTAGTAGTTTCACACGTGTACCTTCTCTGGTCAAGGAGATGGCAAGGGGAAGGTGGGTGGGCGCCATGTTTCTTATGTGTTTATAGCTATTAGAGTTAAAAAAATTGGTTTCACATCCCAATTTCTAGAGAGAGCCCACGCATTCTGGATAGAAGAGGATAAGATGGATCAAGCGCAATGCCAAAGATACTGCTTTCTAATTGTTAGAGTGTTGGGTGATTACAAATACGTCAAAAGCCATAATGTGTCACTAGTGTGGTTTTTTTGGAGTCTGCTTTTTGGTTTCTCATCTGGAGATTATAGCCTTTGTGAATTTGTACAGATATATAGACAAGGTAGATTCTACAGGATTTGGTCAATGACAAGTCCCTTATAGAATTGCCATCCATAAAAGCTCAAATGAGGGAGCGATCACTCCACCTGTGGGGTTCAGGGAAGCTTTCACAGGAGAGAGGAACTTAGCTGAGTCTTCGAAAATGATTAAGCATTTATGAGGCACAAAGAGTAGGAAGAAAGATGATCTTAGGTAGAAGAAGAAGGAAACATTAATCACCTCCTTTCTACTATGGGATCTGTAATAACTAAGAAAAAGATAAAGGTCAGAGGTCCAAATATCAGCTTTAGCAATATATAGTAACAGTAAAAATGTACTTATCTTAGCATGTAGTAATTCTCCTCTCAGATACAGACCCTAGAGAAACTATCACATGTGTATACATAGAAACTTATCACAGAATATTCGTAGTAGTGTGTCTATCGTAGTAAAATATGAGAAACCACCTAAATATCCATCACCATATACAGAGGGTGCCAAAATCATGTATACACATTTTAAGAAAGGACAACTGTATTAAAATTGTAATACTTAATATATACTGATAACAAAAGATGAATATAAGTCATGTTTGATTTCTGCAATCACAAGAGGTACTCAAAGTGGTTACCATCAGTGTCCAGACACTTCTGATGACGGTGAACTACTGCTTGAGCAACGTTGACCAAAGTGTCCACTTGTATACATTTCTTGGCACCTCTGGTATATATAGTATATCAATCCACGGATATTCTATGGTCAGTTAAGAAAATGTGCTAGCAATACATCTACCAACATAAGTAAACCCTGACAACATAATATTGAGTAAAATATTTTATTCAAGTTAAAAAAGGATCTATGTCAATATACTATTCATACACATATATAAATTATATAAATAAGTAAAACACATTTACTGTTAGCGAATACATAAAGAATACCTAAGTATTATAAATATGAGAACATGCAGGCGAATGATCAAGTTTAGTGGTGGTTCTCTCTGTGATAGGAAGTGTGTGGGAAAAGAATGGGAACAAGAAAGAATATTTAAAGAATTGCAATTGTCTGGATAGTGTTTTAGCTCTCGAGCCAAGGAGTGTTTTTTTTTGTAGTATTCTTTAGCATTATCTGAACTCGTTGGATGTCTGGAATGTATGTTCCATGCATACACACACATAATCTTTTTTGTAAGCTTTATTACTGGCAAATGCTCATTAGGATATATGGCTTAGAACAAAGAACAAAATGGGCTTCCAGTGCTTCCTCCTGAATTGACTTTTTCCACCTGGCATAAGGCAGAGAATCCATGCTCCAGTGACCTTGTCTCTGAGAAAAGAGGCTGAGCTCCTTGTTCCCCTGTTCCATTTATTAGACAAATCTTCTTTGGGCAGAGACATGAGTGAGAAATAAAGAGAAGGGCACAGTGTTTCCTCTGTATTTCTAAGAGGGCCAGAGTTTCTATTATGTGGCTCATCCCCTCCCATTTTAATAACTGGAATTCTCAGTTTTCACTTGTGTCATCTGACTTCAACAAAAATTTTGTTACTATCAAAATGCATCCACATTATCCATAGCTACTCTACTTCTGTAAACTATGGCTTTGCTTAATGTAATCAGACTTCTAAAGCATTCCATGATTCTTATTTGGATAGAGACAGCAAATACCCTTTGAGTGACCATCATGTGAAGCCTTTTGCAACGTCCAGAACTTATGATGACCCGCTCTGCTACCCTGAACAAGCACCCTCTACTGCAAACAGACTGAGAGAGAGTAGACCCTGATTAGATTGCCCCTGGTGGGTCTGGGTAATCAGTGTACCACAACGTCCAAGAGAAAGACTGATGGAGAATCAAGAAAAACCTGGCAAGTTTTAAATTCTTTCAGGCATTGCTTCCACATAAGTTTTTCAATACAAAGCATATTTCCTCCAATTATGATACTTGGAGATGACATTGGGAGTCTCTACGTGAAAAAAAATGTCCAGGATGGCTGGGCGCTGGGGAGGAGGGGTGTTGGGAGCTGGAAGCTTGTTTCCAGAATGTGGTTCTGCTAGGTTCCAATGTCAAGAGCACAGAACCAGTTAACAGTTAAGAATAAGCTGTTGATGGAAATCAGAAGTGAACTGCCATAGTTACCAGTGTGTCTCTTCATCAGGTCCCTAAGTGCAGTGACAAGGGTTGGGGTCAGGGATCATTCCCATTCCTCCGTCTCCAAAATTCTCAGAAGGAGGGACAAATCAGGATGGCAAGATAAATGATCAAACAGTTGTGTACATTAGGAAACATCAGTTTTAGTTCCATTTGATTTGTGACAGGTTAAATTCATAAAGTTTTCATCAAGATCGATTAAGAAAAGAAGATACCATGTGCTTTGTTGTGGAAAAAGCTACCATGAGTAATCTAAGTCCTCTATAAGCCCTTTCCCAAATATTTCCATCTAGAAGCAATGCTAAGGAGACCAACCCATTAGATCACAAGAGAAATGTCACAGAAGCTGGGAGTTACACAGCGAGGGCTCTAATTTGGGTCCCTAACCAAAAAGCTTTTTGACTTTATGAAAAAGTTTGCTAACTGTTTGTAAGACTTCCTCGTGCTGCTGCTCTTATAGGTGTTTAATGAGATAATGTGTGTACATAAGTAAGGGTAGCATAGCTCGCTCCCGAATGGGCTTCATCACTTCCCCATAAATGGGGTTCCTAGACTTCAAAGCTGAGTCAAATTCCCCAGTCACCCAGCACTGTCTGAGAATTCTAGTCACATGTACTCAGACAGGCCTTTCTCATGCTGTTTCTGTATTTCTGGTGCCAGTCTTGACTAGGAGCCAGTGGGAAAATCATTACAATATTTCAGAAATGCTTATTCAGTTTTACTTTTCTTCTAGCGGTGGGTGGACTTGGGTTCTGCCTCTGAACACATCTGCCACGAATTTGCATGCGTCATGAAAACGAGTCTTTGTTAAAAAGTTTTGGTTGCGTTTAAATTTTTTATTTCAAAATATTTTGTTGTGGTCGGGTTACACGCTTTCCTAAGAGGAACTCCCTTATGAAAAAAGAGATCACCCAAAGTGGGTGGCTGCCGAGAGAAAGAGCAGTAGGAGTAACACCCCCTGTACACACAATTCTAGCACTAGCCAGCTGCTGGGAGGAAAGGGTCAATTATCATGTAAACAAAATGTTTGTTGGGGTGTCGATACCTATACAAATCTTAAGTGTCCGAATCAATGGAGTTTTACCTATGTAGGTACATATACATATTTTTAGAATAATGTCAACATCCCGGGGACGTTGTTCTTCATGCTCTTTCCTACGTTGTTCATACCTTTACTGTTCCTCCCCCTTCTCAAAATCAAGTAACCACTATTCTGACTTGTATCACCCCAGTTTACTTTCTCCCATTCTTAAATTTCATATAATTGAATTATACAGTGTATAGTCTTTTGTGTCTAGGTTCTCTCACTCATTCCTTGCTATGTCTGTGAGGTTTAACTGTGGTATTGCTTGCAGCAGATGTTCTCATACTGTTGTATCGCTTTCCACTTTATGAATATTCTGCAATTTATTGGTGCATTCTACTGTAGATAGACATTTGGGTTGTTCTAGTTTTTAGCTACTATGTATAAAACTGCTATGAAATTCTTACCCTTATTGTTTGGTAGACAAATATACTTGTTTATCTATGTCAGGGAATGGAATTGCAGGACCCTAGGGTAGACATGTATTTAGCTTTAAAAGTGGATAGTTTCAAAAGGTTTTCCAAAGTGGTGATTGTCATGTAAGAGAAAAAGTAGCTTTTTTTTCAGAGAGGGAGAGAGAGACAGAGAGACACTATACTTCTATAGCACACACATGAAACACATCATTTCTCCGATTTCCCTCTGTGTACAGTGGAGAAGGAAAAGCACCCAAGGGAGGACAGTGAGTCTCTCCCTTTCCTCCCTTCACTGCTTCTCCCAGCTTACTGCCTCTTGGTGAAGAGACAGATCACAGCCTACAGATGAGATGAAGATGTCAAGTGAAATCACAGAAAGAAACTGACAATCACTTTCATGTTTCAATATGGAATCAAACAATAGAAAAAGTCAGAAGTTCAGGAGGAAAAAGCTTCTAAAACTGTATCACAAAAGTGATAACCAACATTACAGTTTACTGTGATGAATTTTTGGTTGCCTTGTAAAAGGAAAAACGGCTTCAGTGGCCTCTCTTTAGGAACCAGGCTACCTATTACCGTGATACTAGGAATTCCTATATTGTTAATTATTCACATATGTTCTTGTTCAAGGCTTGATGAGTTTATGTCATGAATATTTACATGTGGCAGTCCCTCCCCGTTGTTCCACATTTTTCTTAGGATCAGTTATATGAGCACATTGTGTGCTTCAAGCTTTAGAAGGCATCTAACTATTGAATGGGGGCTTTGGGGCATTTTTAATTATTTGGTTCTATGCCCAAGTTAAGTGGGGATCTGGCAACAACCTGGATTGTGATCAATGCAAGCAAATCAGACAGATAATTCAGGTCCCTACAGGAAAAGCAACATTAAACATTTTGTAACGTGAACTCAGGCGTGTCATTCTCCATTTCTCAAACTCAGCCTCTTCATCTAGTATGAGTGGCAGTTAGAGGAGATAATCTCTAAAAGCATCTGCCAGCTCTAATGTTCGATGACTTTATAATTTTCATGTGGCAATTTGATTATCTTACCAGTGGATCGTAGGGACCCGCATCCTCAGTATTTATCAAAGGAAGCTAATCAGTTCAATTAAATAAATATTGAATGACCACTCTTGGGCTGACATTGTTCAAAGACGTCAATAAGAAGTTGTTGGATAAATGAATAAATAAATGAATGCATAGATGACGAAGGCACTTAGTATAAAACCAGACAAATCTCTTTGAAAAACCATAATTCGTGTACATTGCTGAATGCAATGATTATGATAAAAATGTAACCAGAAAGTGAGTGCCAGCAAATGTTTGAATAACTTTCCTAAAATATCAGATGCCATCTGATTACAGTCATTATTGTCATATAATGAGAAAGAACCCCAGGCCAGAAGGTATGAGAACACATCATGACCTGTCACGTACCAGATTGGTGACACTGCGAAAAATCACATACTGTCTTTGAACCATCAAGGACTTCGTTGAACTCCATAGTTTGACCATCAAGAGCACTATTTCTTAGTGTCAATCTAAGAGTTAATGAGATTGTGACAATCAGGTTACTTTAAGAATTGAAAAGAATTATCCATGTTTATTGTTGTTATTAATAATTACCATGATGCAGAAATACAGGAGAATTAATGCTTACTCAGTACTGGAAGTCATCAGAGAAGGCTTGACAAAAGTGACGTTTGGCCTACTAGCCACATTTTCAGTCCATTCCATTTTCCAGTATGACTCACGCACAAATTCAGGAGTTCAACCCAAATTAAGCATGTATTATATGGCAGAACTCTGCTAGGTTTTAAAGATGCACAAGTACCAATATGTGTTTTCTTTTTTTTAAAGATTTGTTTTGGGGGGGAGGGGAACAGGACTTTATTGGGGAACAGTGTGTGCTTCCAGGACTTTTTTTTTCCAAGTCAAGTTGTTGTCCTTTCAATCTTAGTTGTGGAGGGTGCCGTTCAGCTACAAGTTGTTGTCCTTCCAGTCTAAGCCGTGGAGGGCGCAGCTCAGCTCCAGGTCCAGTTGCCTTTCCTAGTTGCAGGGGGCGCAGCCCACCATCCCTTGCGGGAGTCAAACCAGCAACCTTGTGGTTGAGAGGACGCGCTCCAACCAACTGAGCCATCCGGGAGCTCAGCGGCAGCTCAGCTCAAGGTGCCGTGTTCAATCTTAGTTGCAGGGGGCAGAGCCCACCATCCCTTGTGGAACTCGAGGAATCGAACTGGCAACCCTATGGCAGCTGGGTTATATTTGAAGGGACTTTTAACAGCAAATAGCAAATGTCTCAGACATTTCAAGTGTGAGAAATGCTGTTGACCTATATTATTGTTGACTTTCTTTTCAACCAGATAATCTTTGGCTATGATTTTATAAACTGTGTCTGTATAGTGGAAAAGCTACTGATGAAATTCTAAAAAGAAGCTCGTAAACAATAGCTCGTTGGCACTTGTGTTGTAGACACCCTGAGATTAAAAGCCACTACCAGCCTCTATAACCTGGCATGGATTTATAGTGTCTCACAACACCTGTTGATGGTTTTCCCTCCTAATTCCTATGATTTTAGAATCTTATTATGGATATAATTTTAGAAGTACCTCTTCCCTTCCTTCTCAGGGTGCGCTGGGTGTCAGGTGGAAGAATACACACTGGATCCCAATTACACTGAACCCAGACGACGTCACAGGGTCAAGGTTCCAGGCAGACCTGGATGCAGATGCTGGGCACCCCACTATCTCTTTGTATGACCTAAAGAAATTAATTTTTATGACTCATAATGGTGCACCTTTAAGACAGGGTCAGTAGTACATGGGTCAGGAGTAGTTGTCAGGATTTAGTGAAATGCTGGGGTAAAGCAGGGTGTATAATAGGAGCTCCTTCAGTGTTAGTATTCTTTATCTTCCCTATTGTATTTGGAGTAAAAGAAGTTTGGATTTCGTGTTCCCCTTCCACTAGTTTCAGGAAAGTCTTCATTTTTATTAAACATAAAAGCTGGAAAACACGTGCCCATTCTCTTCTCCCTTTTCACCAATATGTGTGTGTCAAGGTCAAAGTAATAAGGAAGAAACGAGAGTGCTGACAATTCTAATGTTGTCAGGTAGGGTCTCTGGGTTTTCCTGTGAGCCAGAACTCATTATTGAGTTCTATACTTTATGAAGATATCTGTCCATAAAATTAGATCAGTGTGTCCCAAAAATGTGCCCATGATTGGGAGATTCAAGAACTTTTATAAGATTCTTCTCTAACCATTAGAGTTGTGCTGTGATAAAATGGGCTGCCACGAGAGCCAGTGGATTTTCTAACACTGATGGGTAAACAGATATTGACTATTGATTGTTTCATTCATTCATTCATTCATTCATTCATTCATTCATTCATTCATTCACCAAACACCTATTGAATCCCTACTACATGCCAGACACCTACTAGGTGCCAGACACTGTTAGGAGGAAAGGTTGGGACTACACACCTGGTCTCACATATGGCCAGACTGAGAAGTGGATAAGACTCATAGGCAATAACTTGATATTCCTTCAACTAAAAAGACTTTTTAAAATATTTCCTTAGTAAGCTGGGGAGAAGCTTAACTTTCTATAGACAAAACTTTTACAACATTTAATGTTCAAAATAAGAGACTCTTACATATTCTGGATATAGAATATTTTTATTTATGTAAAAATCGTTTAGGAATTATAATTTTCTGAGCCAGACAACTTCTTGGTGTTGATGTTAAAGAGTTTACATTGTAGATACTTGGATGAAGACGCATGTCTTCGTTAATTGAACGAAGTTTTGTGTTATTTCGTTTGGGGATTAGAGATGATTTTTCTGACACCAGATAGTGCTCCCTTGGTTGGCCACCGGGTTGGTGGTGAGGCCAACGCTACACATTGCAGTTTACAGAGGACGGCAATAAAAACGTTCAGCAGAGAGAGACTGAGGCTGGCGAGGAGTGTTTTGTATTTCTACCCAGGTATGTCCTCTACCTCTAAGGTAATTCTGGTGTGCTGCTGCTTTGATTTATAATTCCTATAGATGACAGACCCCAAGAAGCTTCCTAGTTGGCTCATCCCTTTATCCAACTTTGCCTCTTGTTCCCAAGTCATCTAATGAATCATAAAAAAAGGGCATAAATGCAGATAATTACAACCTTTGTGGTCAATGTTGTGTTAATTATTGCTGCATGGTACCTAGCCACGATTGAGAAGAAACGAGGTAAGCCCAAAGAGAGGTCGGTTTGGTTACCAAGGCTCTATGGCAGCTGGGTTATATTTGAAGGGACTTTTAACAGCAAATAGCAAATGTCTCAGACATTTCAAGTGTGAGAAATGCTGTTGACCTATATTATTGTTGACTTTCTTTTCAACCAGATAATCTTTGGCTATGATTTTATAAACTGTGTCTGTATAGTGGAAAAGCTACTGATGAAATTCTAAAAAGAAGTCATTTACTGCTTTTCTTCAGAGAATCTATTGATTTTTTTTTTTTTTTTAAGGGGGAGCCATATTCTGCCACTTGAAATGTAATAGCTATTTTCTCCAGGGTGTTGTTAAAGTTCAGAATAAGATTCACTTGGATTTTTCTGTCTGATAATATCTGTAATTAGATTATGTGAGACTGCTTCCCCGACTCTCACATACCTAGCTGACTTAGCCTGTGATGAGTACAGAAAATTCTAGATACCCAACATACCTAGAAAGACAGAGAATGTCCTCGTCGAAATAGAATGTCTTTGTGTCAGCTCTCCAAGTATCTCTTTTCAAATGAGTCAAGGAAACGTCACTGAGCGTTTGTACTGTGCCTCCCATTATGACCAATACAGTAGGAGATAATCTCTCACCTCAAACTCACTTCCCCTCCACCAATCCTCTCTCAGCCATGGTACCTCCTCCCACAGAGTCCCCTGCGTCGTCGGAAATCTTGGGTGCACTCTTCACACACCTTCACTGCTCCCTGTCTTTCACTTCCTGTCTGGGCTGCCTATAATACCTGTCTACATGTTTTGATTAATACTGCACTACCCTCGTGCTGCCTTCATCTCTCATTTAGATTACTGCAACTATTGATTTTTAAATTCAAACATAAAATCATAAAAAAATTGAATTATCGAAAAATTTAAACATACAGAAAATTGTAGTGTCATATAACCCATGCACTTCTCACCTTGTTACTAACACATCTTAACATTTATACATGTTTCAGACTTTGAGAAAACAACATAGAAATAGAGTGGAAATTTAGTATCGCTTTTCATTTCCTTTCCCCTCCGTCCTTCCTTCATCAGAGTCAAGACGCCATATAGTTGATGTGTGTTTTTTCAGTTTGTGCTGTTAAAGATATTTATTATTCATGCATATATTTATAAATAGCATATTTCGTGTCTTAAAATATACAAATATGATATCAAACTGTGAACACCATTTTACAATATACCACTTGTATTTTTCTTTTATCTACAGTTTCAGTTGATACATATAGATCTATTGTTCTCCTTGTAATAGCTATTGTAGTCCATTTCAAAAGCCACGAGGTATATATGTTTCTCTACTGATGGACTTTTAAATTACTTTTCTTTGTTGCTGCGACAGTGCGACAGTGAACGTTTTTCTATATATCACCTTTGGTATATGTATGAGAATTTCTCTAGAGTGTATCCCTAACTGTGGAATGTCTGAATTATCAACATATGCATTTTCAGCTTTACCAACTTTGTTCTTTGTCTTGGTAGAAATATATATATATATTACACACATACACATCCACACACACACAAAATGAGAGAGAAAAAGAGATTGGAGATTGATTTTAAGGAACTGGCTCATGTGATTGTGCCACTGGCAAATCTGAAATACAGAGGGCAAGCTGGTAGTTTGAAGCTTCATTCTGGTACGAGTTGATATTGTAATCCTGAGTTCAAAGGCTAGAAACTCGGGCAGAATTTCTATGTTCCAGTCTGGAGGCAAAATTTCTTCTTCCTCAGGAAAAGTCAGTCTCTTAAACCTTGAGTTGATCAGGTGGCACCCACCCACATTATGGGTGGAAATCTGCTTTACTCAAAGTCTACTGATGCAAATGTTAATCACATCTAAAAATGCTCACAATGTTTAGACAGTGTTTAACCAAACAACCAGGCAACAGAATTTAACCAAGTTAACCCATAAAATTAACCACCACAAGATTCTTTGCTGTTTTCTTCTGTTTTATTTGTTCTTTTCTTTCTTTTGAAAAATTATATAACTTTATTTAAAAGAAGAACTACAGGTATTTGTAGAATAAAGTTCATAATTATTGTTTTTTTATAAGTACGGTAAGCATCCTTTAATGGATATTTACATACTGCTTTCAATCCAAGTGCATAGGGAGACATACGGATTTACTTAAAGGTTTAATTTTCAAAAACAAAAATAAAGCAAACAAAAAGGGAATAAAACAAAATAAAGATTAAATAAGATTTTGCATATCAAAACCAAGTGAGATTATTTAGGAATTCCAGAGTCCCTGGTCACAGAAGCCAAAAATCAACCTTTCTACTACATAACAATTATTTTTGTTAAAACCAAGGACCTCATTTGAATAAGACTTTCCTAAAGAGACTAATACTAGAGACTTTATGATTTCTTATTCATTAAACAAATAATTTATCCTAATTTATTGAAAAGTGAACATGTTTATTCTTTTATAATGGGTTTAAAGGCATTCTTTAAATATTTTGAATACTAATCCTTTATTTGTTTTCTAGGTTTCAAATATTGTCTCTCAGTGCTTCGCTTGTATTAACATTTGCTTATGGTAATTTCTCATTGAAAAATTTTAAATTTTGTTCCTTTGTTGCTTTCAGTTTTATATCCCACACATCAGTGAAAACATATGGTTCTCAACCTTTTCTGTGTAACTTATTTTGCTTAGCGTAATAATCTCAAGGTCCGTAGTGTTCCATTGTGCATATATACCCCAGTAAATTTTAATTAAAAACATTTTTTTGATGTAGTCAAGTTTATCAGTGTTTTCTTTTGAGTTGTACTTTTCATGTTTGTTTGGAAAATCCTTTCCTCTTTCAATATCATATAGCAATTATGCTAAATTTTCTTACGTTATGTTTTAAAAAAATACTTTTCGTAATTGGGTCTTGAATCCACTTAGAGTTTATTTTTATGTGTGTGTGAAGACAAGGTAAAATTATATACCTAGATATTCAGTATGCTTTGAAGAAAACAATACTTTAGCGCAGTTTTAGATTTACAGAAATTGTTAATGTGGTTACAGAGAGTTCTCCTAGCTTGTACTCAGTTTCCTCTTTCAGTCACATTTTACATGAGCCTGGTACATTTGCGACAATTAATGAACCAATCGTGACACATTATTATTTCACTGAAGTCCATGCTTTATTCAGTTTTCCTTAGTTTTTACTTAATGTCCTTTGTTTACAAGTCATATAGTAAGTGGGTGTTTTGCAAATATTTTCTCTTGGTCAGTGGCTTGTCTTTTCACATTTTCTCTTACCTCTGTGTCTTTACATCTGCTCACACTTCTATCTGGAATGGCGTCTTAGTTCAGGCTGCTGTAACAGAATACCATAGACTGAGTAGCCTAAACAACACACATGTATTTCTCACTGTTCTGGAGGCTGGCAGCCTCACCATCAGGGTGCCAGTATGGCGGGGTTCTTGGTGTGAGCCGTCTTCCTGGTTTACCGAGAGCCGCTGTATTGCTATGTCCTCACATGGAGGACAGCCAGCAGTGAAGCCAGCTCTAAGCTCTCCTGTCTCTTCTCATCAGGGCTCTCATCCCAGTCATGGGGGCCCCACCTCCCAAAGGCCCCACTGTCACACTGAGGATTAGGATTTCAACATAGACATTTGGGGGGGGACACAAACACGCCATCCATGACAAATGGTGTTGCCTCACTAAACTCTTACCTAAAACCATCGGATTTATGCTTAGGTGTTGCTCTCTCTATAAAGCCTTTCCAGGCTTCCCTAGATCATGCTAGTTTGCTCTCCTTTCTGCCACTGGGGTTATTCATACCGAGGCATCGATCAGTCTGCAGTATTGTTCATTTACTTATTCTTCTTCTCCATGAGAAACTTCTGCTATTTAGAGGTGGGGACTGAGCCTTGCTCCCCTTGTAGCTCTGGTGTTCAGTATAGTATTTGGCACATAATAGATGCTCCTCAGTTGTTGGGTGAATGGATTGTTATACAAATGGTTCTTTCTCTGAGAAGATAAACAGAATTCATTTGGATCGGTCAAAGAACAACTGAACTTGAGCTTGTGTGATATTGACTCTCTTGGCAAAGGGATTTAGAAGAGGCTGAAGTTAAGTCTGAGGTTACCATCAGCACGAATATTGGGGGTGGGGTGAACTTGAGTGAGAGATTTTGGCAAATTTGTATGTGTAAAATAACCAAGAATCTGGTTTAGAACAGCAACTTGAAAATAGAAAGGAAACGGAGAAGTGTAGCAGCATTTTACAAGAAACAGCTGGACCTAATGACAGATTTGGTTCAGTGAAAAAGAAAAAAAAAACAAAACAAGATAAAGTAATAATGCTGGTATTATCTAGTGCTTGCCCAAATGTTATCAAACATAAACCTCTCACATTGCTGGTGGGAACAGAAATGCTACCAACTTTCCACAAAATACTTGAGCATTATTTCTCAAAAGCTTTCACATTTTAATACCATTTGACCCACTATTTATATTTCTAGGAATGCATCCCAAGGAAATAATCAGAAATGGGAATAAATATTTATGAACCAATATGTGCATTATTTATGAAAGCAAGAAACTGGAAACCACCTAAAAATCCAGTACTATAAAAATGATTATGTGTAAATTATGATATATACTCATGTGAAGGAATAGAATACAGCCATTAACAAATTGTAATCATAATGTGTGTTCATGATAATGAAAATACTTATAGTAGGTTAAGGTACATTTTAAAATTATACTATCTCAATTATGTAGAGAAAAATGCTTAGTACAAGGCTGAAAAAAAGTCTAAAATATTAATGATGGTTGCTTCTGGGTAGAGAGGTGATTTTCTTTGCTGCTTCACTGAATATGTCTGTAATTTCTAAATTTTTTTTACCTTAAGTATTAGCTTGATAACCCAGAGGGGATTTAAAAATCATTTTTAATAGTGTATTTTGGAAGTAGAGTCATTTTTACTCTCAAATCCAAATGCTCCCTCCTCCATAAAATCTCATGTCCTGTAAATTAAAAAAAATAACAACCCCTCCTCTTATACTTTCAGTCACTTGTTAATTTTTGCATCCAGCAAAATGTATGTTATACTGAGTGCTTGAAATAGGCAACATAACACATACTCTCTACCCTAAGTTTATGGGACAGGTAAGCATGTAATGAACAGAGTGGTTGAAAGACATGTACCATAGCCAATGGATATATGTCTACAGTGTCTTGGGACCAAAGAGAAAGGAGTGATTAACTCCTTTTCTGCAGAGATAGCATTTGACTTGGCTTTAGAAGTTCCCCGAGACATTCACTTGTTAAGGAATAAGCCCTGGGAAGGTAGGGATGGGTAATCACAGGTAACAGGAGGTACAAAGTTTGCCTTGAGCTTCTGTGTGGAGGGAAGATAGAATGACTGGAGAGAAATTAGTCGAATTCGATGGAGGTAGGAGATTTATGGAGTTGTGTACTGAGTAGAAAACCATTGAAGATTTGATTCTGTAAAGAATTGACATGACCACTTTCTACTTGTTTAAATGTCAGTTTCCCCCTCAGCACAATCTAGGGTTCTGGCACACAACTTTTGACAGACGTGGTGCTCAGTGAATGTTGGTGGTAAAAAAGGATTCCGGCTTTGGTCATGGCCACATTGTGTTTGAGATGGGCAGAGATCTCTTGTAGGTATTTTGGGATTGGAAACTAAACAGAGATAATAGCTTCTTAGGGCAGAGTTTCTCAACATTTTTTTTCATTATTGGCCCCCTAAGAAGCCTACTTAGACAATTTTTACTTCTAATCATCCCCATAGATTTGAATATTTGAATAACACAGATATGCTATATACTCTGTTTCCCCGAAAATAAGACCCAGCTAGACCATCAGCTTTAATGTGTCTCTTGGAGCAAAAATTAATATAAGACCCGGTCTTATTTTAATATAACATAAAACCAGGTCTTATATAACATAATATAATATAATACTGTGTATAATATAATATTTTAATATAACATAATATAATGCAATATAATATATATAATATAATACCGGGTATAATATAATATAATACCGAGTATAATGTAACATAATATAATACCAGGTCTTATATTCATTATTGCTCCAAAAGACACATTAGAGCTGATGGTCCAGCCAGGTCTTATTTTCGGGGAAACACGGTATTTGTCTATGAGCTTTATGTTTATCTCTGCCTTATACATAAAAAGGTATGATTTTTTTCACCTCTCCCCTTTAAGACCAATTTTTGTCCCCTTGCTGGTAATATCCCCAATGAGAGTGCATGAGTCAGAGCCCTTTAATAAAATGTTTAACTGTGGTAAAATGCACATAACATAATATTTACCATCTTAACCATTTTTAAGTGTGTAGTCCAGTAGTGTTAAGTACACACATTGTTGTGCATCCATCTTTTTATTTTGCAAAACTGAAACTCTGTATCTGGGAAACACTCCCCATTCTCCCTTCCCCTAGAGCCTGGCAACCACCATTCAACTTTCTGCCTCTGTGAATTTGATTACTCAATGTACCTCTTATAGATGAAAACCATACAGTATTTGTCTTTTTTGTGACTGGTTTATTTCACTTAGTATAATGCCCTTAAGTTTCATCCATGTTGTAGTATGTGTCAGTATTTCCTTCCTTTTTAAGGCCCTAATAATATTTAGTTGTATGTATATAGCACATTCTGTTTATGAATTCATCTGTCAATGGACACTTGGGTTGTTTCTATGTTTTGGCTACTATGAATAATGTTGCTATGAACATAGGTGTGCAAACATCTGCCTGAGACCCTGCTTTCAGTTATTTTAGCTATACATCCAGAGGTGGAAGTGCTAGATCAGATGGTAATTTTGATTTTTTGAGTAAACACCATACTGCTTCAAAAAGTGCTCACACCATTTTATATTTTTACCAAAAGTGCACAAGGGTTCCAATTTCTGCATATTCTTGCCAACATTTGTTATTTTCTGTTTTCTTTTTTTTTTTTTGATAGTAGCCTTCCTAATAGATGTGAAGTGATTGCTTATTATGGTTTTGATTTGCAACTTCCTAATAATTACCATGTTTCCCTAAAAATAAGACCTAGCCAGACAATCAGCTCTAATGCGTCTTTTGGAGCAAAAATTAATATTAGACCCAGTCTTATTTTAGTATAATATAAGACTGGGTATAATATAATATATAGTATAAAACTGGGTCTTATATTAATTTTTGCTCCAAAGGCGCATTAGATATGATTGTCTGGCTAGGTCTTATTTTCGAGGAAACATGGTGATAATGTTGAACATCTTTTAATAAACTTGTTGGCCATTTGTATATCTTCTTGGGAGAATTGTCTATTGAAGTTTTTTGCCCATTTTTTAAATCAGGTTATTTGTTTTTCTATCGTTGAGTTGTAAAAGTTCTCTATATATACTCTGGATAATAATGCCTCATCAGATATTTGATTTGCAAATATTTCCTCCTCTTCCTTATGATCCATTTTCACTGTGTCGCTTGTGTCTTTTGATGGGCTTATAGCCTTTTAAAACTCACTTGATGTTCCTATTTATTTCTTCTTTGCCTAGTAACTAGGATCTCAACAGTGGTATCCTAGGCCTGGGCAGACATTTGATCCCACCTGGTACCTGGGATTTGGGTCATGGTGCCTTGGGAAAAATCCTAAGTACAGGATCCTGTGGTTTTCTGCATTACTCAGAGAAAGATGGATAATGTCCTGTCATTCAGCGGAATCAGAGCATGTGGTAAATCACACCACAGACTTCAAACAACAAAAATGGAAAGGAGACAATGAGTAGATTAAAAACAGAAGTACCCAGACTGAGAGCGGGCATTTTCTTCTAAATATTCTTTTTTATTCAATTAGTTAAAAATGTCGTGGGCTGTTAACTGCTAATATAAAGCTGTTTCCACCTAGTTCCTATAATCAAGCTGTCAACCTGTCTGTCTCGTTGGTGTTTTCTGGAGGGACATCTAGACAACTCACTTGAGGTTTCCTTTTCTCTAGAGATTTGGTCCAGTGTGCTCTCTGGTAGACACAGCTCCCATCAAAGTCCAGCTGGAAAGTTAATACCTCTTGGGAAGTGAGGAGGTCTTGACTGCACTTTCAGTTTATGTATTAAGCCATCACCTTGTATGAAGATTAAACTTCTTGCAACAGGAAGGTAAAAAAAAAAATCCTCTCAGTTATTCTCATGGGAGAGAGGTAATGCATTTGAAAATCTTCCTGATGCCGTGACCATAAGATTAATGCTGTAATCCAGTTTGTTATCTGTCTGCTCTGTCTCCTTGTGTCTAGCATAAGTCAATAGAGCTTCACTTCTCTAATTGAAATCAGTGTGCTGATGGAGTCTGTTCGTGGCAATGAAAGGTGGCCGCCATAATCTGCTGGGAGTTGAATGAATCCTCCGAGAGTGAGGTTGACCTAATTATTGTATTCAGAAATTCTGGGGTTGCTTTCACTTCTGCCTTGTACAATCATAGGAAAGAGGCCAATGCGCCATTTGGCTAATCTTTTCCTGAATTGCTTTAAATGACCGTAACATGTCACCGTGAGACCTTTTCATTGGACAGTGCTATTTCTTACGGTTTTTTTTTTTTACCTTTTTATTTTAATGTATTCTTAAATTAAAGGGCCAATTTGCTAGTCACATGCTAAACTATCTCTGCCCTTTATTTGTCATACTCAGGTGTAACTTATAGAATTTATGCCTTTGATACTCAGAAGTAATGCTGCTCAGAGAGATTATTGGGAGAAACACAAGTTCAAATCCTCCCAGAAATCATCTAGTTTCATCCAATTATTGCAAAACGATAACAACAAAAATAATTGTTGAGGACATATCATGACTCAGGCACTGTTCTAGGCCTGTTGTAAATATTTTCTCATTTTATTCTCACAACAATTTTTTGAGTAGATGCTGTTAATATTTCATATATACTATATATGATATATGGATATGTGTGTGTGTATATATATAATTTTTTTTTAAGAAGTAATAAGAGTTTAAGTATCTGCACAATGTTACACAGCAAATAAGTCTCAGAATCATGGTTAAAACCGAGGCCCAACTCCAGAACTAGGTTGCCACATAAAATACAGAACTCTCAGATAAGCAAAGAAAAACAAAATTAGTATGCATATGTTCCAGCTATTGCAGGGGACACACAAATACTAAGAAATTATTTGTTGTTTATCTGAAATTCCAGTTTAACTGAGCGTACCGTGTGTGTTGTTGTGCCCGTTCTATTTTGTTTCTTTTTGCGACAGCTGGCAGCCTCATTGACAGCCCATGTTCTTAAGCATTCTGCTATCGTACCCTGTACCTGCATGTGAGGGCACTGAGCCCTGGACAAAACAATGTATTGCTTAAGAGTCCCACAGCCGATTAGTGGCAGACCTAGGGCCCCTCATCCCCACCCCACCCTGGGAGAGTTAGACCCTCCCTTCTATTGCCATTTCAGATCCCAGGTTACGATGCTTAGTGGGCATAACATTTGGGGGGTGAGAAAGGGAGTTGCTGAACATTCATCGTTCGATGAATGTAGTTTTTACATAGTCACGTATATGAATACACTTACTATTTTTTGTGGTCCTTTGAAATGTGAAGTATTTAAGTAATGATGATGGCATCACAATTAGCAGAGTACCCAACGCAGAATGTGGCTTAACAACTTAATAAAGACTTTGGCTTCATTTAATTTTTTCTCTGTTCATACACTTTACCTGATAGTGATTAAAATATGTGCTTTTTGTTAGTACCCACAATTATCACCCCAATAAGCTTTAATTAAAAAAAAAAAGCATGTGCATTTTGATCCCAGTGTGCCCACTAGAATTTTTGAAACCTTGGGCAAGCTTCTCCCTGCATCTTAATTCTATCCTCTATAAAGTGAAAAACGGGATTGCGTGTTGCTCTCCTAATATTCCTTTTGTTCTTGATACTGTATAGTTTCAGGACTTGAGAAAGATTGGTTTGGGTGTGTCATTATTGATTTTTATAACTAACATTGTGATGGCATTCTGGGATCTGTCTTTGTTTCATTCACGTGTGAGGCAATCCTTTAATTATCCTCTTAGCCCTAGGTTGGCTGCTTACATCAGTTTGGCTAATTTGTCCTCTACATAGACATAAGAATGTTGTCTAATAATCTGATCATCGTTCCTGCAAAATTCAGCACAATTCTGAGCAATAGAAGGCAAATACAGTATTTTCTATTGATTGATTAATTAAACAGTTTGTGGGCACCAACCATCTGAAGGCTTGTGCAATCTGCCCAAATCCCTTTTCTTTCCATGCTCTTTGGTCACAAATCAACACAGTATTTGAGTCACATGGAATGACTTTTCTCTTACCTAAATATGTCAGTGTCTTGCCTTTGTACTTTTGCCTGGAATGGCTCTAGTTGTAGCCCTCCATTTTCCTGGGTTACCAATGGGAGCTAACCCTTGTATGCTGCTCTCTGCATGTCAGGCACTGCTCTACATGAACTCATCCAATGATCTCAACAGCCTGACGAAGTAGGTGGTATTCCCATCTCCATTTTACAGAAGTGGTGACTGAGGTATGGAGAGATTCAGCAACTTCTCCAAAGTTGTGTGGTTAGTAAGGAAATGGCAGCACCAGGTTTCCAACACAGTCTAGTTCTGAATTCCCTTCTTCCAGCCAGTGCACCAGACTGCCTCAGCAAAATGAATTTCTACCCATCCGTGGTAGGCTGGCCCCCGAATATGTCCATGTCACCATCCCCAGAACTTGTGCATCCCCAGAACTTGTGCATATGTTACCTTACATGGCAAAAGGGACTTTGCTGATGTGATTTAGTTAAAGATCTTGAGATGGGGAGAGTATCCTGGATGATCCCGTGGGGTCCAGTGTAACCACAAGGAAGGCAGGAGGGGCAGAGTTACAGAAAGAAATGTGACTTCACAATCAGGGGTCATATGTAGAGAGATTGGTAGACCCTACGCTGCTGGGTTTTAAGATGGAAGAAGGACCCAGAGCTAAGGAATGCCAACTGCCTCTTGTAGCTCAAAAAGGCAGGGAAACACATTCTCCACTAGACCTTCCAATAGGAACGCTGCCCTGCTGACACCCTGATTTTCGATGTCGGACATCTGGAATTATCTAATACTACATTTGTGTTGTTTCCAGCCACAAAGTCTGTGGTAACTGGTTACAGCAGCCACGGGAAACAAATGCAGCATCCTATGAGACCCAGCTGCAATGGTTCTCCTACTGGAGGCTTTCCTGGGCCTGTGCAGGTGCCGTTGGCTACTCCTTCTCCATGCTCTGCAGTATGGGACTCTTCAGAGCCCTTATTTATCATAATTATCGGTTGATATGTCAGTCTTCCGCATATTGAAGAGTTAGTAATTTTTGATTCCTCAGCATCTGCCTTGCTTTCTGGTATATAAACATAATGTACTAAGTGTTTGTTGACTGACTAGCTGCTATTCAACTAGAGAGTAGACTGGGGTCCAAGAATCACCAGGAGAGGAGCTCCGACAGACCTGGGCCACCAACAAGCTGTATGACATTGGGAAACTGTCTTGACTCCTCTGAGTCTCAGTTTCCATATAGGACTACAGTAGCTACTTTATATGTTGTTACAAAAATTAAGAAAATATGGAGGCACCTGTCAAGCCAGTCATTTAGCTAATTACCTTATCTTCTTCTGTGTGAAGGGAAACTCAATTCAGAGCCTTGGTGTGTTGTGACCTTGGGCAGTTTCCTTCACTTCTGTGTTAACTCATACCCAGAACACCCGTATGGTACCAGCAGTGAAGATGGTCTCCCTGAAAGCTGAGTGCATAGTGGAGAAAGTCATCATCACTGCTCTTGGAAAGCACATACTGTGGCTTCATTTTCTCCTCCACTTTGGCATCTTTGGGGAACAAGGGCCAGAGTCATATTTTAAAGCCTGAGGCTAACGCTGCCTTTGGAAGAATAGAAATTAGACTTGTTACAAGACTGTGTGGGCAGTGGGGTTTGTTTCAGTTTGAGGGGTGCACTAGAAAGAGACAGTAGCATTTCTGTGCTTGTGGTTCCGGTGGCTTCCACAGACTTCTGGAACACCCATGGGTCCAAGGCATGGCAGGCCCATGGGTCTGGACTCTCCCTTCTGCCCTCCGTCTTCGCAGCTTCAATGCTGATTCTCTTACTTGTCCCTAGAAATGAGGGCACCTCCACTCAGCGTGTAGACGAGGGCTACGTGTCATTTGCTCTGTGCCCTCTACCAGGCTACCTGGGGAGAAGAGAGACATCAAAAGACAAAGAGGAAGGACAAGAGGAAGCAGAAACCCCTTTGGAGCAAGAAGGAGAAGCTACAAATCGGCGAGAAAGGAGAAACAGCAAAGGGGAAGAAGAAGCCTAGAGGCTGGAGTTTCCTTTTGAGTGGACCGGTGAAGCTGTCATGCTGTTTTCTCTGTTCCTCCTGGGAGCCCGCCCTTTTACCTCTGCTTGCTTCGTATGCCCACTCCAGTTGTCTCACCAGAATAATTCCTCCTCACCTCTCAAAATCAGTTCAGGGCCTGGCCTTCCCTGATCACAGCACCGGGAACATAGTGTTCCCCTGAAAAGCTGTTCTGCCTCACCGCACTGCTTCACGGTGTAGGAAAGTGTGATGTGTGCCTGTCTTCTCCAGTGGACCATGAAGGGCTTAGAAGATTGCTTTATCAGCTGCAGTGTCAGTGACTGTACTCTCTAATTCTAACACACTTGGTAGGAAGAATCCCTTGGAGGTTTTTGCCAACAGCACCAATATATGTACCCCTAGTTTGGAATGAGTACTTAGCGTAGGTTATGGGATTCATTGCTGGAGATGCTGAATGTACCAGAGCCTGAATGGCATCAAACATCAGTATCAGTCTATCAGCATGTATTTGTCGGAATAGGCCATTCGTTCATTTATTCATAAATCAATTCATTCTTTCAATAAATGTTTATTAAGCACCAATAGTTGATGACTCATTGTGTTCATTCGTTCACTCAACACCTATTTACCGAGTGCCTGTTAAGTGTGCAAACTACGTGTGTGTTGGTGACTATAACAGTAATGTTTCTCCCATGAAAATCTTACAGGATACTGCAGAAAACGGAGAATACAAGTGGAAATACTCAAATGTAAACTTATGATAAGCACTTTGGAGGAAACCAAAAGGGTGCAGTAACAGAGAATGGACATGAAAGGGTGTTTGGACAGAGAAGTCCTTTCAGAGGAAGTGACAATGAAGCCAGCATTCGGCTAGACAGGGATCTCAGGAGGAACTGAGACACTAGTAGGCAATACTTACTGAGGTCCTCAGTGGGATACTTCCTGCTCAGGACAGTTGCAGAAAATAGAATGTGGATCGAGAACAAAGCATGGATTGCCAACTCTACTTCGGCCCTCCAGGAAAGATTTCCCAGAGGAAGTAATGTTTCCAACTGACTCCTGGAAAATGAGAAGGCATTTTTGAAATCTTCCAGACCAAAAGAGGAACTTCTCTCCCTCCTCCTGCATTTCTACCCTCCAGTTTATGCTGCAAGAAGGATCTTTCTAAACCTCATGTCTGAATATTCAAATCCCCTAATTAATAACTCAGTTTCCCATCCTCTGTATGAGAGATGCAGACTAAGCGACATAGCCTGGCTTTTACACCACGGTCTCAGTGTTAGCAACTATCCCTTCCTTGCCCTCAACCTCGTCATCCTTTAGCAAGGAATTCTCGAGCAGGTGCTTCAGATATGGAGGGTTATCCCAAGGTATTCCCTCTGCTTTGGCCTGCTCCGACCTCTAGGTTTCTTCTTCAAGATCCAGATCACCTGTCACCTCGGTGGCACCTGCCCTCCCCCCATCCCACACCTAGAGAGAGTTTCTTTTGTCCTTTCATAATATTTTGAACCTACCTCTATTTTAGAAGTTATCTCATTAGGATGTGATTATTTTGGGGTCTGTTTCCCTCATTAGACTGTGTGCTTCGTGAGGGCAAGAATTTTGTCTTAGTAATCGTTCGTTGGACTCCCAGGCCTAGAAAACACAGCGATCGCATCACGGTGAACAGTCAAAGCTTTCTAATTGAATGGAGGGAAGGGAAATAACTTACTGGGTGAATTCTCATGATAACAGTTTAGTTGAAAGAACATAGGCTGGCACGAGGATCAGAAGGAAATTAAGAAAGAACAAGAGATTATACTTAACACCATGAGGAATGTACAAAAAAGTAAGAAACATTGGTTCCAAATTGCCGATTTTCTGAATTCATGAAAGCCGTGAAAACAAAACAGAATGAAGTGTTTGCCACATATATCCATGGGTAAATCGGGAAGCTAGCCAGAATAGCCTATCTAATAGGCATCTAGCGAGAGCCATGTGTATAATTTTGAATTTTCTAGTAGCCACATTTGAAAAAGTAAAAAGGAACAGATGAAATACATTGTAATTACATTTTATTTAGCTCAATAGGTGCAAACTATTTTCACTTCAACATGTAATCAACATAAAATATTAATGAAATATTTTAATTCTTAGTTTTTGTAGTGAATTCTTAAAATATGCTATGGATTTCACACTTACAGCACCTCTCAGTTTGGACTAGTCGCTTTTCAAGTGCACAATAGCCACATGTGGCTGGTGGCTGTCACATTGGACAGCTCAGAGCTAGAGCATTTGGGTATTTCCAAAAAGATAAAATAATAATATAATAATAGCAATAATGAATTATTATTTGCCTGCTTATTTTCATTGTATAGGCAGGAAAATAAATATTTATTTAAGCAGAGGGTTTAATTAACATTTTACACAATTGTGTCAAACTGGTTTATATATGCTACCCAGTGTCTTTGGAACTTGTATTGCCAGAGATGGGGTTGGGAAAAGTAAGAAGAAAATGGAAAGAAGGAATTACAGTTCCTATTCACAGACATTTTGAAAAAAGTATAAATTTGTAAGCCCTCCTAAAAAGTTACCCAGAGCCTTAAGCATGTTCAGACCTACTGCTTGACATAAGGATCTTACTTGCAGGAATCAACCGTCAGGAAACATTGGGAAATGCTGACTGAGATTTAGGCATTCATTATTAATGAAAATAACTCAAGGTCCAACATTATCAGAAAGATAAACTATGGTGTATACTTGCAATGAAATAGTGTGCTGCCACTAAAGTTTATGCTTAGGAAGATTTTTGATGATGTGGGAAAGTGTCTATAATATAATTTTAAGCAAAAAGCATACGGAACTAAATTTGTATATTCAGTGTTAAACTATATGAAAGGTATAATGAAAGTCTGGAAGGAAATATGGTAAAGTGATAACAGTATCACACGGAATAGTGGAATTATGAGTTGACTCATTGTTTCCCTTCTATTCTGATGAAGTTTTCTCACAAGGAGTGTATGCTAGGTCCATAAGCAAGCAAACAGAAACATGGAAGTTACATTACCTTGTTCACTTCCCCGCAACTGCTATTGCTCTAGTGAGAAATCCTTTTCCTCACCCTCTTTTCCCTCCACACACACGTGATCTCTCCCTATGGCTTTGAACAGAATGGAGAGAGGAATGGCTTGCAGGAGGGACAGGACCTAAAGGTGTCTGAGTGATGGGACAGCTCATTGGAAGACAAGATGGGAAAGCAGCCTTCTTGTCTTGGGTTTCTAATGTTGACTGGGAACACCTGCCTTGGTTCCTTATCTATAAGAAGCAATGATGATTGTTGGGGTGGGTTCCTATTAGCTGCTTCTGACTGTCTGTGATGCGCCCGCTGACAAAAAACTTAAGTGTAGCATTTTTTTTCTCCCCTCCCCACAATGCATCTATTCAGTTGTAGCTTCTCTGATTCTTACATGACCTCCCCCACTCCCAAAGGATTATACAAAAGCAGTATCTGCAGAAGCAGCTCCAGAATGAGACTTTGTCTCATTCTGTATTATGCATCGTTCTATAATGCCTCTTTAGGGAGTCAGGGTTTGCCTGCATGGTACAGGTTTAATGTCTACATTTTCTCTATGCAGATTAAGTTCAAACAAATGACTAGACAAACTAGTCCCTGAGACGCTTAGAGCCTTATTATATCTTTGTTACCTAACATGGTACCTGGTAAGTGGTAGGTTCTTCGTATATGTTTATTGACCAGAACTGTTCTTAGACTGATAAGTCCCAACAAATGATTGAACTTTTGATCTCTTCTAAAGATTGTGCGATGCAAAGTTGTCAGACCTCTATGCTATCACAGTACTTTCAGCTTCCTGAGCTTTTGTTCAGTGTACTTCTTTTATTAAAATATTTACTCACTCATATCCATTCATTCACCGAACATTTTGGAGGTGTTGTGCCAGGCACTATTTTTTGACATCCATCAATTATTGGCAGACTGTAGAGGAACTCTGAGGCTTAGAACATTTGGGACTGAAAGTCAAGTTCTTCCTCTCGTGAATTGTGTGAACTTGAGCAAGTTAGTCTCTCTCACACTCAGTTCTCTTTTTTATAAAATGGGGATAAACTACCTGTGTCACAGGGCTTTTATGAATATTCTATGAAATCATTTGTGTAAATCACTAACCGAGTTCCTGAGATAAACTGAATTGTTATTTTTTTTAAGTAGCTATATTTAAGATAGGTAGAGACTGTAAAATAGTTTTCATAACTGTTACCTCTTGTTATACTTGCAATATATTCTTTTCAGCTTTTGGATCTGGCGAATTGCATGAATGGTTCAGGGGGCCCTAACACCATTGGTTCTGGGGAGAAACAGGACATTGGTGTCAAGAAAAACGTATATTCTTGCTGCAATGATGATGTATGTGGTGACTAGTGAGGGGTGCCTGGGGTTACAGGTGCAGAGACCTTTTGTAAAGTGAAATTTCAGAAGGGGTGATGATCGCAGTATGACCTGGTGAGGGAGGGAGCTAACATTTGAATATTTACTTGGTGCTGTAGCTTTCATTATCCCCACCATAATCCTTGACCACAAGACACATTTACAAATGAGGAAACATAGGCTCAGAAATGTTTATTTGTACGAGATTCCTCAGCTTCCGAGTGGCAGAGCTGGGCTGTAAATTCAGGTTTGCGTGGCTGAGAAACTCATCGTTTAAATGTTAAAGCATAAAACCTGAAATTGCTAGTCATGGACATTATAATAAACACTGATAATATCTACTGAGCCCTTACTGTTTGCCAGGAAATTTCTAAGCCTCTTCTACATATTAGCTTATTTAATCCTCATCAAACTCTATGCGATATGTAATATTTTATTTCTCATGTTACAGATAAGGAAGCTAAGGTGAAAGATATTAATGTACTTGTCCGTCATCACAAAGCTGGGAACTGAGGGTGAGGAAATTCAGATATAAGCGCTGTGGGTCTGGGATCCTCCTAATAGAATATTTTCAAAAATTGAGCCTCAAATAAGGGTTAAGACTTATGAACTTTGTAACCTGTACAGAAATCGTAACTCAAAGCATCTGTAATTTAAAATACAATCACTCTCTACAGTTTTCCATAATTAATCAGAGGTGAGCATTGACAATTTTGCATTTTCAGGAGAATGGGTCAACCTATGAAACAGTGGTTTTGGTTTGAGTACCAACGTTCTGCTCAGTTTGGTCTTCATCTGATTTTTATATTTTCTGAGAAAAAAAACAGTCATAGTTGCTGGCTGCTCCCTGCATTTGGAAGGCCTAAAATACGTCCATTTCTGTCTCTGATGATTTTGGTCAGCAAGCCATGACGATTCATCTCGTTGCCACCCTCAGTTATCTCTCTTCTTCAGGTCACTCCCTCACTTCTTAAAATTCCCCTGGTTCTTTTTTTTTTCTCTCCATTTTGATTTTTTATGCTTAGTGAAAGATTTAGAGAGAAAGGAGAACTGTACATTTGTGAATTTTTGAAAAGGTGAGTAAACAAAGTTGCCATGTTCAATTGCCTAAGGTGAGTAGTGCACAGCTACAGAAGACACAATTTGTGTTGTCTGGGATGTGGATAACATTTCCTCAAGTTGTGCATGTACCTGTATGAGTACTGATGTGTGTGTGGTTAAGATGGCGTTCGTGTGTGGACATGTCTGTGCTAGAAAATGAGACTCATGTCCAAGAATCCATGAGTCACATGTGTAAGCTTGTGTTTTTGTGTCTGTGTATGAGTTTTGATGGTGGAGTGGGAGATATGGCGCAGGAGAGTCTGAATATCTTAGTTTCCATAACGCATGAGGTTGCAGCAAGAGGAGTCACATGTTTCTTTTGCCAAAGTGAAAAAGGGACATTGAAGCACAATGTGTGGTAGGTGCCTTGACAAAGTACCAAATCAAAATACTTAGTGATGATCCAAAATTCCCCCCAGCTTGTTCTTTTCCAAAGAATGCACCCCTTTTTAGTCTGAATAGCATGACTTAATTTTTTTTAGTATGGCAGAATATTTCATTGGAGCTGCACTTCTGAGCTTTACTCATAGCTTTACGAACTTTTTTCTTCCTGATACCTGTTCTTCCTCGTCTGTAAAAATGATGGAAACAAAAACAAAAAAAACAAACATATATGTGTGTAATATATATATATTCCATTATATATATATATAATTTTCTTGTATCTCAGAGAAGAGCTGTAAAATCAGATTATGAAATTTGATCAAAAGACATTCTTAATATATGACAAGTCATACTGATATATAATACTAAATTTCTGCTTTACACCTGTATTAATGTGTTATTAATTCAGTTCATTCATTCTTCAATAAGCATTTGTTACAGTTTCATTCTTCCAGGCATTGTGGCAGATGTTTGGGGTATCCATACTCTCCTCAAAGTCCTTACAGACTGTAGGAGGAGACGTGCATAAACAGACATCAAAACAAAACACACGGGAAGGTGAACTTGTGACACATTCTAATTGGGACAAGAGGCCAAGGAAGCACAGAAATTCTTACAGGAAAAGTCCTTCTCACCACTGACCACCAATCTCAGACAATAACAATGGTACTGAAATCAGACAGCTCTGGAATCAAATCCTGGTTTTGTGTATGTTAGCTGTGAGACCATGGTGAACAACTAATTCCTATACACTTCCATTCCTCCTTATTTAATATAAGAAAGACAATGTAACCTACATAGGTTTGGTTGAGAGCCTAAAATGTTATTATGCTTGATACTGAGCGATGATCTGGAACATGGTAGACACTCAAGAAATGTTAGCTATTGTTATTTTTGCTATTATACTACTGGTTTATTTGTCTCTATTTGTATAATTAAATCACTTCTCTTTGAATATATCCCTCTTCTTTATTCCTGCTATCAGTAGTAGGCTCCTCATTACCTTTTGAATTGCTACAAATGTCTATTTACTTTTCCCAAAATTGAAGACTCAGTGTTATTATCTGTGCTGTTTCAAAGGGGTGTATCTAAACCATGCCACCTACCACCAGCTTAAGCCCCTCAATAGTTCCCTCTTGTTTCTTGGATTGGGTCCCAGAGTTGTGAATTGCATATAATAGCAAATGATGGAATTATCTTTTCTGCAGACAACAGCCTTGGTGCAGGGCTTTGGACCAAATGACCTCATTAGCTCTCTTTTAGACTTGGGAGTGTTGGTGTAGAGAAACATTTCCTTCTTTGCAAAGGAGGTCAGGGAAAGGGCAATGCAGTGCTTTCCACTAATGAAATAACAGTTACAGTGGGAGAGCAAGTCCCTCAAGGAACTTGACTCTTATTTTTAGCTCAGCTCAAAGGACTGTAGCCTATTTTAGCCAGCCCTGGGACGTCCCACAGCAATCTAAGAGATGAATACCCTGGCTGAAAATATGCTCAGATATTCCAAGTGGAAGAAAGCCGTGAGTAGAGGGATGATACTCTTCATCCGGCTATGGGAAGTATGTTTTGACCAAAGAAGAATTTGGCATTTTTGGAGTCTTTGGCCACAAAAAGATCTCTGACATCGTGTGCAAACACTCATGTTTGAAAGTTCAGACCTGGGTTCCACTTTTGCCCACACCCACTATTAGCTGTTTAACACCGAGGACAACAGTTAATCTTACCGAGCCTTAGTTTCCTTTTTGTGAAATTGGAATAATGGTTTCCATCAAAAAGTGTTACTGTGACAATGCAACAAGATATGGTGTGTAAGATGTCTGTCATATCACGGATGCTCAGGACATGAGAGGTACTTTCCTCCTGATGGGTAGTGGGTTCTGGTGTGGCTCCTGGATTTTCACTGGCTGCACCTGCAGCCTTACCTTGGAGGTGCTTAGCAAGGAGGTGATGAAATCAGGCTGGTCCATCTCCCAGATCGGGAATTAAAAGCGTCCTAGGCTAACGGTTCAGGACCGTGAATCTGTTTCGTTTGGCGTGTATTCCTGCTCCATTTAAGCCTTCAAAATTTGTTTCAGTCCTTGTAAAAAGGGTTCCTGCCTCTTTACATCTGGGTCTTGTTCTTCATTTGAAAGGCCACGGCAGCATATTGGAAAGAGCAGGGTGTTAAATGGCCTCAAATACAGAATTTTGAACATTGAGTCCTGTTCATCATTAAGTCTCAATTTATATTTAGGGACAGATTTTCTGCTTCTGTGCGTCATTTGGATTGAATCTTACTCATTAATCCAAATTTGTTTTCTTGTCTTTCATTCAATAAATTCTTCTGTTCTAAGCTACTATAGTAAGTAATCTGTGACAGTTGTTTAACATTTTTCTAAACATGAAATGAATAGAAAATTTAAAAAAAAACCCAAAATTTGAAACTAGATATCTAGTAGTTTTGAGTATCTAAAGTGGTTGTTTTTAAGTTTTAAATGACTAAATTTTTAAAAATAATATTTGGTAAAAAGTAAAATAAATGAATCAAACAATAAATGGATACAACCATTTGCAACATATTTGGCAGACAATGATTAATATCACATATGCAGAGCTCTTACAAATTAAAAGAAGTTAGCCAACAGTTTAATAAACGAGAGGTATGAACTAATTATAAAAAGAAAACAAAAATTACAAATAAACCTGTGAAAAAATTGGAAAGACTTACTAATCGTCAAATAAATTTAAGTTAACACATCCATAGCACACATCAAAGAGTTTTATTCTGGGTGCCCCGCAGACACAGGGTTATGAGATCGTAGGTAGCTCAGTGGCATTTGGGTCAGTAAAGGTTGGGCTGGGAAGAAGGGACAGTTTGAGCCCATGATCTGTCATGTCACCTAAGATCTGTTCCTTATAGTGTGTTGTGTTTGGTCACAGTCAAATGATGGGAGCAGTGTCATGCCAAAAATAGATGTGAGTGAGAAGCGATACGGAGAATTTGTGTCTTCTTTTCTCCAATGTTACCTGGCGCATGGTTGATGTCTGGATTCAGAGCCAATTAGTGAACTTGTCATGTAAATCTCAGGTTAGTGCGGTATTAACTTCTCTCTTGGGATGGACCAGTGTTAAATAGAATGGGTCCAGTGCCAGGAAGAGAAATGGATACATAGAGAAGAGAAAAATCATTTATTGAGCATATGTTATAGTGAAGGGACTCTGCTAAGAATCTTATACAGTACTTTATGTAATGTTCAGAACATTCCTAAGAGGTAGGCATAGGTAATTATGCTTATTTAAAAATGGGGCGAGTGAAGCTCAGGGAAATTAAAACACTTGCTTGAAAATCTTAGAGTAAGAAAGAGATGAGCTGGGGTTATTCATACCTGTTTATGTTAAACTCACTGACCCACATTTTCCATCCATCTATAGATTACTCTTCAAGACTTCTGTTCTTTAAAATTTAAAAAATAATCATGATATTGTTTGAAGAAAAAAATATATTTAAATATGTACTGTTTGAATATAACTAATGATTTTTAAATCACCTGGCAAAAGAGACATCAGCTTTGAGCAGCAGAAACAATCATCTCCTGCTCTCAGCAGTATTTCTGCCAGGAGAGACTGTTTGCTGAGCAAAACATGTTCTGATTTGAAGCTAGAATCTGCAGGGTGTTTTCTTTTTAAGAGTGACAAATATTCCACGTGATAAGTAAATGTATAATTTGAAAAATATTTGAATTTGATAATAGGAGAACATTTTAAATTTTCATTTGGACGTCTTGAAAAAAACAGTTCATAGCTCTAAAAATATTCTCCATCTATTATAGCATATGTAGGTTACACTGCCCATACTGAGCTGTAATCCCATTGAACTGTGTTCTAATAGAGAATATTATGTTGCAGAAGATTCTTCATTACTATGGTAAAAAGCTATTTGCAAGAATCCCAGTGAAGAACAGTCATTGGGACCTTAGTGATGAAGAGAAGGATGGAACTAAGGAATGTCCAACTCCTTAATGCAAGGAGATATGAGTCAGGCAGACTCTTATACCAGGGGTGCCAAAAATGTATCCAAGTGGACACTTTGGTCAACGTTGCTCAAGCAGTAGTTCACCGTCATCAGAAGTGTCTGGACGCTGATGGTAACCACTTTGAGCACCTCTTGTCATTGCAGAAGTCAAACGTGACTTGTATTCATCTTTTGTTATCGGTACATATTGAGTATTACAATTTTCATACAATGTTTTCCTTTCTTAAATTGTGTTTACATTTTTTTGGCGCCCTCTGTAAATAGTAGATTTTTTCCCAGAGGTTTCTGCTGAGCCCATAAGCCACACCTCCTTTCTGATAATTGACATCTTTTAACAGGTATGGGCCTTGGCCACCACAATTACTATGTGACCCTATTTCCCCAGCGTTGCTCTCTCATCTGGCTTTCAGAACCGAGAGTGGGTCACATGACCCGCAAGGGTCAATCATGTTTTCCCGATGATGTCGGATTTAAAATTGGAATTCAGTGTTGTTCATCGGATCCTGCTGGTCACATAGGAGAGGCATGTGACTTTGGAGGTGAGCGTCTTTGGTCACACAGCCAGAAAAGGAGAGCAAACCAGTTTGTGGACTGAAAAGAGTAAAGGAGACATGTAAATAAAACATGTCATGGAGTGTGGGACTGAGGAAGTTTGGGACTTGATGTTTATGACAGGGTTTTGTTTTCAGGTTTTAATCTCTTCTGTGTTTTCTGTCCTTGGGTTCCGTGGAATGTCCTTGTCTCCTTTTGACAAAGTTCACCTTTCTTATTTTCCTGCTTAAGCTCATTTGTATACTTTTCTCTTTTTTTACCTGCAACGCAAAGAGGCTTGATTAAACCCCCAGGCTGTCACCTGCACAGATGTCAGCAGAGGCTATTGTTCCTGGGATGGCCATGTGTTATGCGGCCTAGAAAGTGAATTAACCAGCAAGTTCAGTGTCCAACTTCAAGGCAGCACAATTGAATGCTGTGAGCCGTGGGCCTCGCGGAGGCTAAGACTCAGAGAGAGCAAATCAAGCTGGAGTCCAAAGGCGAGCGTGCCAGAGAATGTCTGAAGTGGCTTATTTCCCAGGGTTATTGTGAAGTCAGTGAGACAATATACATGAAAATGCCTTCTTCCTTGTAAAGGGCAAGATAGTTTAGTGGTTTAGGGAACACACTCAGTAATCAGCTTCCTGACTTTAAATCTTGGCTTTGCTGCTCTCAGGCTGGGTGACCTTGGGTGAAAGTTAACACGCTGTTTGCCTCAGTTCCTTTGATCTGTAAATTGGAAACGATAAAGATGGTTTCTACTTCATAGGGTGACTTTGTTCATTAAAAGAGACTGTGTAAAGTGCTTAAAACAGCTCGATATGTGCTGTTAATTCTATGAAAATGTTATTAGCTTTTATGCAACTGTATTGTTGGATTTCACTGTCTTAGACATTGTGATACTAGCTTTATAAATAACCGTGGCATTCTTTACTATAATCTACAGAACACACTATATGTGATATAAATTTCCCTTGCGCTTAGGTTTTATGTTGTTAGAAATAATAAAATATATCAAAAAAAACTTTTAATAAGCTTTTATTTCACGGCAGGCACTGTACATGTACTGTTTAGTTTAGACAGTGGTAACAGGCCTGTGTTGCATTTAGTTTTGTTTCCATAATCCAATTGAGGACACTGAGCAGGTGACAGGTTGAATTCTTGGGAGAACATCTCAGAGGTGAGATATGGCAAAGCCTACTCAGGTCTAAACCCAAGAGTGATTGACTTCAAACTGGCAAATCTACAGCTTTAATCTCAATGCACATTCATAACCTCACATAAGAGGTGTGATCAAACAATAATACGGTTAATGTTTAAATTCAAAAAAATTGATTACAGTAAAAAACACACTGCCATTAATCCCCCTCAAAATACTCCCCCTCGCTTTGGACACACTTATCCCATCATTCTTGCCACTTTCTGAAGCAGTTCTGGAAGTCCTCTTTCGTGAGTATCTTTAGTTGTGCTGTCATGACTGCCTCAATGTCCTGCATCATTTTGACTTTGGGGAAGAGCCAGAAGTCACACAGTGCCAGATCCAGTGAATAAGGTTGATGAGGACACACCGTAATGTTTTTACTTGACAGAAATTACCTTACCAGAAGCAATGTGTGTGACATGGAGCATTGTCATGATGGAGGATGATTTACGGCACACTTTAAAACACACCTTCCCTCAACCATAACTCACACCTGACTGACTGCACTGAACAAGTTGAAACGCATCACACACTGTTACTAAGGTTCGACACGCCCCTTCCCGTATTGAAGATCCCTGCCTTTTTGTTGGATGGCACTCGGCAGCAGCATTTACTGTATTATGTGACCACAATGGAAAAGCTCTGTGTCACACATCACTGGTATGGCAGTTGCTGTCAAATAAAAACATTACAGTGTGTCCTCGTCTACCTTATTCATCGGATCTGGCACCGTGTGACTACTTCCCCATAGTCAAAATGACCACGAAAGGAAAACGTTTTGTATCACTCAGGACATTGAGGCAGCCATGACAGTGCAACTAAAGACACTCACAAAAGAGGACTTCCAGAAAGGCTTCAGAAAGTGGCAAGAACAATGGGATAAGCATGTTTGAAGTGCGGAGGAATATTTCGAGAGGGATTAATGGCAATGTGTCTTTTACTATAATAATTTTTTTTTTAAATTTAAACATTCACCATAGTTTTTGATCACACCTCATATATATGGTCATGTAACAAACCTTTGTGTGGGTCCTCTGCTTTCTCAAAGTCAAAGGCAATTTCTCCTGCATGAATTCCTGTAAGTAAGCCACACTCTGCAGCTGGCTTCTCTTTTCTCTACTTTACCTGGGGAATGAGCCAAAAAATACGAAATAAAATGATTGTTAAGTACTGAGGAAGTGTGGCTGAGCATAAAAAGGGATTGTGGAAACATGAGAGAGCATCCAGGAGGGCTGGGTGTTGCTTAAGATGTAAGGCAGATTGGGGAGCATAGAAGAGTTCCACAAACTCTTTACTGCAACTGAATAGCTTTTATAATTGCTAGACAGGCTTATCTGATTAAGAGAGGAGCTGTGGGAGTTGGGAAGACGTGTAACAACCATCTTTCAGATTCTCCAGGACTGAACACTGTGCAGGCCCACAATTCATAAGGCAAAACATAACTACATTCCTAATGGCAAACAAAGTTTGGTTGATACAGCAACATTTTTATAATTTTACAGACATGGGTCAATTGATTGTAGAACATTTTTCTCAATAATATCATTCCCTGTGTGTTACAACTCAATCATATATACTTAAAGAAGATTTAAGAGTCCACCACAAGCCCTTTGCATCTCTTTTTGTGGAAAGAGTGGTGCTCAATCTCCAGTTGAGTTCCAGTAGTTCAACTGGTCAACCCAGTAAAGTAATAACATCAAGGGATGGTTTTGGGAATTTTTCATGTTCTTCATCACTTCTCTAAGACTTTCAGACAGTCATGGGACACAGCCCCAGAATTGGCTTATCCCAGGCCAGTAAGATTTGTTTGTACTTCTTTTTGTCTCCCAGCTTTGACATATAATTGACAAAATCATAATATATTTAAAGTGTACAATGTGATGATTTGATGTATGTAACATTGTGAAAGGATTCCTTCTAATGAATTGATTAACATATTCATAACTTCACATTTTTAAACTCCTCCCTTTTTTTTCCTGGTGAGAGCACTTAAATTCTGACTCTCTTAACGAATATCAATTATACAATACAGATGTATCAACTATTGTCACCATGTTATACATTAGGTTCTCAGACCTTATCCATCTTGTAACTGAAAGTTTGTACCAATTTACCAACCTTTCCCCATTTCCCCCAACCCCCATTCTGGGTTATTTCACTTAGCGTGATGGCCACAGGGTTTATCCATGTTACTGCAAAAGGCAGGATTTCCTTCTTTCTCATGGTTGAATAATATTCTGGGGTGTTGTGTGTGTGTGTGTGTGTGTGTGTGTGTGTGTGTATCAACTTCTTTATCCATTCAACCATTGATGTACGCTTACATGATTTCCATACCTTGACTATTGTGAACAATGCTGCAATGAACATGGGAGTGTCGATATCTCTTCTAGATAGTGATTTCATTTTGTTTGGATATATACCCAGCAGTCGGATTGCTGGATCATATGGTAGCTCTGTTTTTAACCTCTTGAGGAAACCCCTTCCTATTTTTCATGGTACTTGTGTTAGTTTACATTCTTACTGACAGTGTATAAGGGTTCCCTCTTATCCACATCCTCATCAGTATTTGTTATCTAGTGTCTTTTTGATAATAGACATTCTAGCAGGTGTGAGGTGTTTCATTGTGATTTTGATTTACATTTCCCTAACGATGTGTGACTTTGATCACCTTTTCATGTGCCTGTTGGTCCCTTGTATGTCTTCTTTCAAAAAATGTCTATTCAGATCCTTTGCCCATTTTTAATTAGGTTGTTGCTATCATTATTATTAATTGTTGTTGTTGTTATTATTATTATTATTATTTTGCTATTGAGTTGATTAGTTCCTTGTGTATTTTGGATATTAACCCCTATTGGATATGTGGTTTATAAGTATTTCCTCCCATACCCAAGGCTGTTTTTTCATTTTATGGATGGTTTTCTTTGCTGTGAAGATGCTTTTTAGTTTAATGCTTATTTTTGCTTTTGCTGTCTTTCCTTTTGATGTCAAATAAAAAAATAATTGCGAAAACCAAAGTTAAGGAGCTTTTGCCCTGTGTTTTCTTCTAGGAGTTTTACGGTTTCGGAAGTTTTATGATTCAAGTTTTTAATCTATTTGGATTTGATTTTGGTGTGTGGTGTAAGATAGGGGACCAGTTTCATTCTTTAGAATGTAGATATCCAGTTTTTCCAGCCCCATTTAACGAAGAGATTATCCTTTCCCATTAAGTATTCATGGAACCTTTATTGAAAATTAATTGATCATATATGCATCAATTTATTTCTTCATAAACTTTCTCCAGAAAGAGAAAGGAAAATTAAAATTGTGGAATAAACAAATTAGCCAACTGTTTCTTCTTTTCCTCACCTTTATCCCTACCTTCAGGCTGTGTGGTTCAGATGTACCCATCTCATTTTGGGAAGAAAAACTTTATTTTTGTATCCAACAAATATTTATTAAGTACACGTGTCAGACATGAGACTAGGCATTGGATATGAACTTTTTTGTGAGCGGGTGGGCAAATGGACGTACTTAATGTCTTCTGGAATCCTGATCTCTATCTAATTGCTCCCAGAACCATGACCACCAGATCTTATCCTGGAAATCCCCCCCCCCTTTCTGGTCTCTAGTTCTTGTCCCGCTTCTTCATTATTTGCCTCCTCTTTGCCAAGATCTCTTGCTGCTCATCTTACAAATATTTACTGAGCACCTACTGTGAGTCAGGTACCCTTTAAGGTACTAGAAATGCATCAATGGAAAAAATAGAAAAAGATCCCATATATTTTACTGGTGATAACATTCCATGAGCTCATCAAGGCTCATCATTATTTTCTTCAAAATCTGATGCTATTTCTAACTCTTTGCCTTTCCTCTATAAACCCTTTCAGTCCCTTCTCTGTCGGATAAATACCTAAGAATCATGCAAGACTCATTTAAGTATTTTTCCCCTATGAAGTCACTCCTGACTCCCTTCCTCCAAACAAAGCTAATGCCTCATTTCTTCCTGCTCCCATAGTTTGGTCACATATTTTCTTGTCTATTTTTCACTTTGGACTGTACACTCCATGTGGAATGAGACGATTGCTGTCGTTCTACATATTGACCTACCGTAGACGCTTATTTAGGTGTAACTAACATGGGGGACAGAGAGAATATCTAATATTCTAAGTAGCTTGTTAAGCCAGTTTATAATATAAACAATTTAAGGATATAGGACGTATTGCTTTAAAACATTCTTGCTTATGTTTAACTTCATTTTCGTGGAGCTGTAGAAGACGAGTATGAATCACACTAGGATTCAGAGTATCAGAGAATTGTGGGAATGTTGGCTAAATCCAACATCCTTCATTATAAGTCTATAAGAAACCCTAAGGAATTTGCATTTGAACTTGAAACAAAAGAATAAGCAGCCCACGATGTAGAGGTAATTGGTAATCTCCAAATCTCTATGGAATGCATTCATTTGGTAATCATTTGTCCCCATCCTTCCTGGCCTAGGTTAAGCAGTGTCCTTTTCTTATTCAGAATGTTTGAGGACAATGTGTTATTTATCTCTGCAGTCTCAGCAGCTAGTATGTTCTGGAACTCAGTGGGTGAATGGTGTATACATGATACATTAGTCAAACAACAGGTTTTAATAGGTATTTATTAAACTGACCAGCTATTTGAACAAAATGACTGAATTACCACAATGTCTTGTTATCTAGGCACTACCACAGGCATTACAAACTGTTGTTACAGACTCTAGACAATTATTTAAGCAAATCTCAGATGCCAAAGAAAATGAGCTGCCATAGAGGAAATATGCTTACTACATGAAATATGAAATGAGAGGATATGTTTTACTTTATGTTTAAGAAAATCTTGACTATGATGAGGAGACATAATTTTTGTTGGACTACATCTTTCAATATAAAAACAAAAAGTTTATTGTCCAATAAAATATTTTTAAAAACAGCTTGGTTTTGTATCAAATGGCAAACCTACCACTGTAAAATACAGTTTTCACTAACCAAGTCGATGCATTCCAACAAATATTTATCGAACACCCACATGTCAGCTCATGTAATGTCAAGATTCATAAAACAGCCCCTTCCCTCCAAAGAGAGTTTTACAATAGTTCAGTGGCCCCTGGGGTGAGGTGTAGTTTAATTAAGAGACAGCTGAATGAGCAATTGATAGATCTAGTTTTTAATATTTAAAGCATGTGCAACCTTGGCCGTGTCATTTAGGCTATGTACCCAGGATACATTTCCTGACAGATTTCTTGTAACACACACCCGTCTAAGCTCTAGCCTTAAAATCTAGGCAATGCCTAGAACATAGGAGATACTCAATAAATATTTGAATGTGTGAATATGTTGAATGTGTGAATGAATGAATGAATGAATGAATGAATGAATGTAGAATATCAAACAGTTCTGTGTTCCTGCTTTGTTGGCAGTCAGGATTTGGGAAAGAAGCCTTATTAGGAAACAATGAAGAAAATCCCCCCAAATACTTTTCTGCTTGAATGAAGGTCAAGGAAGACTCAAAGAGTTTTGGTCTGAACTGTGTTTTAAAAATACTAACTTTTCCTCACACACTGCTGGTGGGAATGTAAATTGGTGCAGCCACTATGGAAAACAGTGTGGAGCTTTATCAAATAATTAAGAATAGAGCCACCAAATGGCCAAGGAATCCCTCTTCTGGGTATCTACCCGAAAAATTTGAAAATACTTGTTCGTAAAGATATATGTACTCATACTCTAATGTTCATTACAGCATTATTCAAAATAGCCAAGACCTGTCAACAACCTAAGGGTCCTTTGGTGGGTAACCAGATAAAGAAGATGTGGTATATACATACAGTGAATACTACTCAGCCATAAAAAGATGACATATTGCAATTTGTGACAACGTGAATGGGTCTTGAAAGCATTGTGCTAAATGAAATAAGTCAGATATAAAAGGACAAAAACCGTATGATTTTACTCATGTGGGATATAAAACAAAAAGCAACAAATGAACAAACTCATAGATACTGAAAACAATATGGTGATTACCAGAGGAGAAGGAGGGTGGGGAAGGAAGAAGAAGGAAAGGGGGCCAATTGTTTGGTGATGGAAGGGGACTAGACGTTGGGTGGTGAGCACACAATGGAGTATACAGATGCTGTTTTATAAAATTGTGCACCTTAAATTTATATAATGTTATTGACCAATGTTACCCAAATACATTTAATAAGAAGAAATACTAAAGTTTTTCCAGGAAGATTGGCCATTTCAGGCAGAGAAAACAAAAGTCTAAAAATGTGAGAGACCATGGTGATGTCTGGGATATGCAAATCTCTTGGCGTGGCTGGATAATAGGGCAGGATATGCATGAAGTAGGGTGGAGCGGAACCAAGAGAAGAGACGGGTGGCGCCAGTTGAGGAAAATGTGTGCCAACTTCATGTATGTATTCATTGAAAGATGCCTGTGAATGGTACATCCACTCTGGGAAACACTTTGACAGTTTATTATAAAGTTAAACCTATGCATAGAGTTTGACCCATTCCTAAATATTTATTCCCAGAGAAATGAAAACTTTTGTTCACATAAAACTCTATACATGAATGTTTATAGCAGCTGTATTTGTAATTGGCCAAAAACTCAGATTTTGTAAACAACTCAGTAAACAACTCAGATTTTCTTCAATGAGTGAATAAACTATGGTACATCCACCTGATGGAATACTATTCACCAATAAAAAGGAATAAAATAAAAAATATTGATAGATACAACTTGAATGAATCCCACGAGAATATATATATATATATAAATGTGTATATATGTAATGTGTAATATTACATATATACACATTTATATTCCTTGAACTTACAACATTTCAAACATAAGCTTCCTCAAGTACTAGAAACATTTTTTTGTCGCCACATAATATATTCTATTTATGACATTATGTTTCATAAAGACTACTCACATTTCCCCTGCTTTTTTGCCTCTTTAACAATGATCCAAATTGTTTATTGTACTTTTAATTTATGAATTTGTGGGTTTTACTGAACCTCTTGTAAAGTTTATGGAGGTACAAATATGTTCTATTTTGGTGGGAAACGTTAGACTCGGGATATGCAAATATTAACATATGAAAAGCCCCTTTTATGTGCTTCAATCGGATGAGGATTCAGACGGAAAGGGGCTGGGAATGAGACTGGAATTCCCCTCAGAGATCCTCTGGCACTAGTCTAGGAGATGAAGATCCTTGTGGACTCCTTGACTATATATAATCTCTTGCTGTGAACCCTGAGTCTCCAGTCCAGAGGTGATATGCGTCGCGGTGCCCTGGTAAAGCCTCGTGTTTTTTATGCATGCTCTTAAAAGCTTGCAGAAAGGCAGAGCACAAGAAGCATTAGAGCTCATCTTTGTGTGGACGAGGAAACCAAAGCTTAGGATGGCCAAGTTTCTTGCCCAAGGTCATGGCACAGACCAGGATTAAAACTCAGTTTACCCAGATGCCTGGATGTGTGTTCTCTGTTTTATACTCTGCTGGTTGACACGTTAGCTGTTTGCTTGTATTTTTTGAGCAACAATCCCAAGACTCTGAGGGTAATACTTTTGTTGTCACAAAACAGCCTTAAAAACAAGTAGGAAGTAAACAATTCATTAACCCCATGCTTCAGAGAAATAAAATAAATCTAAGTAGCCTTTGTTCCTATTTGTGTGCATTTGTGAGAGTCTTTCAGTGTCAAAGTTCAGGAGTGAGGGAGAAAAGGATTGTTGAAAAGCAGCCAGATCTCGATTTGATAACCACTATTATCTGCACACAGAGAAAATGTTCTTGTTCCTTTTGTCGGACAAGCCTAGGCTCTGAGTTCCTTTTCAAAATGTGGAGATGGTTTGCAATGAGTCCTGCACACCCTCTTGCCTAGTTTTGCTTATCCCATGGTGGGGGCACTTTCCAGATGTTTTTCTTGAGTCGTGATCTGTGGGGTATTGTCCCAATTTCAACCTTAGAAGGGGCCCGAGTATCAATGGCCCAAGTGTCAATCTGACGTTTGACACGGGGCAGCTTAGCACATTGAAAGGGCAGCTGACCAGGAGTCCAGCAACTTGATACGGATTTTGACGTTGCCATTAGCTTACTCTGTGACCTTGAGGAAGTTATTCTCCTTTGTGGCCTCACTTTTCCTATATGGAAAACAACAACAACAAGTTGGACGAGATTAGAAATGGCATACGGGCTATTCTTGCCCAGTCTTGGGCCTATGCTCACCTCACAGGTGAGGGTAGACCAGCTCTTCCTCTGTGAGTCCCAGAATCTTCGTTCACGGTAACATACTCGTGCTGTAAATGTTCGTTGTAATTTCCCATGCATACATCATCATGAACAGAGGTTGAATCTCGAAATATTTTTGGTTGGACGAAAGGTGAAACAAGGAAATGGAAATGTGTTGCTGGCATCTGATGTTCGGCCTGACTTTTGCGCCTGGAAGTGAGGGCCTCCTCCTTCCGATGTCCTCACCAGGAGCCCCGACACCCTACGCACTGATGATTCCCCTGCCGTGTCCTCCTCTCACTTAGCTTCTCTGTGAGTTGTACCTACCAGCACCAGTTCACAGTTTCTTAGGGCTCTTTAGACAAAGCTGTTTGGATACTTCCGCAAATAAAACAGACTGTTATCGGCATTACGTGACATTATGCACAGGATGTGTCTCAAACAGGAACTGGCACATGGTTAATAGCCTATTACCGTCATTATTATTCTGACTACAATTGTTAGCGTCACTATTAATAATTTAGAAAAAAGGGTTTCTGCTTATCTGTTAAGGATTATCATTAAATATGTATTCTCCATCTTCTCTCTCTTTACAGCAACCAAACCTATTAAGCGCTTCTAGATCTGAATATTTATTCCCTACTCTCTGAGGATGGCTGAGCGAAGCCCAATTGGACTGAGACTTTTATTATTTCTGGACTCTGCTGATAGGAAGTAGGATGTGAAGCCTTGTTGTCTAGGATTTCTTCCAAATGGACAGTTTTTATGTTTTTTTTCTTTTATATGAGAAAAGAGGAAAAAGGGGGAGAAGGGGGAAGAAAAGGAGAAAGAAGGGAGGAATGAAGGAAGGAAGGGAGAAAGGAAGAAAAAAATTCGTGTTGTCCTATTAGAAAGTCAATTCTTTGTTTCTAAGAAATACTGTCATTCTCAGAGGCTCGTTCTGTGCCCCCACCGCAGTATACAATAGATTCTCCTATTATTTTTTCAAAACGGTGTACACGTCTTTCATGGTTACAACATTAATTGGCATGAATATGTTTTCCTACATTGAGGTGTATCTATGTGAGAACAGAGACTTACTTCTCTCTGATCTTTTTGTCTTCCTCGCTCACTATTACCTGACACAGAGGAGGTGCTTAACAAATATTTGTTAAATCAGTGATTCCTAACAGTGACGGAAACGTGGAAAGCATTTCAAGGAAGCCCTGTTTCATATCTCCCAGAGTGAGAAGGAATTGTGTTGATGTCATTTTGAGAAGTAGAGGTACAGGTCCCCACCTACACAAGTCCATTGCTCTTCACAAATTCCTGGCTGAAGTCTCTGGAGACACCCTGATGGTTAATTGTATGTGTCAACCTGCCTGGGCCAAGGGATGCTCAGATACCTGGTTAAACATTATTTCTGGGTGTGTCTACAAGGGTGCTTCTAGGACAGATTAACATTGGAATTGGACGGAGTAAATCAGATGGCCCTCCCAGATATGGTTGGCCATATTTATCCACTCATTTATCATTTACTTTCCCAAACTATTGAAGGCCTAGATAAAACAGAAAAGTGGCGGAAGGTCTAATTCACTCTGCCTGACTGCAGTGCTGGGACAATCATCTTCTCCTGTCCTCATGCTCCTGGTTCTCAGGCCTTCAAGCCCAGACTGGACTGGACACCATCAGTTCACTGGGTCTCAGCTCAGGCCTTTGAGCTATGTCCCTGGCTCTATTGGGCTCGCAGATGGCAGGTCATGGGACCTCTTTCACCTCCATAATCTCATGAGTCAGTACCTTCTGGGAAATTTCTCTGTATCACCTTTAAAAATAATTACTATTCATTTGATCCTTCTTCTTAATAAATGCCATATCCTCTTTATTTTTATTATTATTATTTTTCCTGCTCAGAATATAATTAGGCTTTTAGATCAACAGAGCTGAAAAGTAGTCTTTGTTGAAAATGAATGAGGCTAAGGCAAGTAACCATAACCTCTGCCTCCCCATGAAACCCTTAGCAAATTGTACATTTTTAAGGATTGCTTTTGGAATCTATCATCTATTTATAAAAAATGTAGTAACACGCTGCTGTTCGTCTCAAGGTGGAGAGCAGGGCTGGTTTGCAGAGACCTAATCATATTGGGGTGACTTCTGCCGCACTCTGTGTTGCTGTTTACATATATTAAAGCCTCATTCTGGCCCTGCATGATAGGTTTGGCTCTCATTTTGCACACAATAAATCTGAGGACTAGGAGGGACACGCAATGTACCCTAGGTGCTAGGTTTAGTATTTGCTGCCTCCTAAAGATGCAAGGTTATCGAAATAGGAAAGGGAATTGAATTTTTTTTGTTTTTGAGTTGAAGGAGCTATAAGAAGCATGGCATGAAGATGGGAAAGAACATGGTGTGTCCAGGGAACCTGGAGTTGTAAAGGTTACACAGAGGGGTGTGTCAGGAAGTGGAGCGGAGTGGTACCTTGTGGGTCCAAGCTCTGATTTGTAAGGCTGAGCAATGAAATAGTGATGACAAACTGGTAGCTATTAACACCACACTGCTCTCTTTGGAAACAATAGGGTAACATATGCTTATTCCTGAGAAGATGCTGTCTTTCCTTTCAACCTTCAGCTGTGTAATTGATGATAGAAATAATTATCAAAGGCTTTAGAGTCGGCTAAAATTCATGGAAGTCTCTCTTAAAAACAAAAACGAGAATTCCATGGTAATGCACATTGTATCCAATCCCTGAGTGCAGGCGATGCCAATTGCTGCCACCTGTCCTGTCTTGTCTCAGTTACAACACCCCAGGGAAACCTGCACTTAAGGCTCTGTCAAAATGGCAGCTCTGTGTCTGGGGCCAGATGCAATAACTTCCCTTGAAGATTGCTGGGGCGGGGTCCCACGTGAAAAGCAACATTAAATCTTCCCTTAGGCTAAACAGGGACTGCCAGTCTAGCACTGTGTTCTCAGCATATATGGGGAGACTGAACATTTCCCTCCAAAAGTAATGTGCCAGATGCTCTACCAGAAGCTCTAGATAGGTTGTTGCATTGAATCCCCAGCACTTGAAAGCCTATTTGTCATCATTCCCAATTTTCACCTAAGAATATTGAGGCTCCAAGATCACCCCTTGCTTTATGTGGGTAAACAAGGATTTTTAGCATAATCCTTCTCATCCCAACATCTGTTCTCTATCTCTCCCATTATAAATGGTAAGAATTTGCTTAGATTTCTTTGGAATTCTTTCATTGGAAGCCTTCAATAACTTTCTCCTCACTTTCTTCAAAATTCCGTGTCCATCTCCAGCCTCTACCGAGTCTAAATAACTTCGATCCTCACTGACTTGGAACATTCACCACCATCTTGATTTTTCATGATGGTACCTGTGCAAACAATAGCGACACTGAGGAATGGCTCTCTTGAGACGGTCCCAAATGACAAATATAAAAACAAGAAAGTGATTGCCCAAATTTGTCAGATTGTGCCAAAAGAGCAGTTTGAAAAGAATGCAAATGATAGTCACCAGTTTCTGAAAGTGATGGACTTCTTCGTCTCCTTGAGCCCATATACTTGATGGGCACTTAATGATTTCACATTACTTTTATAGGCGATATGTCATTAAATGTTCATAATAGCCCTTAGGCAAATATTTAGGAAATATAGCAGTCCATCTGTAAAATTCCTTGGTCAGTGTCTCCAAGCTGCAGGTAGCAGATCCAAAATTCAGTTCTAAGGATTATAACTACAGTTAGTGCTGTTTTCACAGCTGTACTGTTGCCTCTCAAAGCTTGCTTAATCTTTAGTTGTTTAATATTTATTCATTTACTTATTCATCCACATATTCTTTCAACGATATTACATTTTTTTCATTGACCAGACATTATACTGAGGGTGTGACATCAAAAAAAAAAAACAACTCTCTTATCAACTAGCTAATAATCTTAATGAAAGACTGGCATGTCAGTAACAGTCATAATTTAGTAAAATAAAACCACCTAAGTTTGAGAGCATCACAGGGAGCTACAAAGGAAAGACGGAGTTTTGTTTCAATGCTTTGCAGAAGCTGCTTGTTATGGCTTTTGACAGATAATAATATTTTTGCCAGGTGGCTAAACACGTGAAAAATTTGTCATGTGAGTATTGCCTAACTATTATATTTTGTTAAAAGAACAATGGCCTCAAAAATATACAATGATATCCATATTATAACAAGTCATACTTCTGCTTTTCTCTATCTTAGGACAACATTTAATTACATTAGATCTTCCTTAAATCTAGATACTCTTGCAGTTGCTGGGTATAATTTTTACACATTTACACATATACACAGTTATTTAAAAGATTATTCTTTTTGTTAACCACTTAATTAAGGGTTTCTTTCCTTATTATGAATATTAGGAAATGTGAATGTTCTCTACACATTGCAAGAGTATTTGAATTTCATCTCAGGGAATTAGGTAGTTCACATATAACTTCTTGCCTTAATCACATTGGTCGATAGAGAAACCCTTTTGCAGGGCTTTGATGTCTTTTTGGAAGCAAAAGACTAAACACTCTCATGAAGAGAAACATAATGATTGTCCAACACTTGCGTGAATTAGCCATAGTTCAGGCATTAGCTTTGACATAGTTATAATTTAGTACATAGCCATAAAAAAAAAGTGTTGGGGAGTTTGTAAAGGTCAGGTGTCGTTCTTCCCAACGCTCTAAATCAGTGTCAAAAACAAATCCCTGCTGAGTCCAGACAGACACCTTGAGTGAGACAGACCACATGCATAGGGAAAGGCATGTCCCATCGAAGTGGCGTAGCTTCCCGTCAGCTACAGCGAATCGTGGCCATGTGCCATGCAGACACGTGGGCTATGGCTGCCAGGTCTTCCGCGATTCTATAAGAAATTGGAAAGGTTTACATGGAAATAGCTGATATTTACATTTCAGTATATTATTTGTTCATCATTCATTCATTTCAAATAATGAACTAAGCAAAGCACGTAATCAGCGATGGTCCATCAGCCACTCAGGTAGGAATTCGTGTCTCAATGGTGATGCCAAATCACTCAAAGAATAAATAGCTGCCCCACATGGGAGGCTCAGTCTCAGGTCATCCTGAAGGCAGGATCACCACTGACCGACCATTCTGATTGGGTCTCTGATGGCTCTCACTAATGCTACTTTTTTCGGGGGCTGGGGGGTCAAACTGGATATCTTCTAGGCATGGATTTGGGTCTCATTGATGTCACAGGCAGACACTACACTGAGTTGTTAGTGCTGCGGGAGAAGGATATCTTAAGGAGGAACAGGGAGGGCTGCATCTAGTCTCACTCTACACCTGCTGGTCGTCCTCTGCTTCTCCAGCTGGATAATGGAGAGATGCTTCAGACAATCTTGGAGGTTTTATCTAAAAGATGCAGTTTAACTTAAGTAGTAATTATAGAAGCCTTGCTAAATACCAAATTGTTTTATTCTGAATCTTAGATAAGTATGAATAAATCAAAAATTTCACACTTCCTCATTTTGGAGTAAGCGGAATAGAAAAAGCAACCAGATCAATAGAATGATATATTGTTTAACTGACTATGCACACATAGCCTACTTAATCAATAAAAAAAGATGTAACTCCCTAGTCTGACCTCCTGCATTGTGTTTACCTTAAAAACCATTAAATAGAGCAATGGACTGTTCTGTGATCATTTTCACTTTTCTGTATTCCTTTCCAGGTTAATCTGTGTGTTCTAGGAGAATACCTGTCGATGTTAAATTGCTATAGGCCAGAGTTGTGGCTTCTTTTCCTAATTCCAGCAAACTCAAGGCAGGATGGAATTTCATATTCAATAGTACAAGCTCTGGCATCTGACTGCCTAAGTTGGAATCCCAGCTTCACAAAATTGTAGTCCGACGTTTTGGGCAATTTCCTTGACAGCTCTGGGCCTCAATTTGCAAAGCTGCAAAGTAAGATGTTGTGAGGGTCATTGTATGGTTGAAATATGTAAAAAAATGGTTAGGACAATGTCTGGCCCATAATCAGTGCTTAGTGACGGTCACCTGTCATGATTATGAGCCTTGTCGCATAGCCGTCCACATGATATCCAACTGAGGGATGGTCTCCTGTCTGATTAGTGGTTTCAAGCAGGTATTGATAAAGAAGGAGGGTTATAAGCAGACTGAATGCCTGCAGTGGAAAGCCACCCTCAGACGAGAAAGGGCTATAAAATAGGGGCTTCCCAAACACACACTCTGGGTTCCCATTTCAGGAGACCACCTCGTGTTCTACACCTTCCACAGGTGGACTGCGGCTCAGTCTTCAGTGACCAGCTCTATGCCATTTTCTATGTGTGGCCTTTGTGGGGAGCCCCAGGTAGCATTATCGCTGCCTCACGCTCTCACAACCCGGGCCACCCGCCTCCATGCTAGCACTCACCCTGTACAACTGCATTAAGTTTCGGTGTCTTCTCTACTCCATCAGTGTCTTCCAGAGTCGGGATCAGGTTGGTTCTTTATGTCCCCAGCATTTGCAAAGTGCCTGGCACAGCAGAGAGACTCAAAGAATATTTGTTCAATGACAGATAAAAAAAAATATATTTAGTGGCCGAAACACAGATGCAATTGCTGAATGAATGATCAAAGGAAACAGGAATGATTTATAGAAACTGTTGGCCCTAAATTCAAATTGTAGTTTCTTTTTGGCTTTTCCTAGTTTAGAACAATGGTTGGCCTAATCTAACCTAATTGAGAGAGAGAGACAGAGCGAGAGAGAGAGAGAGAGAGAGAGAGAGAGAGAGAGAGAAATTTTTGTTGCTAAATGATTACAAATGTAAAAGGAAACCAGTCTAGCTGCTCCCCATCAGCTATAACTGGTCCCTTCATTAATTTCATATCCTGTTCAACTCACAGCTCAGCTTGGTCTCCTTCTTACTGCTGCTACATCCTGCCATTGCTCGTGTAATTCCTTTTGTCCTTCGTGCCCTTTCTCCTCCTCTCCACCTTGCCAAATTCTACTTGTTCTCTGAAGCTCATCTTAATTCACAGTTTCTAAAAGTTGTTCTAACCATCTGGCCTTCATTAAAATTCCACAATTTCCATAATTTCCATAACACACTACTTTATATTTTTGTTATCTCCCGGACAATTTGTATATTTCCTGAGAGGAAGACCCACATATTCTATTTCCCTTTATGTATCTTATATTGACAGTGACACTAAGTTTCCAAAACTAGCCACTGGAGCAAATTTTGCAGCCAAGGAGTTTTTTTCATTATAAGGGAAATCATAACAAGGATGTGTACTAAAATATTATTTATGTCTTTTATTTTACTAAAGATCTGAAATAATGTTTTCTAACTTCTATCATACACCAAAATAAATTTTAGATATATCAAAAGTTGAAGCAAAAATAATGAAATTACATAAGTGTAACAAGTCCTAAAGCTAAACATATTTAAGACACTGCTTTGGGCAGAACAAGTCAAGAAAAATATTGATGATGTAAATGTTGAAAATGGCATTTTTGTGCATCAAACTACTTAGTGGCAAATGATAGTCACCTATGTGTCAGAAAAAATAATATCCTGGATATCTAAGGTATACTTACAAATCAATAAGAAAAATGAGCATATCAATGGAAAATTGAGTAAGCAGATAAACGATAAAGAATAAACACACCAATCAGATAAAGCATCCATGCTCCCTAGCGATCCAAATGAAAATTAAGTGAACACTGAGATAAAAGTCAAGACTAAGGACAAATTACTGCAGTGTTTCCTGAGGGAGCGTGGTGATATGTATCAAGGAGCTTGAGAATGTCCCTATCTTCTCATCCAGAAATTCTACTTACAAAGTTAAAATGGGTCTGATGGAGGGCTGGGATATGCTTGCCAACATTGTAATGGCTGTTTCCTTTTCTTTTTTGTTCTGTTCTTTCCTTCCCTTTCCCTTTATCTTTTCTTTTAAACACTGTGTATTTTACATTCTTTCTGTAGAGACGACATTATGCATGTGCAACATAAAATAATTCTTAAAATAAGTAAGAATGCAAAATGCCGTTAAAAAAAAGACAAACAAGTTAACACCACTGACTATATCTTCCATGTACAATCCATGGTGAAAATAGTTGTTGTTTTTTTTTCAGTTTCTATCATGTAAACTTATTAATTTTATCTTAATGAGACAGAGTAAATTTTTGTAAGGAAAAAAACCCAGGTGTTTGACTTATGGACTTGAATTGAATTATGGCTTTACTTCTCAGCTGTCGGGCTTGTGGCAGTGTCCACTGTACAGGGAGCCTTAATTTTCTTATCAGTAACAAAGATGTCTCACACGTACCTTTCAGGTTTGTTGTGAGGTTAAATTAAATAAGCCAAGCAGAGAATCTGGCAGAGTTCCTGGTGCTCAGTAAATGGTTGTCATTCTGTAAAATGAAACCCATAGAAACTACAGACAGTTTTGTGTTGAGAAACGATTCAGTCAATAATGGAGGTAGACACACACGTGTTACTATAACTTGAACAGGAGACTCTTTTATGGAAGTGTGAAGCTATGTGCTTTGCACGTGATAGGTGCTTCGAGTTAGTTTCTTTGGCTCTAGGAATATGCAGAGGCTGGCTCTGAACTTCTTGCTACCTTCTCATGAGCATCTTTGGTTAATCTGCTTGGTGTGTTTCTTCGCTCTTTACTTATCTGGCACTTTAACTTGGGACTAGGCGTGGCAGGGAATGGCGATGGGGAATGTCAGTTCTAGTGTTGCACGGACAGCTCCGCTGACAGAGAGCAGAGGGAAGAAAACAGATGTAGGGATAAGCAGCTTCAATGCCTGCTTGCCAAATCTTTGCTCATAAACTTTCCCAGGAAGAAAACCTCTGTAAAGCCACTCTTACATTTTTCTCTCTTTTTAAAGATCGAGCCTGACATTTACTCTTTATCACATCACCCTCTCTGAATGATCTTCTAATGCTTAGAGCCTCTTATGGCGTTGCCGTATCTCCAACATATATGCCCTAATCCCCTCTGATCTGGCAGGAGTTTTTCTTAGATGTGCATGATGAATGCTGAGAGATTTGCTAACAGGTGGGGCATGGATCATTGCCAGGCCCTGTGGGGGCCGGGCATGGCAAACAAAGGCAGTGGATCTAGGATTCACTGCCCTAACTACTTGTGCATTGAGGGCAGGGAATGGGCTGCCGGGGGCCATTCCACACAGTATTTCTGGCATGTGACATAGAGAAGCTGTTCAGAAAACGTTTGTAAATGTAAAGGTGAGCCTTATCTGTGAAACCGGCCAGGTTGTGTGCTTCTAGTCAGTGATCTGATAGGAGCCTGTGCTCTCAAAAACAATTTGTAAATCTCGTCTCTCCTCCCCAGTCAAACAATATAACTGCCAAGGTCCCGACATCCCACTCGAATACCTCCAGCGCAGCCCCACGGAGACAAATATTTATATGACATGGAAAGAAGGCTAATTTTGGATACAGACTGAGCTGGGGCTTCAAGCTGTCCAGGTTAAATTAGTTTATTAATATACAGTACCACAGCTATGGGAGGTCAAAAATGGATTCTAATTCTCAGCGAGTGTCTCCTGGCAACTTGGCTGCAGCCTCCTCTGGGAAGCCACCCCCGATTGTCACTAGCCGCTTCTTCCCCATGTCTCAGATACAGGCTTCCCTCACATAGACATCTATTTCTTCATCCCTGTTGCTAACTTAAGTTCCCCTGTTGCTAACTTAACGTCTTCATTCTGGGCCTGCCCCAGAGCAAGTGCTCAATGGACAGACGTTTCTGGCTCAGGGTCCTGGGCACAAAGTGTTGGCGGTGGGTGGCGTGATGGTTCCAGGGACACACTTAGTACTTACTTGTCTTTACCATCCATGTTCGTTTCTTCCCAGAGATTCAATGGTGATCCCTCCTGCTTCTCACACCATTGTTTTTCTCCTCATCACCTTGACTTTGCTCTTCCCAGGGTGGGATGCAACCGTTTAGATCCAACCAACATGTGCTTTGGGGTAGTTCAGAGACTTGCCAAGGAGATATTTCCAGAAGTCCCCTGGGATATTGCATGGAGGATAAAACAGATTCCAGGGATACTGATGCAGATGAGACCCATCTTTGGGGACAGAAGGAGAGAGAGGTGGGGGGTAGAAGTGGGATTCTGCTGGCCCCCATCCTTCCTCTTTCTATGCAGGTTCATCCCCAAAGCAAAATAATTCCAGTGAGTTGGGTAGCAATGGCGGGGATGGGAGTTAATTTTGGAAACTGGAATAGGGAGAGAGATGTGAGCAGCAGGGGCAGGAATCTGTCAAAAGTCACTAAGAAGGGAGAGATGCCCTTATATTCTAGTTACTAGCTGTGTGGCCTTGAATAAGTGACTTCAGTGCTCTGAGCTTCCATTTGTTTCAGTGATGGCTTCCTCTTCCGCTGAATGTGGATGAGCCACGAAATTTAAGGAAACACTGATGAACTGGGACCTGAAAAGAATAGGAGTGAAGCTCTGGGAGTCTATGAAGCCACTGAGCCTTAGCCCCCACCCCCAACCCTGCCCCCAGTGTTCCAATACAGGCATCAATCAGTTTCAAATCTTTCTCCATCTTTGTATCACGTGGTTTAAGACTCAAATTCCGAGGGAAAAAATCAGATTGGCCTCGCTCGGATCATGTGCCCACTCATGCCCCTTTGATGGCCAGTCTCACTAAATTTAATAGATGATGGAGGAGAAAACTGCTCTGTGCGGAGAACTGCTGGATAGGGGCTTGGCCACCGGAAAAGGGACTCAACCAACCCTGACAGAGAGAGGTGACCTGACAGAGAGAGGTGACCTGACAGAGAGAGGACTGCAGTGATGCATAGCTTGACCTTTCCCCTTTCTAGCCCTTTGTATCTCTTCCTTGGCCTCCAATGGGCCAAGCCAACTGGCAGCTTGATGGCAAGAGAGCCCACTGATACAGTTTATATGAAGCCAGTCTCCGAGGGAACACAGCAGCATAGAGAAGGGTGTGCAGAGTGTCCCGAAAACATTCATAGCAGTGAAGTCTTTCTTCCCTCTTATTTAGAAAAAGGCTCCATGACTTTTTGTATCCCAGAAAGGAAAATGATGTGTGTAATGTCTGGTTCAGGAAATGCCTGCTAATGTGGAAGTGGCCAAATGCATGAGTCAGCGGGTTTCTCTCCTCTTCTTCTCTGGTGAGCCTGGTCTCAGCAAGGCCCCGCTCCAGCTGTGGGTGGGTGCCCCCTCCTTGACGAGCCTCATGGAGGCTGTGGGTGGTAGTTCCTCCTATGCTGGTGGCTGCCTGAGCTCCTGCCAAGGCTGAAGGAAGCCACTTCAAAAGATACCACCACCACCGCTGATAAATGGAATCAGAAGGACCCTGCTTCAGCCTGGACTGCTTCTGAGTGCTTTTCACCAGGCCCTGTTGTTGAGGGTACATTCTTCTTCTGAGTGGATTTGGGGAGTGATGGGATGCGTCTCTGCCAGGCAGCCATTTGTCAAGTAAAAACTCATACCTCAGTGTTCAGAATGTAGCGAGAGGGGTTCAGCCCTAAGGGAAAGAAAATGGGGCTTCTGCCATGGATTGCCTGTGTGTCCCCACTTGTTCTTTGCTAAATAAGGTTGGAATACTTTTCAGTTTACTCTTAGGAAAGAAGGAACTTGAAATCTCTGAATGCATTAAAAAATAGACTGCCTCAAGTCAAATTTACATTTGTCTTCCATAGTTGTCAGATGAATCCAATCACGGTGATTCCATGTTTTAGGAAAATAGACAAAAATAGATACTTATCATAAATGAGTATTTCATTTGTATAAGGGCAGCATGGTATAATGAAGGGAGCACTGCAATGGGGTTTCCAAACCTGGATATTAGTGTCAGGTCAACTTGGAAAAGTCATTTCTCCTCTTTGAGTCTCAGTTCCAACATTTGCTGTGAGAGTTGGGTAGATAAGAACGTGAAGATTCAAACTGTGACCCCGTATGCCTAGAAAAAGCTCCATAGCAGATGGGACAGAAAGGAATGATGGCTCTAGATGGGAGGCAATTTTTTTTTTAAAATAGAAATGAAAGCTACTTTAATGAAAAGGGAACTCAGAAATGAGACAATTAAATATAACTAAACACATTTTAAATATAAATACCATGTATTTCCTGATTAGTATCAGGTAACTATCTCAACTATCTATCCCGAATTCTTGTCTAAGAGGAAAAGGTCAGAGACAATTACAGAGAAGGTGCTTCAGAGGAGGGAATACATTGTGATCAGGGAGGGGGCTGCAGTCATTAGTGATTTAGCTCCCCTCCCCGGTTTTATTAAAATATAATTGCCACATACCATCATATTAGTTTAAGGTGTACAACATGAGGATTTGATCGATGTATGTATTGCAAAATGATTACCAGAGTAAGTTTAGTTAACATCCACCATCTCACATAGTTACAATTGTTTTCTTGTGATGAGAACTTTTAAGATCGACTCTCTTAGCAGCTTTCAAATATACAATACAGTATTATTAACTATAGTCACCATGTTGTACATTACCTCTCCAGAACTTATTCATCTTATAATTGGAAGTTTGTGCCTTTTGCCCACCTTCACCAATTTCTCCATCACTCAGCTCCCACCTCTGGCAACCACTGATCTGTTCTCTGTGTCTATTCTTTACCTTTTAAATTTCTTGAGTTGTGGCTTTAAAGGTTTACATTGCATTTTTCTTTATGCCTTTTTATGTTTTAGTATTTTCATAATAAAGAAATGTGGATAGGATTGTTTGTACAACATGGTTTTGCTTTTGATCTCAAGGTGATGGAGAAGTAGTGAGGCAGTAACACGAGAAAACTCTGGGATTTTGGACTTAGGCTCAAATCCTAAGGTTGCTACACCCTGGCACTGAGTCCTCTCAACTATAAAAATTAAATCGTAATATTTACTTCAGAAGATTAGAGATAAAGACGTGAAAGTCTTTACCTAGGTCATGCATTAATGGGGGCTCTTCTTATCTTGACATTCGTTCCTGTCGTCTACATGTGTCTAATGCCACTCAGAGCTCTTAGGGAGGAGAAGGCTGAGACACACACTGTTGAATTTGGTTGTTTAGTGAGCCTGATCATGCGGTTGTTCTTTCTTCTCTAGGGCACTTGATATTGAGTGTGCCCCTGAATGAATGACAGGGCATTGGGCAAACCAGTTAGTTTCCTCAAGCTGCTCTGAGAAATGGTAGCAGCCATACGGATATCATTTGACAATCTCAGTTAGAATGGAAACAAATTTCCAAGGGAAAAGTGGGACAGGAATCCATCAGGAGGCTGGAACTTCTGCAAGTCAGCAAGGAAGCTCCTAGGCCAACTCTGTGACAAGAATCCCTTCCTTTAGTGGAAGACAGAGGCAGCCTGGAGTAGCAGTGAGAGCATGGACTCGAGTGCCAGATGGCCCAGGTTTGAACTTAGACTTTTCATTTCTTGACCGACTTTGGACAAATTATTTAACCCATCTCTACCTCAGTATCTTCACTTGAAAAATGGTAGCAGTCACTATACGCAAAGTAAAGGGTTTTTACACCAATTCTGTGCACTGATATTATTGAAGTGCTTAGAACAGCACCTGGCACATAGTAAATGGTACATAAATATTTTTTTAATAAAAGAGGAGCCCAGATGGTAAAATCTCTGGTTCAGGAAATTCCTAATAATTTGGAAGTGGCCGAATGTATGAGTCAGCGGGTTTCTCTCCTCTATATTTTTAATATGGACACTTGAGGAGAAACTTTCGATTATTATTCATGGGCTTAGTAGTCAACTTCCCTACTATTAATTATTGTTAATGAACCTATATGTCACTTGGGGCCTCTCTGCCCACAGAGATGTTAGTAACTTTGGCTTAATATCCTAGGATTCAATGATTGGGATAAGTGTAGAGTCCTCTCCCTGACTTTGGAACATGTTTAACTAATACTGTGAAAGGGGCCGGAAATTACGGCTAAAGTATATTTCTCTCTCATGTGAAAGGGAGTCTGAAGGTTCCTGTCTCAGTGTAGGATGATGCTATCCTGTCAGCAGAAACCCAAATTCCTTCTATCATTCAGATCCATCCATAGCTTCCACTCCCAAAGTCACTTCATACTCTCAGACGGCTGCCTCTGGAACTCCAGCCATCACATCCAGAAGAAAGAGGCCAGAAGAAAGAGTCAGAAAAGTCAAAGAAAAAGAAAGAAAGAAAAGCATATTGGCTCTTTTTTAAGGAGACTTGGCAGAAATTGTAGAAATTACTTCTGCCTTTATCTCTTTGACGAGAATTGAATCACATGGCCTTACCTCCCTATTAGAGAGGATCCAAATACAATAGCACCTGAGTTTTCGAACGTCTCCGTTGACGAACATTTTGGTTTACGAACGCCGTAAATTTTATGGATCTATGGTATCATTAGCTCATAAAATGCATGCTAAATTTGCAGTTTTAGGGGTTGATTTTAAAGGTCTGGAATGGATTAATCAATTTTGCATTACTATCTATGGGAAAACCATGCCTCGGTTTTCAAACGTTTCAGAACTTGAACTGTCTTCCGGAATGGATTACGTTAGAAAATCGAGGTACCACTGTAGTCCTTCAGATGAGTGCCTGGTCAAGGTTATGTCACTGTCCCCAGGTACACTTTTTTCTATGAATCTCCCTTACCCTTCCAAAAACTGTTTTTATAAAGCCAGAGCGTCCAACTGTGACTTTTCTGCTGCACACAGGTCCCTGGAACATTATCTAGCTCCTATCCTGTTTTCCTGTAGCTCTTTGAGGAAGTCAAGTGACCAGCCAGTTAGAAAGCTGGAGAATAATAACAAGGGTGCCAACCATTTATCAAGTGCCGGCCGTATACCCAGCTTCTGTTACATGCATTTAATCCTCACCATAACCTACTGAGGAGGCCGCTGTCGGCCCATTATCAGCAGTGAGCAAATACAGGTTCAGGAGACAATAGTCAACAGCATGGTTTTATTTTTAAACAGTGCTTACATTTTTTGTGTGTGGGCCATGCATTCATTCACTTATGTGTTCTTTCATTCAATATTTCCGATTTTTTACAAAAGCTCAATGAGAGCATACATAGCAAATTGGGATTGTAAGCTGGGTCAAATAGTCAAATACAATCTATGTTTTATGTGATTTTCCATCTAATATTCTTCTCAATTCTTCTCTCATCCTGGGCAGATAAGCCCACTTCCTTCGCCTGTCTCTGCAGCTATAGTAGTGTCCAGATCCCTCATGATAAGTCTCCTCTTGCCACATTCTGGTTTACCAATGCGATTCTTGAATGCAGCACTCAGACTTGAATCTAATTCCTAGATGTGGACAGTCCAGAAAAGAAAGAAAGAAACAAACAAACAAAAAAGCAAGCTCTTGTTCATGATGGTTTTAGTATAGATGGTCAGAGAAAAGAGAAAAACTAACTAACAGAAAAAAAAAAATGGTTGTCTCATTCACACCCAGTGCTAAGCCTAGCATAAGCTGGTATTGCATTTTTGGAAGAGCTTGGGCTGTGCTGTTTAGCGATGATTATATTTAATGGAACGTGAGAACTGCCTACAGATGTCTGAAGGGTTGTCATGTGGAACTGAGATTAGAGTTGACTTTATTGCTCATTCTAACTTTCTACTAATAATAACTATTATTTATGGAGCACTTTCAAAAATCAGCTACTGTGCTAAGAGTATGATTTGGAATACCTTTATTCCCTATAACAACTTTATTATTTAGGAGTTATTATTTCTATAAAACAAAGGCAGCTAAGGTTTCGAGAGTTAAATCACCTACTTAGGCACACTCAGAGAGTAAGCAGCAATAATGAGAATCAGATCCATGGCTCTGCGGACTAAAACGAAAGCAGTGAAATTACTGAATTTTGGGCCATTCTCATTTCTGCCCAGGGCCTTGGTTTCTCCTCTGTAAAATAAGAAGTTTGAGTCATAGTGTTTATATAAGCAGTAGTACGATGGAGCTGACTCTGAGAACTGATAGGTTTTATTTTCAGAAATTTCGCAAGCCAGTTTTAAACATAGCCATTATTGCCAAACTATATACACTTCAAAGTAAACATATGACATTAAATTTAAAAATAGCAAATATTTCAAACTTATCATTTACCAGTTATTTTAATACACTTGACGATTATCTATGCTCTCGATGCTGTTTACATCTATTGTCTCTGTATGGTGGAAATATTATAAAATGCTGTGCTAATTGCCATCTTTTCCCAGCTTCCTGTTCCGTGAGGTCATATTAACTTGATATCTGCCAGGTGGGAGTATTTACACCATGGAAATCAGCAAATGATACAAATCAAGGCTTGGTTTATAGTTTTGTTCATTGTATTGACTTAGGAAAGTGATGGAAAGTATTAGTAATACAGATGCAAGGTAAAAGTGTGTCATATCCATAGATATTTCATGTGAGTAGCAAAAAAAAAAAAAAATTGAGGAAATAGTCTCCAATATTTGAAAACTACTATCCAATTCAGAAAGAAAGTCACTCTCATTGAAGGAGAGAAGTTTTTGTTGTTTCACTGTTGTCTCATTCATTAACATAACTGAAAAATATCAACCAACATTCATTCGTCAGTTGCAACCATAGGTTTAGCTATAATGAAAAGAATACTCGTACAATAAAATTATTGAACACATTCAGTGAGAAGCAATTGGCTTTATTTATAATAAAGAATATTATAATTTTATTTGTTATACATCTTTCATAGCAACAAAGTTACCTATAAATGTTTAAATATAAATATATGTCTATCCACATGTAAAAGACTGGAGAGCTGGTTGTTAAATCTTTACTGGCACGTCACTGCTTATGAGATCTTTCTCATCTTTGATATTTTAGGAGTCCAGCTAGAACCAGCTAGCACACTTTGTGTGCACGTACACACAAAGTCATTGCAACAGTTCTGGGATCTTGCTTCTTCACCTCAGGCAACACTTTTTTTCCCCCCAAGTTTCTGGTTTTCTGGATACTTCAGTTAATAATTATTTCACACATATCATTTTGCAAGATGCTAAGAGCTAAGGATACTTTGAGGAAATGCAGCAGGTGACTATAAACGAGGAAGTTATGAGGGCTGTAGAGAGCTGCCACATGCTGGCCAACGGTTTGAAGCCTGACACCTCTCAGGTTCTCGTGCGGGCAATGGGAGATTCTGATTCATGTGACTCTTGGCAGGGCACCCATGTGATATCCTCCGTGGTACTGACAAAAACTCTAGAAACAATAGATTGGAATAAATAAGGAAAAGCACGTGGCAGCACCCATGTGATAGCCTCAGGGAGGCTAGCCTCAGGGAGGACAACTATGAAGAAGTTGTCTGATAGTTGAAAATGTTTGCATTTGGAATGGGCTGCCTAGAGAGGTAGCAAGTTCCCATCACCGTGCTGATGTCAAAGCCATTGTACAGGTGAAAGGAGAGTGCAGATAATGTTGAATGTCCTTCCTTTCCCACCAGAAACTTTCGCAATCCTTAGGAGCAGGATACCAGAGTGAGAGTTGGGTACAATGGACTACAGAGAGGTAGATAATGGCTTGTGAGACTTGCAAGTTCAGAATGTATGAAAAGTCATATCTACTTGACATCCTGGATGGCCAGAGTCCGAATACACGCTCCTTGAGCTGATGTTCTCCACGTCAGTGTATGCTCCCTCAATGGCTGTGCATTTTAGGTGTTTGTATATTAGCTCTCATATAAGAGTTTGTGTCTCTTGGGGCTGAGAACCATGTTTAGCCATAACTAAGAGTCACTCATCAAATCATTTGTTTTTCCCTCTCTGATCTGTGTGATTTTTGAGGGAAATCAGTACAAATTCAATTTGTTCTCCCTTTTCAGTTCCTTAAGCTCTAGAACTGTGCAGAGATGATAAGAAAACCTTCTTTCTGTGAGTTCTCCCAGAGCCAAAGCCCATTTGTAAAAACAATGGTTTTTCTCTTCATCAATAGACAACATCTTAACATGTGATCTGTGGATTATGGTTTAACAGTTATGGCTCCTTCAGAACTTCAGGGATGGATTCAACTGAAGCAAACCAGTGAATACTTTTTTAAAAAATTAACCTGGCATTGCTACTTGTTTAGCATCTGTGAAGGGCCAACTAGAGAGATTTTGAAGGTGAGAAAGCTAATTTTGACTGAGTATCCACTTTGTTTCACAATTGTGCTAAACACATTACATGAACCATTTGTTTTAATCTTCATCATTCTAAAAGGGAAGAAACTGAGGCTCATAGGTTAAGATGGCTTGCCCGGCACCAAACTAAGTAGCTTTTAGGTGGCAAAATCAGGATTTTTAACTCCATTCCAAATACCATTGTTTTTCAAATAAATCCTATTGCTTGTTTGTATTAATAGAAAGCTTCTATTTGAAAATAGATGTTTTGACATTTATCTAATAGGTAAGCCTCATTTAACTGATATTTCATAATTATCTATGGAACTAGATTATCATCGTGACAAATGAAGAGGAAATGGGCTATTTGAAAAATAATGTAGAGGTTGCTTTGTTTTTTTTTTTTTTTTTTTTTTTTGACTAGCTCAAAGAAATGAAAAAGGGGAACCAAAAACAGAGGGAAAAATAGACACATTAGTGTGACCCAGGTGCACACCTTATATTCATCAGGTAAGAAATATTCTAGCTCCCCAAGCACAGGCTTTCTCCAACCATCCTAGCCAACAATCTCCTCTCCCCACAGACAGCTTCTTTCATTCATGATCTGTATTCTCTAAGTTCATCCTTATCCTCTGGTGCTCGTCACTCGTCATCTTCCCTGCAGCCATGCTAGCCTTCCAATCCCTAAAGCTTGCCCAGGGCCCCAGGAGTGAGCACGAAGGCACTAGCTGCCACGTGCTTTTCCTTATTTATTCCAACCTATTGTCTCTAGAGTTTTTGTCAGTACCACGGAGGATATCACATGGGTGCCCTGCCAAGAGTCACATGAATCAGAATCTCCCATTGCCCGCACGAGAACCTGAGAGGTGTCAGGCTTCAAACCGTTGGCCCGCCTGGGGCAGCTCTCTACAGCCCTCATAACTTCCTCGTTTATAGTCACCTGCTGCATTTAAATCCTCAAAGTATCCTTAGCTCTTAGCATCTTGCAAAATGATATATGTGAACTAATTATTAACTGAAATATCCAGAAAAACAGAAACTTAAAAAAAAAAAAGTGTTGCCTGAGGTGAAGAAACAAGATCCCAGAACTGTCGAAATGACTTTGTGTGCATGTACACACGCACACAAACACACATGCACACACACACGTATACACATGCGCACACACACACACGTGTGTGCATACACACACAATATACCTTCTCAGTAATGGAATAAACCAATTTTGATTTAATTCATAGTCTCAAAAATAACTCTATATGCATTATTCTAGTATAAACTATAAACCATAGTAAATCTGTATTTTGGTAATACTCCCCATGCATAGGTTTCAGGACACTTTCCTAAGAGCTGAGGAACCAGTGACTGTCTTTAAGGAGAATGACAATATTTGATTTATGCTTTAAGTACTTATCAGTGATGGAGACAGAATAATTTTGAGTAGTATTCAGAAAGCATCTAGCTACCAACCTTTAAAAAATAATGACTGTAAGTCAGGTGGTGAATTTTCCTCGAGACATTTAAAAGAGTATTTTTTGAGAGACACAAAAGAAAGGAAAGAAATGGAAAGAAAATCTTTTAAAATGGTTGCACTTTGTCCCCTCCCTTGTGCATTTCAAAGAAGCCATTCAAAGCTAGTACATTCTAACATATAAACCAGGGCTTTGCAACTTGCCTGATTATCAATTTATGTTCTTTTTTTTGAAACAAATTGTATTTTGCAATTTATTCTCCCTTTCAATTATTACAACAATGACTTAGAATGATGTTTCTCTTAACTCAGAGACTGTATTCTCATTACCCACTGCATTGCTGGTGATTTTCTTACCAGGTTTGGCTTTCTACAGCGGGTATGGGCTTTGTATCTTCCCAGGCCAGTCTGTCTGGAAAGGGCTTATGGCAGCACTACTATTTTCTCACCTCAGCTTCTGGAGTGTCATTTCCTCAGTTTCCTCATCTGCCAGGCTAGAATAATATCACCTTCTCTGGGTGTATGATGGGAGCCAATGAAATAGCTCTTGGCTGATGCTTTCTTTTTCTGTAACAATTCCTGATCCTTCCCTTTTCTCTATAGCCCTTCCTTGTCCATCTTCATGACCCCTTTAGCTGTGGTGACTTCTGTGAGCAAGACACTGGACTTTGATTAGAAGGACTGGTTCCCATCCCAATGCAGCCAATCATTGTCTGGGCCTTTTCCTCAACTGTGAAACAAAGGGTCCATTACTTGACCTCTGACTTATGACCCCTTCTGATTTATTTCAGCATCATCTGTGGTTTGTTTTTATATCGTCTGATTTTTATTAATCATTGTCTATGTACTGAACACTGATCTAAACAATATACAGACGTTTGCTTCATTTTAATATATTTTAGGTGGTATTTGAATTAAAAAATATTAAGGTAATTTTGTTATTATCCCAGTTGGCAGATGAAGAGGTGGAAGCACTCAAAGCATACCCAAGTTTTCCAAAGGTTTTGCAACTATTAAGGAAGGGGGTGAGGTGGGATAGAGACCAACCATTCTGACTTTAAACTACAAAGCTTTGATGAAAATCCTTCACCACCAACCCAATCCACGGCAGTGGTCTCTTTGGGCACCACCATTTCCAGCATCAATTTCCCGGGCTCAGTGAGGTGGACCATTCAGCTCCGGCCCTTTAGCCATTGAAACCATTTCTGTGGTCACTACTGACTTAGTCTCACTCACACAGTGGACACTGCTTTCCTGCTTTTCCCCCCTTCTTCTCTTCTTTATTCTTTTCCTCTGGTTCTCCTTTTTTCCCATTGACAAAATTTAATTAATGTCTGTTTTGGTCCAGGAGATATACTCAGATTCAGATAAGAGGATTCAGAAAAGAATAAGACATTATTGCTGGTCTCAGACATTGCACAATGTAATTGAGTGGAAGGGCAAAGATAGAGCTTTACACAGGAAAATTGTAGTGTCATATATTATGTTCCTTTGAGAGGCAGAGAGACCAAGAGATAAGGAGAGATAGGAAGAGAGACAGAACACAGGCTAGGCGAGCCACACAACCAGGCAGGGGCACAGAGACAGGGCACAGAGTGGACAGAACTATTACCTCTTCCTGGGGAGCTTTGGGGACGAGATCCCAGACGTGTTCATATCTGAACTGGATCTTGAAGAAAAGTTGAAATTTTATATAAAAATCCAGGGAATCCCAGGCAAAAGAGGACACTAAGGCAATAGCCCTGTTTTGCCTTAAGACTGGAATATTCCATGGGTCTGTCCTTGGGGGAGGAGTGATGGAAATAGGTTGAAAGTATGGTTTTAGCCAACGTCTAAGGGCTGTGTCCTTATATTATAAGGGCTGTGTCCTTCATATATTTTGGTATAAGCTGATGAGCACTAGAGAGCCCTTGAAGGGTTTTAAATCATGTTAGGTCAGGTCTATCCTTGCCAAGCTTTTCTTGGAAGCACTGTGGAGGAGAAACTGGAGGAAGTGGGAGGTTGAGCAGAAAGCTCTTGCGGAAGTTTCGTTAAGAAATGATGAGGGTCTGAACTATGGGGGTGAGAGTGAAGAGAGTGAGGGGGGGTGGATGTGAGAGAGATTTGTTGGTGTAGAACGGGCAGCACTTAGGGATGGAGGAGGAAAGGGGAAGATGGCACCAAGATAGACCGCTGTGACTCCTCACCCCCATTGTTTCTTCCTCGTCAGCCCTTCCAACCTAACTGCATCCCTCCCTGCCTTCTTGTCACCTGCCCTTGTGACACTTAGAACACAAGGGCCCTTGTGGGCAAAAGAAGCCCTGAGTCAATAGATTCAGTCCTGACTCGGCCCCTAGCCTGCAGCCCTTTTATAGGGATTCTGCAGCCTAGCCATGCCTCACGTCTCTGGGCTTGTAACCTCCCCAGTTCTGCTCCTGCCCGCTTTGGGAATGTTCTGATTTTTCTCTTTTTTTTGTAAATCCCAACCACAGGATATGTGAACTAATCTCCAAAATTTAGTCTTCTATAAAATAGAAATTGAGAGACTGTTGCTTCAGATTATGCTGAAATTAAAGTGTCCTACTTTGGTAGATAATGTCAACATGGAGAAACATTCATTTATTTATTCATTCATTCATTCATTCATTCATAAACATATTCATGGAGTTGGCAGATGCCAGATGAAGAAAATATAAGGTAAACATTGTCTCCGTGAATAAGAGGATGACTGAGGTCCCTGCTGTCATGGAATGTACCCTATCTTGTTGGAGAGGCCAATGATGAAACAGGTGGGCCATGTAATAGAATAATGATAGATGCCATGACAGATAGGGAAGGGATATTCAGGTGGCAGTGGTCAGAAATAAGGGTGCAGGGCGAGACCTGCTTGAAGTAGGTTCATACGAGAAGATATTTAACTTCAGAAAGACTAGTGAGAAAGTAGCCGCAGCTTGCAAAAACACATGACTACAGTGCTACACAAATGACAAAATGTAAATCAATATTGACCAGGAATAAAGGTAAACAGTGAGCCACACTTTTCATATCCCTATAGGAAGCCAGTGAGGAAGTCATAAAGTATCATGCCACATGCCGAAGGGACCCTTCGTTTTTAAGAAACACACATTCTCCTTATGTATGGAGGCACACATGGGTCTATTAGAGAGACAGTCCACCAGGGGTGGGCAAACACTTTCTAGAAAGAGTGAGCTAGTAAATATTTTAGGCCTTGGGGGCCACATAATCTCTTTTGCAGCTACTCATCTCCACCATTGTAGCCTGAAAGCAGATACCTATAAAGCCTAAATGAGTCCGTGTGTATGTGAATAATATTGTATTTATGCATGCGGCTATATGAGTTTTCATGTCACAAAATACATTATTTTGATATTTTTCCAGCCATTTAAAAACTTAAAATCTATTCTTAGCTCACAGGTTGACAAAAACAGGCAAGGGGGCCATATTTGGTCTGCAGACTGTTTGCTGGGCAAGGTGATTAAAAGTGCAAACTCTTCAACAAACGGCCTCTGTTTGTTCCCAAACTGCTTTCGCCAGCAGTGCACTTACATGTCCAGGTCAAAGAAAATTGACTTTGATCTTGCTCTGTTCTCTTTCTTATCTTTCTATCCTTTTCTTCTAAGGCAAGCTTCTTAAAAGAGTAAGCTATACTCCCTCTCTGTGGCAAATTGTGTTTTACAAAAACGGCTTCAATAATACTTTCGGTCTCTGATGCTCTTCCAGAATTCTGAACCCCCTTCACTCCCATCAAGACGTGGTGTTGATGTTCCTCCCCTTGAAACTGGACAGGCCTTTGTGAACCCGTCCACTAACAGAGCGCTTCAGAAATGAAGCAATGACACTTATGAGCTGGGTAGTAAAAGGCAACACAGCTGCTGCCTGCCTCTCTTTCAGGACATGTGCCTGTAGACCTTGAAGCTGCCATGTGGGAAGTATGGAATGACTATTATTTCCATTGAAAGGCTTTCAGTAGACTTCTCCAAAGCAGATGTGATTGTAGGCAGAAAAAAAAAACACAAAAAAACAAAAACAACAACAACAAACAAAAAACCAAAAAAACCCCAAGCAAACAACCTGTCCCTGTGCATTATGTGACTGTAATATAAGAAACCTGGGAGCTGAGGCCATGATCTGTGCAGAGCCATTCCCTGGAAAGCTTTGATAACAGGTTAGGATCTTGGACTGGATCTTGAAGAGCCCATGTGGCCAGTGGAGAGTTTTATGTGTAGGAGCAGAACGGACAGGTTTCTTCTGTTTTGGAAGGACCACTCTGGCTGCAGTAGAAAGGCTGGATTCGAAGGAAGTGACAATGGGTTTGAGACCTGATTAGAGGTCCCTTATATGGTCTGGATGATGAGGACCTAAAAGAGGGCGGTGGTAATGGACATGGGCCTGGATGAGGGAACTGAATCTAGAGACGTTCTAGAGACAGAGTGGAAAGGAGAACACCGTCTGGCTGATGGACAGATATCAGAGAGTTGCTCTTGTAGTATCTTCTCCTACTGCCTTGTGAGTAGAATAGGTCTTTCTTTCATGTAGCTAAGGCTCCTAGCCTGATTTTCCTTTTCATGATTTTTCTTTTCCTCCTGTCAACACGCAGTACAGTTCCCACGTGGGCGGTTCCTCTCTTTCCTCTTCAGCAGACACGGGAACCGTTCCTTGAAAGCAAGATGGCACAGATAAGCTCACAGCTGGCCTGACAGTGCTGCAAAGGGCTCCTCTGTGCTCCGCCTGTGAAACACCTGCTCCTGTGGGCCACAGACCTGGTCCCCTGCAATTACCCTGGGAACCCTGTCCCAAAGCATCCTCTCAGCTGTTATCTCTACCCCATCACTGTGTGCTGGGTTTTTAGTCTGGGAGATTACATCTTGACATGCCTGAGTGGAAAGATCATATCCTTGTAATTTTTCACCTGTATAATTTCTCAGCTGCCTTAGTTTAACCTGGTGTATTTATGGCCTAACTGTAATTTAGGAGGATACATAGAAACTGCCAATTTCAAAGGACAGCTCTTTCAAATTGCTGCTCAGAACAGCTTTCTGAGTGAGTGTAGTGAACTGTGGTAAAACCGATCATTTCAGTCAATTAGATTTTGAGGCCAGTCACTTTTTACTGTTCTGAGAGAGAGAGAAAGAAAGCATCTGAAAGCTAGAATCAATCAATTACAGTCTAAATGTAGAAAGGAGGAAGAAATTAAAAAAAACACACAACATATTTATATATACAGACGGTGCCAAAAAATGTGTACACATTTTAAGAAAAGAAAAAACTATTACAATTGTACTACTTCATATATAGTGATAACAAGAGATGAATCCAAGTCATGTGTGACTTCTGCTTCTGCAACGACAAGAGGTGCTCAAAGTGGTTACCATCAGCATCCAGACACTTCTGATGACGGCGAACTACTGCTTGAGCAACGTTCACCAAAGCGTCCACTTGGATACATTGTTTTGGGCACCCATATATATTTTGTAGAGATGAACCTTATAGAGGTCACTTGAGTTCTATTATAGTGTGTTCATTTTACATAAAGCAGAAGTCACCATTAAACAAAAATGCCTAACAAGATCCTTTGGATAGAAATTGGGGTCAAAGAATTAAAAAGTTGAGATGGGAAAATAGAAATTCCTCAGCTAAAAAAGGGAGGGCTTGTGAAACGAACACCTAAGCAGAGCCAATCATGTAGGGTCTTTTTTGTAAAGAATCTACTGACCCAGATTCAGAAAGTTCTATGACTTATTTATTAATAATTGAAATAGGGCAGAAGACCGCTCGTTCTGAAGATATACAGTAGGTCTTCTGTGACTTCAGTTTCTTTATCCAACTCAAGTCTGGATTATAATGTTTAGAGATTCTCAATGAAGAGATTATGCTTTCTCCTTAGGTAACTAGACATCAAAACATCACTATAAAGAACATGAAAAATACACTAATTGTCTTATAATATGGACTTCACAATTTCAAATGCATAAATCTTTCAAAATATTTTCTCACAGTTAAAAAAAAAGTTTCCTAGGGACAGGAAAAAGAGGAAATAGGCCAGAACTGGATTTGGGTCATCCAACAGCATACATGATTACGATGTTTTGAACTGCCCAGGAATGAATGCTCTGCCTTCAGACCCACCCTGAAGACTTAAGACATTGTTTAAATGACACCTTTTCCACACAGCCACCCATGACCACTTCAGTCCATTACAGTCACTTCCCCTTCTGGCCTGCTACAGCAGTTGCCTACGCCATTCACCTAAAGCCCTCTTTTAAACAGTAACACTTCTTGCATGATCTAGCAGCAGGAGCATCTGATTTCAATAAGCAGGTCTGGATTTGGCTCCTTGTAGCACTACTTCCAGCCAAATATGTTTGGGTAAGTATATCAGCCAGGATAACAGAGACCATACTGGGTAGATAAGTAGAGGTGATTTAATACAAAGAGATGAAGAGGGTCCATCCCTAAGGCAAATAGGAGAGGACGAGACAACCTAAGAGCAGCAAGAGCAGGAAGCCACTAGTAACAGAGGGCTTAGAGGGACCCGGGGGAAGATGGTGCTTGGAAGCCAGGAAACAGAGCAAAACTATGGCAGGGCTGCCGTGTGGGAGATTGCACCAGAGGTGGCGTCTGTCTGGAAAGGATTTGGAACCACTTCAGAGGAGACGCAGCCACTGTCAGAGATACTGGCTGAAGCAGAACAGGAGGGGAGAAAGTCCCTGGTCTCTCCCCTCTTCCAAGGTTCCATTTTCTACCAGTGCCACCCAATGGCAAAGTCTACCTGGGAGCCAACTGACAAGAGCACCTCAAAAATGTGCTCCCCAGTGTACTGCACAGAGTGGGGGTCGGGATGGATTTGAGGGCCATGTACAAATCACTGGCACAGTAAGTCATTCACCTTCTGAACCACTGCATTCTCCTCTGTCAAACTTGAAAGCGATGTCTTTCTAACCCACTTGTTGAGAGTATCATGTGAGAACATTTATATATAAAATTGTGAAGACTACAAATTGAAACTTTTTGATGATACTTTGGAAAAATGTTTTAGAGATTTAAAATGTTAGACGATGGCAGTTCCACTTCTAAAAAAATAGAAAGTCATAAATATGCATACAGATGGAGGCACAAAAATGTGTACCTCAGTGTCTATAATACTGAAAGTTGTAAGGAACCTGAAATAGGTGTAATATACTCAGGGCTTAAAAAAAAAAAAGAATTTCTTTCTTCAAGGATGTTTTCCTCATTCTACACAACATGAACAAAGGATCATAAAAACAGGATGAAATGCTTTGGAGATCCAGAGGTCAGAGAGGACAGTGAATATCCTCCCTGTTTAGATGTCTAGATGTATGACGCACAGTGTGTGTATTATATGGACTACAGAAATGTTAGGGGGCATTTTTCATATTTGTATCCAAATGGGCACATTCTTCCAGATGAAGATTAAAACAAAATTTAATCAGTTTTCAAAATGTTGGAGCTCACACAGTAAAGAAGCACTGGGGTCACGAGATTTGATGCTTAGATAGAGTAGTAAGAAGTGACACAAGCAGAATTAGGATCCAAGTAACCTGTGAGTTCCGTCCAGTCTGGTCCTGATTCCAGTGGTGACCATCTTCCGGCCTCTGCTTCAGTTTCCTTGTGCGAATAAGGAAAACCAGAGACATCCCCTGTACAGCACTGCTGAGCACTTGGCAAACGACTGAACCTGCTCTCCCCGGATCTGAGGCTCCCTGGTAACTCACTCCCCAGCCTGGCTGGTCTGTCCTCTTTATGCTCATTCCGCAGATAACTATCAGCGCAGTCAGCCCCCGTCCCATTGGAATCATGCTTCCAACATTAAAGTAAGATGCTTAAATTTGCATTTAAGAACCTCCCCCAAACCTCCCCCCCCCACACACACTCACACACACCCTTTGTCTACCCTAAAGTACCCTACAAGCTTTAGCTTTCACAGTCCAAATTGCATTCTTCTTGGGAAGGGTCAGAACAAATTTTGGATTCTAGCTTCATGGCTTCATAGGGATTTGATCTTTTGCAATTAATGTAATCTCCCTGATTAAGGACCATAAATAACACAAGTGAGGAGGTTGGGACAGGTCTGAGGCCATAGTAGGTGTTTAGTATTTTTTCACCTTGTTCCTTTTGTTCCAATACTACCTTGTGCCCCAGGCAAAGGTATTGTTTACCTTCCCTACAAAATAGCTCATGTGTTCAGCTCTTCAAGTCTTTCCTCATATATTCTTTTTGCCCAGAGTGTCCATCTCTGTCCTTGATGTGCCATTCGATTGTGGTTTCCTCCATGAAGACTTACTTGGTTAACCGAAATCGAAAAGATATTAGAAGGAAAATTCAATAGTCCTTTTTCTGAATGTGATAAAGGCACTAAATCCTTTAACTATATGTTTTAAATTACTATTTGTTTTGTCCTCTGTCTTCAATGTCTTACCTATCTCTCTAACCCTAAGACCAAACCAAAAATGATGCTAATATAGAACGAGACTAGACCTTGCAGTTAGACAGCTATACCTAGGTTTGAATTGGCAAAACAAAATAAGTGTTGGAGATATTTCTGCCAAATGCTATTTAAGAGGATGTTTCCTTTTCAGCAGGTTGGGATCATTAGCAGAAATGAAATAAATACCCTAGACAAAGGAAGAGCTATCCCAATGCCAGTGTCAAGCTGGAATGTTTTCTAGTCCATTCCCTTTTCTTGCTTAGCAAGCACTGAGCTTCCTGCTTCTGGTTTGGACCTGAAGTGGAGGTTCACAAATCCCAACAGGAAGGTCATACTTGTGGTCTCCCTCCCTCACTGAAACCTCTCTGAAACCTGAAGCACTGGAATTTCATGTGGGTGTCATTTTCTCAAGAGATTTCCAGCTGCAATTCCCAGAGCAGAGGTGGGCCACTGTATGCTATTAGAAAAGTAACAAAGAGGAAGAATCGTTGTGGATCTAAGACTCCCTTATTATCTTGCCAAGTGTGGGTTCAATAATTAAGAAGAGTTCCTGTGGGGAATGGTGGGATTTTTAAATATAGGATAGAATCTCAGTAACTTGAGTTATGCTACTAGATTTCCACATAAAGGCATGGGAAAGGAGAAGATTATCCACCCATCCATCCATTTATTGCAAATATTGAGTACTCATGGTATGCCAGTTACTGTCCTCAGAGGAGGTCCTTTTTAGCACTATTGAGAATCTACTTCTGTGAACTGTAGGGAGTCAACTTAGAAATTCAGATGCATAAATAAGATTATTACATGAATTCTTTAGTTCCATGCACATTTACGAAGAGCTTTACAACTCAAGAAACTATGGTAGTCACTGGTGATGCAAAGATGAGCACTTGTTGAGTGCTAGCCATACTCTAGATGCTTTTGCATATGAGATCTTAATTTTCACAACAATCCATGGATATAATCACCACTACTTTATAGTTAATAAAAGTAAAGTTTGGAGAGGTTTTGCAATTTTCACAGGAAACATAGTTAATCAGAACCAAGATTCAACTCATTATTTGAACATTTATCTACTTATGGGCATTTATATGGTTTCTAATTTGCAGCTATTATAAAAAGTGATGTTATAATCATTCTTGTTCTTGCCTTTTGTATGCACATCAACATTTTTATTTTGTAGATACCTAGAAGTAGAATTGCTGGGTCATAGGATATGCATGCACATATGTGAAATGGTAGTACACATTAGCAGTTGATATATAGTTTGTCCCTACATTGTTTTTTCATAATTTTAATTAGTTGATGTAGCAAATTCTGTTCCTCAAAGATGGCCACAACAATATCTTCCATCTCATGTAGAAGAAAACCTAGGATTATGGGTCACAGGCACAGCCAAACTCCTCAGCAGCAATCAAACCCAACTCACCAGCCATGTGAGTAAGCCATCTTGAAAATGAAATCTACAACTCTCAGATGAGCTGCTCTAGCTGATGCTGAAAGTACAAACAAGTCATCTCTGCTGATTCTTGCCAAATTTCAGATTCATAAGCAAAATAAATGTTTTTTCATTCTTTTAAGCCACAAAGGTACTATCAGCTTATTATGTTCTGTGTCCAGTTGGACTGTGACTTTTTTTAATCCGTATTAGATCTTTGCGTTAGATTCTTCATGTCTCTTATCTTTAATTGTTTATTCTCTCTTTTTACAATGCTCTGCATTCTGCAGTTGTGATAGCAGAACTTCCCCCACCCCAGGACAATAAAATATTTAGCTTTTCCTTGTAGTGTGCAGCTCTTGCTGATATTCCATATCCCTTGATCAGTTCGCTTATCTTCTGTTAGTTCAGGAATAAACTAGAAATAGTGATTTATCTGGGACCTACTTCCTACTTTTTTATTAAATTTATTGAGTTGACATTGGTTAATAATACTATATAGGTTTCAAGTGTACAATTCTGTAGTACAACATCTGCACATTGCATTGTGTTCACCACCCAAAGTCAAATCTCTTCCACCACCATGTATTTGATCCCTTTTACCCTCTTCTACCATTCCCCCTCCCCCTTTACCCTCTGGTAATCACTAAACTGTTGCCTATGTCTATGAGTTTTTGTTTGTTTGTTTGTTTTTCTTATTCATTTGTTGCTTTCAGTTTTATATCCCACATCTGAGTGAAAACATACGGTTCTAGACTTTTCCCATCTGACTTAATTTCACTTAGCATGATAATCTCAAGATCTATCTATGTTGTTGCAGATGGCACTATTTCGTCTTTTTTATGGCTGAGTAATAGTCCATTTTGTGTGTGTGTGTGTGTGTGTGTGTGTGTGTGTGTGACATATTCTTGATCTAATCATCTATCGAAGGACACTTTGGTTGTTTCAATGTTTTGGCCACCATGAATAGGGATACATAAATCTTTATGAATAAATGTTTTTAAATTTTTCAGGAAGATATCCAGAAGAGGGATTGAATTACCTAGTCTTTTATACTTCCAAAACAAAAACAACAACTAAAACTGAAAAAAAAAGAAACAAACGAAAAATTATTTTCAGAGACATAAAATACAATTTCCTGGGCTGAAAAAGAAAATCAGATTATATGGCCTGAAAGAGCTCACCATATTCTAGATACAAAAATAAGAATGTGGGATGTTTTGTGAAATTTTAGAATTGCAAAGAAAATGGAAATAATTCTAAATGTCTAATATACTGAGTGCTGCAGTGGGAGGAAACAGATTATTTTCAGAGGAACAATTCAGCCTGACTTAGGACTTTTTCAGAAAATCATAGAATCATGAAGGATAAACATTATGCTTTAAGAACTTTATATCAAACCAATATAGTTATGTGTGTGTGTGTGTTAAACAGAAAGACATTCTCAGATATCTAAGGATTCAGAAAGTATATCATAAAGAAACTGTCTTAAAATATATTTGAAGATACATCACTAAATATGTAGGATTTATCTTCATATCCCATAGACCCAGGTTTCAGAACTTGCTCTAATATGTTCTAGTTGAGAGACTTTAAATCTCCTCCTTTTCTCATTGATTTCCAGGTTGATGTTACTCTTATGCTTTAATTATTCATAAATACTGGCCTAAAGTCTTTGAACGTAAAGAACAAGTTGCATAACCTCTTCTCTTCTACAACATGTTCATAGGGCCAGGGACATTGTGCCAGTGGTCAGTAAATATAAATGGTCAATAAAAGATGAATGACAGAGTCTATGAGTTATTACCAATAGGCCTACTTGCTTGAAATGTATGTGTCGGAACTCAGAAACATGTTACTAAAAAAATGATCAAGTCTTGTTTTTTTGAGAAATATATTGAAATAGACATAACACTATATAAGCCAAAGAAGCAGACACCAGTAAATATAAAAATAAGACATCAAAATAAACAGCTGTGTTTACTAGGAGATTAAGAATTATATGAAGATTACTTTGCTTAACCTTATGCAAATAAGTTTTTAAAAATTGCTATAAACCATAATATTCTAGAAAATATTTGGAATGCAAAAAAAGACATTAAGACATTTGTCAAAAGCTATCTTAAAAAAGCATCAAGTAGACAAAGAAATAAGGTCCTTAAATTTATTTCAAAAGTAAATTTTACTAAATATCTAAGGAATGGAGTTTAAGTTGTTTGAGTGTATAAAGAGAAAGAAAAAGCTTCCAAAGGATTTTTTGCAAATATAAGAAAACATTGATACAAAACTTAATAAAGGTGACACAATAAATGAAACTACAGATGAATTATAGTTATGGATATTGATGCAAAATTTCTAAAATGTGTTAGCAAATAGAATTCAGCAGCTTTTTAAAAGATTGAAAGATATTATTGAGGTGTGATTCATTCAAAAATTCAATATATCAATATAATTTTCCATATTAATTACAGTTCAAGGCAGGAACAATATATTATTATGTCTGATGATGCTGACAGAATGCTTGATGAAAAGCCAGTATCATTTTTGAATGACACAGTTGATAAGGAGCAATGCATTAATACTTAATTAGCAACGTGCTTAAGAATGAAACACAAAATGTTTCCATTAAGAAATAAAACAAAGATATTGATTATCACTCCTATTGCCTAAAATTCTGTGGAAAATCCTTTCCTTTGAATTGAGGCACGATAAATATGAGGTATACAAATTTTAAAAGAGAAGGAGAAAATTTCAATTTACAAATGCCTGAATAATTTCATAAGCCTGGAAAACCCAAAAAGTCAACTTGGAAAATTATTGTAAATAATTTGAAAATTTAGTTAGGAAAATTTAAAATTAATATCTAAAATCCTATTGACTTTATTATGGTCCAGTAAGATATACTTATATTACCTAAATAAAAATCCATTAAACAAAAGCCATAAAGTAAGGAAGGAATAAAGGCCCAGGAATAGAACTAAGTAGAAATGTACTAGATTTATATGAATAAACTTTAAAATGCTCTAATAGGACATAGAACTCCAAAAAACTCTAAAGTGACCCATGAGACATAAAATACAATTTGAATTAATGGAAATTAATGCCTAGTTCTAGTTAAGATAATGAAATATTGTAAAGATGCTAATTTACCCTATATTAATCTGTAAATTAAATGTGATCCCAGTAAAATTATCAGTAGAATTGTGTTTCTAAAACCAGACATGCTGAATCTACAGTTCGGGTAAAGATCAGGCAGGAAATTTTGAAAGAGATAAGGTAACAGACTACAATATTACATATTATTATAAAACTTCCAAATGTAACAGAGTTTGGTACTGGTGCATGAATAGAAATATCAAAAGAAAAAAGCAAAGTCTTGAATAAGACAAATAATATAGACATTTGCATTATGATAATATCAACATTCCAAATCCGTGTGATAAAGGCAGAATATTCAACACATGGTAATGGGACATGCTACTGAGAAAAGAATAAATTAAGGCTAGCTCCTAATTTATTGCTTATTCAAAAATTTTAATCTAGATGGGTGCAAACTCAAAATTAAGATGAAATGGAGTTTTCTTGTAATCTTTCAGCAATAAGCTTTTTCTAAGCAAGATACATAATTTAGGATTTTCAAAAGTGATAAATATAACTTCATGAAATTTTAACATTTCTACTTGTCAAGAAATATTATAAACAAAATCAATATACATAAACAACTTGGGAAATATTTGCATCAGTTATGATAAACAAAGAAATAAGGTCCTTAAATTTAGTACAAATCAGTTAACAAAGACACTGGCTCAATATAAATATGGACAAAAGGCACAAAAATGTTCTATAAAAAAGGAAATACCAATGGCTTTTTAACATAAACATGTTTAATTTCCCTCAAGATTAGAGAAATATAATAAAACAAAAAGAATATTTATAGAGTGGACATGATAAAACATAGTAGTGCTGGTGAGACTGTGAAACTTCCATTCTTCCTCCCAAACTGTTAGTGGGATCATTAATTGTTATCTTATTGGATGGCAATTTGGCAGTGTCTACCAATATTCTAAATAAGTAATTTCTTTTAAAATGCATAACCTACCAAGTTCCTTTTATCCTGCAGGTAACCAGAACGTGCACAAAAAGCATCATATATCATGACTTTTGCGGCCATAGTGGTTGTAAGCGCAAATGTTTACACAGTAGGTGAATGTGTACAGATAAGGATTGATGACGTGCATTATAGAGTATCCATATTGGGGAAAACTTTGTGGAACTTATTTAGAACAATCCCCATTACTGAAAAAAAATCACAGGATGCAGTATAGTGCGTTTCAGTGGATGTGAAAAAAGTGTGTAAAATATGCATCTTACAATTGAACAGAATATTTTTACAGACAAAATTCTGATTTTAGTAATCTATTTCTATGATTCCTCTAGAAAAGGGGCAAAGGGTTGGATGGAAAGTTTGTCATCAGTCTATAGACATTGTTACTGCTTGACATTTACTGTGTATATGTCATGTCCTTTTATTTATTTTTTTATTTTTTTTATTTTTAAAACAAGAACTAGTTAGTAAAAAAGCTCCACCTCCTCAAAACTGTCTCCCTTCTTGGACTGGCGCACTGTCAAAAATTCTCTTGAGGAATCCACCTTTGGCGAAATTTTAGTGTCTGTTTCAGAGGCACTGTTAGAAAACTCCATGAAATCTCGAGCTCAGCTTCTACTGATGAATTCCACATAGTAGCCGCCTGCTTTTTCTTGCTTTGTGTCCAGAACTGATCAGGTCTTTAAGGAACGCCCCCCATCCCCAAGCAGAGCCTCCTCTGTGTTTCCTTTTTCTGGGGTGTATCCCTTCTGTTTGTCCTAAAGATGCTTTGTGAGGCTCTGATGAGCGTCATAACCTGATTCATCTCTCTGGCACCCAGAAAATATCTCTTAATGTTCTTTTACATCCTAAGCATTCAGTAAGTATTTCTTAATTGAACAAGTAAATGAAAATTTTATGTTTTAAAACAAAATTCATTGTAAGGAATGAAAAGTATCCTTGTAGCACTGCCATAGGACTTACTAGGAGCCAGTGTTGAGTGTTCTACACACTTTACATGCAGTGTAAAAATATATGTAATGTATATACATAATGTAGATAACATACATAATATAAAATATATTTAGCTGTATCTATACTTTGTACATTAAGCATATATACATGTATATATGTGTGTGTGTGTGTATGTGTACATATACCTATATACATATATATGTGTGTATATACATATATATAGTTACTTAGCTAGTATGGGTAGAGATGAGATTCGAATCCATGCAATCTGGCTCCATTGTGCACAGTGAATGTTCTTAACCTTGCGCCTCCTTTTTCTCACTGTCCATCAGCCCTTCCTGCCCTCATTCCCTCTTCAACCAGCCTGGGTTCCATGACCCACCATTATATTCCTTCCCTCATAAAAAGCCACATCTCTCTGGCGTCTCTTGCTCTCATGGTTCTCTTCTTGGCAAAACCTCAGCTTGGTCAAGACCAACTTGCTGTCTCTTCCACGTCTGCTCAGAAAGGCCACAGGGGCTAGACAAATGCACACAGCCCTGTTCATGGATCACATTTTCCATTTATAACCCCAAACTCCAAGAGGACCGTTAGTCCCACCTTGCAATCCTGTGCCCTTCTGGACTTGTCACTCTCCCACTGTTCTAGATGACTATATACACCGTTTTTCTTTTTAAACCACCACCTCCTCCCCGACTTCTCAGTTGGCTGATGACTTTGCCTCTATTTCTCTAAGAAAATGTTCACAGGGGGCAGGTAGATAACATGAAACACAGAATGGAAGCATTGCATGATGGGAGTGGTGGGCACTAAAGCTTCCTGCCAAGTGCAAAGTCCATGCGAATGGTGTAACTGCTACTCAGCTCCAGTTTTATCATGGCCACGAAACGGGCCAGCCTGGTGTCACCAGAAAGGGCGATCTTTTCAAGAGAATTTGACAGTTCAGATTTTGATGTAAATTTCTCTGATTTTAAGTATCTTGAAAATAAAATATTTCGGCAAGCTGGGCTGCACCTTGTAAGCATCCCCAGTTTGTAACTCCGTAGGAAAGTGTGAATCAAGAGGGATCATTCATGATTTGTCTTGTAACTTTGGAGAAGGCAACCAGATTTCTAAGAATAGTTTCGAACTGAGCTACCATGTATTCTCAAGCATTTCCTCTTTCAACAGCTAGGATGAGTCCAGAAGGAATGTAGGATTTTGAGTCTTTAACAAAGAGACTGTTGTTTAATGAGGCTATAGAGAAGTCACGGGAATAGCGCAGGGCCCTGGAACTAATAACAGGACTATTCTTACACTAACAGGGGTACTGATCAGGTGTATTACAGAACATCCATACATTTGTAATTCTGTGAGCTGACACGTCTCTTCCAGGAACACAGTCAGCCCTGAACCCTAGGAGCAAGCTTAGCAAACAAATAGTCTCACCTCATTCTTCTCCTTCCACCCATTGGCAAAACCCAGCTGGAATCCAGAGGACACGTCAGTATCCCGACGTGCTTCTTACCTGACAGAGCACAGAGCAGGTGGAGAGGAGTAGCGAGTAGGCACAAGAAAACATAGAAACAATATAAATACACAGAGAGATTCTTTCAAATAATAAGTGATGTGGAAAACAAAATAAATAGAGCAATACTGTAGAACAAGTGGTCAAAATATAGTCCTCTGGCCAAATCCAGCTCACTGCCTGCTTTTGTAGGGTCTGTGAACTAAGGTTGGTTTTCATATTTTTTTAATTGTTGAAAAAATATCAAAGGTAGAATAATATTGTGTGACATAAAAATGATAGGAAATTTGAATTTCAGTATCTGTAAATAAAGTTTTATTGGATCACAGCCATGCTCCTTTGTTTGCATATTTTCTATGGCTGCTTTCATGCTATAATGGCAGAGTTCAGTATTTGCAACAGAGACCATATGGCCTGCAAATCCTAAAATATTTACTGTTTGGCCCTTTACAGAAAGTGACTGGTGGGGCTGTGAACTATTATACTTTAAACTGGGTGGTCAGGAAAAACCTCTTGAAATGAATGTGTATTATGACATGGACGTCAGAGAAAAGGGCTTCACTCCACCTTTAACTGGGTTGTCCTACAAAATTTTCTTTAAGCAATAGTCTAACAACCATTTTGCCTGTTCTAGTACCTCGTGAAAGGAAAATAAATGGCACATTTCAGCCATCATGTATCCATAGGCCAAGTTTCCAAAATATAGAAGTTGGGCTCCAGCAGAAATATTTCCAGAAGGTTATATATGAAAACAAGGAGAGGAATTATTGTTATAATACCACAGGTGAGCTTTTTCAGCCAAAGATTGCATGTGTTATTTTGATTTTAGACCATCGGATAGATTAATCAGAACCCTCTATAGAAGTGTTCGAACCAAAGGAAACTCATTCTTTCTGCCAAAGGTCCACTAAGTCATTAACAGAATATAATAAAGATCTGAGGCTTTAGTTTTGGAAAAGTTGTCATAAATTCTCCCCAGAAGGAACATCCATCCAGGAACTTTTGCAAATTCCACCCATATTTTAGGTGGAGACTGGCTGGTGTGTGAGTTGAAGAGGTCTAAAGAAACCTCTGTCATCCAACTAATGTTTAATTGAAAAAACAAACATCTCTCCTCCAGCGACGGCAAATAATGACCTATGAGGGACTGCCACTTTATGTATATTATCTCATTTAATTTTCACATGAGGTGAGCACACATATAATCTTTACAACATTTAATCTGTATGAACATCATACAGATGTGAAAAATTAGGTACTGAGAGGTAATTATTACCCTCTCCCTTTTTACAGATGAAGAAGGAGAAGCTTATAAAGTTTAAATACTTTGCCCCAATTTTTATGACTACTATATAAAAGGCTGGAATATGAATTTTGCATGAACAGTAATTCCAGGATTCCTTTACTGATAATATACACATCAATACACACACACACACACACACGCACGCACGCACGCACGCACGCGCGCGCACAGAGAATACTGCTGATTTCTGTTTCTTGGAATATGAGAAAGCAAGTTTAATCCTTCCAACCACAAGCTTTTAGTCAATCAGGCCTAGATTAAAATCCTGGCTATCTAACCAGCGTGAAAATTCAATGAGTTTTGTAACTATCTAACTTTTAATATCTTCATCTATAAAAACTGTTTTTTAGCATGACTTATCCAATCACCTTCATTGAACTACCTCTATTTATCTGCCTTTTTATAAATCTATCCTTATTGAACACGTTCAAGCTGATTTCCTTAAGATAAAATAGTATAACAAATCAAAAATCAAAAGACCAACACCCACGCAGTACAAAAAGTAGGCACAAGAAGATGCAGTACCCACACCCCCCCCCCATTGTCAAATATACTAATACATAGAGGATCAACCACATTTGTAATAAAAAAATACAAATACAAATAGTTCGGGGTTTATCTAATGGATAAAACTTTGCAAGATTAACACTAATAGCACTGGAAAATTGGTAGGAAAATTGGCAGCACTCGTTAATACTTGGTGACTCATGTTGATGTATTTCGCGCCAAGATTCCCATTTTGGGTTCCCTCCTATTTACCATCTGCCTATTCAATGTCTACCTCAAGAAAACTGCTGTTGGCCACGTACCTATGTTGAGCCAAGGATTTTATCCCATTTAATTTCATTATCATATCAATCCCATCAAGTGAATGATATAGTTATCCTTTATCTGAAAAATGAGGGAAAAAAGGCAGAAGCCTAGTGAGGTTAAGTAACTTATCCAAGATTTCGCACCCTGTGTTTATTAAAATCAGTGTGCACCTGACACTACTGATTTGCGGACTATTGTAGGTAGATGGTTCTCTACCTGTTCTGACATCTGAACTACTTTTCTATCCTTAGATGGTCTTACTCCATCTCACCCTTGGTATCCAGCATGGTTATTTCACATAAGGTATGTTTGAATTAATATATCCATATTTATAGCAGCCTTTCCTGATTGGAGTTCAAAATTCAGGGAGAAAAGAAGCATCCAGTTTCAAACACTGACCTTTTTAAATTCTTGTTTTTTGTACCTTTTGTTAATTCAGTTAAGAAACGAAGTATCATTAGGGTTGATCTTGACCTCTCCTCATGGTCTGGCAGGATGAAATATCAAAATTACTTCAAGAGATAATCGGGCAGAGATGAAATGTTTTCAGATAAGAAACAAGAGAGCTTCTTAATCAGTTTGTCATGGACATCACAATTAGAAGAGAGAGATTTCAGCTAGAAAAAATGTGAATTCAGAAGTAAATCATGGAATTTCAAGAATCAATGCCAAAACTGCAGTATGTCAATAAATGTAATTAAAAAATCAATTGCAAAGGCCACGGCTGTGTCTCCTGGGCCTTGGGCTTCCTTCCCCTGGAGATGTGAGCCTGCTGGTTAGTAGCCACCTGCACCACCAGGGCTGCAGAAGGTGTACACCGGGACTCGGGCCGACCTGCACCTGTGACTCCCACACCAAAAGTGCTTGGGTGGGGGCTGGTGGCAGGTGAATTGTGGGTGACCGCACTTGCGGGGTAATTGAGGAGGAAGAACCATCTCCTCCTCCTTCACCACCATTCTGGACACACTGCAGGGACTATTTTGGGGGTTCCCACTAACTTCTAGGAAGGACACATGCCCCTCCTTGATCCCAGCTCCATGGACATCTGTGTTTGTCAAGGAGATCCTTTTCTCGTAACCAGGAGCTCTCCAGGAGTAGAGACTCGAAAGGATAAATATTAACAATGAAGGAATTAATCAAGTATCTGCTATACCTCTTTAATTGGATAAGCAGAGCAAATTTAAAGAAAGTTTAAGAAACATAGTAATATAAAACGTCAAACATGCCATGTAACCTAGAGAAGCTCACTCACAGGTCCATGAGGAGTCTTTGTTTAAGAATGTGTGAAAAAAAAAAATGAAGCCTAGTAAAAGCTGGAGAGATACAGGGCCATACTGATATTATTTGAGTCACTGGATCCAATAAATGCCTGAAGCCGTATGTCACTCTGCCCAATCATGTGAGCCAATAAATTTCCTCTGTGGCTTAAAAAAAAAAAAAAAAAGAATGTGTGAGATATACATCTCTCTATATATATAGATATATATATACACAAACACACACATATATACAGAAATATGTGTGTGTGTGTATATATATATATATATATACAGATATATATATGCACATACATTCACATATAATATACATATATGTATATATAGTCACGGATGTAAAGTACATAGGGACAAAGTACAAAGCATAGGGAGTATAGTCAGAGGTATTGTAATAACTGTGTACCATGTCAGAGGGGTAGTAGATTTGGGGGTTTATCACTTTGTGAGGGGTGTAAATGTCTAATCATTATGTTGTTTTGTACACCTAAAACTAAAAAAAAAAAAATGCGTTATGTTAGTGTTTGCAATAACACAAGTTGAAAACAACCTAAATAATCTTCAGTGTGAGACTATTGATGTTGCTATTATTAATTGTGATATTTTCCCATAATGGAATACAATACAGTAGTTAACACACATGAAAAAGAACTACAGTACCTGTATTTCAGGCTTCATTTCAAAAGCAATGTTCATCCAAAAAACAAAAAAAAAAAACAAAAAAAACAAAAACAAACAAATCGAAGAATGATGTGTACCCTATGATACAAAGTAAATACAATTTAAAATAGGCAAAATAATTTCAGATATGTAAACTCAACAGTCAGTCAAGTCCTAGGAGTGAGAAGCACAAAATTGCGGATGACGGTTAATCCTATTCAGATGGGGAAGGCATGAAGAATTGTCGGGGAATCCCAGTACATGGCCAATGTTTCATACCCTAAAATAATTTAAAGAAATATGGCAAATATTAAAATTTTGATTCTCGCTACTCAGATATTATTGTACTGTTTTCTGTAATTTTATGCTTGCATCAACTTCATTATAATGAAAATGTTTTTTAAAAAGCAATTGGAACTGTGTTACCCAAATAAAATAGGCTACCTGTTCAATCTGGCCCAAATCCCAAATTATTCATTGTTTTCAAAAAGCTTGTTTACCCACTGAGAGGTTTTCCCAGCTATTACGTAGCAAATAATTGCTGGATGGAACTCCTGTAATTAACTTGCTAGGTCCAAATGAATTCTGTGTCCAGCAAAACGCTGCCTTTCTGTTTCAGGAATTGATTGTATTTAGAGGCACTCGAAGAAGAATGGGTTTAAAAAATTATCTAGATCACTATTTTTCAAACCATTTTTATAACAAAATTTTGCTTTATTTTCAAGTGAATTGTTACCCAATCTACTAGATATAAAGCATATATAAATAGATCTGCTCTGCTGTATTAAATCCCTTCCTGACTAAAAGGAAGCCGCACTCGTTGGAAAAATGTCTGATTCCAGTCTGAGGCAGGGAACATACTAGATGAGACTGGGACATCTTGTGTCACAGTAAAGAGCCACTCAAGAGATGGAAGTTTGTGTCCCATCAAAAGGGCACGAAACACTTTGAAGGAGCTGCCACTGGCCTAAGATGGGACATTTAGGAATCAAAAAGAAAAATGACTTCAGTGCATTAGGACACATCGAATACATCACAACCTACAAGTTACAAATAATACTAAAGCCCCAAACAAGCACAAAACAAAAATCAACGATTTTTAGTGGTGACCATTGAAAGTTGCTTGAGCACAAATACTCCTCTGAAAATACATAAGTAATGGGAAAGATGAAAACAAACACAGAACCAAAAGCCGGAGACCCAGATGCATCCTTCCATGTTTTATTTGTCCTGACGGGCTATGGGTTGAAAATCACTGATAAAGGCCTTCCTTCTGTTGGACACTTACATCTCTTCTAGGACTGTTCCAGCAAAGGGTTGCTCACACTGTGAACCTCTGCCAGTACTGAGGGTCCTACCTCTATCTTTTGAACCATCCATTGAATCTTTAACGGCATTACATTTGAGAATACATTTCCTCAAAGAGGATGGTATTTGTGTTTCTACAGCTTTAATCCATTGGGTCTTTTTCTCCACTGGGGCATTTTAAACAAAGAGCCAACCCTCTTTCCTATGAATCTTTAACGTTGCCATCTTATAGTTGTGTGCAGGCAGCTTTCAGGTGTCTACCAGCCTGATCCGGATCACACCTCTCCAATTCCTTCCTTTAGTTCTGACTCTATGACATAGTTTTGGTTCCCTCCCCGACCTGGGTCCTCTGCATTGACTATACTCCAGCTCATCTTTCCCTCTTTTATATCATGCATTTAGAATTAAAGAGGAAACGCCCTCCATGTGGAAATGAACAGTCCAGCATAATGAGGAATTATTGTTCATACTTGTTAACCTTTCCCATATGATCATTTGGCGATATGTTAAGTTCACACACACACACAAAGAAGCACTGGGCATAACTTTTTAGGTTTGGAAATCTGGTGTTACTCAGGAATCAATGTACAGTTTTAAAAAGTTACCAGTGAGAAGGAAGAACGATTTCACCCTCAGGAACTCATCATGGGTACATTTTACACACATTGCAAGAGGATAAAAACCTGATGTTTGGACTGTGAGTTTGTTTACCTTCATGCCATGCAATTTCTGCCTGAGACTTAATTCTGTGTGAGGGAGGTTGAGAACAGCCGTTTTCTCTACTTCCTGGAAATAATTTGGCAGGCTCACAGTGAAATAATTGCTCTACTCTATTGCCTTCATGAAAAATTGATTTGTTGTATTTTATTATTAGGTTTTACATGCATAAATAGGAAACCAGAACAATGTATAATTTAAATAATTATAGGGTGGCTGAATATTCTCATTTTGGGAACCGTTGAGCTTTTAGGTCAGTTTTAGAAGATGGCTTATACTCTGCAAACTTCAAAACAACGGTTGAAATCGTGTTGTTTGGTTCCTCAGTTTAGGCTCTACTCAAGAAACATTAAGTCCTTTAGGTGTGGGAAAGGGATGGAAGTTGAGAATAAATGCCTGTCATGAAGGAGATATCTCACGTGCTGTGCCACTATTAAGTTTATTATTCTCATTCTGGCATAAATAGTGGTCACCAGAAAAGGACCACTTAAGATGCGTTCTGAATCATAATACATGGTGTTCCATCTTCCACACAATTTTTCAGATGCTTTTAAGTGTTTAAAAATTGTTATTTGGTACTGTGTAAGAGTTGTGTTTTTCTAAAATTACCACTCTACTTTCGGTGGTTAGTAATAAGACTGGGCTTAGAAAATACATAGCAATAGCAGAAAAGAAACAAATGGATTATTTTGAAGGACTGAGAATTAAGACTAGAGTGTCACAGAATGAGCATAAATAGGAATGTTTTATTCATTCAACAGTTTTTAAAATTAAATGAATACTGAACGCCAGGTACCATTCAAGGTGTAGGATATAATAATAATGATTAATGAATAGGCTTTGGTTTTGGCTTTCATACAGTTTACAATCCAGTGAGGAAGAGAGACATTGAACAAATTAATTCCATAAAACATTAATTACTGTTATTACACATGATATAAATGAATTTTAGATTTCTGATTTGAAAGCATAGGTTGTCATCTAATCTGGGGTAGAAAGTAATACAAATCTTCTCTCGGGCAACTAACATGAACAGAACAGGGACTAGCAACAGAAAGGGTGGTATGTGCAAAGGGAGCTTCCTTCATCCCAAAAACAAAGTTCGTGTGAAATCCTTGAGAAGTGTGTCCAGAACAGAGTGAAAACCTATAAAAGAGACATAAAATGAGGCTGTAGGGACAGACAGGGGCCAGGTCATCCAGAGCGTTGCAGGCCATGGAATCCTATGCCTTAAAAACAATGGTAGTCAAAGAAGATTTTCAAGTGAGTAACAAGGGTACACCTTCAAGTTTAAAATATCATTTTGGCTATCATTGATTGGAAGGAGAGGAGATTTATGTTTTGTGTTGTTAATTCTTTCGCTGTTGAATGACCTTGGGCAAGTGGCTTCAGGTATCTGAGTCTTGGTATATCTACTGGCAAATTCAAGGGAAGAAACTCAATAATTCTGAAGACATCATAGCTCTTTAAGTCTGTGACCTGAATTACCCCGACATTCTTACTTTGTTCCTGTGCCGCGGCAAATTTGATTTTCTTTAACTGTTAGTAATAACTCCTACACAGCTCTTAAGATAATTTGCTTTTTGAGAACCATATCTTGAAAGTATAAATGTCAAATGCAGTTATAAATTGGGAAGGAGGGAGCAAAATGATCACTTATGCAGATGATGTGATTGTCTCTAGAAATTGTAGAGACACTTAAAAACAATAAGAACTAAAAAAGAGCTCAGAAAGAAGGCTAGGTACAAATAAATCTTCAAATAATTAAGACTTTTTTTTTCTACATACCAGCAATACTCAGGCAGAAACAAAAGCAATGTATAATCATGACATACATCTATAGTGAGTGAATGACAGTCCCCCAAAAGATATGTGCACCCACAACTTGCGAACATGACCTTATTTAGAAAAAGTGTCTTTGTAAATATGTCTTGAGATGTTTTTACCCTGGGTTATCTGTAGGACCTAAATCCAGTGCTAAGTGTCCTTATAAGAGACAGAAGAGGAGAACACATGAACAGAAAAGAGAGTGGAGGCCACCTGAAGACAGAGACAGAGATGGAGTGAGGCAGCCATAAACCAAGGGATGCCCAGAGCCACCAGAAGTTGGGAGAGGCAAGGAAGCCTTCTCCCTTGGAGGCTTTGAAGGGAGTGCATTCCTACTGACCCCTCGATTTTGGATGTCTGGCCTCTAGAATTAGTTTCTGTTGTTTCAAGCTACCAAGGTCGGGGTCACTTGTTGTACGATTCACAGGAAACTAACATGACATTGAAAGCCCTTCACTACTCTCCTGTGAGACTCATCCTGGTGAAGAGGCAAACCATCCTTTGAGCAGGATTATCTGGTTTCTATCTCTCTGCTGCAGGTACTGTATGAACCATTGGGCAGCCACAGTTATTCTCTCCTCAAAATCTGATGCAAAGCGCTCTGGGTTACGGGATAATTAAGAGTACACGCAAATAAAGAAAACCACTCTTCATGTATAAGGCCATTCTGTGATAGTCGTTGCACAGCCCTTGACTTTGGAACTTTTCGCCTCTTCTTGTGGCAGTGAACATACCGTTTCATTTTGTCTGAGGACTGGGTGAGAGAGGAGAGAATATATATTACCCAAAACCGAAAGGGCACTTTGTGTGTGTGAGTTTGTGGTGTGTGTGTGTGTGTGTGTGTGTGTGTGTGTGTGTGTGTGTAAACAAAGAATTTGGAGATAGAAGACTTGCCTTGGAGTCCTGCCTCTAGAATGACGTTGCTTATTTTTTTGCTTCACTCCTTGCAACACTTGCTTTGCCTCCTTGAGCTTTGGTTGGCCATTTATGAGATGGAGTTAACCAGTTAGTTTCGAACATCAAGGGAATTAATTAATGAAATTGAACATGGTTTTGTACATTATGAAGTGATAAAAAACATTAGTTAATATCCATTTAGCTATTATTAATAGTAATTATCCGGTATGCTAGAAACTTCTAGCGTAACTTTAATTATTGTTGGTCGAATACATATATCTTAAAAAATAAATAAATGTGAGGGTGGCTTTGAGAAGAGTTGGAATCACCAGTCCCAGGTTTGTTGAAATGTGTACTGAGAGAGAGTTGTGCTCTATCAGTGCTTCTCTAGCCGACGGGCCATTGAAATCAACTGGGGAACTCTGAAAAAACCACCCCCAGGCAAATCCAATGGTAATTTCTTGGAAAGGGATTTAACATTTGTGTCTTAAACAGATCCCTGGTTGGCATTAGTGTGAACAACGGGCCAGCAAGCATGATGCTATGATCACTCTGAGATGCTCACGTCACAGTTTGCCTTGGCTTTTCACTGTTAATATTGTATTATTCTGTTCTTTCCGATTTGGTATTATGAAAATAGGATCGTGTTGGCAAAATTACCAAATCACCTAACCGAAGAGTGGACAAATACAGTTATGCTGAATGCTCCATCTATGTTGGTCGTTAGCACCTAGATACTCTCAACTATCTAGATGTGTGTCACTATGGTTGACGAGACTCCTGATTGTATGGAGAATCAAGAAGGGCTTTTCCAACAAAGCTAAGAAACATTTACAAAGATCATGAGGGCATGAGAGAGAAGGACCAACTCAGGGAATTGCTAGTAATTCCAGTTCAGCCAGAGCATGAGTTATTGAGGATAGAGTGAGAGATAAATAATTTTTTTATTCCAGGGCTACCATAGTAAGGATGGTGAATCTCATAAGGAGTTTAGACTTGAATACTACATCAAGTCTCTGCACCTTGGTTTCTTCATCTATAAAGCACAAACACAGCCCTCCCCCCATAAAGTTGTGTGATGATTTAAGAAACATCTTATAGGATGTCTGACATATAGTAGGTGCCTGTTAGAACTTCCCTTCCTCCATAATCCTACCTTTAAAATTTTATATCTCAAATTGTCCTCTAACTTTCACCCTCAGTTTCAGTGTGTTGAAAAAATAATCCTCTTTGAGAGATGGGATAATAAGCATCAAGACTTATTTCTCCTTCATTGTTGTATTGAAATGAGTATTTTCCCCCTTTGAGAGGCCACCACTTGGGTAATGAGGTAGAATAATTCTTTGTATCATTTGACTGGCAAGAAAAATGGCTAAGTGATGTGGAGGGAAAGAAACGACCTTTCTGAGAAGTCTTGCTATAGGGCTTCCCTTTGTGAGCACAGTGCTCCTATATTTTACTACAATTTAGTGTATTTAGAATGTTCATGTTGAAAGCATTTCCTCTTGGCTCGCAATGCCCCTGAGAGGAGTGAATTCCAGGTCAGTACATCCCTTATTTGTTAGAATTCATTGAAGTCGCATTTGAAGTCCAGTGTGACTGTCTAGCCTTTTGAACTTTTCAGAAAAGGGTATGTTGAGCAGAATACCAGCAAATCTTAGGTTTCCTATGTGACGATACCTATCTGTGCAAGAGCGTTTATATACAAGTCTCATCTTTCCTCAGATACTGCTCCCAATTCTTATTTTTAAAATATTTTCACTCCAGTTTTTTCCAGGTCTGTCGTCTGCCATCTCATGTCTGCTGAAGATTTAGCTTTCTGGCCGTCAGCCCCTCAGTCTCATTGAAAAGGAATTGACAAACCTCTGTACATTTCCCAATCAGGTGCAAAGAATGTGCTGAAGTTTTCTTTAGATTGTGTTTGTTTTTCTCATATCCCTGTTGGGTGAGGACATATGGAAAATCTTAGCTGAGGTTCTCAGCCCAAGGTTTCAGGGAGACCGGGCTGTGAATTCTGTCCACCTCGCTGGTTGCTGGGCTCCATTCAGCTGACTGGCTGGCTGGGGGAGCAGAGTGGCATGCCTTAGACAGCAGGTGTGTATCATTTGAACCAAGGGGCTCATAGATTGTTGGAAGAGAAAAGCACATGCCAAAGATAATTTTGTCCAATCCCCTCAAATTGAGACCTAGTGGTCACGGGAGAGCCTTATCCAAAAATCTCACCTAGAAAGTAACTCCCAGTTTGAGAACCACATTCTCTGTAAGTATACAAAAAACAGTGTAGTAGTTCCGTAGAAAGAAAATAGATTTGCGGTTAGACAGGCATGGCTTTGAATCCCAGCTCCCACTCTCATCTGCGGATGTGACCTTGCAACAGAACTTGTTGCATGGGTTGTAGATCATTTATGTGTGACCATTGACCAGGGGGGTGTGTCTGGCAAAGAACTTGTGAGCTACCACGTTGCAAACCATATGAGCATGGTGATCCATTTTGTTAGCCGATTAACAGAATTATGTCTGGGAAGCCTCCTAAGTGCTTTCTGGAAACCCGTTCTGTGAGTGCCCGTTGTATTCTCCAAGTTGAAAGGGATTTGGTTCTTGTTTACCCCTCATTTATATTTTAAAGAAAAGAATGAGATTGAACTATGAAAAGTTCCTTGAACTATCTGCAGAGATAAAGATGCTAAAATCTGAGTAGGACTGACACTTTTATTTCCCTTCAAAGAGGGAGTCTGGACTGCAGGGTAGACTTTTTTGGGAGAGAGAAGCAACTTCTCAGGTTTAGCTAGACATCGCGTGGTCTGCCTGAAAACAACTCGCTATTGTTCACCCGGGAAAATGAACTTCTTTTCCCCTTTACCGTCCTCTACACGTCGTAAGAATCAACCTTTGCTTACGACCTGGTAGTTCATGAAGCATGTTAGTGTTTACAGGCTTATTTTTGATTCTCAAAATAATCTCAGTAAGTAGACAGGGGGAAAGACTATTATCTTTCCTATTTTACAAATAAGAAAATTCATCAGTGAGTATCTGCATTACTCATTTCATTGATTTCTTCAGTAAAGTTTATGATAGTGTCGTGCGTGCAAGCCCAAATATTCAGTTAAGCCTCCATGGTCTGAATCTTACCTGCTTCCTTGTCTCATCTCCTGCATCCATCCCTCCACCTCACATTTCACACAGTAACCATGATGAACTCCTCGCATTTGATCTCAGATCACTCTGCAGCTGGGCTGGTTTGTGGATGAAATGAATTTTTGCATGTTAAAAAGTTCAGATAGTAGTTAGCATGCAGTTAGATCATAACAAGCATTACCATACCCTTTATTACTGTTTTTATGTTCCCTCTAATGTAGAAAATCCATTCAACCCTCTCGTGCCTACCTGACTCTTTTACACATCCTTCAAGACATGCCATGTACCACTTCTTTTAATGAAACATTAATTACTCCATACAAACTCAGTTCTCTGGTCTCGTGTGTGTTCACACTGTTTCTTCGTTATTGCAATCCTAGTACTCTTTTGTAATCGTCTATTATCATTTCATCTCTTGTTCTGGATTCTAATACAGACCTGTCTTATTCTGTGTCCTTTTCACGTTTATATGCTTGTGACCCGTCTAGTGCCTTTTAGAGAATGCTTCACAGGAACTCTTTGGCTTGAATCAAACTATCTTCCCCCCCACCCCCCCCCCCAACTGAACTGGAAAGTCAATGAGAAAGGAAATTGTGTCTTGATCCCTTTAAACTCCCCACAGCTCTCTAGCCCAAGGCCTTGAGTTATTGGGCACTTGATCTTTCCTGGTTTCAGGTCCCAAATTAACTTTCTATCACAGGAACCCTCAAGATTCAGACAACCCGGAGTTCCACATGGGCCTTTGTGTTGCTCTTCTCAGGCACAGAGGTCATGGGCCAGATATCTTGGTATCTTCTAGTAAGAGGAACCAAATGCCTCCAGCTTCCTTCCCACTGAGAGGCAGAAAGTTCACAGGATCTGTGTTCTCTTTTCTTTGCTTTTTTTCACAAGGGGAAAGCATATGCTGAGGCTTCTGCTGCTCAAAGCACCACCTCTCAGCCCTTGTCACTGTATAGTTACTTGACTTCCCCTGAAGGAGATTAATTAGCCGTGAAGCCAGCCTGTACCTAGGATTCCTGATTTGGGTTCAGTCATGGTATTTTGGGACTAACTGGAGACAATGCAATTGATTTAGAACATATGTGGGCTTCTCAGGGAAATCCTCTGTAGAAGTCATCAATAATAATAATTAAGAAACTCTCTGCTTGCAGGCTGACATAAATATAATTACGTGAGTGATTTCAGCTTTAACACGAATGTGCTTCCTGTTTGGGATCCCCAAAAACAATCTGTGAGCTATCCATCTAATTATTCTTGTAAAAGATGTCAGGAATAATAAAATGCTTCAAACAGATTTACGAAAGGACTTGGACTTTAGGAAATGTAAAGAGTGAATGCATGTTTACATATTTTCTCTCTCCAAAACTATCAAAAGGAACTAAAAGTGACAAAAGGATTAAAAAAGAAATAAAAAGAAAACATCATTAACCCTAAGACACAGAATGGATCCTTCCAGATAACTAACTCTGAAGAAAGTTTTCTAGATACAGTATCATTTGAATCAAACAGAAAAGAACATCACTTGTTAAAATTTGGCCACAGAAGGTTTGTCTTTTTTCTAAAAGGCCAAGTTGACTTCTAGCTCACAACTATTTAACTTTATTCCAGAAAGTAGTAGTTAGTCAATGGCACTTGTCAAGAAAATGAAATCATTTTAAGATCTGAAAGAGGGTAAAATTGTCATTATTGGTATGTGAATTGATTGTACACTTAGAAAAGAAAATGAAAATCTATTTAAAAAGGTAGAAACAGAATTTTAAGGAAATTGATATATTAAAAATAATTTATTAAAAAATTTGGTTAAAAAGGCAGTGATATAAAAGCTTTCAGTTCTCTATATAAAATAAAAATATATAAGCTTAATATAAGTCCAATAAAAACGTTAATTGATTTTTTAGAAGTAAGTAGAAAAATGAGAATGGATTGCAAAAAGCAGCGCTATGAAAATGGACAAAATCTAAGAAATATCTGGGTGTGTTGCAATGCTATAACAAATTTAAATGTTTTGTTCTGGTCCATGAAATGACAGACAATTGTTTAATCACATGAAATAGGGAGTCTGTCAATAAACTAAAAATATGTGGACATATATGATAAGAAAAGCATTTTAAATTAATGGAAAAGTGAATATTTAATAAGGAGTGTTTAGACAACAAATTAGCCATTTGGTTTTTAAAAAAACAAACAAAGATTAAGCTACATCTCCTAACTCACATTGACATTAAAATCATTTCTGATGCATTCAGTTTTTTAATTTAAATATGACGATCACAAAGGTGTCCTTAGAAAATAGGGCAAGACCTTTATAAGAAATTGTAACCCAAAGAAAGAAAAAAAATTTTATCTAGATAATAATTCGTAAAGGATTTCTTTGTGGCAAAGCTACAATCCAAGTCAAAAAATGAACAAAAAATTAAAGACTGCTATATGTAGCTCATGAAGACAAGGAGGTTAATTTTCATGTTGTATAAACTTTAAAATACTTTAAAAATCTAAATGTATAAGACCCCTTACAAATCACTGAGAAAACGACCAAAAACTCAAGAGCAAAACTGAAAAATGACACAAGTGGACAGTTCACATATCAAAAGAAATGTAAATTTATGAAAATCATGAACATAAAAATATGCTCAGCCTTACCTAAAATCTATTAGCTACCCAGTTTTCACAATCAGATTGCAAAGATCAAATAGCTTGGTAGTGTGCAATATGTTGAATATTCTATTTGTAAAAGTATAATTGATTCAGGCTCTTAGGAAGGCAATTTAAAAATCTTTAAAACCTGATACGTTTTGATCAAGCAAATTGAATCTATAATTTAAATTTATACAAGTTCACAGTCATGTGGAAAAGAATGTACATTGTTATTCTGTGTGTGAATTAGTTATAGGGATGCTTTCTTAATTAGAGAAACTAAATCATCCCATAGATCTCAATAACTTACTGGAATAGAAGTTCATTTCTCACTCATGGAAAGTCAAGATAAGTGATCTCAAATCGCAGGGATAGTATCTACAAGTAACATTAATTCAGGAATTGGCCTTATTCATTTGTGTGGCTTCCGCCATCTTTAATACTGGACTTCCAAGATCGTCAAAAAAGAGCAGAAAAAATACAGTTACACATGTTATTCACCAACTGAGGAAGAAACTAATGTAAATTCTGCTTACTTTCCATTGGCCAGCTATGTCATATGGCAGTAGCCATTCATAAGGGAATCTAGAAAATGTAGCTTAATTGTCTGTTCAGAGGGAAAAGAAACAGATATGGTAAACAGCTCTCTAGCTTATTCCACAGTTACTAATGAAAGACTAGCAAAAAAGATTATAGCACAGCTCCAGAATGAAATAACATACAACTCTGAGGAAGAATGAGCTAGGTTTCACATCCCTAATACAGAATAATCTCCAAGATGTGTTTTAACAAAAACAAAGTAAAAAGAGTAAGACAGATTTTTTTAAAATTAAATTTATTGGGGTGACAATGGTTAGTAAAATTACATAGGTTTCAAGTGTACAATTCTATAACACGTCATCTATATATCACATTGTGTGCTCACCACCCAGAGTCAGTTCTTTCCATCACCTTATAGTTGGTCCCCTTTGCCCTCATCTCCCACCCTTCTCCTCTCACCCTCTGGCTGGTAACCACTAAACTGTTGCCTGTGTTTGAGTTTTTGTTTCTTTCTTTGTTTGTCTTGTTCCTTGATTGATTAAGAAGTCAGTTATTTAAAGACAGTTACAAGAAATATTAGATAAATTGTTCTGTTTAACTTAGCTAACTTGATAAATGACAAAGAGATCAAAGTTTTGTGATATTAAGAATGAAGAGATTAAAGTAATTTTAAGTGTATGCTCCCTTAGACTCCATAACATATTTATAAATCTAGGAGAAATTACCAAAACTGTTTTCGCTCAGAAGTAGAAAATTTGAAAAGACCAATGATCAAGAAAGATGATTAAAATTGAACTCAGGAAAGAAGTTGTACCAGAGCAAGATAGTTTCATAGTTGAGCTCTATCTAACCTTTAAAGAATACATACTACTAAAGGTATTTAAACAAAAACACAAGAAGTATGTTGTACTTTCATGGGTTAAAATTTTTCTAGATGAATACACAAAATATTTTTAAAACAGATGTTATAGAGTTGGGGGGGGTCTGTGGATCTGAACAGTAAACAAACAAGAAACAAAAACAAAAACAAAAAACCTTGCTTTGCTTTATAGACCATCTTAGACACCTGGAATTATATTCATTCCTATTTTTGAAACAATTTGCATGCAACATTTTTTTTAATAAAGAAAAGAAACATGAGAATGTGAATAGATAAAATCCATCCTTCCTAATTGTGAGCCCAGAACCATTTGTTGGTGTAGGTGAGCAAATCTGGAAGATAGGTATCGATGTGTGTGGATACTCTATGAGTTACCTTCTAACAACCATTCTACATTCTTCTTTAGTTACATAACCTTTAGTTACAGTGGTCATATTGCCACCTAGGTAAAATACTACATTTTTTTCCCTGTCTCCCTTTAAATAAATTATTGTCATGTAGCAAAAATATCTACATTGAAGTGCACGTCAAATGTTTTTTCTATCATTTTAGATTCTTCTTACAAGGAGGGGTGAATTCTTCTTCTTTCCCTTTCTCCAATTTTCTTTTTGCTAGATGGACATTGATCACCAATGGCCAAGTAGCTATCTTGAATTATGAGGTTGAACCACACATCCTACGGCTGGTAGGTAGAAGATGCCTGGGCCCTGATATCATGGAATTGATACATAAAACCTGGAATGGGTAATTTTGGACTTTTCTACAGAGGGAAAAAATTCATTTTATTTAAGCCACTGTTAAATTGTGTGTGTGTGTGTGTGTGTGTGTGTGTGTGTGTGTGTTATGAAACTGAACCTTCTTAATATGCCTCATAGAGGGTCCATTTTCCTTCTGTATTACCAATGGGGTTGTCCTGCTGAACTGGAGATCATATGGCCATGCTATTTTTTTTACTCCAACTCGTATTTCAAAATCAACATCAAAGCATGAAAGTGACTAAGTCAGGAGAGAACTGGAAAGCAATAACTTAGGAGTCGATTTTTGTAACTTCAGTTTAATTTGATCAAATAGTAAAGGTATATTCTATGAGGGCTGCTCACCCTTGAGATGAAAGATCAGAAAATCTGAAAGAAGCCACTCCTTCCCCCAAAGATAGAAAATTCCATTGAGAAAAGGATTTAATAATTCTCTAAGAAAAAATGTGCTTCCTCAGTGTCCTCTCCATATCACGTATGTGGCTGGAGCAGGTGTACACGGATCAGGATACAGCCTTCTCCCCTAAATTTTAAGAGGAAGTTTCAAATAGAGATCAGGTAACCAGAGTATGCGTATGAGTGATACATTGCTGGGACTAATTTGTATAACAATTGAAAATTAGTTTGAATAGCTTCCTGGTACTGATAATATTCACAATAATAGATACTGAGATTTCCTAAGTTTCAGAAACTATGCTGAATGCTTGGACTTCCTTCTTTAATCCATTTAATACCAAGAGTTGGCTCTTATTTTTATTACTCTTATTTAAATGAGGGATACTGTGGTATAGCAAGAGACTAGAAACCTAACCCCAAGTCATGTAACACACGTAGCAAAGACAGAATATCCATACCCCCCGGCAGACCACCAGCTCTTCACCTTTACACTATATTGGCACAAAGTCTGCAAATAACACATGATGTACAGAGATGTTTATGTTAGGGGCAAAAGGAGGCAAAGGTCATGGATAGAGAAGCAATATTCCCAAACAAAATAAAATCAAACTGAATCCAGTTTTCTATGAAAAGCATGATTACAATAATGGAAATTCACCTAATGCAAGGTGAGGTTAACATCTCACAGGCAAAAGAACCCACCATATGCATGGAATAAAGGAGGAAAAAATGAATGAGCATCTTAATGATGCAGAAAAATATATGATAAAATTCACAATTCCTGGTTAAAAAAAACAAGTAAATTCTCGGTAAACTGTTAGTTTCCTCTTGCTGCTGCATGTAACAAAATGCCACAAAGTTTGTGGCTTAAAACACATTTGTTATCTTACACTTTTTGAAGTCTGACCCACTTCTAGAGGTCAGAAATTCAAAATGGGTCTCCCTGAGCTACAGTAAAGACATGGGGCTACTTTCCTTCAGGAGGCTGTAAGGGAGAATTCATGTTCTTGCTTGTGGATTCCACCCACATGCCTTGGTTTGTGGTTCCCTTCCATCTTCAGAGCCAACAATAGTCGAATTTTTATCACATTGTATCACTCTGACACTACTGACTCCTTTCATTTGTACCCTTGAGATTACATTCAGCCTACCCAGATAATGCAGAAAAATCTCTCCAACTCAAGATCAGAGGATTAGCAACGTTAATTCAATCTGCAAATTTAACACCCCCCTTGCCATGAAACATAACGTATTCTTAGGTCCCAGGGATTAGGATGTGAACATCTTTGGGGAGCCATTATTCTGCCTACTATAATAGCTAGAAAATAAGGGAACTATTTTAATATGTATTTCTTAATATTGGGGTTAGCTCTAGCCTATGAAACACTATAACATTATTCTTCTTTTAAGCAGAAATTTAAAAATTCTTTGATTCAAAACTTGTTTAATAACTAGCCTTCCTACCAAAGAAAGATACCCTGTCTCCCCGAAAACAAGACCTAGCCGGACAATCAGCTCTAATGCGACTTTTGGAGGAAAAATTAATGTAAGACCCACACTTATTTTACTATAATATAAGACCAGGTATAATAATGTAATATAACATAACATAACACCAGGTCTTATGTGAATTTTTGCTCCAAAAGATACATTAGAGCTGATTGTCCGACTAGGTCTTATTTTCAGGGAAACACAGTATAAAGAATTATCTCCTTTTATGATTGTTGGCCTGACAAGTTTGCGACAGATTAATATCAGGAGCAACAGAGAATATGGAGAGTGGGAGGGGCAGCATGGGTGCAAAAGTGTTCCCATCAAATGCTTCAAGTGTTTGATGGCATATGACACAGATTCTTTCCAGAGTGAAGCCTGCAGTCCAACCATTGGAAATACATGTCACATACAGTCTCCAGCTTAGGCTCAGCACAGCCAGAACGACCAAAAGCCATTCTAGAACCTGAACTGTGGAAAGCACTTCGTAAGTGTGTGTTCGATAAATGAGTGAATGAATGAAAGGATACATAATGAATGGATGAAAAGCTGATGGGTAAACCAATGAACCGTCCTTGTTTCCTCTATATTATATATTAGTATTATAGACAGTCACCATGAATGGACAGTCTATGAACCATTATTTTGTAGATGTTGTACATTTGTACACGTACCAATATATGTACACAAAGGATGTGAACCTGCCTTATTAGGTCAAAAGACAGTTATTGGAAGATGTTTGATATTATCATGGCCCCAGAATTCATCATGGCTAGACACAGTTGCCTTAGGTAGATACTACTTCATGGAAATTTTCCTGAAATACTGGCAAAACTCCTCTAACTCTGAGGATATGTTCCAGAAAAGTTGGGCTCCTGTCAAATTAAATCATATGTTAAATAGTGAACTGAAAAATATGCAATTTTACAGGCAAAGTGTAGTGGCTTCTCCAAGGTCATGGAAATAACCCAATGTGAGAGGAATCACCATATATCTGAAAATGAAAAAGGCAGGGTACAAAACATTATGTTGTATATAATCGTTTATATATGGAGGATGTTCAGATATGTATAAAATGTTTACATTGTTTATTTAGTATAATTTAGGTGAATTTGTGGTTATCTTATTTTGCTTATATTTATTTCATAGCTTACAAGTTAACAGATATTTGTCATGGTGTAAGAAACATTATATTACACTCAAAGAAAATAATTTCCTTTCTCTAAGCAGTGCTTAGCATTCAGAGGCCTCATCCAGAAAGCTTAGGGAATCACTAAATGAGTGTACATAATGTCACTTGCCCTCTATGCTTTCCCCAGCCACTACCTTCTTTTCCCTTCTTCCAGAAAACATCATCTATTCCTCTTGTATGACCTCATTGAAAATGTCTACACAACTAGCCCAGGAGGCCTCTGAGAGAAGAATTTTACCGAGTTTTCTCTGCTCATCACTTAAAACAGTACCTTCATCATAGTCAGAATTAATACTAGCCTTTATAAAATATGAAAAAACTGCTTCTTTTGTCCTCAGCCACCAAGCAAAAGCCCGTTCGATGGTTGACTTTTAGAGTCAGTGTAGCCTCTGGTGTCAGACTCCTGGGTTGAAATTCTGCTCTACTAACAGGATCACCTTGGACAAGTTACTTTTAGCTATTGAGATCTGGTCAGGGAAGAGAGGACATACTCACATTCAATGTAATGACTGTTTACAACATATGGGTTAGGAGGAAGAAAGTCCCAAGGGGTTGTGCAGCACCCCAGGGTTCGTTCTGGCTGGCTTCCTTTACCAACCTGAAAACTGAAAGGACAAGGAGAGGAAGCATTTACCTGGAGACAAAGAAACCAGTCTAAAGAGAAGGGAACCATGACCTCAGGTTGCGGGACACAGTTAGCCATGCCTCTACAGAGAAGGATGCTGGGGAAGAAATCGTCCTCCCTCAGGTCTCCAGCTGAGGTTTCCTATTGCATTGAACCCAACTGGAAACCCAAGGAGAAAGAAGAATGTAGAAGCATAGTGGTGGGGAGAATAGGGCAAGGCAGAGTGTCGATACCAGTGGATGGACAAATGAAGAAGTCCAGTGTTTCCACTCACATCTCTTTGCCCAGGTAACTTGGTAGTAATGGGGGGTGGAGTGAGAAAGTAGAATACTTTTCTCCTAGCATTGTTGTGAGGATTGAATCGGTTAATACATGTCAAACACCTGAAACAGCACTCAGTAAACATCAAATATTAATATTGTTTTTCTCTGCTCATCATGATTTCTTGTGCTACACGTATTCTAACACCCATTTTCCGACCTATTGTTTGCCTTGAACTTTTTTTTTAATGAGTTCACCTGGACCTTTGATTTCTGGGTAATGTCTTAATTAATTAAACAAGGAGACCATTAGACAGAGGTGGCTCCAACGCCTTAGCAGCCTATGTACATAAATCAAAACCCAAGCCTGTAAAAGCTTATCAATTTCAAGGTTAAGAAATCCAACCCTAAAGACAACCAATCACAAATAGCCAGCTCAGCTTCTGCCCAGTATGGCAGCAGCTTAACCTGTAGCCAATAAAATAATTTCCTCTCTTTGTTTCTGTGTCTTCTCTATAAAAGTCTTTCCCCTGGCTCTTCTTGGTGGAGTACTCCTATCCACTTCCGATATGGTGCTGTCCAATTCACATGGATGTTTGCTCCAACAAACTGAAAAAAAAAAAAATTTTTTTTTTTTAAATATGCCCCAGTTTGTCTTTTAACAAAGCCCTGTTTCCCCACCATTGCATCTCATTCCTTGGCCCCTTTCAGCAGACCACAATCTCAGTCTGTTGTTCTGACACAGATATTAACAGTCTCCATGTTCCCAAATTAAACAGTCTATTCGCCGTCTAGGATTCTTCTTCATAAGTTTTCAAAATATAAAACAAATTGTTACCCATATGTTATTTTAAACACCTTTTCACCATTCTGTTTTTCACACAGTCAGATAATTATACACACCTGTTACCTTCCTTCAGCATGATACACATTTTAAAAATAACATTCACAAAGAAATTTTATTTAATCTTCATGAGTATCTGATGCATGGGACATAATTACCCCATTTTATATGTAAGGAGACTGACGTTCAGAAAGTTGTAGCTTTTTGCTCAACCACACAGCTAGTCAGCATCAGATTATGGAGTAGAGTTAGGTGTCTTGATCCCATAGAACCTTGTTGAATTTCTAATTTAGAGCTAGACTGGATTTTAGAGATCATATCTTAATAATCATTGTACTGTATATTTTTGGTATACTTACTATATTTCTGTTACTATGCTAAGCTGTATATCCGATTTTTCTGAATATCGTGGAAGATAACCATTATAAGTAACTTGCAAAATTCTTAAAGTTAGTTAGTAGCAGAACTGGTACTCTAATCCAAATTTCCTAATGCCTAAATAAGGCTATTTCTAATTTTGCCTACATAATCTATAAGTTCTTCATTACTCTTAGAAACCATAGAAAGATTCAGGTTCCACAAGTCCCTTTTTATTGGTTTATTTTCTCTGCCACACAGTGAAATATGGGCTATATAATGTCTTATGTTTAAGCAGGAGTTACTTTGTTTCAAAATATTATTAAGTCGAGGAGTAGAGCCACACATCTGTGGTCGAATTATTTTTTTTGCAGAGGTGCAAAGGCAATCCGATGGAGAAAGAATAGTCCTTTGAACTGGAATATTTATAAATCCATGTGCAAAAAGAAGCCTCTATTCATTATTCACACCCTATACAAAAATTAATTCAAAATGAATCGTACACCTACAGGTAAAAATTTCAGGAGAAAAAATAGAAGAAAATCTTTGTGAATTAAGACTAGGTAAATATTTCTTCTGTATGATAACAAAAGCACAATTCATAAAAAAAACGATGCAATTGGACTTCATCAAAATTAAGAACTTCTGGTTTTCTAAAGATACTGGAAGAGGATGAAAAGGGAAGCCCTAGACTGGGAGGTTTTTCAACTCCCATATCTAATAAAGGACTTGAACATATAAGAAACTCTTTGAACCTATAATAAGAAAAAAAAAGTGGGCAAAGATTTGAATAAACACTTCACCACAGAAGATAAGTTGATGGCAAATAAATATATAAAAAGTGTTCAACACCATTGGTCTTTAGGGAAATGCGTATTGAAACCACAATGAGATACTGTTACATACCTATTGGAATGGCAAGAGAAAGCATCACACAATAAAACCACAACCTGGCAATTTCAAGGACACGAGGAGCAACAGAAACTCTCATCCATTGCTGATATGAAAGCAAAGTGGTACATCCACTTTGAAACCAACTTGGCAGTTTTTTATCAAGTCAAACATTTATTACACAGGACCTGGCAATGCTCCTTCTAGGTAAATACTCAAGTGAAATGAAAACCCACGTTCTCAACAAAGCCTGCATGCAGACGCTGATAATGGCTTTATTCCTGATTGCCATGAGCTGGAAACAACCTAAATGGTTCTCAGTTGATGAATGGATGAAACAAACAGTGGTATAAGCATACAATGGAATACTACTCAACAGTAAAAAAACAAAGAACTACCGATACTCATAACCATAGATAGTAGATAAATTTCAAAATGTATTAGTTTAAATGAAAGAAGCGACATTCAAAAGGCTGCATTATTGTATAATTCCATTTATATGGCATTCTTTAAAAGCAAAACATAGGGACAGAAAACAGACCAGTGATGGCCAGGGACTGGGGCCGAACACAAGCAGACATGAGGACATTTTGTGGGGGATGATGGAACTCTTCTATATCTTGATGGGAGTGGTGTTCACCTGACTGTACGCATATCTTTAAATTCACAGACTGTAAAAATAAATGGTTAATTGTTTACATGTAAATTATAGCTTGATTTAAAAAAGAAAACTGACAATTGTTCCTGGAAGATGTGCACCCCAAAATTGAAAACTTCCAGGAGAAAGAGAGAGAGAAAAAGAGAGAGAGAGAGAGAGAGAGAGAGAGAGAGAGAGAGAGAGAGAGAGAGAGAGAGAGAAGAAAAGGAACAGAAATAAGAGTTGAGATGAGAAGCCAATAAGTAAGCAAGAATTAGTAAGAAGAAAGCCACTGAGGAATAGCCTTTCAATCCTTGTGCTCCCAACTTTAAACCAGCCTTACTAGACAGTCTAGAGCTTTTGAATCTGTGCTGATTAGAAGGTGGGGGCCTCTACAGAGCTCCTTTGAAGACGCTTTCCAGGAGTGGAGGTAAGGGTGGTGCCGGCCCTCCACCCCTTTCCACTCATTGTAAATTCTCTTTTATTTGTACGACACTTGAATTTCAAGGGCAAGTTTATTAACAGAAAGCCATTTTTGGCTCAAAAAGAGTTTGAAAACTACTGACCTCATCCAATTCTCTCCTATTTTTAGAAAGGTTCAGAGATGTGTCTATGTTCCCTTAGCTAGTTCATAGTAGAACTGGCTCTGGGACAAGAGTGACAAAATCAAATATCTACAGGACCAAATAACCGAAATAAGTGAAGTGGGCAGGGAGAACATTGCAGAAGACAAGAGTGTCCATCCTTACCGAGGGGCCTGAGAACCACCACACAGGTAGTGCCACCAGCTCTTTGAACTTTTTTTTTTTTTTAAGAACCTTGGAATCTGGATTTTCTTGTGAAATAAGAAAAGTTTTTAAACATTGTTAACCAGCTCCATTTTTCTGTTCACACACTGTCTTGATAAAGTATAACCCATCGTCTGTTAGCTGGGACTGGCTGCAAGCCCCTGGTTTGTGAGCCTTGTTCTGAACTGGACCTCCAAGCTCATGCTTTGTTTTGACATCTGACGGTCACTGACCTCGGGCTGTTAGCTCTGAAGCCATAGAAGTGAAAAAGAAGCTGCTCTGTTGTCCTCAGAGCATTTGGGCAAATACCCTCCTCATCAACCAAATGGCGGAGATTCTGGAGAGAGAGAATCGCTCCCTGCGTGCCCTTTCCCCAGATGTGCCCCAACACGTCCACTTCTACCCACCATCGGACAAGTCCTACATGCCTTACAAGGCAGCCTGGTCTTGACTGAAATGGCAAAGTTCTTGCCTAGGGAGATTGTAAATTATGTTTTATTTTTGAGTGACAATGAAGAATAGTGTAAAGGGCTCTTTACACTCTTAGGAGTGAGATAGCCACTCACTGGCTACGTAACCTTGGGCAATGTACTTTAAAAAAGTCAAGGCACCATTTTCTTCCATTATAAAACAAGGATGGCAGGACCTAAAGGATGGAATGGTTATAAAGATTAAATCAGATAATATTTTGAGCACAGCCGCTGGCCCCTTAATTGTTGTTCATGTTGATATCATTATTACTTATATTTTTATTATTATTGTAATAAGTATTATTTTAAATACCTGAGCCGAGGTCTGGGCGTTGCCACTTACTAGCTGAGCAATTGTAGGCAAGTCACATAACCGCCCTGAGTCTGCTCCCTCCTCTAAAAACTGGGCAGTGAAATACCTACCGCACAAAGCTTCTGCTCATTCTTCTCAGTAGTGTTGTATGAAGGGGGATTAGTATAGTCTGTGGCCTACGGTAGCTCTCAATAAATAATTTTTATGAATATATCACTGTTATAGATATGTTGTTGTCAGTCTCACTCAACAATGTCAATTATGTGCTGATGGTTTCTTTTCTGCGAGGGATCAAGTTCTGCAGTCCTTTTGCAGGAAGTTAGGACGATGTCCCAGCTCTCATTTCCCAAATAAGAGACATGTTGGCACCATGCCTGGACATCCAACCTGCACTGGATGTTGGTGGAAGATCACTGTGGAGCATCTGTCTCTTTAATTTTGAAATGGAGCCAGAGTGGTTTTCCTCTCCCAAGATTCCAGGACTAGTAGAAAGTTCCCTGGAGACGCCTTAATCTCTTAAAGTTACTAACCTGAATCCTTGCATAGATGTTCACCTGAAACCTGAGGTTGGGATAAAGTCCACGTAAACTTTGAAAGCTCTCTGTGTGGAACTGGACAAAGCTCTTAAACATTTTATGGACCCCTAGGCAGCTACTTAAAGGAAATATGGCTCCTGAGAGCCAGACACAGCAGTGAGCTGTGAAAACACAGCTTGATAGATTCCATCCATTCACTTAGCATTTAATCTGCCACGGCTGCATGTCATCTCCTGCAATATTTCCTAGAATTTCTACTTGACTTTTCATGAGATTTCACTTAGTCTCCTCAATTGGTGTGTAGGACCCCAGAAGCAACACCATGGTTCCAGTGTCACAATAATCGTTAACATATATAAAATGGTAGAGTTTAACAAAGAAGTACCCTATTCATCTTCAACCTTGATTTCTTCTCTACCATTCCATCCATTAAATATGTTATTATAATATTATCTTCTGCTTATAGGTGAGGAAACTTGAGCTCAGAAAAGTTAACTGATTTTTCCAGAAAAGACTACTTAAGAAACTGGCAGGCATGAGTTTTAATCCAGACGAATTTGATTTGGAAACCAATGCTTAAACTACATGGTGAGTCAAGGCCTCGTCCTTGGATGTGTCAGAAAGAAGAATTTGTCTTTTTGGTAAAGTTGAGGTAACTTGCTGAGTTTATTATGTTCATCTGATAACTAGGATGGAACTCTATTTTTTGGAGTCAAGTCCACAGCATCCTATGTTACGGTGGTTTAATCTCAAGGCTGAGCCCAAGGAGAAGTGCACCAGCTGGCTCTCCTGACCTCCCTTTTGCTAGATTTCTTTTCACCATTTCCACAGTCACTAGCATTTTGCTCCCCATAGACATATCCTTAGATGATATGAGCCCCAGGTCAATACAACAGTGGGCCTGTCTTCAACCATCTTATATCCTTAAGCAAAATCACAGAAAAATAATTATTAATAAGGATAGATTATTGTACAAAAAAGTATCTAATGGAAATAGGTGAGATGGGGAAAGGCCAGCTCTCTTTTATTGATAGGGGCAATCAGTTAAGTACCTATAAGAGCTGTGTGTGTGTGGTGTGTGTGTATCTGTGGTGGGTGTGTATGTGTGTGTATGTGTCTGTGGGGTGTGTATGTATGTGGGGTGTGGTGTGTGTGTGTATCTGTAGTGTGCGTGTGTTATATGTGTACGTGTGTGTGTTATGTGTGTATGGGTGGTGTGTGTGTGTTGTGTGTGTGATGTGTGTATATCTGTGGTGTGTGTTATGTGTGTATGTGTGTTGTGTGTGTGTGATGTGTGTGTATCTGTATCTGTGGGGTATGTGTTATATGTGTAGTGTGTGTGTATCTGTGGGGTGTGTGTTGTGTGTGTGGTTTGTGTAGCGTATGTGTGATGTGTGTGTATCTGTGTGGTGTGTGTGTTATGTGTGTAGTGTGTGTGTACCTGTGGGGTGTGTGTGTTATGTGTGTATGTGTGGTGTGTGTGATGTGTGTATGTGTGTTGTGTGTGTGTTGTGTGTGTGTGATGTGGGTGTATCTGTGGGGTCTATGTGTTATGTGTGTAGTGTGTGTGTGTATCTGTGGGTGTGTGTGTTGTGTGTGTGTAGTGTGTGTGTGATGTGTGTGTATCTGGGGTCTATGTGTTATGTGTGTAGTGTGTGTGTATCTGTGGGTGTGTGTGTTGTGTGTGTGTAGTGTGTGTGATGTGTGTGTATCTGTGGGGTGTGTGTTATGTGTGTAGTGTGTGTAGTGTGAGTGTGTCTGTACCTGTGGGTTGTGTGTGTTCCTGTGGGTTGTGTGTGTTATGTGTGTATGTGTGGTGTGTGTGTAGTGTGTATGTGTGTCGTGTGTGTGTGTTGTGTGTAGTGTGTGTGTGATGTGTGTGTAGTGTGTGTGTGAGTGTGTGTGTGTTGCTACAGTGCAGGAATTCCTTCCATCTGACGCTCACTGCCTGTTTCTCAAGCTCTCAACAGCCTTCGTTGTAGCAGAATGGGAAGCCTCGGGTTTTGCCATTAAATTATTCATTTCGTGAATGTATAGAGGGAAGACCATCTGTGAATAAGGCATTTGCTAGAGGCTGGGAATACAGAAAGAAAGGAGCCAGGGTCTCTGTCTTCAACAAGTTTCTGGTTAATTAGAGTTATTACTAGTTTGCACAGGGTTGACCAATTATGGACGGAGGAATAAAACATCACAGATTGGGAGACTGAAGCACAAAGGAAGGAAAAGGTCTACCATGGTCACGTGGCGAACAAATCTGGGCCCACCCAGAACATGAACTTCAGTCATCCCCCGCCTAGTGCAATGCCATTTCCGTCACACCATGTTGTCTCTTAGACGGTTAATTAAGATCTGTTGGAGAATGTACGGGCTCGACAGAAGAGAAGGAGGCAGGAACAAGAGGAAAGGCGAGGGAAGTGAGATCATCTAAGCTTTTGAAGCTGAGCTTTCTGGCCCAGAATTCCAATGCAACAGGAAGCGACTGGACATATGTCAGAAAAGTGATGAGGTTTTAAAGGCAGAGGGTGGAAACTCTCTTCCATAGATAACGATAACTTTGAACAGTGTAGCTTCCATATACTCGTATACATTTCCCAATATTATGAAATTTTCAGAAGCGAGAATGTGCTCCTATTCTTTGCATTAGACTTCAATTTTATGCTCCCCACTCCAGAAAGAAAATTTGAGGAACTGGATAATAAACCTTTTGAGAGCTCCCAAAATGCAAACATCAAGAGAATGGGGGAAATTGGGAAAGGTTAGGGGAGAGAATCTTCCTAATTTCCTCTGTACTGGGCACTCATACATTTCCTGAATGAATCATTTGGCTCCTCAAAGAAAAGAGACTTGGAAGGATGTCTGTAGTCCAGAGCTGTGCCAGTTCTATGACCACCTCTTTTCATCTTGCGAGGAAAAAAATGGCTTGGCACGTCATTGAGAGTGCAGTGTTACTATTAAAAGAGCAACTGACAAGCCATTGAGTGAAGAGCACTGAAGACTTGGTTCGGCTCCCACACAGTTCAAACAAGCATTTTCGGGGCTGGGGGATGGGGTGGGCGGGGGGGCTGAATAAATTATTCAACATCTGTATCCTAACTGGCAGCAGCTCCGTAACAGTGGGGGTCCTTTGGTACCACTGTGTTTTATTCTGGAATTAATTGATGTCTTCATCTTTGCCCTGTTACTGGACAACAGCATCACAGACCTCAGAGAAGCCTTAGAGATGAACTGTTCAGTCTCTTCATCTGATAGAAAATTGAGGCAGGGTATAAAAAAGGGCCTACCGTAGACACGGGCATTCAACAAGTTAGTGGCACGGTCAGAATTAGAATAAAGGGTTCATCACTTGTGCTCCGGTAACCTGTATTTCTCCCCCAGATGTGAGGATTAAGATTCTCGAGGATCTTTTATGTGTTCTCCCCTTTTCCATAGGACTCACTACAGTGTAACATATAATAAACACGCTCCTGCGTATTGCAAATTATAGAAGTATCACTGTGAAAGTATTTTTAGGTTAGAAGAAAACTTCAGAGATCATCTCGTTCAACTCCATTAATGTCCCCATGATTGAGTAGAAGGTGGGGACGTAGAAATGAGTCGTACAAGGGCACACAGAGCTCTGCCGTGGCTAGAATGCAGGGTCCTTGATCTTATAGCCAACGATGGCTGATGGGTGATGGTTCCTTTCATCGCAACCCAAATGCTGGTCTATGGCGTGTTTATCTTCCCACAGTCGCTTAATACAGAAAATGAGAAGTTTTGAATCAAAATATTTTCCTTTACCTCTTAAATGGTAAATCCCTTTATAAAAGTCTCTGAATATATCAGACGAAAATTTCCTCCAGTTAGTCTGGCTCTTCAGCATCCAGAATATAATTGCATCCAGAGATTGGTCACATGATATAGAAGAAAGGTCATAGAAGAAGAAATAAGGTGATTGGGTGATAAAGGATTAAATGTTGGATGCCCAGTTTGGTATCTACCGGTGGAGATATACAAAATTATGGTCTGGACAACAAATTCTGCAGTAATCACCATGTAACATAGAAACACTGTTAGGAGTCCTCATCTCTGAATATCAAGAACGAGATGAATTAGGTGATTGAGACCAAATTCTGACCTTAAAAGAAGGAAGCAAAAATTTTCTATTAAAGAGGAAAAAAAAAAAAAAAGAGGTGGTTGTAATAGAGGTCTTAAAGAGGATGGATGAAATTTGAGAAGATTGGTAGAGGGATGTCTTTGTCAGTTTGAGTGGCTCTAACAAAATTCCATAAATTGGGCAGCTTAAACAAAAACCATGTATTTCCCAGAGTTCTAGAGCATGGGAAGTCTGAGATCAAGCTGCCAGCGTGAAGGCCGGCTTCCTGGCTTGCAGTCACCTTCTTGCCTCTGTCCGCACATGGCTAGGGGTAGAGGACACTAATCCCATCATGGCAGCCCTGCTCGCATGACCTCATCTCAATCTGATTATTCGGTTGGTGCAAAAGTAATTGTGGTTTCCACAATTATTTGTAACCTTTTAAACCGCAATTACTTCTGCACCAACCTAATACTTCCCAAAGGCCCCACCTCCAAATACCATCACATTAAGTTGGGGTTTCCTCATAGGGATTTTGGAGGGATGCAAATATGCAGTCCATAACAGGAGAAATGGGGGAGAACCTGCTCCGAAATACACAAAAGAATCCCCGTGGGGCACTGTGTGACGAGCTGATCTCGTCAGTGTATAGTTCTGATTGTGCCAGTCCGCATGGCTGCGGTACCTTCCTTAAAATTGCGGAATACCTGGGCATACAGGTGGAAATGTAACACGTGGACATCACAGCCTCACTGGTGGTGTACCAAGGGACCTAATTTCAGCGTAGACTGACGGAAACCAAGAGGGGAATAGGAATTTCTCAGGAGCAAAGGGAAAGTTTCAGGAGCCAAAGACCCGGTTTGGTGGAAATATGACAGGGAGAAATCTCCGAGGCTAGGGCACCCTGGTCTGAGACGGAAAGGCTGACATTTCAGACGTTAGATGTGGGGCACCTTGTTTGAGGAGTGGGGTGTTTGGAGGAGTCTGTCCAGCTGGGGTGTTGCTGGCCCTGGATGGAAGATCCATAGCTGGGCTAAGGGAGCAGCTGTGCCTTCTCTTGGCTGTACAAGGGCCCAGGTATAGCACGTTATCAGCGCTGCTCCTGTGTGGTGATACCCCTTATTTATTTTGGACATAACCATGCCCTATTTGATGAAGCTATTGATTTCTTAACCCTCAATGTTCTGTAGCAACCCTGAAGAGGATACTTAATACTATAAAGAAATAATAAAAAAAAAGAGCTATTATGCACGGATTCCGAACAGTTTTATTGTTGCTCAATTCTACTGAGCAAGCATAGGTTAATGGTGTTAGTCGAGGGTAGAGGATTGAAAAGGAGGCAGATAAAACTTATTTTAAACCCCATTTATTATCTGGAGTCTCAGAGTCTTTTCTCCTTTGCAAATTTGCTTTCCCCTCCAGAAGTCTCCATCCTTGAGACGTGCTTGAAATGAAAGCCCATTCTTGCTAGACTTGCAGAATTGCCGCTCAGGCAGGCAGGGCTCCTGGGAGAGGCCATCTCATCCATCAGACCCACTTGCTTTGGAAAGGGGGAGTCCTGTGAATGGGCAGGATGATGACTGCCAGCAGCTGGCAGCATCCAGGTTACAGTGGGTGATGCCAGTGCTTACGTGGGCAGCGAGGGCATACAGTGCTGCAGGGATTCTTACATCAGCCCTACCTGACACTGCAGTAGCACACGCACAGACAGGGGACAGCTCATTCTCTGCTTCCAGAGGCAGATCAACACATCCCAATGCAGGCAGAACACAAGTGAGGAACTCGGAGCCAGCGTGAGAAGCCAGGTTTTTAAATAAGCAAATTTCTGCTTTCATAGCAGAGAAACTGTAAATAGCATCAGAAAGATCTTTGGGTCAGACTTCTGCCCTCCCCTCTGCGTATGACCCAGGTCGACACACTGATTCAGTTGGACAAATATATTGAAGCCCCACTGTGTTGCAGGCACTGGGTTTGCAGTTGGGGATAAGCCCTGAGCAAGACAGATGTGGTCTGTGTTATCAGGGAGCATAGCATCCAGGGTTGGAATATACTAATAAAAATTTACAGTGAGGTATAGTGAGTGTTATGGGACCCCTGAACTGGGGAGTCAAAGAGACATAACTCAGTAAATATAACCTGACTAACTCTAGGAGTATTTGCCCAAATTTCCCTCTAGCCTGTACTTGTTTCCTAGGGTTGCTGGAACAATGGACCCACGCGGTGCCTTAAAACAACCATCATTTATTCCCTCACATTTCAGAGGCCAGAAGTCAGAAATCAAGGTTTTTGGCAGGGCCATGTTTCCTTTGAAGGTTCTAGAGGAGAAACGTTCTTTCTTTGCTTCTTCCAGCTTCTAGTGGGTCCCAGTATTCCTTGGCTTGTGGCTGCATAACTCCAGTCTCTGCCAAGGTCATCACAAGCCCTTCTTCTCCATGTTTGTCTCTTTTTATAAGGACAATAGTCATTGGACAGAGGGCCCACCTTAATCCCCTATAACTTCCTCTTAACGTAATTCCATCTGCAAAGACCCTATTTCCAAATCAGGTCACATTCTGAGAGTCTAAGGATTATGACTTGAGCTTATCTTTTTGGGGGGCACAATTTAACCTCTTTTAAGACTGTTTTTTATTTGTGTGTAGTTTTCGACCTTACCATGTCTTTTCCCAGCCGTGGCTAGCCCTTTGGGCTATTTACCTGGCTTAATGCTCAACCCTCTTGGAATAATTAGAACTTGGCTCTCAGTCATCCCGGCGTCTTTGTGCTTTGGGGTGCTTGGAATGAAAGATTTCTTTCGCTCTCAAATGTGATTAGTGGCTCATGTGACGGTAATACCTGGAGAGGTCCACCTTAGACCCTGGGTGGAGACAAGACACTGCAAGGCTTGTTGAACAAAACAAATACGGGACACCAACAAGCTCATGTGGGTCTTAACAAACAACATAGGCTGATGGAAAGCGGTCCCCGAGGATGGGGCCTTTCTGAAGTATCTTCCTCCAGCCCCATTAAACATGCCCTAGGTTTTACCCAGAAGATCCAGAGCACATAATGCCTTGTGAACTCACTATTTCAAAATCTGCATCATTTGGAGAGTTGACTCTTTCCATTTGGTGGGGATGAGATCTGCTAACGACAACAACATTTCCAAGTTTCACTATGATAAATCAAGGAAGAAAACAGCATGTTTGCCTGACGTACCGGGCCGTGGCCAGTGAGATGAGAACACTGTTTTCTAGCATGGATTCCCACAAATCCTCTCAATTCCTCAGCTCAGGGATGTCCAAAGTCTTCTCTAAGATTTTAACAAAAGCCCAAGCACTAACAATTTTATTTTCAGCTCCTGACTTTGAATTGACCCCATGTAAACCTAAAAGCAGAACTAAGGCTCTTTATCACTTTCTGAAAGAAACCCAATGATACCCTGCATTGGACTGAAATGCATTGTTTCATTGTAAGGGGCGACTCCACTGAGCACACAGAATCCTCGAATCCATCAGTCGCTCTCGCTCTCTTCTCCCTCTCCTCTCTCTCTTTCTCTCTCCTCTTGTTCTTTTGCCTCCTGTAAAGCAGAAGGGCTTCCGATATCTGAAACGACAGCATCAATCCTAACTATACCTTCAGAAACTCACCTCCATCAGGGGCTCATTTCTCTCTATATTTTCACTATAACGAGTGGTCTTTCCCTCACACAAATCTCCTACCAGACGCTAAAAGAATAAACATTTTCTCCATCTCATTACCCTGAGATCGAAAGCCATTATGATTTTAAGAGTTTAATTTTCAGGCTTCAATTATTTTATTTTACAACCGATTACCATCTTCTCTCCAACAAGTTGTCACTTCCTGTTGAAAAGAAATGGGACTTTAAAGACCTCTTTGGCGTTTATTAGTAGTTTGGTAATTTGGGAGTTAAATGTTAGAGAACATGATTTCACCAGGCTGCCCTCTTTAAACAACTCTGGAATATGAATGAAAGGCACGTAAGTATTTGACTTTTTTAAACTGGTCTTGGAAAACTGACATCCCTCTAAGTAATATTAATAGAAACAAACAGTCCTCATAGTTACCTTGCATTCTAGGCTTTATTTCAATAGCAGAAATACATCAGTGACCTCTATTCGGGTGCACCAAGCCTCTTGTAGTAACAGAGTTCTGTTGCCAGAAGACGGGTTAATATGTTTCTCCATAATGTGGTTGAATGGTGCACAACAGTTGTGCTGAAGGGGATTACACAGTGCAATCTTTCGGGGGAGGGGAGCTTTTAACACAGAGTGATGTCCTTTCCCTACCCACAGAGTTTCTGATTTAATTGGTTTGGTGTGGGACCCAGGAATGCGGACTATATTAAAATTCTCCCAGTGATTCTCACGGGCAGCTGAGATGGCAAAACACTAGTATAGCACAGTGCTTCTCAAACTTTAACGCGCGCGTGTGTGTGTGTGTGTGTGTGTGTGAGAATCGCCTGGGGAGTTGGTTGAAATGCTAACTCTGTCTCAAAGGCCATGACAGTCTGCATTTCTAACCAGCTCCCAGCAGGTGTCCATGCTGGGGGTGCTGAGGACAGCACTTGGAGTAACGAAGATGTGAGAGAATTGGCATTATCTTTAAAACTGGACACACCTGAGTCCGATAATCGGTTTGCTCATTGGCTTTGTTCATCATACTAAAGTGCACTTTGAAATGAACTTTTATCCCGTCGCCTATAAAGTAGAAATGAAAGTTCTTACATTTTAGGAGTAAAGGAAGAGAATGTGGCACAACAAGCAGACGACAAAAGGCCGGGCACTCAGTGGCTAAACAAATGCTGCTGCCATTCTCTTCCCTCCTCGCCACCTTCCCAAGGGCCTCCAACCTTGGAAAGGCAAAGTGAAATTAAGGGGCCATTGTCCAGGGTGTGGTTGCCATGGGAACATTATTCTTTAGAGAAAAGGGATAGAGGGTGTTAGTAACCACAGCGGCTTAGGGGCCATCAACCACGGTATCTGAAAAAAAAAAATATGCCTTGAGATCACAGTTTTAAGGGTGCTTTTTGCATTTTTTGTAATAAATCTACTTAGAGCCGGCCTACACGGTCTTCCCAACTCAAACGCCCTTTTTCCTTTCCCTTACAAAGGAGAATCACTAAATCTGTAGTTCCAAGTCAAGGTCATCCTTTACAGGTAGTGAGACGTTGCTAGGCAGGTGTTTTAAGGGGTGTTGAGTGTACGGGTTTTAATCGTGGGCCCAGTCGGGGGGATATGCCAAGTCCATCTGCAAAGATGCTTGAGGCCAGAGTTTTCACACCAGCTTGAGTCTGGACCATTGTTACAGACCATGGGGAAGCCTGATGATTGGGTAACACTGGGTACATGTAGGATTTGGGGAGCATTTATCTGCTCGCGTGTGGGCTGGATCAGAAGAATGAAAACAGGAGACGGGAATATCACTCCTTTGGTAATATTTACTAGTTGCGGATTGGGTGGGGGACACCACCCTTAATGGGGGAGATGTATAGTAAACAAGACACGTATCCTTCCTGCCCTCGTGAAACTTCCATCCTACCACTGAGGCAGAATAACCAGTAATTAAAGCTATGACATATGTCTAAAGGAAAAATTCAAAGTGCAGCGAGAACAAATAACAGAGGACCTAATCTGGTAGTTTCCGTCAAGCAAGTCTGTCCTCAGAAATGGCTACCAGATGACTCTCAAGCTGAAAGCTTCCTGTGACATGAGCTTCCTGAGGATGAGGTCGGGGTGGGAGAGGAGTGGGAGGCATATTCTTTACACCTAGACTCTACCACTTACTGAGAGATTGTGGGCAGGTGTATCAAATGAAGGTAATTATATGTCCTTTTCAAGGATTGCTGTGATGGAACGAAGACGACGTACTGTCAGCAGCATGGCGCTTGTCACATAGTGAAGCTCAAAAGTGGTGGATATCTAGTCTTTGGTTTTCAGTCCCATTTCCTGAGTAACTATTGTGCCCCTGTCCCAGAAACCGTAACTGCTCACTGAGTATGCCTCTGGTCCTCACCTTCCAGCCTCTTGCAGAGGACCGGTTCGAGTTAGCAGAGTGCCTTGTGTCACGTCTCGGTGGGTTTGCCACTCCTCCTCCCCTTCCCACCATGGTGAACATGTGGCCACATGTGGAGCTGTTGGGGACTCCACCTGGATCCTTGCTTTCAATGTGGGGGGGCACAGCATCACTCCTTCCCCAAACTTCATCGCACATGTAACTTGGACAGTACGTAAACCTCGTTTAGGTACGTCATCCTAAAGGGGTAGGTTCCTTACCTCAGCAGAACCGAACGCACTCTTGCTAAAAAGAGTGCCCGCCCAATGCCAAGAATTTTTCATGCACCCTTATCTGGAGTAATATAAGTTAGGATCCTGTTGCATTTATACGAAGGTAAGGTAATAAATAACTTAAGAAAATGGTGTTTTAAGCCCCATCGAACAGGGCTAACAGCAAGGCCTGTGCAAAGAACCCTTTGCTTGTTCTTGCTCTTAGTGTAATAAGCTCTGATCCAACACATTGAACTTCGGGAAGAACGGAAACGTCGTGTGCTGCTTAGAACAAATTGCTTCACATTCTGTGATGTTTTCAGTCTTGTCTAAGGTCCTTCTCAGTCTTTTGCTAAAGTGACTTGCAGCCTTACTTCCACCCTGTCCCCGCTACCCCCCACACATACCCTAACATTTCACCACAGATTTGGTTCCTTCTTGAGGAATGGATTTGAGGCTGGCTGAGCCCTAGGTCACCACATGGATGGTGCGCTCTAGCCTTCTCTCCAGAGGAAGCTTTCTGCTTCTCCTCTCTCTGGCTTAACTTGCCATGGATGCACCTCAGGGCTGCAGAGCAGTACATGATGCGGGTTGGTTGCTATGGTGCTAAACAGGGGAGAGACCATGGCTGCTTTCCTGGGAAAAACATAGCCAAGCATTTACAGTGCCAGAGCCTGTGTCTGTTCTCTCTTCAGCCTCTACCTTTCTTCTTTCCCCCCTCTGCCTCTCCCTCCCTTCTCCTTTCCCATTGGTATGTTACTGCTGTTTGTGATGGATACAGACATATTTTTGTCAGGTGTGAGAATTCTTCTTCCTTCACTTGATGCAAAAATCTGCAAACTGGATTTCTACCAGTTTCCTTCTTTCTATGTCTCCTGAGCATTATGAAACCAGCTTCAACAGAAACTTAAGCTCAGCTGATGATGCTTTGATGAGTTTCTGACAGTGTTTGTATGCCTATTTTTTTCTTCCTGTATAAATACTAAGCATTCTCTAAGTATCTTCTCCAACAAAAAGACAGACATATGCCCAAAATGAAAAGGAAGAAAAAATTCACTGTCTCTTGATTTGAATATAAGTGATTTAACTCTTTCTGTTGGCATACTGGTATTTATTTTTATATTTTTTAATATTATTGAAAAGACATCTTGCAGCCTGGGTGTAAAAGAAAATAGAGCTGGGTGATAGAGAACTGTTTGGATACTGATTTTGGCTCAGCCATCAAGTGACATGTAGTCACCTTTTTGTTCATTTGTTCTTTTATTCAACAATAATGGAGTGAACACATAGTATGAGTATGTATTAGATCCAGGTATAAGTGCCAGGAATATAGCAGTAAACAGAAAACACCCCCTTTTCAAGGACTGTTCTTCCCCAGCAGAGAAAAACTATAAACCAGTGGTTCTCAGACTTTACTAAGAATCCAAATTATCTGCAGGTGATTGTGAAGACACAGAGTACTGGCCTCTGCCCCCAGCGATTCTGACGTTTTAGGTCCGGGATCGGGTCCAGGAGTTTGCATTTCTATTAAGTTCCCTGGTGCCAGGAACCACATTTTGTCAACAACTGATGTAAACAAGTGAAAGGGTAAATAAATAATAGAATGCTAGCTAGTGATAAGTGTTAGGAGGAAAAATAGTGTGGGGAAAGGGAATAGAATGACGCAGTACGGTGGGAGCTGCTCTTTTAGCCTGGAGCCTGAGAAAAGGCCTAGCGCAGGGCAGAGGACTGATTGAAGTGAGGGAATAAAGCTTTGGGTATCTCAGACGAGCACTGCAAGACGAGTGGCAGCACGTGTAGAAGGCTGGGCAGGCAGCACCCCAGCCTGGTGGCTGTCATTCCAGCCTCTGTGTTCTTTGGATGCCACATGCCTGTCTAGATCATTGCATGTAACCTGATGGATGGTTCCATCTGTTTTGTGACTTAGTACTTTGTGGCAGGAATAACACGCATTTCATACTTGAATCCCCCTAATCCCAGTCCCGAGAAACTGATAAATGAACCAGACATTATTTGAATCCCTTCACAAGTAACTCATTTAATCCTCATCAACGCCACACAAGGTATGACCTGTTATCATTCCCACTTTATAGATGAAGGAACTAAACCACACAGACGTTAAGTAATTTTCTTAGGATCACAGAGATAGAAAATACCAGAGCCAGGATGTGACATCATCTCTCATAAATATTGGATGGATGGATGGATGGATGGATGGATGGACGGATGGATGGACAGACGGATGGATGGGATATTGAAACTAAGCCAAGAAGAGTTATCAACTGGCTTTTATATTTTAAGAGAGGGTTTATAAACCAATTAGAACTGAGAGGCAGATGTTTGCCCAATAGAAGAGGAAGAATGCCACTTATGCAGGGAGGAGTCAAGGTGATAAAAGGTATGAGGGGCCATGTCTAGAAGGAATATGATCAGGTATGAGGCAAGGAGGCTTGCCTATGCAGGTCCAGGCTCCCTCTGTGTAAAAGGAGGGCACATCATTGGAAGCTGTAGGAAAGGAGAAAACACATTCAACAAACTGATTCCTCTCAAGGTTCCCTGACAAGTATGTTTTAATCTAATTAATACGTTCAGGAAGTTGGACCAGGAGAAATGTGATTATTTAATTGTTTTGTTCAAAGAGTCTGAAGCAGGCTGTTAGTCTGGGGTCATGACTCCAAGGTTCATTGCAGGTTATTACCTAGGAGGGTTTTGGAACAAGAGTGGCTGATTGATTCTTTCCCGCTGTCACCCTCATTAATTTACAAAGATTCATTGTGTCGGTGCTAATTTGCAGAGTCTGGAATGAAATGTAAGACAGATTCAGACTGATAAGAATTGTTTTGTATCTGCTATTCTGTCTTGTTCCTTCCCCAACATTTTCCCTTCTCAAGATTTTCAGGTGCAGGAAGTTCCAGTCTGATTATAATTAAATCTTTTTCCACGTGACAGATATTGTCTCTAATAATTAAGCAGAGAGCAGGAAGTAGATCTTTGGTATTTCATTTCCAATCCAGCAAAAACTTGGCTCACCTATTATTCTCTCTATGACCTATGGAAAATCATCTAATCTTTGTTGCTCAGATTCCCCTTCGGCAAAACCTGGGAATAAAATTCAGATTAGAACAGCGCACCCCACTTCCCCCATTAGCATTCTTCAATAGCTCCCATGGCCTGCAAGACAAGAGTCAAGATTGATGTTTCACAACCCTTGATGATTTGGCCCCAACTTTCTTTCTGATCTCATATTCTGCCACTGTCAAGCAAATATTTTCTGTTCTGTTGTGTCAAACGGTGGCCTGTGTTTTCTCTGTTCTTTCTCTGGAAAGTCTTCCCTCACCTTTGGAGATTTGCCAAATTCTTTCTCTTCCTTTTTAACTTGTCACTTTCGTGAAGATTTTCTGGCTGCCGTAGGCAAATTACTCAACAACTTATGTGCGTTCTCGGTTTCTCCATTGACACTTGCCACATTTTGTTGTTAAGTATTTATCTAAATGCATGTTTCATTGTAATTATTTGTGTGAGTGTGTATATATATCTGTATGTGTCCTTCGCTTCTTGAAGGCACAAAATAGGTCACATCTTAAGCACTTCTTTATGCCAACACACTGACTGGCAGTAACAGGAATCTAACATGTTGACTGAGTGAGTAAATGAAAGAATATCTAGCCTGCCTGACATCTAGAATTGGGGGGATCAAATTGTATACTAAATGCTAAAAGCTCTTTGTAACCCCCAAACTATAAGATATGTTTTGATATAAAGAATCGTCTCTTTATTGAAAAGCTCTAAAAAAGTTTTCCAACTCCATCTTGATCATGGAGTTTGAAATAGTTTTTCTCTCTCTCTCTCTTTTTTTTTTTTTTTGGTCAGAAATAGTCATTTATTGACTCATTCACTTATTCATAGAATCAACAAACGTGCCTGCCAAACCCTGCACTAAGCAGTGGAAATAAGGTGAAAAATGAGAAAAAATCGTGGTTGCGAGCCCCATGGATCTCAGAGTCACGATGGATGAGCCTTGGTAATTCTCTCAGGGTTTGGGCTGAGTACTATCTCACTCCACGGCCTGTCCAGTGCATGGCTCTCGGTCAAGTCCTTCTCGCCTGGGCCCTTTCTTCAGTGTGATGCTTTGATCCTTGGTTGGCTGCATCTTGCACCCAAACGTGTTCTTCCCTTGCACAGTAATGATGGAGCAAGGCAGTTTGTTCAGTATCCTCCAGGGTGGGTGGCAGCCTGTTTTCTGGGCTGGCCGACCAGATTCTGGCGGCCATGAGCTGCCAAGGAAAGAGCAGAATGAGCCAGTTCTTCAGAGGATTCAGCCTGAGACCTTGCTTGTCTATGCTCATTGATGGCATTTAAACTTTGACTGTTCATCCTCAGTATAGTATCAAAATGAAATCAAAGTCTTTGTGGTAACACATCTGAACTTCCTTTGATAGATAGTGACAATACAGCGAAAAAGGCAGCTTGAAAGAAAGCATGTTGTTTTTGGCATTTCGTTTCCAATCCAGTTTCTTATCTGTGAGAGATGCTTTGCTTCTGTGATCCCTAGTAACAGCTATGCATTTCTTTCTCCAAAATTGTCAAATTCAACAACTTGCTAGGTTTAACTGCTCTTGGCGGCCTCTGGCTATGACAACATGGTTTCTGATGATCATTTTCAGGAAAAGTGGCCTGCCTTTCACTGCCTCCCTCTGGCCCTCGGCTCTCCCATTGCTCTATAAGGAGGTGGGAGAAGCAAGGGGTCAAATCTGTTACTTTTTATAGAGGCGGAGTGAAAATAATTTCCTGTGAAAGCTGAGGACATTCTTTCATTAGTTTTGCTTCCTGCTCTGGGTCTTATACGCTGGGTGATTTTTTTTTTTTTTCCTTTTGGAACTCGCATGGGCCAACTTCCTGTGCCTGAGGCTGCTGAGAGATAGAGTTTTATGAGTTCAGCCCACCTACACAGTGGTGAGCCTGGGGATGGTGATGAATGAACAGAGGAGAGCTGCCTAAACCATCCCTGAATGTCATGCACACAAGTTCAAAGGAGAAGCCTCAAAGAGGTGTTTTGGGAAGGAGCCAACCACAGAATTTTAGGGTTCAAGAAGACTCAGCGCAGGGGAATATGTTCCAACGTCCCGCCCCTTAGATTTCAGTGCTAGTCTTCCAAAAATAGCTCTTTTGTATATTAGTCAGGGTGTATTTGCTGAGAACCATTTGCATGCTGCACAGTGCTCTAGTGTTGGATGGATCAGGCGATGGCCCGTAACACAACTCAAATAGACTTAAATAGACATGTATTGGCTCATATCGCTGAAGAGTTGGGGCCGTTTAGCTTCAGGCAAGGATGGATCCAGGTGTTCAATATCTTTAGGAATCCATCTCTTTCTTTGTATGTCATCATCGGATTTTTGTGTTAGCTTTAGTCTCATTTAGACTTTCCCTACTCAGTAAACAGAGGGCCACAAAACTACAGGCCCGACATTCTCTCAGCTTCAACCTCATTGAAACAGGCTTTTTCTTTTCTCGTATTTCCAGAAAAAGGCCTGGACCTACTTCTCATGGACAGGGAATGAATCTTATGTTCCACCCTGATCTAGTTGCTATGATTCAGCATGGCCAGGCCTACCTCCAATGCCCAGCCCTGGGGGAATGGGAGAAATACATCAGCTCTACCCTAATCGCTTGGCCTGAGGATGAGAGAGGAAAAGATACCCAAGTTCTAATAGCAGAAAAAAAGGGAATGATACTTGTCAAGAATAATATCTATTTTAATAAATGAAGAAATAGGCTAAGTGATAGTAATTAATTTGCCCAAACTCATAGAGCTAGTAAGGTTTTTTTAAAATGACCCTCAAATCCAGGTTTTGCAACATTGTGACAAGCACTCTCTACTGCTCCAGTGTTCATATTCTCTTCTGGCTCAAGCATTCCATGTGCATTTCAGTGTGTTAAAGGCAACCTTGTACAGTGACCCCTTGTACACGGATGTCCACCTCCTGATGTCCACTCCTTTTGGTAATTTCCTCAACTTCAGTATGGGTGGAACCCAGTGACTTCCTTCCAATGAATAGAATATGAGAAAAGTGACGGCTACCAATCCTGTGATTTGTTTACATGAATTTGTGACATCCATTTTGCTAGCAGATTCTCTTTCTCTTGTTGTCTTTGATGAGGCGAGCTGTTAGGTTGGAGAGAGCAGTATGGTCAGGAACGAAGGGCAACCTCCAGCTACCAACCGGTAAGGAACAGAGACCCTCTGTCTAACACCTGGTGGGGAACTGAATGCTTACAGAACTTCTCAGTGAGCTATCAGGAGCGTATCCTTGATGGGTTCCCAAGGAGCCCAAAGAACTGTGTGACGGTTAATTTTATGTGACTGAGCCACATTATTCTGCGCATTTCTGTGAGCATGGATTTGGATGAGATTCACACTTAAATTGTTAGACTGACTAAAAGAGATTGCCCTCCCTAATCTGGGTGGGCCTCATCTAATCAGGTGAAGGCATGAATTGAACCAAAAGGCTGACCTTCCCCTGCACAGCAGAGAATTCTTTCTGGCCTGATTATCTTCAGACTGGGACATCTGCTTTTCCCCTGCCTTCAGACTCAAACCGAAACATTGGCACTTCCTGAGTTTTAAGTCTGTTAACCTTTGGAGAGAAGCTATGCCATCAGCTTTCCTGGTTCTCAGGCCTTTGGACTCAGACTTGAACTAAGCTATTGGCTCTCCTGGGTCTCCAGTTTTCTGACTCACCCTGCAGATCTTGGGGCTTGCCTGCATTAATAATCGCGTGAGCCAATTCCAGTATTATAATAAAGTTCTTTATATACAGACACATATTAGTGTGTGTGTGTGTGTGTGTGTGTGTGTGTGTGTGTGTGTCTCCTATGGGTCCTATTTCTCTGGAGAGCTCTGACTATTATGGCCTGTGAAATTCCAGGCTGGACTATGACCATTACTTTCAACACTCTGAGGTAATTCATCCACTCATTACACATAGCGTGTTTCCCTGAAAATGAGACGTAGCCCCACAATCGGTTCTAATGCGTCTTTTGGAGCAAAAATTAATATAAGACCTGGTCTTATTTTACTATAATATAATATAAGACCCTGAGTGGTATAGGAATGATTCAATTTGATAGCACAGCTTGACCTGACTTCCTGGCAGCTTAGCAAAGCTTGAGTGAAAATGCCAGCGTGAGGATGAGGACGTCCTGGAGATGATGAGAATAAAAGATGCCATCAGACACTTCCATATTTATGCTTATCTAGATACTTGAACCACTCTGTTGAAGAAATCACCTACAGCACTTCCTTCCGCTTTGAGAAAGGACTACAAATTTTGTAACATACAAAGCCCTGAATGATTTTATTTGATACAAATCATTGTTTTGTATACCATTCTTATTCATTTTTCTTAATGATGAAAGGAGGATCAACTCATATTGTAGACTGCATGTGCCATAACCTCCTCCAGCAGAAAAATTTCAGAGTGGACTAGAAGAGCAGGTAAAACAGGGAGGATGGCTGTAAACTGTACCCTGAATTCTTAATTGTGATGTCCTTTCACCTAATGAGGTCAGCTCTTTCCACTTAATATACTTCTGGAAGTATCAGACTAGCGATAAATTCCATTCCATTTTTCATGTCACAAATATTGAGCCAGAAAAGGGGGAAAAAAAAAAGATTTAATCACAGAGCAGCTAAAGTCGAATTCATAAATAATGATGTTTTAAAAGGTGAGTCATTCTTATTCCACACAAATGGCAAATCCCTGAATTATTCATATTTGAGTTGATCTTGTCTGAATTCTTAAATTTTTTCCTGAGTGAGGGGAAAAACATGTCTTGTCTTAAATACGGACCTGTCTTGCTTAAAAAGGCAGTTAATTCCTCCGGGAATATGTGGCGTGTGGCGTTACTATGTTTCAAAAGACAGACCCAAATAATATGCCAATTGATTCCCCCTACTTACCCTACTAATAGTCATTAAGCTTGCTGTGTAAACAAATTTGTACTTCTCACATGAAATTACTGGAAAAAAAGGATTAGAAATTCAGATTGCAACAACCCTGAGATGATAAACCTAAGGGGGGAAAGAAACATTAAAATTTTTCAACTCCATAACTATAATTACCGGTCTAAATTCTACTTTTAAATTCATAGACTCAGCAGCTTTTGTTGATGTTGGAGAGGGAAGGGAGCACAGACGTTTAAAACACTAAAGCAACTTGCATTCTCATCATTCCACGCTACCTCAAGTTAGTGAAAAAGACAGAACAAGGAAACCAAAACCATGTGGGAACCTAGAGAAAGGCAGTGACGTGAGACGGTTGAAGCAAGTCGCCTGCTAGTGATGGACAGAATCATAGACAGAAGAGCTGAAAATGCGAAGCTTGGTGTCTTAGAGAAAAGGCACGTAGAGAAACGAAGTGCCTAAAGACGGGCGTTTTTAGCTGAATTTTGGTGTTTACTAGCTTTGTGGCATGGGCTTCAGTTTCCTCAGAGGTTTACACCATGTATATGAAGGGAAGACTTTCCACATCTGCCAAGCCCACCTCCCTAGATGAGTGTCAAATGAAAGCATGGCTAGGAATGTGTGTTGTAAACTTCACCTTGTGAGTATCGTGGATGCTGAAGATTTAAAGAAAACAACCGAGGCTGGTACAGTGCCTGGGGTATGGTGACCTGCATCAGGCTGGGGAGCAGGAAGAAGCTAGACACGAGGGAGGGGTGCATGAAGATAACCGAGCAAGGATGCTCAAAATTCAACAGGGACCAGGGCCATGAAGTAACATTGGCAGGCGAGTCCGGTGGGGACTATGGAGAGCATACGAGTATGACCCCTTTTAAAAGACGAAACAAATCCTCACTCACAGCCTATGACAGAATGCTAGCCGGAATGGCCAACTCTTCCAATTACTCATGGAAGCTTTAAATAGAGATTCTCATGTGATATAAACTGAATTTAAGTTTTAAAATGAGAGAGACGGGAGTTGAAAAATGCCAGTGGATGAAACCAGGAGACAGAGTGGGCATGAATGACCTATTCTGTAAGACAGAAGAGACTGCTTATTGAGAGGAAAATGCAACAGTCAGTTTAAGAATATATATACTTGAATGTACCCAGCAGGCATCATTGAGTACCTGTGTGTTCCATATTTCTTGCATCAAAACCAAAACAAGACACCTTGATTTCTTTTTAAAATCTGTTGCATACATGATCTCTGCTGAATACACATCTTCCTCTTTCCATGCTCTCTGTGCGTCTGACACATTCACTTGCTAAATATTGTTGACACATAAGAGTTTTCACAGTACTTTGCTTTCCCAATTTCTGTTTCTTCTGCATAAAAAGTCTCTTCTGTATGTTCCATAGCAGAACTGAGAATTGTTCTTTAAAATGCAACTCCAATGTAACCGTCTCTATCACCCATTTGGAGCCTTCTGTAAAGAATTACTATGGTCTGTACTTTCATAGTTCTTTGCTCATATATCCTTAAGAGGATTTACTAAGTTGAATTAAAACATGAAATGTGTTTGTCTCAAAAGACTGTGAGCTCTTGAAGTTGGCCAGTGGATTTTCCAACCTGTAAGGTGCAGCACGTAGAGTGGTTATTGAAACACCGTGGGTTCTCCAGAAGTGTTTGTTGAAAGATACATTATACATAGTTCCATTTCCATTTGAGAGATAGAAAACTGGAAATAGTGTTTGCTTGGCCTGCTTTAACAATGAGTAAAAGTTTGATAGAGAACAAAATGATAACTCTTCTTCATCCCAGTAAGACTTGAAGCTACAGGGAACCACACAGTCTGAAATCTGAAAAACGTACCATTTCCCGAGAGAGGTGGGATATAACCACTTTTTCACTGGTGGCAAAATATGAAATGATGCTGAGTATCATACAAGTGGGTAAGAACCACATAGTTAAATTGTTAAGCAAATTATTAAAAGCCAAGTGAGGGTTAGTGTGACAGTGTAGAACCCTTGGGATCCAAAGGCAAAGGAGATATATTTAAACTATTTATGTAAGTCTACAGTGTTCTAACAAATGTACTGCAGTCACACAAAAATTGAAAAGCATATAATAAGGCAAGAAAAAGAAAACGTAAGAAGAGAAAGCAATTAATAGAACCAGATTCAGAGATGAGCCATAGTATATTGAAACTACCCAATAGGTAGTTTAAAATAACAGTAATTGATATGTTAAGATTTCTGGAGGAGAAAATGAATAACATGCATAAACAAATGGGAAATTTCATCAGAGAAATGTAGCCTATAATAGTGTATCAAATGAAAATGCTAGGAAACAAAAAATAAAGTAAAATAAACAAAGCAGCAGAGATGAAAAATGTGTCTGAGACCTCATCATTAGATTCCACATTCCCAGGGAAAGAATCAGTGAGCCCAAAGATATATCAATAAAAGTTACCTATACTGAACATAAAGAGAAAAAAATAAACAATTATACAAAAAAAAAAAAAAAGCATCTGAAGTAAGTGGGAACATTTTTAAAGGTCTAAAAAACATAAATTGGGAATTCAGATTGTAAAGAAATAGTTCTCCAAAATAATAAAATACATTATATCATAAATTTAAGAAGCTAAGATTACATCAAGCGAATAATACCAATAAAGAGAACACTTATAAACATATTAAAACTTCTGGAAATCAAAGATAATGAAAAATACTTGAGGGTACAATAAAAACAAAGAAGGAAATAGATGAATAACAGCAGACTGCTCATCTGAAAGCATGAAAGCCAGAAAACAATGAAGTGACATCTTAAAACTGAAAGGAAAAAAAAAAGCTAACTGATTTGTCTGTATTCTGTGAAAGTATCTTTCAAAATGAAGATTATGCAATAAGAATTTTAAAAACACACTAAAGCAGAGAATTATCAATAACTTACACTGAAAGATTTATTAAAAGAGGTTTTTTTGGGGCAAGAGATGTAGATGTATGATTCCAGACAAAAGCATAGATCTACAGAAAGTGATAAAGATCTCAAGAAATTGATAAAATGAAGATAAAATAAAATATGAAATTTATTTTAAATTGTTTTAAAGAGGTAAGTAATTGAGTAGAGTAAAATAGTAGCAATGCATTGTGGGTTCATAGCATCTCTAAAAGCAAAGTACATGGTAACAGTAGTAAAACAGATGAGAGGGAGAAATTGTATAACTAATTTCTATAGTTGGAAGGGATTTGTACTACACTTGAGACAATATAATGTTATTTGAAGTTAGGCTGCAAAAAATTAAAGCTATATACTATCGTCTTAGGGTAAATTTTCTCAACCTTGAGGAATGTTGAATATCCTCTGCAGGTTAGGATGTTTATCAGTGTTCTTGACCTCTACTTACCAGATATCAGATGTATATGCCCCGGTTGTGAATGGAAATGAAAACTCAACATGTCAAACTATGGTATATAGTTAATGCACCGCTTAAAGGGAAATTTGTATCCCTGTATGTTTATATTGGAAATGAAGAAATGTCTCATAGCTATGATCTAAGCTTCACAAGAGCAAATTCAACCCAAGCCAGCATAAGTAAGTAATGAAGGAAGCAGTCTATAAAACTGAAAACAGAAAAATAATAGAGGAAATCAATGAAAAAAAAGGTGGTTGGTTTTTTTTTTTGAGATCAATAAAATTGAAAACCTCTAGCAGACCTTTCAAGAAAAGATGATACAAATGATCAATAAAAGAAGAGACATCACTACAATTCCTACAGATACTATAAGACAATATAGATAATGAAGGAAGACTTTATTTTTATAAGTTTGACAACTTAGAAGAAATGGACAAATTCCTTGATGGACATACACACACAACCAAGCTGATTCAAGACAAAATAACCAACACGACCCATGTATTCAAGTGGTCATGTTGTAATCCTTAAGAACCTAAGACTTACCATTTCTTACAGATATCAGGACTCCAAAGAAGGTGCTGAGAGGGACAGAGAAAGGCAGACATGCACTAAAGAGAGTGCGTACGTTCTGCTTTTCTGGGGTCTTTTTGCAGCCCTATAATTATAATTAATTTATGTATTCCTAACTTTTGGCCCATATTCTTCTTTTCCCTTCACTCCTTATGTTCTAGCACATGCCTCTTTGTGCTGCTTTGTCTTGGCATTACCTGCTTGCGCTGAAATTCCCTCACGTGTCTTTTCATCTCACTGTCTTCTGTTTGCCCTTTCGCATTCTGACCAGTATTTTCCTCCTCCCAGAAACCTTTCCTCTTTCCAGGCTGGGTTGGTGAGCTCACCTTTGGCTCACCCCGATCAGAATATTTGTCACAGTCCTAATACTTATGTATGTATTCCTCTGTCACACAACTAGACCGTAAGCTACTTGAGAACAGGACACGTGCCGCTTGTTATGTGTTGTTGCCTGCCTTTCTTACCCTGTTTTATTATCTGTCATATTATTTGTCACCATCTATATGGTTATTGCTTGTCTCCCTTTATCGTCATTAGATTATAAATTCTGCTAGTGCAGAAACTCATTTGTGTGTTTCCATTGCTATGATCTCCAGATCTTAAAACAATGCCTGACACAAAGGTCAATACATATTTTTTAGGGGTGTTGAATGAATTGAACTGGATTAAAGTAGTCAGCGTACAAGCTATGGCTTAGAGCGTAAGTGATGTATGCAGAATTAGCTGGGTTCAGCTGGTGAACAGTGCGAGTGCAAGGTCAGGAACATTCAGCAGGTGAGTCTGAGAGAGAAACTCTGTGGAATAGCCCAGTGAAGAAGAAGGAGAAGGCAGAGAGGATGACACAGAAGGGAGAAGGAAGGGAAAGAGAAGAAGGGGGAGCAGGAGGGAAAAGCAGAAGAACAACACCAAATAATAATGACAATAAAAGCTAAGAACATACCAAGCACTTTATTATTTTTTAACTTCACACCTACACAGCAAGTGAGGTATTGCTATGTGTATTTTACTGTTGAAGAAACCGGAATTTATAGGGTCACACCGCTAGTTAGTAATGGTGCTCACACAGCAAACCAATATGTAATATTGTCTCCCCGAAGGAAGAATAAAAGGAGACAGGGTGTAGGAGCTAGGAGACGGGGACCAGGAAGTCTAAATTAATTTTCAAAGACAATATATATTTTCACTGGTTCAAAGGTGAAGGCCCAGATAATACTCTAAGGGGTATGCCTTTATTCATTTTAAGGGAATAGTACATAATAGGTTTCTATCTTGAGTCTGGAAAGAAACTGACATTTTTTGGGGTTTTTTTTTTTTTGAGGTGCTCCTGGTGATGAGAGCCATCTCAAAGAGAAAGAGGGCAAGAAGAAGCTGAGGGAATGGCAGTGAAATTGAATGCCCTTTGTTCATGGGGAAAAATGTATAGGAGAAAGCAACTGCCAAAGAAAACGGAAGGAAAGGTTAGAGGAAAGACATGATGTAAGATGAGAGGGATAATCAATTTAGCAGAACATTGAGTTCATGCAGTGGCAGATCATAAGCTTCCTGTAGCATGCAGACAAATATACAATAGAAAGAAGCAAAGGGATTGAAAGGGAGAGAAAAGGAAGGTCCTACTTGCCATAACAACTGAATATGACCGAGCCCTCTGTGTCCATCTGGGTGAATAGGACGTGGAGGTCAAAGCGAAATGCACACACCTTAGTGTCGCTAAAGGAGTGTATTATGTATAATTTGAACATTTATAATAACTTAAATACCAAGCACAGTGTGTCTGGCATATACATAGTAGGTCCTCAATTAATGACAAAGGCTTTGAACGTCAGAATTTAATTTGAGGCGATTGGAGGAAAAGCATTTAGGATATCACCTAACCTGGGGCGGTGTGCATGCATTGGAGCACACACACACACACACACACACACACACACACTCACACACACACTCACACACACACAGACACACACACACAGATACACACACACGCACACACACGGCTGATATTCGTCAAGGACACATGACACAGTTGTTCCACGTGTTTACATGTCATGGTCATTCCAGTGATCAGAATCCATTCTGATTGATTGTGCTTGTGCCATTCCCACCGATAAATATTTTGAATGATCACTGCTGTGCAAATGGAAGGACGCCCTCCCTTACCTGCTCATGCTCTTTGCTCTAATTTGATTCTTCTTTCTAAAAAATTCACTTAAAAAAGTCTCTTCATCCTTGATCGATCCAGTTTAAATCCCTAGGAAACCTCCCGAATGGAACGGATCACGTCTTCCTCCGAAATCTGATAGCGTTTACTATCTAAATCACGTTTTCAGTTCAAATCAACTCACCAAACATTTCTTGTACTTTTACATAAGACATTCTGCTAGGGAACTGCAGAGATAAAATGATCTCTGCAATGAGGACATTTTAAATATCGTGGGTGAGCTCACCATGCACACAGCCAGCTAAAGATGAGGCTGTCTTTGCAAATATGATCCAAAGACACATGTATTCGCATATCCCTGTCTTTAGCTTGTTGTTGATTTTTTTTTTTTTTTTTTCTGCACTGCCTAATCTCTAATCTTTCTTTCAGGTAAAGCCTAAATATTATTTCTTCTGCAAAACCAACAAGAATTTATCTCTTCTCCTAACATATTTCTTCTATAAAAGCACCAGACTTGCAATAGTTACGTGTATATGTGTGTGTGTGTGTGTGTTTCCTCTACCCCACTATAAATGTCTGAAGGGCAAGGGGCTGTACTTATTTAATCCTCATTTTTCAGAATCTAGCATATCACTTGGCACAGAGTAAGCCCTCATTCAATAGAGAAAAGACATATTTATTGTCTCATGTGAGATTTTCTGGTCCTTGAAGACGTAGGGGCATGGAAGGCAGTGTCCTATAGGGAAATCACAGATGTTTCATAACCTCAGGTGCCTTTGTACTCTTAACAAGAACCTTATATAATACTGCGAGATTTCCCATTTCATAGATGCAAAAAATGGAGGCACAGAAGTGAATTGATTTGTCCAGAGTCCTGAGGCTTGTAATTGACTGAGCTATAATTTGAACCAGGCAGTCCAGCTCTAGAGCAGGTCTCTTCACCATTTCATATTGACTCTCAAATAGAACATTACATATTTAAAGTGCATACTATATTCCTGGGGTTTGACACGTATTATTTCATTTTTTGTCCCCTTTTTATTCTTCTTTTACTTCTGTCTAGGCCTTAACTGAGCAGAAATGAAGAACCCAGGAAGGAAGGAAAGGAAAGAAAGAAGGAAGGGAGGGAGGGAGGGAAGAAAGGAGGAAGAGAGAGAGAGAGAGAGAGAGAGAGAGAGAGAGAGAGAGAGAGAGAGAGAGAGAGAGAGAGAGAGAGCGTGCATAAATGGAAAGTTTGCCGATATCTTTTCTTAAACACTAGAATCTAATTCTCTTGGTGCCCTTTACATGGTTCTGGAGATAGCATTTCTATTTGACCACATGTGAATTTCACTGTAATACCAAAGACTCCAATGAGAGTGTAGCGCAGAGACATTCACTTATACCAAAAACAGGCAGAAATCAGCCAACGCCAAGCGATGTAGTCAGAGTTCTCTGGCACAGACCCCCATGGAGCTTTCATCTGCTGGAAGCATGTCACTCATCGTGGCATTTTGCGGGGAACCACAACTAAAGGGCCAAGGCGCATTCCCATAAAATGGTTATCAGATGCAAGTCTGCAGTTTCTCAGTGCGCCCTGTGGCTTCAAATTAGCAGCTCACCACAGAGCTAAAGACCATTCCAGGAGCCTCTTTCACCATTTCTCCCCAGAAAAAGGAAATTAGTCCAACGTAACTGCAGAGATAAGTAATTTATTCCTTGTGATTGTCAGATACATTGACCTACCAGAACCACCGCACTGGAAATGAAAATAACACAATGCCTTACACAAGTGCACTGGACAATTATCAGGACAATCTTGAGCTCTCAGGGACATTGGAGATCTTACCCAAAAATTGCATAGACCTGGAAGAGGCTTAAGAGGCCAGTAGCCATGCTTTCTTTTCTTTTTTTTTCCATTTTATTTACAAATGAAAAAATATAGACCCATCAGGATGTCCTGCTTTCCTGAGATCACATTCGCCCTACAAACAAGCAGGGCCTCCAGCATGGCCCTCCTAAGCCTTGACCCAAAGTTTATTCGACAATGAATACAAGTTTGGAGGCTTGAAACTCACTTTGGCCCTGACCACATGGACCACGAAAATGTGATATTCTTTCACATCTTAGTGCTTTAGTTTCCTCACTAAATTGTGTGTGTGTGTGTGTGTGTGTGTCTGTGTGTTTGTGTGTGTCTGGGAGTAGCTGGTGAGTAGTGGGGCTGCAGATTTAAATAGGGTGGTTAGGGAAATCCTTGCTGAGGTTCTGATATTTGAACAGGAAGGTATGGGATCACCCATGCAGATAACAGGGAGAAGAAAATTTCAGGAAGAGAAAAGAGCAAAACGAAATGTGCTGTAGAGAGGAGATGGAGAACCCCTGATGTATTATAGCAGGAGGAAAATGCCAACCAGGTCTAAGTGAATGAGTCTGGAAAGAAGGGTAGGAAATGAGGTCAGCGAGAAGGGAGTAGATCGTTTAGTTGTTATTCTGCATGGGATGGGAACCATTGCAGGTTTCTGAGCAGAGAACTGACCTGACTTGATTTAGAACTTGACGGAATCGGACTGCGGCAGTTCTCGTGCAAATGGGAGGAGATGGAGGAGGAGGCCATTCAAATTATGTAACGGATAGGTTATTGTTGATCACAGCAAGACGTCTGGACAGAGTGATTGGGAAGTGAGCAAAAATCAAGTAGATTCATAAAAAAATAATAAATAAAATGGAGGTGAAAAATCGAAGGCTAAAAGTATAAACTCTTTAAATGTTGCTCCAAAAGGAAAAAGAGAAATGGGGCAGTCGATAGAGGTGGAAGTAGGATCGAGAGAGGATTTTCTCTTTTAAACTCAACAAATGTGGATCATTAAATCTCCTCTCAGATGAGGTCTCTGGAGCTTCAAAAAGTAAAGAAACGTGCCCCAAATCAGAGAGCTATGAGGCAATAGGGTCAGTATTTGATTAGATCTGCCTGTCTCCCCAGGCCGTTTGCAATCCTGGGAAAGTCACATAACAATACGAGTAAGTACCTGACATTCCGAACCCTTGAATATACATTGAAATGATAGCGACTGCACAAAACTGTGAGAATCAAATGAGGATATGACCTCCTTAAGGACTGGAACTGGAATTTCTTCAAAGGCAGTTGTTTGAAGGAGATGATAGGAGTCCCACACCTAGCAGAATGAATGGGGCTCAGGAATTTTATTTTTATTTATTTATTTATTTATTTATTTATTTATTTATTTATTTATTTATTTATTTTAAGGAGGGCGCAGCTCCCAGTGTCCCATGCGGGGAATCGAACTGGCTACCTCGGTGTTATCAGCACCACGCTCTCACCAACTGCGCTAACCGGCCACCCCACGAAATTCTTGATGAATACGTATTGAATAAAGGTTAACTTAGAGGCAAGGCCTGTGACACTGTTTTGTAACATGTGGTGTTCAACGATGACTGTGTTTATTCTCAGTTGTGTTAACTTTCTCCCAAGCCTCTTAATAGAAAGAGGAAGGAGAAAGGCAGCAAGTTCCTAACCTCCCTCTGGACCAGGATCTCAGGCGCGGTCACCTCCTTTCAGGACAGATGCGTACCTTGCGAGTGATGGCTTTGAAGAAGTCATACATGAGAAGATGTCAGAGGAGATACCTTCTCCATGTGCCCGGAAAGGAAGTGTGAGGAACTTCTGTTGGCCTGCGAAAGAGGAGGCAGTTTCCACTTAGAGAATTAAGTCCCTGCTACAGCTCTTGAATTAATGTTCGTGTACTTTCCTAACCAAAGGGATTTTACATTAGAGTACGCAGCTATTTTCACCTCCTCAACCAACTCAGTTGATATTCATGTAGAACCAAGCTCCCAGGAGCTCCCCGACTTGGGGATAATTGCTAGATTAGCTAATAACAGAGGTCCCTCCTTCCTGCTTCTATTACCCCTTGAATAGCTATTCTGATGGTTAAATCCATTTTTCATTCCAAACAGAAGAACACATTCCAGCAATTAGTGAACGTTTTACAGTTCTTGAACTGTTTATAAGAGCGTGTTTCTGTTTTACATATTATATGAAAAGTCAATAAGTAGAGCATGCTTCATTAATTGCAGCTGCTTTTATGTGTGCCATTTTTTTTTTTTTTACCAAATGCATTAACTTAAAATGCAGTAGCTCAAAGGACAATTTTTTAAATGTATTTATTATTTATAGCCAAAGCTGAATGCCTAAAGTAAATTATTCTAAAATTTGGTATGATACTTTTGAAGAAAACATTTAACCTCAGCAATTGTTTAACGGGGTTTTGCAAGTATTTCCATATTATATCAAGTCAATCATTTGAAAATGTGCCTTTGAAAATGTTTCATTGTTATAAGCATAATGCCAGTGTATCATTCATTCCATTAGTTATACATGTTAATACCAGTATTGTCATATGATTTCCATACTGCAAAACGTGCTTATTGTAAGTTCAATGCCTTTTAATAAATTAGTACAGTTGTGCAGTCACCACCCAAATCCAGTGGTAGAATATTTCCATCACCCTTGTGTCCTTTTGTGGTAAATCTTCCCTCTCATCTTCAGCCGTAGGCAACCACTGATATACTTTCTGTCTCTAGATCTGCCTTTTCTAGACATTTCATATAAATGTATTCACACAATATACAGTCCCTGTGCCTAGATTCTTTCGTGTGGTATAATGTCTTTGATGCTTATCCATATTGTAGCACATGTTGGTACCTCGTTCCTATTTATTGTCAAAGAGTTTTCCATTGTGTGGGTATGCATTTTTAAAATCCATTCACCAGTTAATGGGCATTTGAATTGTTTCCACTTTTTGCCTACTATGAAGAGTGTGACTTGCTTTGGCTGAATGTACTTCCCTGCAAATTTTGATGATAAGAGTACCTACTGCTCTTCCCCTTCGTCTCATTGATGTGACTTGCCTTAGCCAATGGAATATTCACCAATGAGATGTAAAAAGAAACCTGCTTGCATGGCGAGGTCACTCTCTTGCACCTCTGCCTTCACCGTGAAAAGAGTTTTCTGGTTGTTCCTGCCTCTTCTGGTTTTCTGGTTGTTCCTGCCTGGTCCTGAGCATAAAAACGTGTGGGAAAGACCCGAGTTCAAAGTTTAGTAAAGAGCCAAGCCAACACTCACCAGGATTCAGACAGAGCTGCCCGGCTGAGCCCAGCTTAGCGCAACTGACCCTAAACTTGATGGCAGAAGCATCATGGGTAACAGTTAAGGAGTCCTAAAATGTCATTCAATCATAGGATTGGTCTTAAGGTCCCTGATTTTATCATCTTCTTCCGGTCCAGATGCAGCTAAAACTCCTTGACTTACAGATCCTTGGCTACGATTCCTATTGATACAGAGACAGGAGAACTAAAAAGACAAGTTCTCCACCCCCAAATACCGAGCATAAAATGGTGAGACAGACAAAGAAAAACTGAAATAGATAGTTCTGTTCAAAAAGGGAAGGAATTGAAGGCAAAAAGAATAGTCATGATTTACACCTACTGATATTGGTTCCTTAGACAACTGTTCTCCTATGCTCTTTGTCCAACTAACAATATTCTTATCTCTACCACATGAGATAGCACCTCTTACCATTAAAAAATTACGGCTTAGAGGTTTTTTTTCAAACTGCTTTTTATTCAAAGAAAATTGGGGTTTAAAAGAAGGTCTCCAGTTCCTTTAATCTTAGATTGTGTAACTCCCTTAAAACTCTTTTGGGTTTACTATGTATTACATTACAGCCACTCTATTAGTCAAAATGCACATCCACAATTCTTTTTGAGATAGCCTTCTCCCACTAGACTTATCAGGGCTGTTTTGAGACTCAGCTTCTGTAGAAACATGCCATTAAGATCTTAGAAGCAGTTTTGTGTAGCTGAGAGGGTCTAGTGAGCCTAACCTTAAATCTTTTAGAGATATTAATGAAGAATTGTATAGCCGCACCCTTAATTTGATATTTAATCTGAGGCCATTTCTTAAAAAAAAAAAAAAAAAAAAAAAAGCTGTGAAATAGTTTTAGTTTTCAACTCAGAAAGTCTTACATTACAGTCCCTCTAAATTCTGTTTATGAGGTGAATAGGTCTATCTTAGCTCATCTCTCTCTTCCTGTAACATACCATATGCAGCTAAAAGAAACCAATTGAAACCTTAAACATTATTCCTGGTGATTTCCTTAGCCAGATCTGCAAATACATTAGGAATATTTCTCTCTTCCAGTTAAGTGAAATGACAGTTTGGCACTGCTACATTAAACAAATAAACTCTTTTCCAACTTCCAGTTCTCTTAGCCTCTTAGTCTCTATCTAGACTCTACAAATTTTTTGTCACTATTTTACAAGATTTTGATAACAGTTCCTTCACCACTCTTCCGTTTTCCCTGAATGGCCTCATCTGAATGCTCCTAATTCATGTGTTTGATTTTTGTACGAAAGCAGTCCACTTCTAGGTATCTGTTTCTACAGCAGTTAGGACTTTGCTGCACAACAAACCGCTCCGTCACTTATGCACTTCGTACAGCAACCATTCAGTTTGTTCCTCATTCTTTTGATCAGCAATTTGTGCTGGGCTTAGCTGGGTAAGTCTTCTACTGGTGTCACCTGGGACACTTATGCAGCTACAGCCATTGGTACCTCAACTGTGCTTTCGGATACATCTATGCATGGGTGCTGGGTGGGACACACGTCTCCTGCGGGTCAGCCTGGGCTTCTCCGTGTGTTGGCAGAAGAATACCCAACATCAAGAGAGGGTAAGCTCCAACACACGAATGCTTTTCACACCTCTGTGTACTTCACATTTGCTTATGTCCCCTGGACCAATGCTCATCACACAGCCAAGCCCAGAGTCAATGTAGAAGGCGCCTCACGAGTGCGTGGATAGAGCAAAGTACCATTCGTTGGTGGCCACGACTCTAACTATATACTGAGAAACATTTCTTGACAGCCTGACACTATGTTATAATGCCTCATTTTATACTCTTTGCACCTTGTACTTCTCCTTTAAAAAACTTAATTGGTTGTATAATTGGATATTTAACTTCTGACTCCCTAGAAAAATGTATGCTCGTGGGGACAAAGATTATATTTTGTTCACTGCTCTATCTTTAGCACGCGCACGCACACACACACACACACACACACACAAGAATATTTGTGCATGGTAGGTATCTAAATGTTTGATCAGTGAGTGATCGAATAAAAATAGTCCTAAGGGAAGCACGACAGCCTTCCCAGCTTATTTTCTAGGACCTAGCATATCTGAACTTAGTTGCACATTTCTTTGTTGCCTTATTTATTACCTGTGTGCCCTTCTCAAATACAAGTTCCATAATGTCAGTGACCTCACTGTTGTGTTTATTAAAAAAATGCCTGAACAAACTATACACTCAATACATCTTCAGAAATAAGGAGAGAATGAAAATAACGTTAAATGTAATATTAAATACAAATATATTAATATTAGAAAAGAAATATATTTTATCTATAAATAGATCAATGATATAGATATATTGAAATAATATACTCACTCTCCATTCTGACCAGGTGGTAGGATCCAAACTCAAAGGCCACCAAAACATACAGCCCAAGACTGAGACAGGAGACGGTTTCTCCTGGAATCGAAGCCAGATTCATTTCTCTCTTGGGGAAACATGTTCATTATGAGGTGGAAAGACAAGACGTGGGAAAGCTACACCGCAGGGGGGTCACAGTGGAAAAGGCATCGCAGTTCCTTGGGTCTGAGGGGGGACGTGGCACCAGAGCACCGCAGACATGAAGATGAGGGCAAATTAGCATCGTTTTGCAACAACCTCCACGTTGACAGAGAACCAGGCCTTTCTTCTCCTCCCTCAGCACTTCTCCAGTTGTGAGTTGGCAGTGCAAATTCTCTTGCCAGCATCCATGACAGCTCAGAGTCCCTGTGTGGTGGCAAAGTGGATAGAGTAATTCCACCGCAACCTAGGAGAACAAGGGAAAGCAAGACAGCACATTAGAAACCCAAACCGTGTCAGAGGTGCATTATCATATTTTTATATTCGTTCATTCTTTCATTTACTAACTTTATTAACATTTTAACGGAATGCTTATTACTCTACGACTCTAGATACTTAAGCTGTGTGGGGGAACCAGCACGATAATCTCCACTGTGGCGAGAGAGACAAAAAAACAACAACGTATTATTCTCGATAGACTAAGGTCAAAGAAGGGCTTTCCCATGTATCATCGCATTGACAATCCCCTGATCCTGTCTACAGGATATGAAACTGTCCTGTCTCTGCCCAAATCCAATGAAGCTCGCTGGCCTGCATGGAGATGCTGGAAGGCCCCTGACTGAGTCTGGGCAAACACCCTCAGAAGAGGATGTTTATCTCCTCCTGGTCCAGGTTTGCTCAGCCTCTCTTGCAAACCTTGGCCTGAGGACCTGTGCAAGCCTTTGGATTGACGGTTTTCTGATAATCTGGTTCCAATACATTTGTCAATTTCCAAAGCTCTTTAATGATAAGACTTGTGCTACACTTACTGGGTCCCCGTGGTGCCCTAGTCTCTGTGCTAGATACAGACACATAACTTGCTAATTTACCTTTGCACACGCTGGAAGTAAGTGTATGGTCCCCGTCGTGCAGATAGAGCAATGGAAGCTCAGAGGGGTGTAAGGTCATCCTTATAGTGGAAGGAATGGTGGGAACTTTCATTCATTTAGTGCAGTCTGAGTGTCTATTGTATTCCAGGACCTGAATTGGGCCTGTGCTCCAGACAATTATTTTGCTTCCACAAACTGAATTCTTTCTGCCAGTTCAGTCTAGCTTCTAGAAAGGAGGTGGGGGAGGGATGTAAAAAGAGAAAGTAGGGCTAGAGGATGTGAGAGGCAAACATCCAGGTTTGTCTGTGAACAAACCCCATCCCATTTCCTTTGATTCTTCCCTCCCAGACCCCTCCCCCACTCCTCCCTCTATCATGCCCATGTCCTCACCTCTATGACCCAGGCAAGCGTTTTTTTCTCCAACATCTCCCTTGAAAGGATAACAAAAGTGTTTTCACTGGCACTGTTGTCATGTGATCAAAGCATAGCTCAGGAAATGGGGTCCCTCGAAAGCTGTTTATCTAAAATCTCTTATTTCACCAGTTGGAACATTTTAAAAGAACATTCTGCACCTTCTCTCCCAAGGGCAAATATTTCGGTTACCTGTGTACTAGGAGCCAGGCTGAGGCCACACATACTCTGCTTAGTAAAAGAAAACATCACTCTTCTGTCAGAGTTTTTCCCTTTGTGCTCATGGCCTCTCCCCACTACCCTCCAGCCGAGCTCAGAGGCCAGGAGGAAATCCTAATCTCCTCCCTCACAGGAAGTTTGAGTGGTTCAAGGCAGGGAAGATGTAAAGACAAAAAGCTCTAAAACCAAGCTTAGGTGGGAATGTTTTTTATTACTGATGAAAAACAGAGTCCCTTTTCTGGGTTATTCAGATGAGCTCAGAGTAAATATTTATCTTTTCAGCTAATGGGTCTGTTCTGAGGAGCTCTGCGACTCCCAGACAGACAAGCTGATGGATCACTTTCTGCTTTCCCTGTCTGAGGGTAGGACTGGGTGAAATTATTTGGCACGGGGAGCCCTTTTCCTGCGGCATGCCTGCCGGCGTGTATGGGGCATAACATCCCTCTTTGTTCCAGAACGGGGTGGGTGTGAGGGGCGGCTTTGCTGGGACCTCCCAGTGCTAGCACTCTGAAATGATTTACTAGTCATATCGTCAGCGTTCCCAGAGCACATAGCCGCCTACCCTGAGGAGAAGGAGAAAGATGGATGGCTGGGTCTACAACCACCACCTTTCCCTTAGCTTTGAATGGAGCACTTTGTTCTTTGGTGGTTTTAGGGAATGTGGTATTCACACCACTCGTACCCACAACACACACACACACACACACACACACACACACAAATGTACATATATGAATACATGAAACAAGTACATATGGACATACTACACTGAGCGATTTTTGAGGGCGCAGGCTAATCCTTATTCATATTTGTGTTCTCAGATTGCCTAGCAATGCCTGGCATAGAACAAATGATTAATACATACTTTTTGAATGAATACATGAGTAATTATAATTGTAACCATTTATTTAGCACGTAATATGTGCCAGGTTTGGAAAGAAGTGCTTCATAAACATTCTCTTATTTAATCTTCACAGCAGACCCTGAAATCTGGTGCTGTTACTCTCCCCATTTCACAGATATGAAAAGTGAGGCTTGGTCAGGCAAAGTGATTTCTCCGCGGTTACACAGCTGGTCAGTGGTAGCAGGCTGACTTCAGAGTTATGTTTCCAACACTTCCCTCTACAAGCTCATTTACCCAAAGTATAAATTTAAAATATTTCTACATCAAAGAAGACACAAAGAAATGGAAAAATAGTATGTGTTCATGGATTGGAGGAATCAACATAATTAAAATGACCATATCACACAAAGCAATATGCAGATTTAATGCAATCCTTGTCAAAATCCCAAAGCCATGTTTTAAAGAAATAGAATTAAAAAAATCACCGGATTTGTATGGAATTACAAATGACCCCAAATAGTCAAAACTATCCTGAGAAAAAAGAGCAAGTCTGGAGGTATCACACTCCCTGACTTCAATTTATACTATAAAGTGACAGTAATCAAAACAGCATAGTATTGGCAGAAAAACAGACACACAGACCAATGGAACAGAATTGAGATCCCAGAAGCAAACACACACACACATACACATACACACACAGTGCCAAAAAATGAATACACATTTTAAGAGAGGAAAATGTATTAAAATTATGCTGATGGTAACCACTTTAGTACCTCTTGTAATTGAAGAAGTCAAACGTGACTTGTTCACGTTCATCTTTTGTTATCAATATATATTTATATATATATACACATAGTTATCGATACATATTGATATCTCTCTATATATAGATATATATGTTGATACATATTGATATATAAAACTGTACAATTTTAATACAGTTTTTTCCTTTCTTAAAATGTGTATACATTTTATTGGTACCGTGTGTGTGTGTGTGTGTGTGTGTGTGTGTGTGTATTTTTTCACAAAGGAGCCAAAAACATACAATGGAGAAAAGAAACCCTCTTAAATAAATGGTGCTGGGAAAATTGGGAAAAAAAAATGAAACTATACTGCTGTCACATTCAAAAAAATGAAACTATACTGCTGTCACTATACAAAGTTGGACAATTAAGTTCACGAACTCACCCTAGAAAAAGTGCTACATACCTCATTGCTGAATATCACTACGGTCACCTACGAAGTACTCCCCTTGGGAAAATATGCACCGACGCCAGCACCTAGTCCACCCTTCAAAGCAGTTTTGGAGCTCTTTTACTGGAATGGCCGTCAGAGCTGTCATAGTATTACCCTGGATGTCCTGAAGGTAATCAAAATGTCTTCCTTTCATTATTTCGTTTACCTTCAGGTAAAGAAAGAAATCACTGGGGGCCAGATTAGGTGAGTAGGGAGGGTGTTCCAATACAGTTGTTTGTTTACTGGCTAAAAACTCCCTCACAGACGTGCCGTGTGAGTTGGTGCATTGTCGTGATGTAAGAGCCATGAATAGTTGGCAAAAAGTTCAGGTCATCTAACTTTTTCACACAGCCTTTTCAGCACTTCCAAATAGTAAACTTGGTGACCTGTTTGTCCAGTTGGTACAAATTCATAATGAATAAACCCTCTGATATTAAGAGGTTAGCAACATCATTGCAACAAGTTCACGAACCTAATTGTCAGAACTCGTACACTAAAATTAACTCATAATGAATCAAAGACCTAAATATAAGACCTGAAACAATAAATTGCATAGAAAAAAATATAGGTACTAAACTTATGGACCTTGATCTTAGAGAGGATTTTATAAATTTTACCTCAAAGGCAAAGGAGGTAAAAGCAAAAGTAAATAAACGGGACTATATCAAACTAAAAAGCTTCTGTGCAACAAAAAAATTTCATCAATAAAACAAAGAGGTAACCAACTGAATGGGAGAAGGTATTTGCAAACAATACCTCCAAGAAGGGGCTAATATCCAAAATATATAAAGAACTCAACAGCAGAAAAACAATCCAATTAAAAAATGGGCAGAAGACCTGAATAGATACTTCTCCCAAGAAGACATATAAATGGCCAACAGATATATTTAAAAAATGCTCCACTTCAATAGGTATTAGGGAAATGCAAATCAAAATCACAGTGAGATTATCACCTCACACCTGTTAGAATGGCTTTTATCTGCAAGGCAAGTATAAACAAGTGTTGAAGAGCAGAGCGTGTGGAGAAAAAGGAACCCTCAGACACTGTTGGCGGGAACATAAATTGGTATAGACACTGTGAAAACAATATAGAGGTTCCTCAAAAAATAAAGACTAGAATTACCATATGACCCAGAAATCCCTCTTCTGGGTATCTACCCAAAAAATATGAATATATTTATCTGTAAAGATATTTGTACCCCTATGTTCATTGCAGCATTATTCATGGTGGCCAAGACATTGAAACAATCAAAGTGTCCTTTGATAGATGATTGGATAAAAAAGATGTGGTTCATAAAAATTAGGTTGGTGCCAAAGTAATTGCAGTTTAAAAGCTTAAAAATTGCAAAAACAGGAATTACTTTTGCCCCAACTTAATACAATGGAATGTTACTCAGGCATAAGAAAATATGAAGTACTGCCGTTTGCAACAACATGGATGGGACTTGAGATTATCATGCTAAGTGAATAAGTCAGACAGGCAAAGTCGAGAACCTAATGATTTCACTCATATGTGGGACATAAAACTGAAAGCAACAAATGAACAAAACCAACAAGCAAAAACTCATAGATACAGACAACAGTTTAGTGGTTACCAGGGAGTAAGGGTAGGGGGAGGTAGAAGAGAGTAAAGGGGGTCAAATATATGGTGATGGAAGGAGATTTGACTTTGGGTGGTGAACACACAATGCAATATATAGATGAGGTATTATAGAAATGTACACCTGAAACCTATATAATTGCATTAACCAATGTCACTCTAATAAATTTAATTACGAAAAAAGAAAAAATATGTTTTTACAAATGTCATATACAAATAGCACTTTTGTCACCAAGGTGCCAAAACCCTCCCTGGAGGCCTGGGTTATGCAGTGTCTCTGTCTCAGACATTTCTTTCTTATCCTTCCTCCCCATTTCTAATCGTCAGATACTCAATGGAGCTGTCAGCTTCATAGTAAAGACTGTATTTCAGTAAGGAAAGAATTTTGAATTTAGCTTCCTTCCAGCAGCACAGATATTTTCCTGAAGAGTAGACTAGCAGGTTCCTGATTGTGCCAGTTTTCTAACACTGCCAAAACAAATTGTTACAGATAGAATTGTAATGCAACACTCATTTATTATCTTGCAGTCTTGTAGGTCAGGAGTTGTGGGCAGGCTAAGCTGGGTTCTACTCAGGGTATCAGAAAGCTAAAATGAAGGCATGGGCCAGCTGAACGCTTATCTGAAGGCTTTGGGAGAGAGAACCCACTTTCAAGCTCATTCAGGTGTTGAAAGAATTCAGTTCCTTGCAGGTGTAGGAGGGAGGTCTCCATTTCCTTGCTGGCTGTCAGCCAGCTACTGTTGTTTGCCCTTAGAAGCTGCACCTCTGCCTTCTCATGTGGCCCAAGCCCCCTTCAAACATGAAAAAACATGACACTTCCTTCTCACGCTTGGAATCCTACTGACTTCCTCTTCTGCAACCAACTGAAGAAAGCTTCTTCTTTTCAAGGATCATGTGATTAGATTAGGACCACCGAGGTCAACCCCCTTTAAGGTTAATTATTCCGTATAACATAACACAATTACAGGAGTCATTCACAAGTTCTAAAGATTAGCAATGGGATCTTGGGGGCCATTCCTAGAAATTCTTCCTGCCATACTTCCCTTCATTATAACAGAGGACAAAGATAGGGAAAAGTTTGAAAAGGAGGCAAAGGGAACCAACTCAGGCACACCTTGGTAGTGGCCAAAGCAGAATGAAGAAATTGCATCAATACTTCAAAAATAAGTCACAGCACATCAGGACAGAGCCAAGGCTTTAAAAGGTGGCACTTAGTGGGCCCTTGATGATGTGTATCGGGCCCCTACTGTTCAAAGTGAACCATACTATTGCATAGAAGGACATCACACATTCCTTGGTTGTGTAAGAGCAATTCAAACCTATGGAGTCCTTTCTGTATTCTGGCCCCCGTTCTAAGTGCTCTATTTGTATTAATTCATTTTATTTTCAGGTAAGTGTATGATATTAGGAAATTATTGCCCCATCTAACAGATGAGGAACAAGCAGACTAAGGAAATTGCTAAACATTGTACAGCTAGTGAGTGTCATAGGCGGGCTGTGAACGCAGACAGCCTAGCTCTTGAGACAGTGTGTTTCACCATTACACTAGACACATCTAGTATTGTAACCAGTTAGAGATCCAGTCATGGGAGAAAGGACTAACGCAAAAATTGGAACATCAAGTAGGGGACTGTGGCTCTCGGACGTGAGCAATGGCCAGTAGATGTCAGAGTGGTCTGATGGAGAGAACCTGGGATGTGGAGTAAGAAAATCTGGTGTCCAGTTGAAACCATGAAAGTAATGTAGGTTGTGACCTTGAGCAAGTCATTTCAGTCCTCTGAGCCTCTGTTTCCTCCGTTATAAAGTGGGGATAATAACATCTGCCCCTCGATCTGTAAAGGATAGTCATGTGGTATGCTGGTGTGAAAACATCATTTTAATGGGTTATATAAATCTAAGGTAGTATTTCCAGCTGATATTTGTGTCTTGTTTTTTTCCAGATTCCAGGGGTTACGTGCCACCAAGAAGAATAGCCTTGTGAGGTAAGAACATTTTTTATATCCTTAGGCCCCGGTTCTTGCTCACCAGCAAATTTCACGTTAATGCTTAAAGAACTGCCATTCATCCCGCCTTTTGCTTAGTTTGCCTTTGTTTCCCTTCACACGTGTGAAGTCAGCCCATAGGTGTCAATGCCCTTGAGTAATTCCATCAGAGATTAGTAAAGGACATTTTCATTCCCATACGTGGAAGTTGATTGTAGGAAGTGGTTCATGCAATCAGGGAGAGAAGAGACGTCCCACCTTCTACCATCTACAAGTTAGAGACCCAGGGAAGCTGGTGCTGTAATTCAGTCTCAGTCCAGAGTCCTGAGAACCAAGGTGGCCCAGGAAGCACAGGAAAGCCTGAAGGAAGTCACAGGGTCTCTTGTTTTTCTCTGTAGAGGAATAGAAGGGGGAGTGAAGTGATGGACTGGGTAACGTAAGGCAAAAGGTGATGGTTAGAAACAGCTGCTTTGGAAAAAAGAAAGGAAGTTGAGTAGACATATGTTAAAGGATTATCAAGAAACACTTAGAGACCATAAATTTGTTATGAAGTCAGTTAGCATGATTATGCAATGTTCCTTCAATGCATCGCAGCTGGGGAACAGAAGCAAAAAAAAATCCCCAGTGTTTGCTTGAAGCTCAGAAAGAAACAAATATTTATTAAGCATTAACAGTTTATCCATCTACGCTTATAAAAGTATTTATTGAGTACCTACTATGTTCCAGACATGGTTTTAGGCTTTGAAAAGTGGACAGTAATCAGACAGACTAATTTTCTTTCCATTTGGGGCTTGCAATTCTGTGGCAAGAAACAGAATTATAAATAAATAAATGAATAGCTAAATAATAATTACAGATTGTGATTCATGTCATCAACTACATACATTTACATTTAGATATGTGCATACATGTAGGTATTGGTGTATATATGTGCATACTATATGTGTATCTCTATTTCTATCTCAAATCACGTTGTGAACCGCTGTTCACTGATTTTATTGCTGAGGCTTAGAGAGGTTAAAGTCTCAAGGTCACACAGATATAGGTCAGAGTCAAGGTGTGAACTCAGGTGCTATGACCCCCGGCCAGAGCTCACTCTATGGTTTCACCAAGCTACACTACTGAGCTCCCTGGCGGGGTGAGGAAACCGGAGGCAAGAGGGAAAGGGACTGGTTGGTATTGACAGAAGTGAACCTGAAATGGCTGACCCAAGGAGAAAGACATCATGACGCCAGAAAGGGGAGCGAGGTCCTGTTTTGGAAAATGTGGGGGTTGGATGGGAGGGTGTCACCGTTTTGTTGTTTTCCTGGAGGATTGCCAAGTTATTAAGAGAGGAATGATGACGGGGGCGATGTGGATACGCCCTGCTTTGGTCAAGCTCCCGCCAGCGTTGTACTGGGAAAGTGTGGCTTAGGATTTCCTGTACGCTTCTACGTTAAGATGGTGTCGGTCTTTCCTTGATGATGGCTAGTCTCTTATTCTTAGGTAAGGATCCAGGGCCTCTCCCAGAGGGGCACCTAGTAGGTCCTTCATACATTGTTAACTGAATCGATTGAGATGTTTACAACGTGCCCAGCAAATGGTAAATGCTCTAGAATGTGGTAAGAGCTCTACAAATACGGTCACTGCCATTGTTGTTGCTTTGTTCCTCCGCATAAGCTTATGATTTAAAAATTAAAACATCCTATATTTATTTGAAGGGAGGGAGGGGATCTGGTGGTTTATTTACCGGTAGAGCAGGCAATTTCCGAAGCTCTAAGGTATATCCAATTAGAGAAAAGAGAATCCCTTTGTCAATAATAAAACTCTTGCCGAGGCAGTGGATGAATACACTGGAGATCATTTAACGAGCCCACAGCACGGCCTCCGCAGTTGTGCTGCTTCTGACTGAAGGGGAAGAGCAGAGTTTTTTTCCTTTCCCCTGAAAGATTTTTGTGTTAACTTTCCAACTCACTCAGCATCACCTGAGTCAGCACATAACCACGCATGACAGTCTAGTTCAGTGAACAAGCAACATGGCTTATGTATAAGCCTTTTTCCCAACTGGGATCCTGGGAAAACTGCTGTTCTCAGAAGTAAATAACGGTCAGAATACCTTAATATATACTCAGTGGAAAGTCTAGTGATGGTTCTTTTGTGATGGGCGAGACTGCAAATTCTGAATTATTCCTGCATATGTTAGCATACAATTCTAGGGGAGAATGTGCCATATTCAGCCCCTCCCCCCTCAGCATTTTGTTTTTATCCATTGCCCCCACCTTAGGTGACACTCTTAGATGGATTATTACAATAGCTTCTTATCTGGTCTGTTGTGCGGGGCGGCCTGTGGGGGCTCTAGTCCTGCTCCCCACATAAGAACGCAGGACATGGCGAGGCCAAAAAGGAACAGCCACGGAGCCGTAGGTAGGGGAGTCGTACCACTATAGTCTCACTGGAGGCTGGAGCCACATGACCTGCAACCTGCTGTCCACGTTTCTGCCTGCCAACCAACCAACCAACTTGTTAGCTGTACTCCACTGTGCTAACTGCAATCCGCGCTTGCTGGCTCAGCCACCATCTGCTGCTAGCACCCATATGCTGCTAGCGTAGCCACGGCAGTTATATTAGCGGCCAATGGCTCACTGGTTACAGCTGACGGCCAACTAGCCACAGCTGATGGCCATCCAATCACAGTTGATGGCCATTTCCTACCTGAGCCAGCACCTTTCCACGTGAGGCCGAGAGCCTGGAAACTGCACTCCTGGCTCTGTCCCCACATGGTCTCTCTGTGCTCAAGCTCCCTGCTCATCCCCATTCCATTCTACTCACTCAGGAAAGATCTATATTCCTTAATTCCTACCACATCAGCGCCTTTGCCATAAAGCGTAAAGCATCAAATTAAAAACTGTCAGTTATCAATTGTTTGCCATGTGATGGACAATTTACATAATCATTTTTGTCTGTTTACCTTTATACCTCAGTGCCTAGAACTTAGAATTCTACACACCTGGTTAAAGATGGCATCAAGCATATTGGTTGAATGAATAAATCATATCATTTCCTGTGCAATAGCACCTCATCTGGTGTATATTATTTACCTCTTTCAAGAATCTGAGGTAATGGTTTAGTAAATCACCCAAGACTGTAGGCGAGAACCCAGGTTTAAAACACAGGCATAGCTGATGTCAGAGCTCCCTTGTTAAACTAATAAATTCTGGCTCAAAACGGCTTTTAAGCAACTGCTCTAAATAACTGCAAACAACAAGTCCAACCCCTAGTCTGCCCCAATTCTCCAGAAGAACCCATCACCTGCTATGGCCAACATGCCTCCCACGTTGGTCCTCTCTTTGTTCAAATTCTACTCATCCTTCAAGTCCAATTGCTTCCATCACCTTCTCCCAAAAGGCAATCCCGATGGTCTCTATGATAGTTTCTTCTTAGAATTCCTGCTATAAACTCACCCGAGACTCATACTTGGATGCTAACTATTATTACAGCTTGTTACGTTGATTGGAAGGGAGTGAGTTTTGCAGTTTTATCTTCCCCACAGGGTCTGATAAAGTGCTGGACACCAGGAAAGTTCTTAGCAAATGCTTTTTAACTAAATCCTATTAATTTGACATCAACCCCCATCCACTTCCAGTTTCTTCCGTCACAGTCATGAAGGGATATTTACTAGAAAGTACTTTCTTCAGGTTGAGAAGATGTCGCAAGCTCCGAGAGGCCTGGATGGAGACTGAGAAAAGGAGGTTTTTCCTTATGCTTCCGGGCATGACTCCCAGACTCTCCCGTACTTTCTGAAATCGAGCTTCTGGGAACACTAAGTGCACACGTGCCTCCCCAGTCTCCAATACACACACACACACACACACACACACACACACACACATTTCATGGAACTTGACAACACCCAGCCTTGTGAGCAAGAATCTGAAAGTGGAAGGTGACATGGAGAAAGGCACAACAGAACCACATAAGTACAGTTTTCAGAATGGGTTCTGTGCTCCTGTAAAACAAGGCAGGAGAGCCTGCCTGACCAGAGAGAGGTGGAGATATTTCTAGTGCATTGATTTGGAAATCATCAAACAGAATCCTAAATGCCAAGGCCTGAAAACCTATCTCCACTGTTCTTTCCTTCCCTTTTAAGGCTGGCAGATCTGCACGCTGGGATAACACCAAGGTATTTTTAGCAGTGTGTATTGATTTTTTTGTCCTTGGAAGCGACTCTGTTCTATTATAACCCAAAAACAACAAATAAGAAGAGCCAGCTGTGGCAAAATCTCATTTAAGGCAGCAGCATAATGATAACGCCGTTAAAATAATCATATGTTCGGCCGTATCTGAAGTTACAATGCTTGGATCTTCTGGCATAAAGAGTCTCTTGCGAATGCTTTGCTTTCTGAATAATGCCTTTCACTGAGTGTTCTCTAGCAAAACTGTTAGGTAAATGGAAATTTTCAGATGCGGTGTGCTTGCCGGCTGGCACAGCATAAGCAGTACAAGAGGGACAGTCAATATCAATAACTGCCACTGGTAAAACAATCAGAAAAAGCTGAAAATGTGTCTACTCATGGCAATTTTTTTTCTCACTATCCAGACTTTCTAGCTCTATCAATAACAACATCATCCATGGATTGAAGTGACTTGTCTTAGACCTTTGCTCCCTTGTACCTGTGCAATACCAGGGACCAGATGAGCTAGGTTTTGTGGCTTTGCTTATTCCAGTAAAATATTGAGTCTGACAACCTCTTGTCTTTTTCTCATAGACACATCCACCAGCAAAGCTCTATTTATGTCCCAGCCTAGAATACCATAATATCCTATACCTGGCTGCCCATTTACTGCCCTTTTGTGCAGGAGGACATGTTTCCTTCTCCTTCTTGAGTTTCTGCCTGAGTCCATCAAATAGACTGTGCATTGTTTTCTTGGAAGTAACTTGGGCCTATCTCTCTACTCCTGCTCTCATTTCTCCCCTTGGGAAGGGGAGTTGTGCAGAGGGTTCATGAGATCGGTAAGATATGAAGTATACATCATCTAGACCTCTTTCCTCCTTTATTTTGCAGCGTAGCTTGTTGTTGAAACTCATACGCTCTTGGTTCCTCTATCTGTGTTATGGGGAGGCCAGTGGTGCCACACAGATGTTTATTTCTCAGGAATTATATTACTAACCTTGATTATGGTAATTGTTCAACCATAGTCTCCTACCCAGTTTTATTCATAGTAAACAGGCAAATTTGATCTCCACCTATCTGACTTCTGGATCAGTCCTTACTATAAAACTCATTGAACTATCCCACTTGTGAACCACTGTTCACTCTCATTTTACAGATGAGACTCAGAGAGTTCAAAGATATTTATTTCCCACAGATAAAGTCAGAGTCAAGATTTGAACTCAGGTGCTATGACCCCACCAGAACCCATTCTATGGTTTCACCAAGCCATACTATGGAGCTCCCTGGCAGGGCAGGAAAGAGGGAGGTAGGAGGGAAATGGATTAGTTGGCATCGATGAGAGTGAACCACAAATGGCTGACCAAACAGAGCAAACAAACAATCATGAAGTCAGAAAAGAGAGAGAGGTTCTGACTTGGAAAATAGGGAGAAGGAGTCAGGGGTTTGCAGTTTTCCTGGAGGATTGCCAGGATAGTTAGAGAGGGAGTGATGTGTGCAGAGAGTAGGTCTGATCAAACTTATCAGTATTCTACTGGGAACCATGGTTGAACATTTCCTTTTGAGCCTCTACTTTAAATGGTGTTGGTTTTTCCTTGATGATGGCTGTTCTCTTATTCCAAGTTAAGTTTCTGGATCTGATCACAGAGGAGCACCTACTAGGTCCTCCATATGTTCTTAATTGATTTGATGAATTCAGATGTATATAATGCACCTAGCAAATGGTAATTCTGTTTCCATATGCTCCAGCATCTGGAAAGAGCTCCATAAACACTGTTTGTTATTGCTGTGGTTCACAACTTGGTAGATATAGCCAACATGCCAGCCTAAAAGGCTTTATTGTAAGAGTTCCTCTTTGATCACAGGACCCGCAGCCATCTCCTAATTAGCTTTGGATACTAGCATGTTAGATTTAGGTGGGAAGTTGGGTGCCATCTTGAACTACACACCATTTAGTGGAAATGGCCTTTCTGAAATCAATGAGACTATCCTCTAATTCCCAAGTCAGTAAATCTGATGGTGAAGATGCCGTAGCTTTTATTTGTCACTGCTCTAATTGTTAGAGCAGTTTTCCACACCCTGAATTGAAATCTGTCTCTGTGTACCACTCATTGGTCCCAGTTAAGGTGTTTGGACCAACACAGATGGCGTTCTCGCTTTTAAGGTTAAGTAATGTGGGTGAGTTGATACTGTTGGCCGTTGATGTAAGACTTCAGCTCAGTTTTGGCTGACTCCAAACTCCATACTCTTACCTGCCATGCTACCCTTTATCTTTTCTTAATTACAGAACATGGGTTTTCCTCTAGAAAATGTCATGAAAGCAGGAATCGTTCACTAATCATTCACTAACAAGCTTTGTCTCCCCAGGATGCCTCGTTCAAAATAAATACGTGGAATTGAGGAAATCGTAATTAAATAAACAGATTAATGCTGTTGCTTTCTTTTTCTTTTTTTCTTTTTTCTTTTTGCAAAGCTTTGGACTACATTCCAAGCCTGTCCAGATGTGCTTACATGTTAATTCTGTCATTTGGTCTTTCTTCTGGTTTTATGCCATCTGTACATTTGATAAAGGGCTGTCTATATCTTATAGAGTGGAGAATTATTAGAACACAGTGACCTAGTGCATGGATTCTGAAAGCAGGTTTGACACCTGGTTTCCCCCATTCTTCCTGTGTTACCTTGGGCCATAACTTAATTTTTCTGTTAATAGGAAGAAACTAGGATATTCCTGAGGGTGGTATAACAGGTATGATCCACTTCGTATAGCATACACTTTTCTAACGGGTCCATACAATTATAAGGAGAGACCTTGTCACATATATTGCCAATATCAAAACAATATATTGTTTAACTATTCTAATGACTTCATAAAACTGGAAAATAAAAGCTTAAGTTTGTCATAATGAACTTATGTGGGCTTTTTGGGATCCCTACTTGGTTCAATGCATTATAACCATGTATATTCACATAGTCCGTTCCAGAAGTTTTCTTGGGATTGATAAAGAACCTCATTTGTTTGTTGGTCCTGTAATCTGTATTTCCTTCTTTTCAGAATTCAGAGGAACACTTGTCCATTTCCACTTTCCTGATACCTCTTTCTTTCATGATTCTACAAGACAACTTGCAATTCTTCTGTACTCGTATTACCAAGAATTTTTTGGTACCTCGAAAGGTAATTTCTTTGCATCTGGAAACTTGAATGAATATAAGGAAGATAGGACTTGCTCCCTAACTGTCTTCTCAGCTATTGTAGCCTTCAATTCCCTCCTAACTGCATCTGTTCTATGCCTTTCAGTTTAAAAATTATTCATTTTGGTTTAAACAATAGGTGCATAAGAGCTAAGCAGCTCTGGTTTCTCTGCCACCTGTTAACATGCCACCTGCCACAGACCACAGGCTCCCCTTCCCTTCTTGCTGTGTCCGTCCCAGTCATGTAGTATTAACTGGGAAGGTATCTGTGGAGTCTCCTATTCCATCCCTACCTATTACTATTCCATTCTAAGAAATCGATGTTTTAATAATGCAGCTTAATTCTGTTTCTGCAAATCTGTAGAGAAGAAGCTGTCCTATACTTGCTACTAAATTATTTCAAAGTTTAGCCACTCACACTCATGGGAAATATTTTCTTACATCTTCTCTGTCCCTTTATGTTTCCAGTAGCAATATGAAGTTCGGCTGTAATGGTGGGGCATGTAGGGGAGCCATATAACTTATTGTCCTAATCTGGATCCTGTTAACAGTGCAAGGAGCACTATTAAAAATGTACCCATACAATAGCTTGGGGCTCTTCTGGGCAAATGGAATGCATTACACCATGATATTTAGTAGTACTGTAAGGTAGTCCGACTGGTTTTTATACCAGGGAGAAATCGGGGTGCGATAAACTAGAAGAGCCAATTGGTGAAGATCAGTAGCTTAGAATGAAAAGTGACAGCTATGGAACTTGAATCATTTAATCAAGTATTATTGATACCTGCTATGTACCAAGTTCTGTTCTAGGTGCTAAGGTCCCTAGAATCTCTATCCTTGGGCAACCTCACCATCTCTAAGTGGACATTGGATACGCTATCTCCTTGTCTTCACGTGATGCAAGCTGGTGTTGGGGGTACAAGGGTGGGGAGTATAGAACCCGACCTTGGTTTCCCTGATTTCCAGGTGCTGGTCTGACAGGTGCATCTCCCCAGGTACTTCCTAAAGGCATGTAAAAATGAGGCAGAGAGATGCCTCTATCTGGTCTTTTGTTCCTGGCAACGAGACCGCTTTTGTTTTTCTTCAATGTATTGGGTTTGGTAATTTAAAAAAGTTAAGATAGTACCAGTGTGTGTTCAAGGGGATTTAGAGAGTCAGTTATAATTTTGTCTCTCGTTGCCAGGTTAGGATGCAATCCTGTATCTGCGTTAGAGTCAGGAAGACCTGGGTTTGAGGGCTAGCTAGCTCTGCTGCATACAACTTTGTGGTCCAGCTCTCCAATCCTCAGTTTTGTCACCTGCAAAATGGGGAGAATTTGCTCCCTCATCATATTATCATGAAGATTTAGTGAGACGATGCACATAAAGCCCATAGCACATTGGCCAACCCTAAACCTTGATTTCGTCAGAAAATAGTAGTTCTTATTGTCACGATTAGCTGTTTCCTGGTTACTTTTTCTTTCTTCGCCATCCTGACACAGCTCTCCAGAATTCACAAATCTGTAGGCTTCAAGACTTTCAGAGCTTGCTGGATCCATCAAATCCAAACCTCTTGTTTTATAGATAGATGGTGAAATTGAGTAGCAAGGCTCGATGCCTTGTTCTGGATCACACTACTTAAATTACTGATCAAGGGATAGAGAACTCCCATTCCAGGGACTGTTCTTACCTCATCTTATTCCCAAAAGCTCCCAAAAGAAGCTTTTATCACCTAAAAGTTTAGGCCCCCAGGTGAAACAGTGCTTTACTGACTGACAACGAACTAGGGTGCAGTGGTTTTTGTTGATTCACCAGTTACAGCAACGAAATTCCATGGACACTTTAATTTCATTAATCTGGGCAGGGTCCTGCCCAGGACCGAGATACCAGGTGTAAAAACCTCTGTCACCTACTTCTTACACCATCCACGAGTAAAAATGAGAATGCACGTATTCCCGCAGTGAAGACAGGAAATTACACTGCACTTTGGCTATGAGATTCCATCTTTTATATAATAAAATTGCCCACAGTGATTCCTTGTTGCAGTCCTACAGCCGTCTGCCACTTCCCCTAACTGCCACACTCTGGAGAAAGCATGAGATAAAAACTCCTAATTATTTTCCATATATTTTTATTCTTTTAGCAATTCCTATAGTAAAAAGATGGTACTGTGGGAGAAGTGGTTACCATGGAAACTGACCAGTCTCTTATAGCTTGATGTGCGGCAAAAAGATAGGAGCAGCCTATAGCTCTCAGGAATGCTAAGATAGTGGCAGGACACCTTGCTCTCCCAGCTCTCTGTGCCTGCCTGTTTTCACCTTACAAAAGCATTGTACCGTTATCTGTTTTAAGTGACTCTGGAGATATGAGGGGGTGGCTGTTATGACATATTTTCAGGTGCTCCTGACACAAAGGAAAGAAGCCCACACTGAATCCACAGACACTGGAGAGTTTCAAAGAAATACACTTTTCATTGACCTGTTGAAGATTTGCCCCGGGGTTGGAAGCAAAGCATCCTGGGTTGAGAGCTCAAGCATGCTGCTAACTGCCTGCCTAACCAAGGACCATCGGAAGTTGGCAGATTAAATTCACCAGCTGTTTTTTGCTGGTTAGCATAGTGGACAAATACATAAACTTTGGGTCAGCGTTCCTTGGTTCAAATTCTAGCTCTTGCCTCTTCCAGGATCTATAATCTTGGGCAAGTTCTGTAGCTCCTCTGCTTGTCGGTGTCCTCATCTGCAGAATAATGATGATGACGACCACGATGACAATGGCAATGCTATGATAAATCTTTCTTCACATATGTTTATACAATTTAAAAATATGTACCATGTAAGTACAGTGCCTGGCAGGTCTGCATACACTCGTTAAATTTTAGTCATTATAATTGCTTATAAATGAAATGATCTCATCAAGAGATGTGATATTATGTGCCATCTAAAAACTATGATGTTTAGAGAAATCTTCCTTTGTAGTGACAGAACATTTATGCAGGGTTAAAACTCCTGGCCACACTGCAAGATAGGTATTTACACTAACTATGTATTAGGAGTTACTAAACACTACGTTCGTATTAGTAATATAATATCTACTATAATGCAAACACTATATATGTTCCATATATATGTAACACTACACATATACCAAATCTCAGAACCCTTATAAAGGTCTTCATTATAAATGAGCTCTTTGTGTAAAGTGTGCTACAAAATGGTCATGTATCACCATTATTATTTGTTTGTGAGCGTCTTCTGTCAGGTGCTCAGGAACTAAATAGAACAAGAAGTACCTAGTCAGCTTGCAAAAAGTCTAGTGGGGACCATGCCATTAGGTATGATCTGTGTTACGATGTGGCAAATTGATGGATAATACAATGAGTTTCATTTTCCAGGGAATTCGCCCTCTGCCTCTGGTTTCTTCCATCAGAGCTGAGGAGAGAAATGGTCCGGTATGTGTCTCTTGGCACAGACTCGGCATATCCAATATCCTGTGTGAATTCCTCCTCCTCCTCTCTCCTACATTATTTTCAGCCCCTTTCTATATGTAGTGATGCTTTAAGAATGTTGTCTTACCCAGTCGAATATGCTTTTACTTTCCGATGACTCCCAGGCTGTCCTCATAGGATGAACTGTCCCTCCTTCTCCTTCCTGCCACCTCCATTCCTCTTATCTTCTTAGATAGACTTTAGTTACCTTTTCCACCACAAATGAAATATCCTCTCCTTACATGGTCCCCTAATGGGAGATCAAATATTGTCCGTGGTCCTAACTTTGTATCAGACACACACACCACATCTTTGTTGCCTACTCCATTATATCAATAATGTGTTGTATTAATAATAATTTCCATGACCTTCAACACTGCTAACTTCCCAGGGGGCTGAGGCAACATCTGTGTTATCTGCGTATCCCCAGAGTGAAGCACAGTGGAACAAGGATGTGGTCAAAGTTTGTCTGTTGAGTTGAATCGGCGCTATCCAGGAAAAAATTATTTTAGCGTCGAAGCCTTCCTATAAAAATTCTCTAAACCTAGAGGAAAATATATCAGAACTCAGCCTCACATTAAGTATTTAGAACCAAATGACTTGGGTCTGTTTTGGCCCTTTTACTTACTAGTTGTATGATTTTGAGCCAGGCACTTTGCAGCTCAAGCATTTATTAATTTGTTTCTATCATTTAGTCTCTCTTCTTCTTTCTCTCTCTCTTTCTCTCTCTCTCTCTCAGAATCATCCTATATGTTAGGATGTATACTGGATGCTAGATGCTGGGGGTACCCAATTGAACAGTCATAATTTCTACCCTCATGTTTAGATGGAGGTAGAGTTGGAATCGTGCAGTGTTTAACAGGGGCAAAAAAAGAAGTAGCAGCCAGTTATATCAAGGTGGGGAGGGGGACAGGGCGTGAGTTACGGCTCACATAAAACGTGCACAGCAATAATGTCTGTAAGAGCTACATGGATTTTAATTCCTCATACTACTTTTAATGCTACTATTAGAGGTGGGTTCCGTGTATTTGTAGGAGGAAGGAGAAGCCCAGTAGAACAACAGCTCTCTAGGTATAATAAAACAGAACATAGTCGACTACCACTGTAAGAATCTCCTTAGCAACGATTCATTTGCCAGCCTGCTTTGGGAGCTGGTGACTATCTATGCTCAGGCTTGGAGAGGGCGTCTATGGAACAGATACGTTTGAGCAAAGTGGCCAAGGAAAGGGATCTGTCAGCCACTCAACGGTTGCTAAGGGAGGAGGACGGCGTGGTAAAGAAGGGGCTGCACCAATGAGAGTGCAGCCAGCTGAGCTGTGAGAATACATGGACTTTAAACGAGATGCCAGCATCTCCAACACAACATCGAGGTCCAAGCCTCCTTTGTAGAGTGTGTGTGCCATGGTGTATGTTGGTGAGTGTGGGGTGTTGTGAAGAAGAGCACAGGGTGAGAGTGACCCGTGCGGGAGACAGAAATAAGGTGTTAGGAGTCTGCTGGAGACACAGCTCCCAACTTTGCGTGGAGTCACATTCACAAACATCTGCTGATGCCTAGTCTGAGCCAGCAGTGGAGAGGTCCTTTCCTAAACATCTCCCTTCATGCTGACTGCAGACATAAAACAAAGGGAATCTTATATCCTATTTGCAAATGAAAGTAGCTGAGAATCAGTAGAGAATAAATTACGTACCCAAGGTAGCACAATTATTAATAAGCAAAATGAGGGCTGGTCTTTTGTTTGTATCTAAGGCCAGCACTTCATCTTCCATCCATAGATACAGAAAAAGATGTACACATCTGTACCATTTAGATTGCTCTGGGGAAAGTTCATAATTTAAATTTGTGAGCTCTCATTAATATCAGTAAAGGCAGATCATGTTCTGTGCAGTTTCATAAAATGTTTAAAATTCTGGGGCATGTTCGTATCCTAAATTGCTGTGGAGAGAGTGATGAAATAACCACTAAAATATGAGAAGGGTTTCTGGGGATCCAGAGACAAACTCCTTCTTTATTAAATTTATTTATATAAATTTAAATAGTCACGTGGCTGTTAATGTCTTTGTTTAGGATGATTTTAATCACTGATATCATCTTGATGACATGTTCGTTAGTAAAGAGCAGGAAAGTAGGGGGAGTCAGGGAGGTGGAGAAGGAGAAAGAAGGGGAGATAGAATAATACCATTCGAGAAGGTAGAACTGGAAAAGGTTTTGGAGCGCATCTAGTTTAACCCCTTCCATATGCTAATGTGAGAGCTGAGGCTTCTAGAAATGAATTCACTTCATCAAAACTACAGGATAGCAAAATGCTAAGACATTCAAAGTGTTTTTACAGACACTATGGAATTCTTCACCTGTGAGGAAAATTCTCTCATGCTTGAAGTGTGGGTCCTGGTCCTTGAAGACAAGTAGGGTGTCATTTCAGAAGCAGAAATGTATTTCTTTGAGTTGGGGTGTTCCTCAGTTTGATGTGAAGCAACCTGTCTCTGAGGTTTGTTATGCTTCCTGAAAATGCATTTGATGTTCATTGAAACAACAAAAGCCTGCTCTTCAAGCCCAGTGCCTGACTTCTGACTGGCTGACCTGTCATCTCATTCAGGTCTATCAGACTTGACTATGTCCAGGCCTCCTGCAGTTTCAAGAGCTTGACTGATTTCCATGGGTCAGTAATGTACCCTGGAGGGGGACGGCAAAGATGGTAGAATAGGAAGCATCACATCCTTTTTCCTCCACAGAGATACTGATTCAACAACAATACATGGGCCGATTTCCTTTATGAGAAATCAATAAACCAGATAAGTGGGTACTGCACCCCCATTGGGCATGAAACCAAGTGTATCAAAGCCAATAGGAAAATTTGTGGTACTTTTTTACCCTAGTACCTTCCCCTGGTACACAATCAGGAGGAAACTCCCAGCTCTTGGCTTCTTTCTGGGGACGGAACGAAAAGACTAGAAAATACGTTCAGCATTCTGAATTTTTTTAGGGGACGGGGGCTCTTCCTAAGGTACTGGCTTCTGTGTCACCGGTTTGGAGGGCTGATGGGACCTGGCACACTCCAGATGCCTGTGGACTGCTGAGAGCAAAGGAGCTGGGCAACGTGCTACGCCTCCACCCAATAAGAGAATATAAATTTTTCTCAGTCACACAGAAAACATTCTCCAGAATAAGTCACAAAGCAAATCTTAAATTTAAGAAGATTTGTAATCGCATTTTCTTAGTCTGTTTAGGCTGCTATAACAAAAATGCCATAAAATGGGTGGTGTAAACAACACACATTTATCTGTCACGCTTCTAGAAGCTTGGAAGTCCAAGATCAAGACACCAGCTGATTTGCTGACTGGTGTGCGCTCACTTCCTGGCTCATAGACGGCCATCTTCTCACTGCGTGCTGACGTGGTCTTTTGTTTTTTTTTTTAAATTTATTGGGGTGACAATTGTTAGCAAAATTACATAGATTTCAGGTGTACAATTCTGTATTACATCATCTGTAAATCCCCTTGTGTGTTCACCACCCAGAGTCAGTTCTCCTTCCATCACCATATATTCGATCCCCCTTACCCTCATCTCTCACCCCCCAACCCCCTTACCCTCTGGTAACCACTAAACTATTGTCTGTGTCTATGAGTTTTTGTTTCTCATTTGTTTGTCTTGTTCTTTTGTTGTTTTTGGTTTATATACCACATATCAGTGAAATCATATGGTTCTCTGCTTTTTCTGTCTCACTTATTTCGCTTAGCATCATACTCTCAAGATCCATCCATGTTGTCACAAATGTTCCTATATCATCTTTTCTTGCCGCCGAATAGTATTCCATTGTGTATATATACCACAACTTCCTTATCCATTCATTTATCGAAGGACATTTTGGTTGTTTCCATGTCTTGGCCACTATAAATAAAGCTGCAATGAACATTGGAGCACACATGTCTTTGTGGGTAAATGTTTTCAGATTTTTTGGGTAGATACCCAGGAGAGAGATTGCTGGGTTATATGGTAATTATATTCGTAATTTTTTGAGGAACCTCCATACTGCCTTCCATAGCGGCTGCATCAGTCTACATTCCCTTACGTGGTCTTCTATAAGGACACCAATCTCATTCATGAGGGCTCCACTCTCATGAACTAATCACCTCTCAGAAGCCCCACCCCCCAATACCATCACATTGAGGGTTAGGATTTCAACATATGAATTTTAGGACACAAGCATTCAGTTCATAGCACATACCAAATATTTTCTGACAACAATGTAATAAAATTAATAGCAGAAGAAAGACAAATAGTCACAAGTATGGGAAAGTTCAATAACACATTCTTCAACAATCAATGCATCAAAGAAGAAATCAAAAGGGAAATTAGAAAAGGTCTTGAGACAAACAAAAACAAAACACCAAAATGTATAAGATGTAGCAAAAATAATATTAAGGGGAAAGTTTATAGTGATAAATGCCTAAATTAAAAAAGAAGAATGATCTTTAAATAAACAACAACAAAAACAACTACCGTGTTTCCCTCAAAATAAGACCTAGCTGGACAACCAGCTCTAGCATCTTTTGGAGCAAACTTAATGTAAGTCCCGGTCTTATTTTACTATACTATAAGATTGGGTCTTACATAAGAGACAGGACCAGGTCTGGTCTTATGTAATATAATATAATATAATATAATATAATATAATATAATATAATATAATATAATATAATATAATATAATATAATATAATATAATATAATATAATATAATATAATATAATATAATATAATATAACATAATATAACGTAATACCAGGTCTTATATTAATTTTTGCTACAAAAGATGCTAGAGCTGGTTGTCCAGCTAGGTCTTATTTTCGGGGAAACACAGTGACTGTATACCTCAAGGCACTAGAAGAAGGACAAACTAAACCAATGTTAGAAGAAAGAAGGAAATAAAACAAATGAGAGCTAAAAAAAAAAAAAGAAAAGAAAAGAAATAAAGAATAGAGAAATAATAGATATAAATTAATGAAAAAAGAATAGGTTTTCTGAAAAGATCAAGAAAATTAACAAGACCTTCAGCTAAACTTAGAAAAAAGAGAAAAGACTCAAACAAATAAAATCAAAAATGAAAGAGACATTACAACTGATTTCACAGAAATAAAGAGGATTTTAAAAGACTACAATGTACAATTGTACAACAACAAATTGGATAACCTAGAAGAAACGTATAAATTCTTGGAAACCTACAACCTACTAAAAATGAATCATGAAAAAATAGCAAATCTGAACAGATCTGTACTATGGAGAATGAATCAGTAATCAAAAACCTCTCAATAGAGAAGAGCTCAGAACCAAATGGCTTTGCTGGTGATGTCTACCAAACATTTAAAGAATTAATGCCAGACTTTTTCAAACAATTTCAAAATATTGAAGAGGAGAAAACACTTTCAAACTCATTTTATGAGGCCAGCATTACTGATACTCAAACCAGAGGAAGGCACTACAAGAAAACTATAGGTTAATATATTTGATGGATATACATGTAAAAATCATCAGCCAAATACGGGTAAACAAGGTCAAGATTACATAAAAATGATCACACAGTGTTTCCCTGAAAATAAGACCTTACCGGAAAACAAGCCCTAGCATGATTTTTCAAGATGACACCCCCTGAACATAAGCCGTAATGTGTCTTTTGGAACAAAAATTAATATGAGACCTGGTCTTATTTTCGGGGAAGCACGGTACGCACACCACACTGAAGTCGTAATTAAAGCATCCATTCAACTGTATTGAGATCTGTTATGTACTATACAGGGTTCTGTGTATGCATTGGTGAATTACACTATTGAGAAGCTCAGTCTGTGCTTAAATTGATTATTAGAATAAAATGTCTCCCTGGACGTTCTGGAAAGGAACAAATATCAAGGACTTTTGGTAGGGACCAAATATCTCCATGGATGTTTCTACAGGACAAATGTCCTGCAAGGTATACTATAAAGGGCCCGACACTTAGCGAGCCATCGATAAATCCTTCCTGTTGCACCTCCTTCCTTTGGGGCACTCGTTTTAGTGTTACGGGCTTCAGTTACCTTCATAAATGAGGGCAATTGATCTCTGAGGCAACATTAAATTTCTTCATTCATCTGATTTTAAATAAGTTGAAACTTGTAATAACAGTCTGTGGGTCTACCACTCTACACCTTTGTCTAAAATGGATCAAAAGTTCCTGCAGAAATTAAACCTAACCAAAACATTGAAAGCACAGATTCACTCAGATTAGCAATCCTGCCTGGCCCAAGCTCCTCAGCGTCTGAGCTGTTGTGTTTACTGTTACTAAGGCTACAAGAGTTTGTTTACACAGGAGCACATCTTTAACCATTTTAAAATGTAAGACATAGGGACAGCTTGTACTCCACTAAGAAAAAAAAAACACAACAAAAAACCCACAACTCCATCTGGAGAGGCTGGATATGATAGACCCTTTAATTTCAAGAGTAACATAGTCAAGGAGTTCAGTGAAGAGATGACTTAATTTTATATTTGGTTTGAAGATAAAAATCTCCATTTTCCTTCATCAGCTAAGGAGCACAATGCAGCAGTGTGGGTTTATAAGAGATGTTGGCAAACTATATCCAGTCATTTTCCACTGTTGAGCCCTTTGCAGACTTAAAAAAAAAAAAATCCTAAAAACTTAGAAAGTAAAAAGCCCCCAGATTTAGGCATAGAAATTATTAGTGTATGTTAGAGTTGGAACGAGATGCAAGGTCTACTAAGCCTCCTTTGATTTTATTTCTCCTGTGTGTATTTCATACTGAGAGTAACTTCCCTTAGAAATGATAAACCACAAACACATTGGAGATCACATTTCTTTTCCTGCATGTATACGTCCAATTTGCCCAATGACTTAGGTGGTAGGTGTTCCCAACATGGCCACTGAGTTGGGTCTCTCTGGAAGCCAACTTAATATCATGTTGCCCCCTAGTAGCTTACATCTACTTTTAGTTTATGATCTAAATCAGTTACTTTTGTTATTGGTTTTTTGTTTTGTTTTGTTTTGTGTATAATTATTATGGGCTGGTTATACGGAGGTACCTCAGAGTCAAAATGTTGAGAACCACACATAAAGAGAAAACTTTAAAAGCCAGAGAAAAATGAAACATTATATACAGGGAAATCATGATTTGAATTAACTCAGACTACACATCAGAAACCATGGAAACCAGGAGACATTGAAATGAAAATAATTTTAGATAAAGGAAAACTAAAGAAATTTGTCCCCGGGAAACCTGTACTGCCAGAAATACTTAAGGAATTTTTCTTTAGGCTGAAAGGAAATAATACCAGATATAAACTCAGATCTTTAAAAAGAATGAAGGTCATTGGAAAAAGTAAATACTTGGGTAAAAATGGAAGACTATTTCCCTTTTAAATTATTTAGTTCAGTTACGACTATGTAAAGCAAAATTATAACTTTATCTTGAAATTATATGTATTTTTGATAATAATCACAAATATAATATTTAGAACAGAAAGGAGGTGGTTTCTACATTTTATGTCAAGTGGCACTATATCAACATTAGGTAGAATGTGAAATGTTAAAGCTATATATGCCATCCCAAGAACAATCAGGCCAAAAAGTAAAATAAAATAAAATAAAAACTAAAAAAATAAAGAGGTAAAGCTAAAAATCCAATAGATGCAATAAAATTAAATCCTAAAAAATATTCAAATAATTCAAAAGCTGGTAGGAAGGAGGAACAAGAACGACAAAAGGGTGGGACAAACAGAAAAAGGTAAACTAGTAGACTTAATTCAACCATATCAATAATTACATTAAATGTTAATATTTAAACACTCCAATGAAAGGTCGAGACTTTCAAAATGGATAAAAATACAAGACCACTATACACTGTCTAGAGGAGAATCACTTTCAATAAAAAGGCACAAATAGGTTGTAAGTAAATAGACAAAAAGGATATACTATGAGAAAAATGTGGTGGGTAGTCTCTAAGATGGTTGCCAGAAATCCTTGTCCCTGGTATCTATGCCCTGTGTAATCTCCTCCCTTGAGAGTGGGCTGGAATTACTGACTTGCTTCTGATAAATATAATATGGCAAAAATGATAGGATGACACCTCCAAGAGTAGCTCGTATAAAGTCTGTGGCTTCTCTCGTGGGTTCTTTCCCAATCTTTCAATCTCTCTCTCTCTCTCTCTCTCTCTCTCTCTCTCTCTCTCTCTCTCTCTCTCTCTCTCTCTCTCTCTCTTTCTCTCGCCAGCTTGTCTGAGGACACTCAGACAAGCCTGTAAAAAGCCCACTGAGGCCCTCAGTTCAACAGGCCGTGAAGAACTGAAACCACCCTCAACCATCTGAGTGAGACTAGAGTGAGTTTTTCAGCCCAAGTGAAGCCCTGAGGTGACTTCCGTCTTGGCCAATAGCTTTGCAGCAACTTCATGAGAGGCCTCGAGGCAAAATTACTTAGCTAAGCCGTTTGGTTAATTCCTGGCTCACAGAACTGTGAGATGATAAATGTTTGTTGTCTTAAGCTAATAGATATTGGAGTAATTGGTTTCACAACAATTTATAATTATTATGAAGTAAGCTTGAGAAGGCTGGAGTGGCTATAGCAGCAATACATAAAGGAGGAAAAGAGTTATAACACAGATAAAATCAAGGCAAAGTTATAACAGAGATAAAGAAAGTCATTTCACGATGATGAAAGAGGATCAATTTATCAGAAGGACATAACAATGACAAATATCTGTACCCCAAATAACAGAGTCTCAAAGTACCTCGAGCAAACATTGATGAAAGTATAGCAAGAAGTAAATAATTCTACAATCAAAGGAGCTTTTAATGTCCCATTCTTAGCCATTGATAGAACAACTAGAACAAAATAGTCAATGACTAGATAATCTGAAGGGTACCATCAACCAGCATGACCTATTTAAAACCTAAGGAACACTGTTTTACATTGCTACACATTCACCAAGAAGATACGTTCACCAAGAAAGAACATATGCTTGGCCATAAAACCAGTCTCAATAAATGTTAAAGGAATGTAGTCTTGTTCTTTGAGTACAATGTAATATAATTTGAAATCAACAAAAATAAGATATCTAGGAAACTCTAACTATTTGGAAATAAAAATAATTTTAAATAATCCATCAAAGAAGAAAGCACAAGAAAGTAGAAAACAGTTTTAACATAATTATAAAGAAAATATAACACACTAAAGTATATGCGATAAAAATAAAGCAATGAATGATGAGAAAAGTATAGATTGAAGTGCTTATATTAGAAAAGTAAACAGTCTAAAACAACGAGCTAAGATTTCATCTTTAAGAAATTAGGAAACAAAAGAACAAAGTAAAGCCATTAAGTAAAGGTCATAAATAATAATGATAAGAACAGAAATCAATGAAATAGAAAACAGCTAAGTACTAGAGTAGTGAAAAATCCAAGATTTGATGCTTTGAGAGAAACCAGCAAAATTAATAAAAGTTTAGCTACATTGATCAAGGAAAAAAATAAAAAAAACAGAAAGAATGAAAGAGTATCTCCTGGAGGGCAGGTTGAGGAAGAATCTAATAAGAGAAGCCTGACCTTTGTTTGTAACCCCCCACCCCTGCTGACTCGTCCTGTCCCAGAGCACTAGACAGAGCTCTGTGGAAGCCGTTTGAGGGGTGTAGAGGGGACTGGAAGGGAGGAGTGAATGAGTTTGTAGGACTGGAGTTTCTCAACTTGAACTGAGTGTTGCTTGCTGCGACATAGCCTTACAGATGGCACCCACCCATGGGTGGCCTCTTTCTCAAGCATTGACACCTTCAGTTTATACATAGAAGCACTGAGACAGCTGGAACTCAGGAGTCTGGCTTAGGGCATGATGTGCCAGGGAGAAATGGGCCCTGAAGTTCACTCAGAAGACCTAGGGTGAAATTTTAATTCTGCCATATAGAGTTGGTTATACTTGGACAAAGTCTTTCAACTTTCTGAGACTCCGTTTTCTCATCTTTAAAGTGAAGATAATGCCTCTTTTTTGGGTTGTTCTAAAGGCTAAATGAGCTAGAGAAGGCAAATCTGAAATGTGTGACATATAGAAAATAATCAATACCCTTGACTCCATGCAAGCAGGTATTGGAGTGAAGAGGTGAATGTCCCCGGTGCTGGCAGTGCTAGAAAAGGCCCCTGTCCTCGTAGGATTCTCCTTTGCCTCTAAAACCCACCAGAGAAGTCTTAGCTATGAGGGAATGGTAGAGTAAATGAAAGAAGAATAAAAGAGGAAGAGAGGAAAGAAATGGAGGGAGGAAGGAAGGAAGTCAGGCACTTTCACGTAAATGTTCATTTAATTCTTCCAAAAGCGTATGAATAATGATAGTTGTACCCATGTTAAATATCCAAAGCCACAGCTAGTTTTTGCCTTTGACCATGGGCTTGTATTCAACAAATATATATTGATGATCCCTGAGGTGGAAGATATGGTGCCAATCGGTCTCTTCAGGGGATAAAAATGTAAACGAGACATGTTCTGTCACCTTATGAAATTCACAAAATGTAAGAAGAGTGCAGTGGACTGAATGTTTTTATCTTCTCAGTGTGACGGTGTTAGGGTGGGGGAAACTTTGGGAGGTAATCAGGTCAAAAGGGATGGGACCCTCATGAACGGGATTAGTGCCCTTGTAAAAGGCAGCCCCGAGCTCTCTTTCCTCGTTCCACTATGTGAGGACACAACGAGAATATGGTATTCCGTAACCGGGCAGCAGGCCATCACCAGAATCCAACTATGCTGGCATCCTGATTTGCCCTTCCAGCGTGCAGAGCTGTGAGAAATTGTTTCTGCTCTTTAAGCCCCCCGTCTATGATAATTTGTTAAAGCAGCTGAACTGACCAACACTCAAACTTAGATAAGTGCAAAACCCAGACTAACAGGAAGCAGTGAAGGAACTCCCGTGTGAGGAATACACTGAACTCCTACACATGCGGAGGTCAGCCATTCATTTGAAGCCCTATGGGCCATTTCTTTTTTGTTTGTTTTTTGTTTTTCAATCTTGCAGTCAAGGCTCTTGCTAGCACTAATTAGGGAGTTTTCATCTTGACCTTAGTTTTTTTAAAAAATTGTATTTTATTCCCATTTGTGTGTTTCTTTGTATTCCCCTTTGTTTTAGACAGGGAATTTTTTTCGAGGCACATCATTTTTAAATCACCCTTCGCACTACATTGAGAAAAAAGGTGCAAACCTAAAACAATGTGCAGAGAACATATTCCGTGTCTTCTGGAGAAGATAGTTCATTTAGAGACAGCTTCAGGTCACTGGACGGATGTAGGGTAGGGTTTCCTCAGTAAAACCTTAAGTCTTCGTCACAAGTTAGTTCTTATTTTCTCCACATGATCTCTGCTACTCCAGAAAAGGGCAAGGGATGTCATGCTCGCTTCTCAGGCATACGTCCTTGTCCATTGGTGGTGAGACTCCTAAAGTCAAGTGGAATACGTTGAGTGTGTGAGACAGAATGACCTCTGCCAACAAAGGCTTTGTAAAGCCCAGTCAAGGACAGAAGTAGCAGCAATAGCTTACGTTTGCACAGAGCTGTATATAGAGCACTTTTCTCCTAACTCAGCAAGACTCAGGGATAATCTTACAGGTCCTCTGAGGTTTGCATGGAGCAGAAGGGCAAGGGGAAGATGGCGTTGGGTGGGACCTTGCTGGTGTCCGGTGTTTCAGAATAGGACAGGTGCCCGGGGGTGCATATAGCAGCCCTGTGTGGGCATTGTGGTTCCAGGCAACATATCAGGGTTTAGGAGTCAGATGACAGACCTCAAAGATCTGGGGAACCCTTCAGGAAGAAAATATTAGCAATAATGTCAATAACTGCCAACATTTACTCATTTTTTACTATATGATAAGTGGTATACCAATACCTCTTTCATCCTGATGATGACTTGATACATATTATTATTGATTATTATTAATTATTACCCCAATTTTGCTGAAGAGGAAACTGAGGCACAGTAACTCAAGATTGCCTTGCCCAGTGGCTGGGATTTGAACCCAACCTTCTATGTCCAACCCTGAATCATCCTCCTAAGCACGATGTTATACTGATGTAACATCTCAAATCCCAGATATTATAACACACACAACAATTCAAGAAAATCAGACCTTCTGTCTGTGATGTGGATGCAGAAATCCAGAAGATACGGATCTTGCCCTTGAGAAGCGTGTGCTTCCCAAGGACAGCCAGCCAAGAAATTACATAAGTGCAGTAAAATGGCATGATATGCCATGACACAGTGGCCTAGAGCCCACTGGGCACCCTGGAAGGAGAAGGGAGAATTGTCTTTCTAAGAAATTGCAAGTCCCTTAATGGTATGGGCTGCCTTTTCCTTAGGCTTCCTGGGAATTTTCTACAGTGTCTGGATCAAAGATAGTCATGTGGCAACTCCCTAGCAGAATTCATCCACCTTCTGCAGGTGATTCTTCATGAATATGTACTGCTATTGGCACAGAGGGCATTTGAGAGTGAGTTCTCACAGAGGGGGAAAAAAAAAGACAACACTAAACCATTAACGTGCACCACATAGAATAATAAAGGTAAGATGATTGCTCTTAGAAGAAAGAGTACACAAATATTGTTTTTGTGTTTGGGATAGGAGAGGGGTCTTCCCAAAGGAGGTAAAATTTAAATGGGATTTTAAAGAACCTAAAATTTACCAGGAGTGAGAAAATGGCATTCCAAAACATGGGTCAGCATATGCAGTGGTTGCCAAACCAAATGAAGAAGTGAATTATCAGGAGAACTTGTTCCAAAATAAAATCTTAATCCCTGACCTTGAGTTCTGATTCAAGCAGTCTGGAGTTTGTCCCGGAGCTTGTGTTTCTTTCAAGTCACCCAGGACTCTTGATTCACTTCTGGGCAAGCTATTTGGGAGTGATGCCCTGTGTACAAGTTTGTTTATAAAAGGCCGGAAGGCACTAAGGAACAGGCAAGCATTTCCGTGAAGTGGCCGAGAGTTGATTGGAGAGAAGGGGTGGGAGATGTGACAGAAAACATAGTGGGGACTGGACAGTAGTGGCTCTCACTGTCTCATAGGTACAGAGGGCCAGTATGGCTCTTGAGCACGAGAGTATCCTCATCAGCTGAGGTTTTGATCAGGACAAATCTGGTTGCATTTGGGAGGAATAATTAGATTTGGAACACCTACAGTCAAAGAGACCATATGAGAAGTTACTATGATAATCTCATGAGAGGAGAACCGTGATATCCTCAGGAGAGGATAATCTCATGAAGAGAGTGCGGATGGAGAGAAAGGCATACATTTAGAAGATAGTTCTCAGATGGAAGAGGCAAGTTCATCATCAATCATGACATTTTTTTTTTTTTGGCTAGTAGGTGATATTTAATTTTTATCATTCCATGCGAGCTGTTGTGAAATATTTCTTTATGTGCAAAAACCTTACTTCTACTCAACTTCCTACCCTATAAAAGTCACAAAAATCAAAGAAACACTGAAATTGTTGCTTTGGGGTTGAAATTTGTTCGTCTAGAGACAAGTTTCAAGATTCTTCAGACAATGGCAGAATTGGCTATGGATGAGTTTATTTGAACACTTCCCCCCAAAAAATATGATAAATCCTAGGAAACAAACTGTCCCACGTGTTTAAGACTAAGGAGGACAAGCAGAGAAGTTTGTCGTACCCATACCCAATTTCAGCCACTTGTCCCCAGACATTTTCTTCTCTAGCATGTATCTTTCACTCTTTCATTTGGTGACTTTTTTTTTTAAGAGATGTTAATATTTTATTGGCTCAGCATTCAAAAACATTGGGGAGAGAATTTTTGAGGCTAAACAATAAGAAATATCAGTATGTAGGAATGTGTGGAAAGACTGGAAGGAACGGGGAGGTTCATTCATTATGCTTTGAGTGAGAATATAACTTTATAGAGATATAGAAAAATGTTCACACCCTTTAACCAGTAACCTCACTATTGGAAATTTCTCCCAAGAACATAATTCTAAAGGAGGAAGAAACTGTGAAAGCAAAGGCTTTGGATCAGAAAGACAAAGAAGGAGAAGGAGACCCTAAATATCCCGAGTACAACAGGATGGTTAAATACATTGAGTGAAATAATCGATGACATAATGAATTTAATTTTTTTATCCAAAGTTATAACTGGTCAGACGAGGGTGATTTTGTTCTTTAGATGTTTCATGCCAGGAGTTAGTTAAGCATGGCCCACTGCCTGGTTTTGTAAATAAAGTTTTATTGGAACATAGTCGTGCTCTTCCGGTACATATTTTAAGCTACAGTGGTAAAATTGAGTAGCTGCACAAAGAAACCTGAGAAACAGAAAATGACCTGAGCAACCTAAAATATGCATTATCTGGCCTTTATAGAAAGGATTTGTGACCTGAGATTTAGTCTAAAGTAGGAACAGTATTTCTCAGATTTGTTTGCTCTAAGCTCCCACACCAGACAATGATCTCCTGTAGGATTCCACCTACATGTGTGGGCAAGAGGCTAAAAGTATTTGACTAGGAAGGAGCCTGAGGATAAGAGACTCCTTAGGTTTTGGAAATCTTTTGCTTGATCCAGGAAGTGGCTACACAGATGTAGACATACATTAAACCGTCAAGGTGCACTCTTAAAATTTATGTACATAGTATGTATATTTTATACCTCAAAAAATTAATAACTAGGTCTTATTAAACTGGGGACTTGTGAAATTTAATTGAAAAAGAAGGAATTGTTTCTCTCTCTCTTTCTCTCTCTCTTTCTAACCCTTTCCTAACCCTTCCAGAAGATTCCAAATTGAGCTATATTTAGGGTATCAAAACATGGGATAGCATGTTATGAAATAGCAGACTGCTTTCCCAGGAAAGGAACAAAACTGGTCTTGAATTCTCAAATAAAATATCAAAAAACAGAAGCAGTTTCCTTCTGCCTGAAATAGTTAACTAAGTAGATTTCCCCTATTGCTGCAGCCAGCAAGCAATCAGATGGTTGTTGGCCCAAAGCAATGGGATTGTGCAAAGCATCCAAGGAGGGAGTCAGTGTTTCATGATCTGCCCTGAGCCACAGGCTCCTACATTAAATCAATCAAAACCATCCACAGATTTTTGGATTTACTTTAAGAAAGTAGCATTTCTATGAACCTCCTAGACAGATACAAGGAACAGCTTGACTGGGTTTAGGAACATCTTGCAAATAACAATTCCCATTGTTCCAAGTTATCCTGGCTAATGAACAAATGATTTCACAGCTTGACAGAATGTATGTAGCTCTATATGGACTTCGCAGTTGGGAGAACCTCAGGATTTGTTTTCTCATAAGAAAAGTTTGGATCATAGTGCAACCCAAAGTGAATGATTTTTGAGGTTCACTGGTTTACATCAGTTAACTAGGAGGGGGAAGTGTTGCAATTTGATCTGGAGTCCTAAACATTATGTATCCTTCTTGCTGCTTTTGAATACAAGATGTCTTAAAAGATATCTCAAAATTTGATTTTAGCAAAGCCACACTTAGAAGGCCCAGTGTCAGATTCAGTGACTCTTCATTGAGCATTTAGTGTACTCCTTGAAATATAGATGAAAACCACGTGTAGTAGGTGAGAAACTGAGCTAGCCAAAATTCCCGTAATACTCCAACCCAGCAGAGCCAGAATTTGAATCAAGATTTTTCTGACCTTGGGAAAACTCTAAGTTTCTACTTAATTACAGTTGCTTCTTTAAAGTAAAATAATAACATCTAAGGTCTAGTCATATCTCTGCTGTGAATTAGTTATATGACCTTGGACTAATAACAGTAGCCCCCAGTTTTCCATGGGGGATACATTCTACGACCCCCAGTGGGTGCCTGAAACCGTGGATAGTACTGAACCTTATATATATATTATGTTTTTCCCTGTACATATACGCCAACCGTATGATAACATTTAACTTATAAATTAGACACAGTAAGAGATTAACAACAATAACTAATAAACTAGAACAATTATAACAGCCTACTGTACTAAATGTTAGGTGAGTGTGGTCACTCTCTCTCAAAGAATCTTTTGAATTGTTTATTTCTGGAATTTTCCATTTAATATTTTCAGACTGGGGTTGACCGCAGGTAACTAAAACCATGGAAAGTGAAACCGTGGATAAGAGGGGGACGACTGTACTTTATTGCTTTAACTATAGTCTCTTGATCTGAAGATAAATCAGTTGCACTAAAATGTCTCTCCAAAATGTTGTGGGTTTGCACCTACCATATTTAGCTCTCCAAATGTGTCCTGGTTTATTTCTTGCTATAGCACCAAAAGAACCACATAAAAACCAAAGACAGTTTTATTTGAACTAGAAATCTGTTGGGAAATTATAATTCAAACCACTCAATCTATTCTTTTCCATAATAAGATTATTTAAAAGTGCCCACTGTTACACAGAGAGACTTGTGATGAAAGGCCTGAGCTGTATAACCAAGGCCAGATTTTTTAAACTCAGCATAATTGAAATGAATAATGTACAAAATGACCTGAGAATGTTTAGGACAGAAAAAAAAGAAGGAAATGGTTTGAAGAATTGAGTAAGTGAACATTCTAATAGAAAAAGTTGTGATTTTTTTTCTCTATAATATGAAGTGAAAAGAGCGTGGCCCTCATATTGGCTCACAGTTTCATACAATTTTCAGAAGGATCTCATATATCTGTGCTTTGCTGTAGCATCATGAAGGTGGTAACCACTCTCCTGAGCCTATTCTCTCCGTGTGTGTTTCCTGGTGGAAAATTCTTCTTCATTTCTCTCTAAAGCTTTAAGTATGCATCTCCTCTACCTGAATTATACTCTTGGAATGGCAACCCCAAATTACAGAGCTTTAAAAAAAATCAACTCCTTGCTATTTGGCAAAGCCAGAAATGATCCGTTTTTCTTCTCAGCCAGTTCAAGATTGGAATGATAACAAAAAGTGACCTTTTCATATTTCTGTTCTAATGAACGAACATTGATTACACGTACATCATAGGTAAATATAACCGCTGGATTGGGGGGATAAAAGTTTCTGATTATAAGAACCCATTCCCAGTAGGGCTAAAATGGTAATAAAATGAAGTACAGGTATCCAAAGCATGAGGTCTGCATCTCATAAATACCATAAAGAAGGAGAAATGAATGTGTCTTGGAGATCCACGGAAGGCTCTAGAGGAAGGGACTCATGAGTGGAGTTTTTAAGATGAGTAGGAGTTATCCCAGTGAAGGAGTTTGAAAGGACACTCCTGAATGATGGCATGCAAGGGAATTACACTTGACATAGAGAATTTAAATACCTGAATTAAGTAATTGAAATGAAGTACTGGACATAGTGGCCTGGGTACTTTCCCAAGGACCATCAATCTTCCTATTTGGGCAATTCATGAATCTTATAGCCCAGCGTCGTGGCCTCTCAGAGGGGTCTGTGCTCAATTCACAATGTTTTCAAAGATTTTATGGGTTATCAATGTCGCCTGGTGAGTAAAGTGCAGAAGGGGTCCTTACAAGAAAATGAACAAGAGTGATCTAAACACCAAGTGTTAGAGGATCCCCACATGCAAGTACATGTCCCAGTTGAGCAAAGGGAACCAGTCCTTTGCAGCCACACCCCAAACAGTCACTGAAAATGAGCTCAACTTTGAGTCCGGCAGCTTCCCCCAGCACAGGGTGGTTTCCAGAAAGGGACCCCTCTGTGAGTCATCAGTATTCAACGTCCCTGGCAGTTGGGGGAATAAGAGCCTCAGTCGTGAAGGAATCTGGGGAGTGTGTTACAGTATCCACTGCAATCCTCACATTGCTTAGGCCTATTCATCTATTAAAAATACATGTGTCTAATCCTAATAACCTTTCAGCTCTCGCTGAAATTAGTTATTGGATCTATTCTAGGACTGAAGTACCAAATACCGTAATACACCAAGGTCATGTCACTGGCATTTAAGGCAAAAATCACTTATCCATCCTCTTTGCACCAGCAAGGAGAGAGGCTAGTGAGGAAGAGGAGAGTGCTAACCAACCCCTACAACCCACAGGACCATCAGCCAAATGAAAACCGATGGGTCACTTCGTTTTGCATGGAAAGTAGCCTCTGGTGTAGGGATTCCATCGAGGCAGGAGATACAAAATCACATGGGGACGTTGCCAACACCCCTTGAGTGCCATCTCCTCTCGGCCTTCCTACGTTGAAAATCTCCCTTTTGTTCTATTGCAAAATGTTTTCCATGCCCTCAATGAATCCTCACAATAACCTTGTGAGTTCAGTATTTTTATTCTCATTTCACAAATTGGAAAATTAATGCTAAGGTAGTGTAAGTGTACTTTCCCACTGTACCAGATGACAGAGCTGGAACCTTCACACAGGTCTGTCTGGCGCCCAACTTATGCAAAACTTTCCCCCTGTAGTAAACTGCCTCTGGATACTTCGAATTAAAATGTACCTCTAAGGGGAAAAAAATGAAGTCATTGTGGAGAAAGAGAATTTTCTAAAAATCACTTAGGAGTGGAGAGAACTCATTACGAACCCAATTCCGCTAAAATCTAAGCACTCTGGAGATGAATTTCTCGGAAGCGGTTTTTGTTCTCCAGAGTATCATTTAGTACCAGAAGAGATGATCTACTCAGGTGTCTCACCTCTCTGAAGTACTTTCCAGTAAATAAATGAAACAAAACATGCCCTCCCCCTAAGATGATGAGTTCAGTCTTCAGCAAATTCACAGAAAAGGAATAGGAATATACTTCCAAAACTCATTATTGGAATTAAAAATAAAACTTCATTTCTTGAGTTCTAGTAAAGTCTTTAAACTGGCCTGGCCTGATAGCAGCATAAACAGAAGTGAATGACTTCTTGTTCATGAAATGTCTCCTGCTAAAGAAAAACCATGGGAGTCCAGGGGAGATTGTATAAAGGCCAGCTATTAACAATGATTGGTGAATGACGCACGCAATCCCAGATGCACAGTCGAGAGCAATAGTAAGACAAATGCTTTGGCTCATCATTGCAGTGTCCTCTGCCTCTCTGTGAACTTAAGCGGTTATGCACAGCCATTGCATGGTTGCTTCAAGTCTGAAGAGGGAATATTTAGATCACCCCACCACAAGTGGCCCCTCTTTATATATGAGTATCAACTTAATGCAGACTGGAACTCTTGATGCATTCAGTTGGTAGAATACTTCGAGAAGCTGATAGTTTGATATCATAAAAATGATACAGTCTTTAGAGTCCAATCCTTGGAACATTACTTAGTTTCTCTTTGTCTGGGCTTCTCTGCAAATGAAGGAGAGATGGGGACCATCTGCTTTGCTGTAGTACAGGGAGAACTGAAGGAAATGATGCGTGGGCCATAGTAACTGCTCATGTTGCTTCCTCTTCCCTTTTTCACGATGGACTTATGCTCAGGATTTGTTGCAAATGCTTATAGACCACTTGTGAATGAACTTCGTATGGATGGCATAGGTAGGGCAAAGCAGCAAGTGAATGTACAAACAGTTTGTTTAATCATTCAGAACTGTGTTTTAAAATAACTTCCTCCAGAATATTGAGAAAATATTGATAGTTAAACATGTATCATTTTTACAAGGTTGCAAGTGATGGACGAATCAAATTTCACTGGAGAAGACAAAATGCATATAAAGCGCCTAGTGCCAAGCCAGGGTTGTGGAAGGTGCTCAGTAAACAATAAGTTTCTTTGAGGAAGGGACTGGATGTTGTATCTCTTTTTCGCCTTCCCCACCCTGTGTGTTCCCCACCTCTCTCCCTCCAATCTGCATACAGGTATTCCTTGCTGGGTCAGCCCCATTTACTTCTCAGTGCAGCCGTGATCAGAGAAGCCAGTATATTAAGAAGGCTTACTCATAGTTAAGTAAAACCGAATTAGTATGGACTGTATGGATTACTGATTGTGTAGTCCCCCACAAGGACCCCCCAGGCGTGGAGAGCAGTGAGGGATAGAGCTAAAAGGCAGGCAGAATCCCTAGCCTGGTAGCCATCCCTGAAGTGGTTGGGAAAAAAACTAGACAGTTGTTGATCTTTGTATATCAAGGAAGGGTGTTCTCCACACCCGACAGGTGCTGGAGAAAACTCACTGTGTACCTAGCGTTGTGGGTATCTAGACTCACCATTGCCAGGTTTCTCCCTGTATTTCAATAATTTTAAACAATTATTATTGAATTGTTTAAATAGTTATTGTTTAAATAATTTTAAACAATTATTATTGAATTGTTTAAAAATTCAGGTTTGGAAATAGAAGAAGTTGTGCTATTGTCCCTGGGCAAGATGTAGCAGTGGTGGAATTAATACTGCATTTGATTTCTGCTGTGCTTCATATGTCCATTTCTCAAATCAGTCGGGACCACCAAGAGAGGAGGAATGATTGGCAAGATTTCTCCTGTGCCCCACCCCCATGCCCGTAATGCCAAGAGATTTGAACTGTGATTGTGGGCAGTGTTGAGGCTTAAAGAATTTGTAAAAAGTGCCTAATCTGGAGAGATTTGCCCAGCCTACACAGGTCGTTGGAGAGGTCGTGAGGAGCGATTCTTTGAGTTTGTACTTTAAAAGACCAGGATATTTGTAGGTGGAGACGGAGTGGCATTCTAGACAGAGAGGACCAAAAGGATAGGGGGAAAAGGTAGGCGTTGGCAAGGAATAGGATGGGAATTGATGTACTGTTTCTGGAGAATGAGTATATATATAGGGAAGCATTGGGAAAGAAAGATTTGAAAGGTAGGTTTACCTGGGGAAAGGTATAGACAGCCTAGGAAACTAAGGGTTTTGATGTGTTTGAGGTGGGTAATGGAAAATCATTGGAAGCTTTTATAGAAATATCACTTAAGAAGATTTGTCAGTATCAAATAGCCCTACCGTATCAAAAATTGTGCTTTGATATGTGTTTGAGTATGTGTGTGTGTTGTTTTGTTTGTTTGTATTATTATTGCTAAGAGGAGATGTGTAAGGTTGATTTTCACTGAAGTTTGAACTTAGGCCAAGCCGAAATATATTTGTGTGAGTATCTTTGTGTGTGTGTGTGTGTGTATGTGTGTGTGTGAATAAGCACGTAAAAATAGCAAGATATTTATACACATTCAATATTTCAGCAAGAATGTTCATGCTTAAACATTAAAAAAACTTATTTTCAGTCTCATTTGCTCTTAAAAGGAGGGACAAACCCTACCAGAGTTTGGGATTCTCCACATGTCTTGAGCTATTTTTTCAAATGCCTTGGGTTTGGCAGTTCTCAAAGTTAGTGTTTGCCAAGCCATTTCTCCCTTAATTTTTAAACACACATGTATTCCAAGGGAAATTTAATGCATATGTTTTTTATTCGTTTACACTTAACTCATCAAAAATGTTTTAAGGACATTTGAAGTCTAACAAGCCTTCAGAGTCCCCATTATTAAAACCCTGGAAATTATAATTAAATTCTGAAAACTCAAGATTAGCATTTATTCAGAAATTGGGACTCCTAATCAAATGCCTATGCCATCGATGGACAATTGGAATTATGTTCTCATGTTTATTTCTTAGTGTAGAAAGCCGATGTTACCAATACTGCATCTGTTTTCACGTGGTTGTGGTATGTTTTTATTGGACCAACCAAAGCTTCTTGGTTCTCCCTATGACCAATGAAATACTGTTGAGAGACAGACAAGGAACAGTTTTACCTACTAACTTATGCTTGAACTATCATGTTTACCTCATTGACATGCATAATTCCCTTACTCAGTGGCAGAACTGTGGGTTGGAAATTACCCTCAAGTGACCACCATATTAATTCCCTGACACAGAGACCTGAACTTCTTATACAGGTAGAAATTCAGCCAACATTGTATAATTGGATTTCTGATACCTGACTGGTTCTCCACCTGTGAGAATTTCTTCTTCCATGGTCAATATTGAAGAAAATGAGTTTTTGCATTTATTTGTTTGATTTTTTTATTAAAGGAGAGGCTGAATTTGGGGGTCCACATTTTATTTTCAGGTTAAGGAAAACGTCGAATTTCTTACAATTTTCACAGCTGTGAAGTGAGGACACTGAATTACGTTAATGATTCTCAACCTGGTATTTTTTGACTTACAATGTTCTACATAGTTATTAAGATGGAGGGTCTATGATTTATGTTTCAGTATTTCATAGGACATTGAAAAAAATATGATTATTGTCTATTGCCTTAAAAATATTGACATCATTGTGAATGTTTTGAATAATGTAAAAGGAAAAATAATACAAGTAATGTATTAGTATTTTATAAATGGAAGTTGGTCATTGCAGTTTTTTTCTTTTCTTTCTTTCTTTCTTTTTTTCCCCCAAAGAGTATTGTATATTGTGAGGTAAATAAAACTTCACTGGTGGTAACCAATGATGGAAACCACTGGGATTAGTGATATTTCAGGTCCTTTCCAATTTTAAGGCTCGCAGGTGTCTTACTTTAATATTGACAATATACTTTGAATAGAAAGTTTCTAGTTAGCAAACATTTCTTGAGGATTTTCCTAACTGATGTTTCTCTCTGCTCTGAAAGCCAGCCCCAGTATATAGAGGTGGTTCATCCAGTAGAATTGCATGTCCCATGGGAATCTCCTCTTTCTACTCCTAGCCACAGCTGATGGCTCCATGTATTATCACCTGACCCTAGCTACTAAACTAGATTTTCTCTTGAAAATTTGAGCTGAGAGAAACAGAGATTGAATTCTTTTAGAGCTAAGAGTTATCGATGACAATATTCAGAGTAAATATTTTCAAAACCACCTGAATTCTCTGAATTCTGCCCTTCCCAGGAGTCTTTATTTTCTAGCATCACCACAAACTTAATGGCTTAAAACAATGCAAGTTTATTATCCCAAGTGTCTGTGTGTCAGGAGTCGAGGAACGGGTTGCCTGAGTTCTGACCTCAAGGTCTCACACAGCTAAAATCAGGATGTCAGCTGGATGTGCAATCTCAGGCGTAGAGTTCTCTTCCAAGATCATGCAGATTGTTGGTGGAATCATTTCTTTTAACTGTAGACTGAAATTCCTTCCTGGCTGTTGGCCCGGGATTGTTACTCCCAGCGCCTGGCAGCTTCAGTCAAGTCCTACCCACAGAGCCCTCTCACGTCATGACAGCTTACTTCTTTGAAGCCCGCAGGAGAATTTCTCTCCAGTCTACTATGACAGTTTTACACCATGTAATGTAATCATGGAGTGGCTATCCATCATATTCGTAGGTCTGATCCACATTCGATGACAGGAAATGGTACAGAGCATGGATGCCAGGGGGCAGGATCTTGGGAACCATCGTAGATTTCTGGTCTGGCAGTTCAAGTCTTATTTTCCGAAACAGCCTGATGTCCTTTAAAAAGTTGTCTTTGTGTGTATTCTTACCTAGCTCTTGTGTTTTGTTAGTTTGGTTTTCCCACTTACAACAAAAGAACCTTAACTAATACAGACTATTGTGTACCTGGCACCATCCCCAGGACTCCCAGGGAATATCTGAAATAGAGGGAAGATATTTTTACAATAGAATCATATAAATTAATTTACAAACAAATCAATGATCTGGGAATTGGTGTATAAAGGTGGTAAATTGACTTTCTTTTCCATGCCACCAAATCGGTGACCTTGTAAATATGTAGTAGCTCTTTCCAAGAGGAGCGGTGTGTGGGGTTATTTCTAGCTGGCATTCCTCACAAATGTAGCACGGCTTCCTTGTACTCATTCTGTGGAAAATATAGGGTTTAGCACTTGTAAAAAGCATCACAGTCAACTGTATTAGGAAGTCTTTTCTCCAACCATCATCAATTGGTTTGGCAAATTAACTGATGCTTCCCGTCCTCTCTGAAAATTAGCGACTGACGCTCGTGGCATCTCAACATTCAGAGCGAAAGGCTACTTACTCTCTGTTGCCCAGTTGTACTGTCGCTCCCCCCACTTGTTGTATACTTACTAAGGGTCAGTTGTGTTTGTTTCCAAAACGTGTTTATGCCAATTTTGCTTATTGTAATTATGCATTTCAATGAAATAGTCTATGAATGGATCAAATAATACGGAAAGAGAATTATTTAGGCTACGATATGAAGAAAACTAAGTGGAATGCTTTGTAAAAACTCAGTAAGTACAAATTGCTCTTAAAAAGCAACTGAATTGTGTCATTTAAGTAGGTATGGGTGACATGATTTCAAATGACCAACAAGCCATGATGAAAGATCTAGAAAAGATCTGTATCCAACTTGGTTCAGAAGTCTTCCAGTTTGACCATCACATTAAATAAACCAAATTAATAGATTATACATAATATTTCTATAAGAAATACAACATAACACTCCACTTAATGGATCCAACTTGAATGAGAAAGCCTTGGGTCTGAATAAAGTTATGAACCAATAAATACATTTTAGTAAGCTTACATTAAAATGTAAGATACACACATATCATGTTTTAGGATATCCTTATTTTTACTAACTTTTTAATTATCCAGCCAGCTATAATCCTGATTATTTGTACTATAGCAGGTTTTGTCCCCTCAGCCATGAGCCTATATCATTACTTTCTACTGTACAGTAACTGTCCTTTCTTACCTTCTTTTGGATGTGTTTCTGAGTGTCTGTCTTTCCTCTTATTACCAGGCAGATAGGTCACTTCTAGGCTCCAGGAGATAGATTTTCCAAATAATCTACAAATGTCCTTCCCTAAGACACCATCCAACCCACCATTATTTTGTTGTACATTTTCCATTTTCTCTTTATCGGCATTTTTGTGTCATGTAAGCTTCTGTTTGGGAAAGACTTGCAAGCAGTCTTTACTGAGTCAAGAATCAGAAACATGGGGATATAAATGTTTCAATGAACAACAATTGCGAAATCCAATAGACAATAAAACATGATGGTAAGCACAGAGCAAGGAAAACCATGAACCCAGCTTCAAATCAGAGTAATACAACTGATTAGTTTTGTGACTTTGGATGAGTCATTTAAATTCATGAGCCGATTTTTCTTCAATTTGTAAATGGCCTTTGGTGGACTGTGTAATAAACCTTCAAGAACCTCTCCAGAAAACAAACAAGCTAATAAACAAACCAACTCTAGAAGGTTCTTCAACCAGAAGTCACCAAGGTTTGTTCTACAGGAAACAAACTATTTTTTCTGTAGGACCTGAATCACCTTGACTACCACAGACTGGACTGGAGGTCAGGGTTTGAGTCAGGAGCCTAGACCTAAAAATGTCCTATTTGGAAACCTGGAACAAAAACTCTACCAATCAAGGGCACTTTCTTGGATGGTGACAAACAGCCCTATTAGGTCCTCTATCTTGAAACTGAGAGCGAGGCAGGAGCCGTGATGAAGAGAAACTGAGTTGTCAGAACAGCAACTGAAGGAGTTGATTTGGGCTCTGAGGTCAATAATAAAGTCCGTCATTCATGATATCCTAATCCTCCCATGATGCCTTGTTCTTCAACCATTTGGACAGTTTTGGTTCCTCCTCGTGTTCTCATGTATCTTCAAAATAATCCTCCATGTCCTACAGTAACCCAGCCTGCCACTGTTCCTTGCTTTGAAACCGCCCTCTTCAGAGTGCTAATGTGAGAATAAAATCATGTACATGGAGGACAGCGGGCAACTTAGAGAGTTCTGGAACATGAAAGAAAATTTCCATCAGGTGTCAAGCACAAGGTAGAACATGGTGGTATAAATAAGTGGTGCTGTTATTGATCCAATTCTTTTTACGTAATTTTTAGAGTTGAAGAAAACTGGAAAGTGTTGATAAGTTTTAGTTTCTTTCAGGGGGAAAAGGACACAGTTTCTAAATTGGTAATAAAACACGTCTGTGATGGAAGAAGTTTCCATCCTCCCCAAGAGTCCCCAGAAGCCCCTGTCAGAGGAGCTTGACACCCATTGGGATGTCTCTGCTCCGTTCTCCCAGCATGACAAGCATGGCAACTATAGGCATAATCAGATTGTTACTTCATACTTCCAAAGGCATGGCTCATTTTCAGCCCAAGGCATGTGCTCAATAAACATGAAAATGAACCTGTCAGAGGAGTCCACTGCCCTGGAGTCTCTGTGGGAACACGTCACCTTCTTCCTGGCCCCTGGCAGAAAGAGCTGGAGGAGCTGGTAGGAGAATGCAGAGCAGCTCAGTGGGTGGTCAGGATGGAAGCCTGCAGCAAAGCATTCAGTCACTTTAGAAGAGCATTTTTTGCTGAATTGAGAACAGTCTCCGCGGGTGCTGTTCCTCACTCCTTCGGTTGCTTGGCACAATTTGTCCCTGGTGACATGGATGCCAAATTTGAAGCTTGTTGTTATTATAGGAAATGGAGGGTCGGCTTTTATTGCTCGTTTCCAAGAAATAAATCCTTTTTTGGCAACTAAAGAATAGCGCTTCAACCAGAGTCTGATTTAGGTATATTTGAAAGGCACCCTGCCTTGCTGATATAATTTTATGCGTGTATTCTCTCTTACTTGCTACCCTTCCATTGTGCATCATCCACTGCACAGACACACATACACTTAGTACCCTCACCCAGCCCAGGACAATCTCTCTCTCTCTCTCTCTCTCTCTCTCTCTCTCTCTCTCTCTCTCTCTCTCTCTCTCTCTCCCCAAAGGTTATAGAGGTAAATTCCTGATTAACACATAAGGACACAGGACCGATGTTCCAAATTTGATGCATCCGCTAAATCCCAACAGTGGTAACAGTTGTGATACGAGGCTTGTTGCTTTTGCTTTTGCATCCAGAGGATTCCCTCTACCAGCCAAACAAAGTCGTCATCTCTTCAGCATGTTTCCTAGGATGGCACGCCAATCCAGGCAGCATCACGTCCAGATTCCCCCTGGCTCCAGGCCAACTCTCATCCTCGGACTGACTTGTCAAAATGGACCACGGACAAAAATCACCCAATCGACTGGCCACACACACCTTCCACTTTCCTGACTTTTCTTAGAGCTTGTATTCCTCAAGATGCACAAAGAGGAAAATCCTGTTCCTCCTGATTCAAACTGGGCATAACAGCAGAGCAGATGGTGCTGGAGTGTTAAGTAACAGCAGAGGACAATGTACAATTTGTTTTAAAAAAACAAACGACGCTTCTCGGAAGGGACAGTCTAATAGGACTAACAGAAATCAAAGTCAAATTCAGGGAAATGGTTTTTCAGCAGTCAGCAAGCTGGCTGTTTCCCCGGAACTAGAATGCAAAGAATTCAGAATCCTGACTATTTCTCCTGGTCCTAAAGCTAATATGCATCACAGGAAGACGCAAACAGTAAATAACAACACTGGATCCCAGCTTGTCAATATGACACGTCACTGTTTTCATAATTCCATATCTGCTCTCACAGTATCCTTTCAATCAAGCAGCAAAGAATTCATGTAATTTGTTTTCATTTTTTTTTTTTTTCTGTTGACAATAGTATGGTTCCAAGATTTTCAACAATTTACTCAAGGTCAAAGGAATACTCAGGACTGTATACAAGACTTATTCCTGTTGATTACTCATTTATGCATGCAAAGATGCATATATGCTTCATTTATTATGCTCTGTGCCAAGAGACTTTGCAATGAATAAAATCATCACAATCCCTGTTTCCACTAGGTTTGCAATTTAGCAAATAGAGACAGGCAATTAAACAGACAATGACAACAAAGTACAACAAAGGGGGGCAGACTACAGAGGATCATCTAGTCTGGAGGTGAAAAGGGGGAATAAATGGATTCTTGGAAGTCATAATGCCTAAACTGAGATCAGAAAAATCAGAGGGCCTTATTGTGGTAGGAATTGGAAGCTAAGGAGGAAAAACAAAGAAGGAGGAAATGTATTCCATGCCAGGAAGAGCAGGTACATGAAGACCAGAAATTAAATCAGATTATGGTGGCGTGGAGAACCCCAAAACAGTCTGGGATGGCTTGAGCTAAGTATGAAGAAGGATGAGGGGTTGGAGGTGTGCCACAAGAGGAAAGCAGAGACTTGGAAGTGTGAAATTTCATGAGAATCCTCAGTAAAGGAGTTTGGATTATGTCTTAAGGATAACGGTGACAACTGAAAGTTTTACTGGAGTGTAACAGATTGAAAAATGGCTTGCCAAGGGTTAAAAACAGCGGCTGTAAATCCAGTTAGAACCTGATAAAGTAGTCCAAGATTTGGATTTTGATAGTGGGGGTTTGAATGAGCTGGATGGATTCCAATCATGTGCAGACGTTTAGACCCAACAGGATTTTTGGAGTGATTGAATGCAGTGGATTGGCGTCAAAGATGACTTATATATGTGGGGCTGTGTGAGTGGTGAGTGGGAAATTCTCGACCCCTTCAGTGTCTGTGGGTTATCATAGCTTCTCTCAGATTATTCATGATTCCCACCTCAGGGGTCTGATGGCAAAGGTCAGCATTCTAATTAAACAATCCTATGGGTGGCATCCAGGATATCGTTCTAGTCAATGTTAAGTTGCTTGGGGGTCAGATTTAAGGACAGAATACACAAAAGACATTAACTTCTTGGAAGACAGTCCTTGGAATAGACTTTTGGTATATACTGTGTTTCCCCGAAAATAAGACCTAGCCAGGCAATCAGCTCTAATGTGTCTTTTGGAGCAAAAATTAATGTAAGAGCCGGTCTTATATTATGCAATGTAAAACCTGGTATTATATTATATTATATTATATTATATTATATTATATTATATTATATTATATTATATTATATTACATTATGTTACATTACATTATATAAGACCCAGTCTTATAGTAAAATAAGACAGGACTTTATATTAATTTTTGCTCCAAAAGACGCATTAGAGCTGATGATGGTCCAGCTAGGTCTTATTTTCGGGGAAACCCGGTATTGAGGAGATTTTGGTCTCCATGTAAAAGCATTAAGGTCCAGTTCGTTGTTGGTGTAATAACATCTCAGTCAGCTACCTAATCCAGGAAACTGGAAGTCCACTCTGAATCTTTGACCTGGCGAAAGGTAGATTTTAAACATTTTCGGAGCAAGGGAGGATTCTGAAACTCATCATATTCCAGCCATTCATTTTACATGAGACTGACCTAGAGAAGTGAAGTGAATTTCTATGTCACATGAAAAGCTTATGAAAGAATCATCCCTAAGGCTCAGTTTTTACATTCCAGACCCTTGTTGTTCTTCAATTAACAGCATAGGCTATTGATTATGTCTCCTATGCACTAAGTATTATATTCAGTGTTTACTGTACATTCTCTAAAAGATAGGGATTGTTTTTCCAATCATCTTGTAAAAGAAAAAAAAATGGAGGCTTGGATACCTGAGAAATCGGGCAGCACAAACCTGCTCTAGCCTTCATTTGAACTCATATCACTTCAAATTCCACGTGCTCCCCACTATGTCCTGCTGCCTCTCACAGTCGTCAGAATTAAGAAAATGTCTCTAGTGAAAATGGTTGCAGATTAGAGCCCCACTCAGGGCATGAGTTTCATATGATGTCAAGCAGAGAAATGAACCCTCTCCTCCCAACCCTCTTATATGGAAACCGAACCACCCCTCAGCTGTTGCTGCTGACCTGGGTATTTATGACAAATGTAAAATACCAAACTTCCTCACCAAGAGCTTATTGTCCTGCATAGTCTCTAGAGAGTGGAGTGAGGGCACAGCATGAATCTATATTGTCTTCTTCGTCTTATTATTATTATTATTATGAGAACAAGTTATAGTGTATTTTAATCTTTTCAGTTCATAGCTTTGCCTTTTGTGTCTTTATTGGAGAAAGCCTTTTCTTAAGAGGAAAGGTTATTTAAGCAGGTTTCTTTTCTTCTCTTCTCTCTCTCTCTCTCTCCCTCCATCCTTCTCCTGTCCCCCTTTCTCCCTTTCTCCCTTTCTCCATCTTCCTTCCTTCCTTCCTTCCTTCCTTCCTTCCTTCCTTCCTTCCTTCCTTCCTTCCTTCCTTCCTTCCTTCCCTCCTTCCCTCCTTCCTTCCTTCCCTCCTTCCTTCCTTCCTTCTTTCTTTCTTATCCATATGGTCCAGCCTACCACAGTTTCCAATTTGAGAGTGGATTGCTCTTCCTCTGAAAACTTAAGCAACATTGTTCGGCAGACCAGCCACTAAGTCCCTGAGAGGGTTACAGCCATTTTGGGCACCACTTAATTCTGTGACGTATTACAGCTTCCTTTCAATGGCCATTCCATTAGGAAAAAATTTACAGCTCGTGATCCACAGCTGTTCCTCTACAGAAAACAATGTAATTTATTCTTTCCCTGTTAGCATGCCGGAGTCCCACGCTGTGTGAGACTAAGACTTGTACTTGACATTCTGTGAAAACTACTTAATCCTTAAAAACACATGGAAAATCCCGTCATTTGTTCACTGGTTCATTTGTGTGTGTGTGTGTGTGTTCATCTGTTCCCATCCCCACCCCATGTATTCTTGTATGCATTTCCTCAATCATTTGCTTGTGCTGTTTTGTTTTGTTTTGTTTTGTTTGTTTGTTTTGTATTTTTGTACCTGTCCATTTTAACTATTTTCTCAAGTGTACAATTTAGTACCACTCATTACATTCACACTGGTGTGTAACCCTCACTAGTATCTGTTTCTAAAACTTTTTTATCACCCCAAATGGAAACTTTCTTATCACCCCAAACAAACAACCATTATCTTTGCTTATTTTTTTTATTATTTTACTCAACAAATATTTATTTGGGACCTAAATTGGCCAAAAGTCTATATGAGAGGAAGTGGGGGATATATATAAAACACCTTAACTTTTTTTTTTTTTAATTTATTGGGGTGACCATTGTTAGTAAAATTACATAGATTTCAGGTGTACAATTCTGTATTACGTCATCTATAAACCTTTTATGATTTGATGTGAAGGAACGAAAGCTCTGATTGGCTTATACTATGTGCCCTCCCGTAGCCCAGAGCACGCACTGCGGTTGCCCTCTCAGACCTGCCAGCCTGTGACAGCGCCTCAGGCTTCATTCAGGTAACGTTCCAGAGCAGGAAGGACAACGTACAAGCTCACCAATCTGGTTTGGTCTTCTGATTTGGCTTTAACTACCTACCTAAGCCCAGCTCCTAGCAAGCACTGTGTTTTTCACTTTATAAATCTGGTCAAGTAGAGAAAGGGGCAATTATGAATAATTGATTGATAACCAAAGCATCGTCGGCAACAAGAACAAAAGCAACAATAAAACCACCAACTCCACCAGGATACTCCCCCTAATCTTATAAAGCCCCAGCACCTGGGCCAAGTTTATCACCTCCAGTTCTTAGGGAAACATCTTTGTAACCACCCACTTGCAGGTAAACTGAAAATCTGACTAAGAAGCTTAGGTATCAAGCACCCCATTCTAGGTCTCCAACAAAATCATGACAAAAAAGATGGAAAAAAATATATATATCTATGGGCTACCAGAGAGTGGCTTTATGAAGGATTCAGTCCTTCTAAGTGAGTAGAGGAAATTCTTCTGGAGTTACTCAAGACATTACTCAAGACAGAGGGAAGATTAATACATATCAAAGATTAAGATGCTAGCTTTAGAGGCAAACAAATGACTGATCGCATCCTCGCTCTGTTACTAATCATATTCGTATCTGTGCCTAGTCCCATGATTTCTCGGAGCCTCAATTTCTCCATCTGTAAAAATCAAAGAGTGGGAGTGAGGAATAATGTCTACCTATTGTAAATGAATATGATAGTGAATGCAGAGTGAAATAACCATGGCTCATATTTGTTGAATGCTTTCTATGTGCTACGCATGAGTCTAACCTCAGAGTTGAAGTCATTACCCAAGACCACATAGCTAGTGACAGATTTTCATACAAACCTGAAATCTGGCTCCAGAATCTTAGTCATATACATTACTACATCCTAAGAGCATTTAGCAAATACAAAATAAGTTAATAATATTAGAATGAAAAGTTAAAATGCCTGCGATGACCCTGACACTTAGAGTTTCTTCCTACTTTCACTACTATAACCTTACTGTAATCTTACGTTGTCTCTTCTGTAGGTTAACTCAAAGGGGTCCTAATTCTGCCCCCTGTCTCCCAACTCACCCTCTTCAAAGTGAACTTTGTGAAGGACAGAGGCAATTAGGTCACTTCCCTCTTCAAAATTCTCCTGTGGTTCCTTCTCAGGATGTCCAGCCACCCGATCGTGCCACTTCAGGCTTTTCAGATCTGGTGCCCACTATGTCTCCCACCTCCATTTTCAAAGCCAGTTTCCCATCCAGCCATATTGAAGTACATATGACCCCTTCTTCACATGTACTTGTCCATCTATCTGAAATAACTTCTCCCCTCTTATCTGACTGAACAACTCACCCTTTCTTTAGAAGACAGACTGAGTATCTTTTCGTGTTTGTCATCTTCTATGGCCTTCCTAAGTCATGTGGGTATATATGTCTTGCTTTCTAAAACTGTATTCTGTCCGTTTATCTAACATGACACTTTCCCGGATGGTTGCGATTATCTGTTTACAACTGTGATTTGCCTTCTCATCTGTAGTCTCTTTAGGATAAAGACTGTAGTATATCTTTTGCATTGTAAGCTCTTAAAAAATGACTCAAATTGCCTTACAAACAAACATGTATTTAACTGAAAAGTTCAGATATATAAGGGGCTGCAGGTATAGCTGTTGTAAATTTTCTTACAGTCTGATCAAAGCAGATACCAAACTTTTTCCACTCCAATCTCACCTCCGCTTTCCCACTCTCATACCCTATTTTCAGATGACTCTTTCCTTGTAGGTATAAAATGAATTCCAGTCACTTGTAGCTGTACATCCAGGATTCTCAGGGAAAAAAATAAATCACTTTTTATAATTGATTTTAGTTGGGTTGTGCTTTCAACCTGGGTGGCTAGAAGAAATAAGTGTATACTAATTTGCCTAAATTTAAGTTACATGGTCCAATTTTTAACAAAACGTGGATTCCCTCCAGCACCATTGAGATAGGAGAGGAACTGCAGTGATTCCCAGAAGAAAGTTAGAATATGGTTATTGAAAGGATAAATTTGTATTGAGCAATGTGTGTGCACACATACGTGTGCACACACACACACAATTCTTAATTCCACTCAGTCATGCTCAGTAAATGACAATGGATGAATAAATCTATGTGTGTATCTGTTTACTGATGCCTATATACAGAAAGCAAAATAGAGACCAATATGCATTGTTTTCCCCAGAAAAAAAATAATAATTAGTCAAACTGTATATACTCTGTTATCCTTTTGTTTTCATGGTTCAGTACTAAGTGAGTGGTTCTAGATCTACTAGTTAAATACACAATTTTCTTCATGCTAAATAATACTTGAAGACTGCTTTCTTTTTTTTTAAAATGCAATTAATTTGACTAGATAATTCTCGTAAGTCATTGGGACTTAATGTTACAATTTAATTAAAAAAACTAAGTGTTCAATGTGAACTTTTTGGGAAGGCTTTCATCCTTGGTTTCTATTTCTTTCTATTACCCCATCTCACATTTACCACGTTTCATATTTTAGAACCTCTTTCTTAACTGACATGTATTAGATGCCTTGAAAAGTAGTGTGTACATACTCACACATTGTATCATTTTGTTTAATCATCACACCCCTTTGAAATAGACAATCCAATCCAATCCTGTCATTCATTTTGTCATTCAACCTACACATATGTTTAAGGAGTACTACACACGGCGGCTCACCAGAGGAACAGTGACAAACATATATTTCTTTGCCTTCAAGAAACTTACAAGTTAGTGAATAAGACAAACAAGAAAACAGGTAATAACACAAGAGTACTCAGAGTTTGCTTCAGTTGCCATGAGACCATAGAGAGAGCCAAGTACGCCATTCCAAGGGGGTCAGAAATAATCTGGTGGAAGAAATGAAGCCAAATTTGTGTAGCTTTTCCTTATTTTACAAACGAGGAAGCTATATTTCTGAGAGGATACATGACATGTTTAAGGCTACACAGGTATAAAGTGATAGAACCAAGAGACAAACTAATTTTGCACCATCCCAACCATCCCTTACAAATTAAATATTAACCTTTGAATCACAAGTCATTGGCCTCAATAAAAATAATATGAAAAAAAACAAAAAAAAGCAACGTAAGGGAGTTCTACAATAGATAGCTTATCACTGATCCACGCACCAGCCTCCCCTCGGGCGCTCCTTGAAAGATGATGGGATTTCACATGGTGATGTAGGCAGAGAATATCATGAGCAAAGGCAAAAGCTAACTGGACAGGATATATTCAGGGAACCCTGAGCTAGCCTTTCTCTCAAGGCATTTAATAAATATGAGGGTGGGACGTTTGCCTGTGTTAATGAAAAGCCAGACTTCTAAAAGCCTGTGAAGACTGCTAAGATGGTCACATGGAGTTCTACAGATTCCGAGGCATCGTTATGGTTTTGAAGGAGGGGAGTGGCAAAATCTGCTTTATGTTCTAAAAACAAACAAAAAACAGCAAGAGGCAGAGGAGACCGTGGCTGAAGACGTAGATTGATAGATTGGAAAGCAGATAGATGGATGATAGATTTTATATATATGATATATTTATATACATATACAAATATATCTGGTTTCTGATTTTTCCCTTCTATGATATCAAAATAATCATGACAAGTTTAAGTGTAAAGAAATGCTAAAATCTTAGAAGTTTTCAAGTGATGGTCGCTAATGATCCTCGGGGCATAGACTTTTGATCCTGGAGTGGCCCTGTTTTATCTGTTTCTCTGTATCCAAAAGTGTGGTCATGTTAAGTATCTAGGGATAAGCAAAGTAATTTCACTAATCTCATATCCACATTCCAATTGAATGATGAACAGTGTACAGTGTATCTTAACATCTTTTTGAAAAATATGGCTATCGCATCACACCAGTGATTGCACAGATATCAGAGGGCGTGGTAACTAGTGATATGGTGATCAGGTACAGAGAGGTCATAGATTTGGTGCTTGAGTGACACAGGAGCTGAGCAAAATGGTGACTCTCATGCCTGAATGTCTGGCGTCTGGGAAACAAGGATCCAGTCTAGCTACCTAAATTTTAGTTATATGTCTTGCCTCATGATGCACTAAGCAGCAAAGCTAGAATTGGAGAGAGGGGAGGCTTCCAACTCTAAAGCTAATATTCTTGAAATATCCTGTGTCAAATATTTCTTTTAACAGCTGAGGAAAGTGAGTGCCAAAAGAGGGAGACCCAATTTGCCTGATAGTGTTAATACAGAGAGACCCAAAGAGACCGTAGAGAGTCTGCACTGGTTTCTCATTCCCAGAAGACATCTTTAAACAGATAAACATACTGCCATTTATGTGGTAGAATCAAAGGGTTAATTGTAGTAGAGTCATTGAACTCATATCTAAAGGCCTAAGTCTTTCATATTCATTGGTGTTGAGTATTGCAAGCTTTCCTAAGAGTGTTTAATTACCTTTTTTAACCTCACCATGATTTATTTGAATCCTTTTTCTAGCTTGTTTTATATTCTATTTCCTAGTAAAGTTCTGTTGTTGTTGTTTGTTTTTGTAATTCAAGGTCCTTGAAGCCAGAGACCTTATCCTTAGTCTTATTTTTATATATTCTGTGTCTTGGGATAGGCTTTGAACCAATGGGCATTCAACTTATTGGTTGAATTTTACCTAAAGACTTGTAAATCCTCAATTTTTTCACAAATTATATAATCAATGCATTCACTCATTCACAGTCATCAAATATTTAATTCCCATTATATGCCAGGTATAGTGTAGCCTGTTTTAGTTTATTGGAAGTTTTGATTCAGTGCAGTCCAAATAAGTGAGATCTCACAGTAAAAAAAACACACAGAAGGCAAGACAAATTTACTTATTCCAGCAGTAGAACGATAAATATCAAAATGTTTATAATATGGGAGTATCTTATTTTGTTCTTTTTCACTAAGTTTTGCATTAAAAGCATTTACTAATTTTATAATGAAGAAAAACAGATTGTATTGAAAATAAAATTTCCAGTTTAATTATAAATATGTAGATTTGGCATTCATTTTACTAATTTAACATTATTCTGCCTCCACTTTCCCCTGAAATTTTCCCTTTTGCTAAAAAAGCCCTCAAAGTCATCAACATAATTTCTCCTTTTGACATCTGTTTCTCACTTTATTCTGATATTGGAAAATTTTAATCTTCTTAAAGAAAGTTTCCTTCTTAAATTTAAGAGGTAGCATATGCTATAGAAAGAGCCATGAGTCAGAAAGACCAGAGTCCAAAGTCACTTCTGCCTTCACTTCTTCTTCATTTGAAGAAGTTATTGAATCCCTCCCAGACCTTAGTTTCTTTGTAAGTAAATATGGGGTCAGTAAATCCTTCACAATGATTTGCAGAGGGAATTCAATGAGATAAAGTGGGAGAAAATGCCTGCCACATAATAGGAGTACTCAAGAAAATAATTTCCCACTCTACTTCCACACTCATATTGGAAACTGAGGCCAAGACAAATTAAGATGTTTTGTCAAGCTTCGTGGCTGAGCGAGCCTCAAAAATGGGCCTTCCCAGTGTGGAGATTCCTCAAAAAATTATGAGTAGAATTACCATATGGCCCAATCCCTCTCCTGGGTATCTACCCAAAAAATCTGAAAACATCTACACATAAAGACACATGTGCTCCAATGTCCATTGCAGCTTTATTTACAGTGGCCGAGACATGGAAACAACCAAAATGTCCTTCAATAAATGAATGGATAAATAAGTTGTGGTATATATACACAATGGAATATTATTTGGCGGTAAGAAAAGATGAAATAGGACCATTTGTGACAACATGGATGGATCTTGAGATTATAATGCTAAGTGAAATAAGTCAGACAGAAAAAGTAGAGAACCATATGATTTCACTGATATGTGGTATATAAACCAAAAACAACAAAAGAACAAGACAAACAAATGAGAAACAAGAACTCATAGACACAGACAATAGTTTAGTGGTTACCAGAGGGTAAGGGGGGTAGGGGGTGGGAGATGAGGGTAAAGGGGATCAAATATATGGTGATGGAAGGAGAACTGACTCTGGGTGGTGAACACACAATGGGATGTATAGATGATGTAATACAGAATTGTACACCTGAAATCTATGTAACTTTACTAACAATGGTCACCCCAATAAACTTTAATTAAAAAAAAAAGTGGGCCTTTCCATACCAGTGCAGCCTGCTGTCATGTATGTCACACTGATTTTCCTAATGCAAGTCAGATCTTAGAAGTATTACCAATGACGTTTGCACTTACTCTGTGCCTCATAGCGCAGCTCCCTGTTTCCCTGAAAATAAGACCTAGCTGGACCATCAGCGCTAATGCATCTTTTGGAGCAAAAATTACCCAGTCTTATTTTACTACAATATAAGACCCGGTCTTATCTAACATAATATAATATAAGACCGGGTCTTATATTAATTTTTGCTCCAAAAGACGCATTAGCGCTGATGGTCCGGCGAGGTCTTATTTTCGGGGAAACACGGTATGGAGGCAGTTTAAATAGCATCAAACTTCACCATTCATATCATCTCTAACAAATAAGTAATGGTCCCTTATTATGTGATACAAATTCATCTTAGAGGGGTAGATTTAACTAAGGAATCCAACACCTCCTATCGAGGAACTGACGGGATTTCTTAGTCTATATTGTAGACTCTGGAATTATTCTCTATCCAGGGCTGAGCAAAAGGCATTTTCTGCTCTGATAAACAATGACACAAAATGTCTCTGGCTCTCTCTACAAGAGAGTTTGTAAGTATTTCCAGGAAGTTAGTCACAGCACTTGATTAAGGGTAAGAGTCTGTTGAAAAGAAGACTACTTCCATCTTGGAATTTGATGTTTACTTCAATATCCTGGAAAGTGCCCAAGGAAGGGGTGTGCTTTCCTTTGACTCAGCCCCCTGATTGGATAAAAGGGGACTCCCAGTGACTTATATCAAGCTTACCTTGAATTATATAAGCAAATGAATCTAGGGAGTGAAAGAGCATTTAAGAAATAATTATAAATAAACATATGAGTATATGGAGAAAAATGTTTAACTTCTCAACCATTTAGAAAACATATCTTGTGTTACTTAATGTTCTGCCTATACCGTAGACAGATGATTAAAGACAAGTCATAAAACGCTGTAGATTTTGTCATCTAGGCCACAGGCTGTATTTGTCACCCCCATCAAATTACCACTACATAGTACCAGTAAGATGCAACTCTTCCTTCGCCATCTTGGAATACATGTTATTTGGGATGGTCGCTTAGTGTTTGGAAATGGAGAAGAAACATGTCACTTCCAGACATTTTCAACGTGGACAATACACTTTGTCTTCCTGGGCCTCACTTTCTCCAACTTTCAAATAGAGAAATCGTGGTCTGTACCGTCTTACAAAGCACAGAGTTGCTGTGAGGGGCAACTAAGGTGATGCATGTAAAGAGAGTTGGTAAATGAAAACTGAGTTATAGAAATAATAGCTATTGTTGCCATCCCTGTCTTTAATGACTCCATTAAATCCCTTTGTAATAAAATGCTTTGTAATGGACTCCATCATGGAGAGTTTAGACTTCCCACTAGAGTTCAAGCTCCTGGAGAACAGAATTTATTCATCTTTGGATCCTGTATCATCTGGAGTTCATGTAAACATTTGTTTTCCTTCCAGATGCACGTTCTACTTAAGTGCATTTCTCTCTCCTTCCCTTCTTGGTAAGAGATGCTCATCAGGACAGCTGAGTGGGTTTTTCAAAAGGGCTTGAGCTCATTCTTCACCAGGACTCTGCAATTCAATTTTAGTCTCAAGTGTTGATGGAAAAGGTCACATAGTTTAAGCCACTCTTCAGTGAAAATGAAACTGAAGGAGGGCACGCAGCCAAAAATAAGGCCCTTTCTAAGTAGTGTTTGGGGACATGGACTTGAGAACTTCAAGTGCCCTAGTCCCCCCCTTGCTCCAGGTCCTTCCCGGCCCCCTGCTCCACCCCTCACAGGGACAGGAGGGTCCTGCTACAGGAAAGCAGAGTTGCCCTTTCCTGACACCAAGCTCAGCAGAAAGGAATCCACCTCAAACAGCCTTGTTCATTCAGCAACCACGTCTGACCCTCCTAATCCTTAGGGCCCCCTCTATTTGCGATTGACACACCTCAAGAAGCCAGCTGTGGATAGCAAAGGGACAATGTGTTTTGTTTCGTGGAAGGACTTGTATGAAATGCTATTCATTGAACTATCTCTGGAATGCTTCCCTTGTTTATGAAGAAGGAGAACTGGGCAGGAAGAAACTTTGTTCTGAGATGAAGGCTGTATAATCTATGTATAGTTCCTAAAACACTTTTGGTTAAAACCCATTTGTTAAAATCCTTGAGAGCAGAGACTGTCATATCTGTTTTATTTTAAGCAGTGTATCTATTGCTCATGAAAATTGGTAGCGTACTACAACTTGTAATTTAAATGTTTACAATTACTATGGACATGAAAATTTACGTTGATACAAATCCTTTTGTTTTTTCCTTACGGTCTTCTTCTATGTCAGTTAGTATCCAAAACTCAGAACCTCCACCTTGAATTTGCCAAATAGCCTTGATATACCTACATGAATTGGAAGTTCAGTTTAGACTCCATGACGCCACTACGTTTGTAGTTTGGTAATGTTTTATCTTTCATTTCCAGTTTTCATAGTACTGTGAATTTACATGCTCGCCCACTGTAATTGGGGCACCTACATGCCGTTAAACTCAACCAATGAGCTGACCACATGCCCTGTTCTAGTAGGTGCTCAATAAAGCTGTGATGGAAAACTGAATGAAAGCCTACGTTTCCTAACATGATAAGACAAGGCCCTCTCTGTTCTGGATCAACCTGGATCCTCAGTTTTCTCTTCGGTCTTTTCTCTGACGTCCACAACTTTATCAGTATTGAAATTTTGCTTGCAGTTTTCTCCATACACAAAGTATTTCATGCCTCCCTAAATTAATTTGTGCTGTTCCTTTCCCTTGGGTTGACCTTTCTGCACTAATTCATCCAGCTGACCCCAGCTTATCTTCAGAACTCAGTTGACACATTGACATAGAAATTCTCTCTGACAATCCTCTCCAGCTGCTGTTTCATTAAACTCTTCTTATATCATTTTATACCACCATGAACATAGCGTGTTTCAAATGATATTGGAGTTTCTTTTCATGTCTGTGACTTCTGCTATGAACTCCTAAAGAGAAGGAACTTACTGTGGCTTGAATCATGTCCCCCAGAAGATATGCTGAAGTCCTAATCCTGGTACCTGTCAAGGTGACCTTTTGTGAAAGTAGGATTTTTGTAAATGTAATTAAGATATAAGCTAAGTTGAGGTCATGCTGAAGTAAAACAGGCCCTTAATCCAATATGACAGGTGACCTTATAAGAGGAGAAGGGACACAGAGACAGAGACACACAGGGGGGAGATGGCCATGCAGCAATGGAAGCAGAGATTGGGGTGGTGCAACCACAAGCTAAAGGATGCCAAAGGTTGCCAGCATCCTCCAGAAGATGGGGGGAGGCAAGGATGGGTTCTCCCCTAGAGCCATCACAGAGAATGAGGCCAACATCTTGTTTTCAGAATTTCGACCTCCAGAACTGTGAGAGAGTACATTTCTGTGTAAGCCCCCGGGTTTCTGGTACTTCGTTACAACAGCCTAGGAAACTAACAGAGCTTATCTTATTTAATATCATATTTAAAATGTCAGCATAAGTCTTGCCACGTAGTAGACAGTCAAATGATTGTTTAATTGTCACTTAAATGAATCTGAAAACACCTAGAATGTTCCTCTGCTTCCCCCCGACTCCTAATTCAGCAGTCAGCCAAGTCCTACCCAGCCACGAAGCCCCACCTAAATGGCTCTTAACCTTGAAAAACTTTCTCTTGTCAACGCTGTCCTTTCTCCTCTGGATTCTTGAACCATTTTATTATTTATAATAATCTTAATCTTAGCTATTCCAGTGCGCCATAGTATACAACTTTCCTCCCCCAAAGATTTCACATATGTTGAGATCTGGAGGAAATTCTAAATCAGTTTTCTAGGCTCACTTACATACTTATCATATTATATATATAGTGTATAACATAATCCTAACTACTTCCTGCATGGTCCACATTTTCAAATGGTAACAAGAACAGTAAGGCTCAGATTGATGCAATAACTCACCCAAAGCACCAGGATAGGGAGTGGCATTTTCAGGATTTGAACCAGGTTGTGTGATTCCAGATTGTGCGCTTTCCATTGCGGCCTTTTGGTAAGACTTCAGCGTGGTAACCATTGACTGAAGTCCTCAATTGTCCTTGCTGACACCGAATAAGAAATCTGAGACTTTTGAGCAGCCACAGGAGCTGAGCTTATAAGTAGGTGGGACATGGAGGTCCTGCCATCCTAGACAGTGGAAACCAGAGCCAGCAGCAAATCATGCAGAGTCCACTGGCAATCTCCCGTAATGAGGTCCAGTCTCTCCCAGCTTTCCACGGAACGGCTCACTCTAATGCAATTCCCCAAAGAGCAGTTCAACTTTTAGTAAGTGCAGGTCAGATAGTATCTGTAAATGGTAGCCGAAAAGAATGGCTCTGAGGAACTTGCTAAAATACTGTCTTCATCCTCTTTCCAGTCACCATTGTCTGATTCTTCCTTCCCAACGTGTGCCTGGAGACATGTGATTGGAGAGGGGCACTTTCTTTATGAAGGACTAGAATTCCTATGCTCTAAGGAAAATTTACAAGTGTTATCAATTTCTATCCTTCTAAAGTAAGACCAGGTGCCAGAAGACATTTTGTAAACGTCTAAGAACTACATCAAGAGCTGTTGTCATTGCTTTAAAATATGTACAATGGCATTTCTTGATGGTTTTTATATAAGCAATCGTGGTTTTTTCCCCCATTACCTTAATTTAATTATTTAAAATTGTTTTTATGATACCACTATTAATGTTAAAATAGTATCTTCATCAGCTTGGGCTGCTGTAACAAAATACTATAGACTCAGTGGCTTACAAAGCAAACCTGTATTTTTCACAGTTCTGGAGGCTGAAGTCCAAGACCAAGGTGCTGGCAGATTTGGTTCTGGGTAAGGAAATATTCTGGCTTATAAACAGCTACCTTCTTACTGTGTCCTTACGTGGGGGGGGGGTGGGAGAGAGAGAGAGAGAGAGAGAGAGAGAGAGAGAGAGAGAGAGAGAGAGAGAGAGACAAGAGGAGAGAAGAGGAGAGGAGAGACAGAGCGCTCTGGTCCCTCGTTTTCCCCTATAAGGTCACTAATACCATCATGGGCGTCCTGCCCTCATGACGTCACTTAAACCTAATTATTTCCCAAAGGCCCTACCTCCAAATACCATAACATTGGGGGTCGGGGCTTCCACATATGAACAGGGGTGGGAGGACGGGGGGTGGGACACAAATATTCAGTTCCTATAATACAAATAATATGCAATTTGAAACAATAGCTTTTGCTCACCTCACAGAATCCTAACTAGTCTATAAATTAAAGAGCAGATAATGCAGAATGCTTAATTTTGAATAGTCACAAGAGCATGAAATGTTTGTTTTGTTATTCTAAAAAGCCTCAACTTACTTTAAAAATCAGTATGGCGAGAAACTTAGGTTTTATTCCTGGTCCCAGCACTTAGCAACCATGGGTTACCTAACCTCTTTGAATGCGCTGGCCAAATTTTGGAAAAGTTGCACTTCAATATAAATGAAGATGGTAAAGGATTATAGCTCATGCAGTAAAATAGGAATCCAGGTGTCTTCAGTGATATAAATATAATAAATAATATAAATTTTAGTAAGTATAATAAATAAAAATAAAAATACTTTGTTATAATATAATAAATATAGATAAGATGATTGAGTTAAAATCATTTGATGGTTATCATAGAAATAATTAATTTTGGTAAGAAACATCAATGGATGCTAAAACTAAAGGATGGAAATGGGGTGTGAAACAGAATTTTGCATAGTCTCAAAGAACCTCCTCACAAGATATTACTAATTGCAAAGGTGAAAAAAGTAATTTTAGAGCACTGAAAACTGGCCAATAGCAAGTGACCAAAATTAGTACCAGCGCTAATGGGGAAAATTGGTATCACATCCCACTGAATGGGAGGCGATGGGAACCCAGAATCACTGCTGTGATATTCTGGCCCAAAATATATAACCTGAGTCTAATCATGGACAAACATTGGACAAACCCAACTGGAGAGACATTCTAAAAAGTAATTCATCTGCTATCTTAAAAAATACCAAGGTCATGAAAGTCAAGAAAAGACTGAGTCACTGACCCAGGTTAAAGGAGATCAGAGAAACATGACAACCTGGAGTAACACATGATGCTGGATTGGATTCTTTTGCCATAAAAAATATTACTGGGACAACTGGTCAAACTTCAGTGGGTCTCTGGGTAAATGGAGATACAGCAATTCTTTGCACTAATCTTATAACATTTTTTAACTTTTAAATTGTTTCCAATAAAAAGTAAAAAAAAAGAAAAAAGGGAAATGATAAAGACAACTTGAATTCTGGAAATAGCTCAATTTTGTAACAAGAGGAAAATAAGTTCTAAAATGGATTTTGAATTGAAAATTAGATTTGATATGAATTTGGAGAAACTTTAGTTACCATTGTTAATATTCAGAGTAGAGGAAGATATTTTTGTTCTTGATAGAGTAATGCTAGTGCTTGAATAAAACATCTCAAAAGCTCAAAATGGCCTGTTGCTTTGATCTTCTAAATCATGGTGTAATTTAGAGGAAAGCAAATGAAATTTTATTCAATCACGTACGTGATACATTTAATTATAGGCATTATTTAGTGGATACATGAAAGCATTCTGTTGGTATCTTTTGTTTCTTCCATGATAAGAACAAGGGAATTGTTTTGAGTACGGGGGAGTGGATATATTTTTCCAGAGGATAATGCAATTTAGAGGCTCTGTGGGTTTTAAGTGTTTCTCAGTGCTGATTAAAGCCTTGCACTTGGATTGGAAAGCCAATGCTCATCTGAGTAATGAATGTCCTTTCATTGCATGAAAGAAGGACTTCTTCGTAAGTAGAAGTTAGAGTCATGACAGGATTACACAAAGACAGGTGGCAGCATGCCTACTATTGAAGGAAAACTGACAGAAAAATGTTTCACCTTTAGAGTTTGAGGGTCGTTTCCAGACTTACTGAAAACGAAACTTTCTTGTGCTTTATTCTAGCAAATTAAATATTCCTTCTTTGAAGTCTGTATATATTAACCCCCATTTTACCCCACTTACCCAGAGAAGCATCAATAAATAACTGATAAATGAATTGAAAACTGAATAAATGAATAACAGTGGATGATTGAAAAGAAGATCATCTCTTCTTAATGATTCAGTTCCACTCTCTTACATTTTCAAATTTCTAGAGCAGAAGTCAACACATTACCCCTCGTGGGCCAAATCTGGCTTACAGCTCATTTTTGTAAATAAAGTTTAATTGGAACATAGCCTGCCCCCTGTTTATGTCTTATCTATTGCTACGTTCACGCTCTGATAGCAGAGCTGAGTACTTACGACACAGACTGTATGACCCATCAACCACACAATGTTTACTCTCTAACTCTTTACAAATCAACGTTTGCTGACTCCTATTCTACAAAGTGATCAAGTCCTTAAAATTTAAATGGTAGGAAAGCCCAAGAGAGAGAACCTGATGGAGTGTACTTCCAGGATATGATTCATAACAATGACTTCAGCTCCTTAGAGACCCTTGAAGGCAACTCGTAATAATCTTCCTGTTTGTCCTTCATGACGTGAATTAGGACAACAGAATCCTCTCTGGGTATAAACGCCATATACGACAAACCCTCAGCTAATATACTCAATGGTGAAAAACTGGAAGCTTTTCCTCTAAAAGCAGGACCAAGATAAGGATGTCCCTCTCACCACTGTTATCTGCATAGTATTTGCAGTCCTCGCCAGAGCAATTAGGCAAGAGAAAAAAATAAAAGACATCCAGACTGGGAATGAAGATGTCAAATTGTCACGTTTTGCAGGTGACATGATTCTTTATATAGAATACATGAAAGACTCCACCAAAAAAACTTCGAGAAATGATAAATACAGTAGAGTTGCAGGATACAAAATCAACGTGCAGAAACCCATTCTGTTCCTATATACTAACAATGAAATTTCAGAAGAAATGAAAACAAAAATTCCTATTACAATTGCAACAAAAAGAATAAAATACCTAGGAATAAACTTAACAAAGGATGTGAGGGACCTATGCATTGAAAACTACAAGACATTATTAAAAAAAAAAATTGAAGAAAACACAAAGAAATAGACATTCTGTATTCATGGATTGGAAGAATCAACATAGTTAAAATGGCCATTTTACCCGATCTGCAATATATAGATTTAATGCAACCACCATCAAAATCCTAATGGCACTGTTTTTAAAGAAACGGGACAAAAAATCCTCAGATTTGTATGAAATCATAATAGACTGCAACTAGCTAAAGCAATCCTGAGAAAAAAGAACAAGGCCAGAGTTATTACACTCCCTGACTTCAATTTACACCACAAAGTGACAATAATCAAAATAGCGTGGTATTGGCAGAAAAACAGACACACAGACCAATGGAACAGAACTGAGAACCCAGAAACAAACCCATATATTTTTGACAAAGGAGCCAAAAACATACAGTAGAGAAAAGAAAGCCTCTTCAACAAATGGTGCTGGGAAAATTAGAAAGGATGTGCAAAAAAATGAAACGACTGTCATCGCCATATGCCAAAATTAGCTCAAAATGGATGAAAGACTTAAATACAAGGCCTGAAACAATAAATTATGTAGAAGACAGCATAGATACTAAACTTATGGGTCTTGGTTCAGAGAGGATTTTATGAATTTGACCTCAAAGACAAGGGAAGTAAAAGCAAAAATAAATGAATGGGCAATATCAAGCTAAAAATCTTTTGCACAGCAAAAGAAACCATCACCAAAACAAAGAGACAATCAACTGAATAGATTTGCAAACAACACCTCAGCTAATGGGCTAATTTGATATAGAACTTGTTAAAAAACAATAATGGGAAGAGAAGAGCACTACTTGTGAAAGTTGGATTGGGGAAGAATTATGAAGACCCCAATGCCTAATGTAAAAAATGGCAGCATAAACAAATAAATATCATTATGGGGTTTAACCAAGTTTATCCATTCTGGACATGATATTCTTCATTGGAAGGGTCAGATTCCAGCCACCTCGGCCAAGTATCTATGAAAGGGATCGCAGTGAAGTTTCCATTTATATGATGGTTCAGATTGATTAGCAATGGCTGCCTACAGATCTGAGTTGTGAAGGATTCTGAGCAACTTCTAGATTTACTGGGAAAGAGTACCGTGATTGATTTGTAATGCCTGCCACCAGCACAGGAATGGCACAACGTGTCATATGTTTGCTACTATGATTTAAATAATATGCTGGGGGTGCCAAAAAAATGTATACAAGTGTACACTTTGGTCAACGTTGCTCAAGCAGTTCACTGTCATTGGAAGTGTCTGGACGCTGATGGTAACCACTCTGAGCACCTCTTGTAATTGCAGAAGTCAAACGTGACTTGTATTCATCCTTTGTTATTGTTATATATTGAGTATTACAATTTTAATAGGTTTTTTCCTTTCTGAAAAGGTGTATACATTTTTTTGGCACTCTCAATATATATATACTTAAGGATACTTTTTAATTTAGGTATTTCCACAGACAACAAAGGGATTTGTTGAGAATGAGTGCTAATACTAGGTAAATCTACATTATATAATTTTATAGAAAAAATGAAGGATATACAGTAGACTCTTACATTAATCTCCAATTGTGTTTACTAAAAAACAAGTATGGTAACATGCATACATGTGGCTAAAGGAATAGTTTAGTGGTTGATCTGACTCAGGCATATTCCCATGGGTTACATATTGCATTTGTTCCACAGCACCTTGCCTGAGCTAGATACGTTACTCTAAGTCACTTAAAAATTCTTTGTAGTGAGCATTAATTTCATTCCATAAAATTATATGAGAAAAAAATATACCTTTACTTTTAAATATATTAATTTAATTTCTATATTGTTTCAACTCCGTATACAGTTGTGGATGGGAAATAAACTAAGTCAGTTGAGAGCATCACCTCATATTTCCCCATGGCTGGATTTGGGAATAACAGAGACCTTGCAGTGTCAGGAGAGGCAGGTTAATCTGACATTGAATGAGTTCTCCATTGTTGTCTTTTCTACAGATCCTTGTTCGGTCTTGGTAATGCACAGTGAATTCACTGCTTCACTGTGCCATGCTGAGGTGTGGAAAATTTCTGGGAAACCATCAAGGGACACACACACACACACACACATACACACACACGCACACACACACACGCACAGTTCTTTCCTTTCTTCTGGTATCTTCTTACCACATTGGAATCTCAGCTGACAAGTCAAACATACATCCTTACAGCTCTGCTTCCATAAACCTACCTTTTCTTTCATCCCTTTTACAGAGGAGGCCAAATAGGATACAGCACCTCAGGGACCCATCAACCTCAGCTCTCTCCTTAGCTTCCTCCAACTCTTGTTCCCCAGCCATGGAAGCTGGGGAGTATTGCCTATGTGGGTGGGATTGAGAGTAGGGATAAACATGAGGAAAACATTTAGCTAATCAATATTGTCACTGTATCTTCTGCAGTCACTGAAAAATAGCTTTTAATTATTGACGCTTTATGTGTAAAGGTGGGAATGGATGCAAAAAGCTGCAGGTCTGACAGCTGTGCATTTTTCAGATTTCCCTGAGGACCGTTTCTTCTCTAGGAAATGGGTGTTCACTTCCTCATTTCTCTTTTTGGTTTTCCTTCTACACAAAGTGAAATAAGTGAATGAATGACCTAGGTAGGACCTCATTGTAGATGAGGAGGAAGATAAACTAACCTGACCAAAAAGTCACATAGCTGATTCACAGCAGAGCCAGTCAAGAACCAAGGCTTTGATTGTGAGGTCAGGGTGCTTACCTCCAGAGCTGTGCTTCTCCAAACGCGGTGAGCATGGAAAAAATGGTGGGGGAGGCAAATGGCTTGAACTGACATTTCACAAAAGAGCTATAAATAGCCCAGAAGTACGTCATTAGCCATCAAGTTAATGAACGTTATTACTCTACAAGGAAATGCAAATAAAAGCCATCATGTTATGCCACGCCATACTTAGTAGTATGACAAAAATAAAAAAAGTACTATAAATACCAACTGTTGGCGAGAATGTGGAGCAACGGGAACTCCTACATTGCTGGCGGGAATATAAAACTCCTTGACAGTATTATATAAATTTAAACATATACTTGTACTTACTATAGGACCCACCAATTCTATTTCTAGGTGTTTATGCAAGAGGAATAAAAATATATGCCCACAAAAAATAATATAAGAATGTGCATAACATTCGTATTCATAACAGCCCAACATTTGAAGCAACCAGTATATTGATGAACAGGGGCATGGATAAGAATGTTGGTATATTTATACTCTGGAATATTATCTAAAGGGACAAACTACTGACACCTATCACATGGTTGAATCTCAAAAGTATAACGTGAAAAGCAAGCCAAACACTCACACACACACACACACACACATGCACGCACACGAGGTCTGACGAGTTTGTGTACTTGTTGCATCGATATTGCTAACCTTTTTTGATATCAAAGGGGTTAGTCATCATGAATTTGTACCAACTGGACAATCAGTTAACCAAGTTTACTATTTGGATGTGCTGAAAAGGCTGCATGAAAAAGTTAGATGACCTGAACTTTTCGCCAACAGTTCATGGCTCTTGCATCACGACAATGCACCAGCTCACAAGGCACTGTCTGTGAGGGAGTTTTTAGCCAGTAAACAAATAACTGTATTGGAACACCCTCCCTACTCACCTGATCTGGCCCCCAATGACTTCTTTCTTTACCCAAAGAGAAAGGAAATATTGAAAGGGAGACATTTGGATGACATTCAGGACATTAAGGCTAATAGGATGACAGCTCTGATGGCCATTCCAGAAAAAGAGTTCCAAAATTGCTTTGAAGGGTGGACAAGGTGCTGGCGTCAGTGCATAGCTTCCCAAGGGGACTACTTCGAAGGTGACCATAGTGATATTCAGCAAAGGGGTATGTAACACTTTTTCTAGATGAGTTCACGAACTTAATTGTCTGACTCTCATACTATTATATATATAAAATATAGTATGTAAATTATACATGCCATATATATATATCAGAAATTAAGTAATATAATAGTGTTGAAAAATGTAAGGTTCTAGAGTTTCTAAAATAAACCTGGAGAGAGTTACATATGTGTGTGTGTGTGTGTGCGCACGTTTGTGCCTTAACCTGGCCAGTCAGAGATTCTAACCAGATAAACATGAGCCGAGCCAAAAAATGTATCTATTAATTAATCCCGATGAGGTGATTCTGCATTTTGAAAATACTACTCACTTTGCTGCCAAGATATATTTCTAACACTATTTTTTAATAAACCTCCCTTTGATTGCCAATTTTCTATTTCCACAAATATTCTATAACTTTTCTCCACATTTCAGTATTAATACTGGTTTAAAACAACCCTGTCCAGTAGTCTGAATATCTGGTTTGGTTTCTCTGGCTTATTAGTTAGGTTTGATTATGTGAACTCTCATAAAATATTTACATCTCTTAATTAAAACACTAGTGAGAACCAGAGTTCTCTTTGGGCCAGGTATTTGCTTTTGACAGGAATCCTATGTACCTGTGCTGCACTTGTTTTTCTCATGCTTTTGCTCTTCAGCTGGAAAGCATGAATGAAAAACTATTGCCTTGGAAGAAACATAATGCCTGCCAAAGAATGTTGCCCATGATAGATGTTTGATAAATGGAGTTGGCTTGAATATATATATATATATATATATATATATATATATATATATATATAGAGAGAGAGAGAGAGAGAGAGAGAGAGAGAGAGAGAGAGAGAGGGAGGGAGAGAGAGAGACAGAGAGAGACAGAGAAGCACTTAGAGACAGCATGAGCTTGACAAGATTTCAAATGAATAAAGACACTTGAAACTTTCTTGTTATATACCGTGTATTATGAGTCTGGCAGTGTGGCTACTTTGTTTTCTCATTAAATCCTCAGATTTACTTTATAAAGTATTAGGTTGGTACAAAAGTAATTGCGGTTTTTGCAATTATTTTTAACCTTTTAAACCGCAATTACTTCTGCACCAACCTAATAGATACCTATTATCCCCATTTTACAGATGAGGAAAGAGGCTTGAAGTGGTTGAGTGGCCAACATCAAACAACTGTTGCATGAGTCAGAGTTTGCCCGTTCGTGAGTCAGAAATGAACAACCAACGCTATTTCAGAGGCTTGTAACAATAAACGTTTGTTTTCTGTGGGTCAGCCTTGGCTCTGTTTCATACGTCTTCATGTTGCAGAACCAAAGTTGAAAGAGGAGACTCTTACAAAGAACATGGGAGAGGTACGCGTCAACCACACAGTGGCTGTTAAATCTGCGAGGACTTCACATCTGCTCTCCTCCCTTTGGCAGTGGGTGAGAATGTCTGACCCCTGACAGGAAATGGTAGTGTGAACACTCAGGGTCATGGACTGAATGTTTGTGTCCCTCCAGAATTCATGTGTTGAAATCTGATTCCCAACACGATGGTATTTGGAGATGGGGGAGATTAGGTGGTAAAGATGGAGCCCTTACTAAGAGGATTGGTGTCCTTAGGAAAGAGACCCCAGAGAGCTCTGTAGCATTCTGTTTCCACCATGTGAGGATCCGAGGAGAAAACGACAGTCTGCAACCCAGGAGAGGGTTTTCACCAGAACCTGACCATGCTGGCACCCGATCTCCAGCTTCTAGATCACCCAGATCTTCTAGCTTCCAGAATTTTGAGAACTAAATTTCTGTTGTTTGTAAGCTCTTCAATCTATGCTGTTCTGTTACAGCAGCCTGAACTGACTAAGACCCTTAGGGCAAATAAAATACAGTCTACCAACAATGGTAAATGACAAGGCCAAAATTCAAATTCGGATTTGTCTGCTATTAAGATCCTTTCTCCTTCTACTAAGATGATTCATTCACTCATTTGCTTACTAATTCATTAATTCATCAATTCAATAATTCAGTAATTCAGCTATTAGTAGCATAGATAGTGGCTAAGAAGATGGGATTTGGATCTGGAAAGAACTAACTCTGAATCCTGTTTCTTTCACTTATTGACTATGGAATAACTAGACTTACATTCTACCTCATCATGGAGGTGAACTTTTTAGACGTTTATCCTGGAAATAGTAACATACGTACAAACCCTACTTGTGTGAGTGAGAGCTCATTTTCAAAGCCACATGGATCCACATGGATCCCTGGAAGTTTTCTTTACCTTTCTGGTACTTTTTCTGGTTCCTGGATCCCGTAGTTTAGGATTCTGGAGATTCAGAGTGTGTTATCTAAACAAATGTGGAAGCTGCTTTTATTTTGACATCTAAATACATTAAACAAACTACCAGTTTTTGGTACTATCATTTCACATCAAAAACAAAAGAAGATAAAGGATACATTTTAAATTCTTTAGACTGCAGGAACATATTTAAAAAGCAGCATGAAAATATATTTCATGTTATTGCCTTGCTTACAATTTTTCTTTTATTGCAAGTTCTTCAGTGGGAAATGCTTGCTTTTTATTACATTATTGCAAAAGATATTCACATAGGTATGATGATAAAGATTAAATTTAAATTCTTTATGTTATTTCACTCAATTTGGAATATTATGGAAAAACTGAGAGTACCAAAAGATAATGTATTTTTGCCTAAACTTTTCCCATCTATTGGTCCTCAAAGAAGGCAGGTCAAATGTATGTGGAGATTGCAAGAAAAGTACATAGGAGAGTGTTAGCTTGTGGCCTACATTTTCCAAAAATGCACAGCCAGGAATATGTCTCAGGATGATGCTGGGAACCCTCATTTATGAACTAACATGCCCTGAGGACCAGGGTTTTAAAAGTTCAAGAGCTAAAGAAGCCATCACTGGTGATGGTGGCTCAGGTTGTCCTTAGGTCTGATTCATTTATTTTAAAAAATGTATTGAGTGCCATATGTTATTTCTAGGTTCTAGGAACATGGCCCTGCACAAAACAAGAATCTGACTGTGTAGATTCTAGTGATGGGAAATAGCACCAGTGCTCACGCGTGACTTCAAAGAGTGTTTTCTAAGGGTGCCATGAAACAGGACAGCAACCTGCAGCCAAAGACTGGCCAGCCTTCCTTTCCTTCTTCTTCATTAGCTGAGCAAAGGGCTAACCGAGGTACTGCTAGGCGATAGCATGCTGTTGCTCATTTGAACCCTGCACTTGAATTTCATAGCACGTAACCTTGTCTAAGTCTGACCCTGCCACTCTTCTGGGAAGATTCTTCCTTTTGCAACTCCGTGCCCTAGTGTACCAGGCTGTGCAGGACCTGTGCCTTGGCCCAACTTGCATGCCACCACTGAGCACGCTCCAGACATGCGCTTTTCTCATTTACCGCAACTCATCTAACTTTTTCACGTCTCAGGATCTTTGCCCATGTTCTTCTCTTTACCTGTAATGCTTTTTTCTCCACTGGATACCTGTATAACTTCTATGCATCTTTTAGAGCTAAACCGAAATGCCAGTTCTTCATAGCTCTCCTTCCTGACTCAACGTAAAAAGAGCCCTCCTTTCACCTAATTAGTAATTTTTTATACCACCCCCTTCCCCGCCACCCACCCTTTGACTATAGACAGCAGACTCACGTCTGAAAGAATTGAGTTTTTTCCCTGTAAAACTGGCTTCAGGTCTGTTACGAATCAGGGGAACTTCAGCTCTGAATCATCACCATTAACTCCACCATCAGCACTATCTTTATAACGACCAAAGCTATCCTCAAGGAAAGCTTTCTCCAGGCCTGAAGCTGGGCTCCATACATTAAATGGGTTACTTCCTTTAATCCCACAGTGGTCTTATAAGATGGGTATCATTATTATCCCCAGTTTAGAGACAGGAAAACTGAGGTTCAAAGGATTTCATTCAGCTGTTCAAGGCTTTAAATCTAGTAAGGAGTGCAGTATGGATTTGAAGTCCTGAGTCTGATGCCAGCACCTGTGTTAATTACTGTCTTTTGTTTCAAACAAGACATCTTCAGCAGTCGTGATGGAGACCCCAGGGTCCAGGCCTAGACTCATGCTTTAATTCCAAGCCCTTCTAGACAGCGACACTGGGGGCTACTGGCTTATGTCCTGACCTCCTCTGGGTTGGCTCAGTAACTGGAGAAGTCTTTTGTCTACAGGAAAATTTGTCTCTGAAAAAGTAGAATTGATCCAAGAAAAACAAAGCAGACACTGATGTCATCAGGACGCAAGAGGTAAATACTGTCCCAGGGTATCCCATTTTAGCCTCTTACAGTTCTGACCCTGGGGAAGTAATTTCTTAGGACCAGCATTTGCCTTCCTGTATTTTGCAGCTATTGGCCCTGATAAGTGGTTGTCATCAGATTTCAGGGCAATCATGATTTCTATTTTTCAGTCTTCCTTGAAGCTCCCATTGATAAAGAGAGAGAGTCCCCTTATTATTTCAATAATGTTAATGATATTTGATTAATGTTTCGAGTGTTCAACGCACTTTTCCCTGTATTCATTTATTGGATCCCCATAGCAACTTTCGTACGGGGCAGGCATTATTATCACCACTTTCTAGATGAGAATACTGAAGACCAAAGATCGTGGATGGCTTGTACAAGTTAGTTTAGCTAGCAAGCAGCAGAGCTAAGGCTGGCTCTCATTCCAAAATCTACCCAGGCCCTCCAAAGGGATCATTTGAAGGCTATTTTTATCCTTCTCTTATCTCTCTGGTTGCTTTTTGGTACCTGGTGAGATATGCCGACTCAAATGTCACAGAGAGTCATTGGGCTGGGAGGGCAATGTCCTTCTCATCCACGCAGGACTCACTGTATAGAAAATGGGCCTGGTGAGGCAGATGGGCTAGGGTCATAATTTCTCAGGAAAATGGCAGACACATGGAAAAAAGGTCATAAATATCATCACATACCAAGCCTGACATTTACCAAGTACAATTGTTTCATCATGAAAGTCTCAGGCTTTTTGGAGCCTTTCAATTAAGCTCCCACAAGACATCCTGCTTTCTTACCAAGGAAGAGGAAAGGAAAGAAAAACAAAGCGTGTGTATGTGTGTGGGGATGGGTAGGAGTGGGAGGGGGTGGGGAGTCGAGATGGCAGATGAGAAGAGGAAGACCAAAAGGGACATTCCTGTGGTTGCAGGAGTAAATGGAGCTCCTAATTCTTTGTGACCAGGAGTAGGATTAAGAGTTCAAAAGGGCAGGGCATACCAGGGCATGAGGTCAGGCTAGGTCTTGCAAGAATATGACCCAGGAAATGCTGGCAGGCTGGGCCCCCATACCTTCCCCAGCAGGCCTCCAATTAGAATTTAATGGCCAAATGTGGAATGCCTTAGTTGTTCTGAGCAGAAAGTCTGTGTTCAAAGGAGCCGGATCTTTTTGGCTAAGTAGAAAAACATTCCTCTGTGGTCAGTTTCCTCCTGAACCTTGCTAATGCTGGGACCTCACTGGCAGTGGTGCCTTACAAAGCCGCCTGTGCAGGTGGCCCAGGCATAACCCCCTGTGTTCCTGGAAGATGACACAAAGAAGCATCGGCGGGTCCACTGGCTCTCTTTGGTATTTGGGGAAATGTGGAGATAGGAAGAATCATCTGAGCAGGGATCTTTGTGCTGTGGGTCTTGCAAATGTGTATCCAGTTGAAGACACATAGATAGAAAATGCACATGTGTCCGTGGAAAGATATGGAAAGACATGACAGCGTTAAAATAGATGTATACTTCTGTATGTGTGTGTACCTGCTGTATTTATTTATGTATTTATCTCTCTATTCATTTATTCACTTACTTATTTTTCTTAAAGTTTGCTCTTGTATCCTGCCTTGTCACAGAGAGGAATTCAAGCAATTTGTCCAGTGTATTGCACGCGTGTGTGCCTGTATATGCATGCACACTCATGAGCATGTACAGGTATATGTGAGTGTAAAAGAAGGAAGTGTGTAATAAGCAAATGTGCATTTACAGATATGTGAATCTGTATACCTTACACCTCTGAGTGTGATTGAATATGTAGATTTGGGAAAATACGTTGACATCTGTGAAAATGCTTCTGGAAATCAGGATAACAGTGGGTAAGTCAGCTGTGTGGCCACGAGTACATGCAGTTGCGTGTGTTGAAAGTGTGTGTGTGTGCTTGCGTATCAATGAATGTCTCTGAGATGACATATTTTGCTTTGCATGTGTTGTTTTGTGTGAACGTGAACGTCATGTGTGTATGCGTTTAATGTCTTTGTAGAAAGTGTATATGGATGGGTATAAATGTCCCTTTTGTAGTCTGTGTATTTATGTGTAAGTTTGCCATTATGTGTTAATACCTATGAATCCAACATAAACTTGAGTGTGTGTCTGTATGATTTGTCTAACGAATGAATATGTGTAAGTCATGACTGTATGGCTCCATGAGTATTTGGTTACGTCTTTCTCTGGCCGGACGTGACAGAGGATGAGACTGTGGAAAGTATGTTCAGTTTGGGGAACGTGAGTTTATGTATGGATCTGGGCAGTGAGTTAAAAAATGTGTCTGAGCCTGTATTTATGGTCCCCTCATCCTGCAACATGTGAGGATGAGGAGTTTAGAAATCAGGCTGCTCCTGTTCTCGTCTGACCCAGCTTCTCTCTTGGAGTCTGAATATGGAGAGAAAATATGTCCCATTTCCTTCTGACAGTCCAATATGGTGTCTGTACAGACACACACACAGACACACACACACACACACACACACACACACATACACACACGTAAAGCAAGTGACCAGATGAATTTTATGTAGAGCAATTTTAATGCTATTATGTCAGCCCTGAATTTATGGTGACCTCAGTCACTGTTTTAGCACTGAAAGCCCCATATCCCAGGAAGTCCCCAGTCTTATACAAACTGGGCCAGTTGGTCCCCCCTACCTGCATTAGTTGGTGAGAGACCGCAGAATAGGGAAACTGAGTCTGGGCCATACCCAGGGGAGTGGCACAGAGTTATTATTTTGTTTCCCTTCAAAGAGGAAAAGAAACATGCCCTGAATCCTGTCAGAGAACTAGATTTTCATGAGCAAATTTACTTGCCACTTACGCGCAGCACATAGCCTAAGAGCACGGAAATCGGTAGCTGCTCGGATCTAATTTGGAATTGCACTGTGCCCCTTGCCAGACGTGTAACCAGGGCTAGTTTATTTGGATCACGAGCCTTAAGTTCCTCAACTGTAAAGTGAATGTAATAACCACTTCACAGGGTTCCTCTGGCTAAATGAGAACATACAGTTGCAAAGCATTTAAATGACTGCCCAGATGGTATAAATTCAATAAGCGATACACATCATTATTATTCATTCATTCTTATAATATATTTATTGAGTAATGACAACAGACAAGGTGTCTGCTAGAGACTAAAAATATAAATATGCACTAACATGGTCCCTTCCCTAAAACGTCTTCCATTTACTGAAGTTTACTTGTGAAACCTAGTAAAAACCCCTTTTCTTTTTCTAATTGTGATGAGCCAAAAATTAAGGAATATATACATATAGAGTAATATGTATTTTTATACCATATATTTGTAATATATATACATAAACTATATAGGAGAGTAATATAAAGTACATATACACATTACATTGTATATTGTATTATAATATATATATATATATATATATATATATACATATAAATAAAACCACGAATGTTAGTTATATACTCCCAGCAATTTTAAGAACAAGCCCTCATCATCTTCCAAAGCAGCAGCTGTTCCTGAGATCTTTTTGAGGGCCTGGCAGTGGGCAAGGTGCCAGGGGACACTACACAAAGCAGAGCAGTACTTCCATGGAAAGATTGCCTCCAAAAAATGAGGAAGGACAGATGGCCACGGATTGTTCTAGAGCATAAACCCAAGTGTCAGACATTCAGGAGAAGGCTGAAGGGAAATCGTGGGCTGATGGGGGACGGTGCAGCGGGTGCAGCCAGAACAAAGTTTAATTCACGAGGCAAGAAGCCAGGCAAACGGTGCCGTTAAAGGAGCTGGTGCCTTGCTCTGTGCTAGGCACTGAGAACAGAGAAAGTGGGGTCCTCACCACCAAGGTGATCCCAGTGGCTTTGGGGACATAGAAATTCACACACATAATTGTAATACAGGTTACGTATGCTCTAATTAAGGTAAAGAACGTGGAACAAACCTCTTGAGAATTGGCCAGCTCTTGTCAGAGTAAAGAAGGCAATAATAGAATGTGCCTTGTGGATGGATTCACTAGGCAGAAAATTAGTGGTTGGTGGTTGGGCGAGATGTGGGTGGAGGTTATGTAGGAGACCTGCTGGAGAGTGGGAATGACACAGATATGCAGAGATTTGGAGAGGAACCTCGCGGTGGCCAGACTATCTGAAACCCCTTTCCAGACTGGAGAGCCCTTGTACACCAGACCCACCCATGTGTGTCTACCCGGTGCTCTTGGTTAATGTTTGTTTAGTAAATGAAGGAATAACACAGGAGCAGTCACGTTATACATGGCTAGAAATGCCCTACCAAGGAGTCTGCAGTTTCTTCTGGAGGGAAGGGGAAACCACCAAAGTATTTTTAGGAGGAAAATGATGTGATCCAAATTTGTATTTTCGAAATGTAACTGTGGCCTCAGCAGGGCATAACTGTGTTGGCAGAAATAGAGGGACACAGGTTAGGAGATGCCTGAAGTCTTCCTGACCCTGCCTGTGGGCGGCTGAATGGGGACCGTGAGTGGCAGGAAAACTGGAGGACAGGCGCCTGGTCCACATTGCTCTACAGAAGTAAATCTTGACCACCTCCATTTCCTCAGATCTCCCATTTGTGTATGGATCTCACTCTCATTTCCTCCAACTTAAAAGCTCTATTCAAGATCTTTGAAAGAACTTTCAGGCTTATGAGCAAATGTGATTCTGAACACAAGGGGTTTTCACACTAACCAGGTACCCTTGGGCAGGCGGAGTCTCAGGGGGGAAATAAACAAAGAAAACACTGAGTTTCACTGCAGTCTTACCTGGATCCTCTTCCCAGCTGCCAGCTCTTCCACTTAGTGGCAGCCTGACTTTGGTCCTATCCCTTATCCTAGTTTTCTATTGTATAAAATGGCAACAGCAATATCAGGATGGTGGTGCCCCGGAGATTTGCTGAGGAAACAACATGTGCTAGTCTCTTTAAAATCTCCCAACAACCCTGCAAACCAGGTATTAATTATGCAGAGTCTCTGGGCAGGGTGGACTTCAGCAGTTTCCAAGTGAGAAACCAAAGTCTGCCTTGATTTTCAGAGCATCAGCCGAGGGAAAGCTATTCTCCTTAAACCTGTACCATCAGGACTCCGGGCTTCTCTCCCCATTGTCCACAGGACAGTTTTATTTCTAAAGATTCCTCTCCCCCAGCGTGATGCGTTATAAGAGGATGGGAATTCAGTGGGAAGACTAACAGGACGATGTCCCGATGTCAGCGTTCACTGGGTTCTTTCTGGAGAGAGGCACATCCTGGAGGGGCTTCTAAGAGAATGGCTGGCGAGCACACAGCCTACAAAATACCCCAGCCCCAAACCTCTCTGTTGACTGCTGCTCTCACGTGTGGGACCCGACATCCTTTTGCACACGCTGTGTTTCCATGAACATTTCACAGTCTCTCTGCCCTTGTTTGTTTTAGGTTATCCAAGCACTGGTTTTTTTCTCATCCTGGTAGCTCCGGGAGCACAGAAGTCAGCAGACAGATGTTCTTGGTTAACAAGAAAGACAAATGGTGGTGAGGGTGGTGGATACAGTTGAGATCCATCAAGCACCTTAACCTGTACTGAAAATAGAAAGGCTTTGTCCAGAGTTTGGGGTCTTGGATTAATTGTGAGTCGATGGTGCAGAGGCACGACCGGACACCACCAACTCACTGTCACTGAGAGAGGTGGAGCACCAGAGACTCAGTGTCACAGAAACGTATTGTTCGGGCGAGACTGTCAATCATCCAGTACAACTGCTCAGAAAGTGCCTTCTTCTTTCAATACACACTTGTAGAAACTTCCCTTTTCCTGGTGGTACTTTACTAAGTGCTGGGTCCAGAACAATGAGGGCCTGCTCCCCAGTCTCCAAGTGGGGGGTGGGTAGATAGGTGTGTCCGTGTCTTCCTTTACTAATTTATTCATTCAATAAATATTCATTGGACACCTATGTAATAGGCAGTGCTAGAGGGTAAGGATAAAATAACAAAACGTGGCCCCCCTGTGCTGCTGGAACTAATAGTCAAGTGAGGTGAGGCAGACGTTTTTGAATATTAACCAAAGATGAGAAACTATGAAGGAAATCTAGGAAGGAAACAGCGACCCTCATCTAGTCTTTAGGATCAGGAAAAGTCTTTAGGGAGTGACACCTGGGCTAAGGTACGAAGAAGGAGTGTGAGGTAACTAACTGGAAGATTGAGGATCAGGAAAAGTGTTCCCAGAAGAGAACAGACTGGGTAAGGGCTCTGGAGGCAGGAGCAAGTGAGGGGAAGCCAGTGGGCCTGCGGTTCAGGGAGTGAGAAGGTGACTAGAGTTATCTGAGGGGGAGGCTTAGAAGCCACACTCAGAACTTTGTTCATTATCTCACAACGTGTGGGACGACGTTAAAGGTGGTAAGTGAGGGGGTCTGAGGTCATATTTGCAGTTTGTGACAATAACTCTGTCTGTGGTCTAGTACACAGATCAGAGAGGACAGCGGTGAAATTATTTTGTTCGGTGTGAGGGTTTTGCTGTGCTTCAAGCCAGACGTGAGAGTGGTTGGACTACGGTGGAAACCATGGTTATAGACAGAAGTGACCCAACTAGAAGAATGAAGACAACATAAAACGATAGGTGCTACAATAGAGGTCGGCACCGAGTTCTCAACGTGTACCAAGGGGCAGGGGATGGTTACAGGGGAGGAAAACTAAGCGCATGGAGCCATGATTTGCCTAAGATCACGCAGCCCGTAGCTCATCTTATCTGGGCATCCTGTCTGTCTGCCTCCCAGGCCCCTGTGAAATTTAGCCACAACTCTGCTGTTCACTGCCCTCCAGCCCCAGCCCTTCATGAAGGGTTTCCTGCCCTCTTCTGCACAAAAAATCCCCATTTTCTCAAGGCCCTGGAGGGTACTTAGAGTCCTGAACTGCAGAGTCTAACACATTTTTGTTTCAAGCCCTGCATCCAACCAGGCCTTGGACCCTGTTTTGAGAAAATAGAGGGAATTGCCTCCGTGGTGGACTCTACTACCCATGTGAAGACTGAGGGGTTGAAAAAAAGAACAACAAAACACAAGACTCTAAGATCACATAGTACAAAGCAAGAGCTGAGGAACAAATGTCAAGCATTTCCTGGGACAACATTCAGCCATTACTCGAAAGGCACTGTAACTGCCAAGTACCAAATGCGCCTTGTGCATGCATCGTCATGGAAACCTCTTAAGCTTCTCTGTGACGTAGTTACCATTAGCCTCCGTTTTTTCCAGAGGGAGAAAGTGAGCATTTCTTTCTTTCCTTCACTAGATCATAAAGTCTGTGAAGGTATGGATGTGCTCCATGTAGCCATCCCAGGGAAATATTATCTCTAGCACATAATAGGTGTTCAATGGATAGTTTTGAGTAAACGAATGAGAACAGACCAATGAAGTATATACTGCTCAAGGCTATAGAGCTTTCCCGTGGGGGTAGGAAGGGCGGTGTGGGATTCGCACCCAGGTCTGTTTGCCTCCAACCTCCACGGTCCTTCCATGACACTGCACTATCTCGTACTGGCACCAGGGAGAGACCCGCTGGACTATCTAGTCACAACCCTCCTGAGAGTTTGCTGAGGTGAAATTGAGACCCAGAAAGGAAGTGACTTATTCAAGGTGCCCCAGGATATTAATATCAGGTATGGCCTGAGAAACTAGGTTTCCTGGTTCCAGTCTCTTTGTCCTTTCTCCAACCCACCCTCAAAGCAAAGATGGAGAAGGCTGGGCAGTGCGAGGACCAAAGCAAAAGTCCCAGCTGGACAAACTCAAGTGTAGTCCAAGCATCTCCCTTGGAAGTTGGTGATAGTAGACAAGACATCTCCTAAGACTCAAGTTTCTAATCTGTACAATGGAGTTCAACAATAAGGCTTTATATCAGGTCCATCCGTTGTGAAGATTGTGTGAGATAATCCACGAGAGACATGGTTTTGGACAATGTCTCATCTGCAGAAAACACTGGATAAATGTTAGCAGTCTTTGTTCCATTTACAGTTAACCTAGTATAACTTACTTTTGTAAGCCTTGGCTTTATCATAGCAAAAATGGAGAGAATAATAGGACCTACATCACAGTTGTTTTTCTGAAGACTAGATGGCATCATAGTGCTTAAAATGGTGCCTGGCAAATAGTAAGCACTAAATAAATGTAGGTTATTATTATTATTATTATTTATTATTATTATTATTATTATTATTATTATTATTATTCTCTGGCATTTCAGAAATAGATGTCTTTGATGGAGTGAGTAATGCACAGAGTGATCTATACCAGAGACTTCCCTGTGTATTTGAGTGGGACTTTTAGAAGGGATGGGACATTGTCAGCCTCTCACCAGCCAGATTTCTCTCGGTCCAGGCAACTACTTATCCTCTGGAAAGAGCCAGAAGAATGCAGAGTCTAATGGCCCTCAGATCAGATGGAGCACAGGTCCTGGCATACAACCCTTGGTGTCTTTTACATTTTGCTTACTTAGGGGTTTTTCTTTTTTATATTGTCCCTCTATCATGATGATTTAAGCTCTCTTTGAAAATGGCAGCCTGCTCAGCAGTGGCCTTGTTTCAACCTGTGACTGGAGATTTATAAAGGGGGAAGAAAAGCCTTGAGTGTTTTTGGACAGTCATTGTAGCATATTAATCATAATAGCTACTGTCTCTGGAATGCCCTGTGGACATGGGGCCTATCACTTCGTATGATGGTCAATTTTATATGTCAACTTGACTGGGCCATGGGGTGTCCAGATACTTGGTCAAATATTATTGTGAGTGTTTCTGGGAGAGTGTTTTTGGATGAGATTAACTTTTAAATAGGGAGCCCGAGCAGGCAGATTGCCCTCCCTAATGTGGGTAGGTGTCATCAAATCATTTGAAGGCCTGAATAAAACAAAAGAGCTGACCCTCCCCTGTAAGAGGGGATTGTCCCGCCTGACTTTCTCTGAATTGGGACATTGGCTGTTTTCTTGCCTTTGGACTCAAACTGAAACCTGGGCTCTTCCTGGGTCTGGAACCTGCCGGCCTTTGGACAGGAAGTCGCCAGCAGTTTTCCTGGTTCTCAGGACTTTGAACTGAGACTAGAACCACAGCATCGGCTCTGCTGGGTGTCCAGTTTGCCAACTCACCCTGCATATCTTGGGACTTGCCAGACTCCGTAATCGCATTAGCCAATTCTTTATAACATGTGCATATACATATCCTATTGGATTCTCTGGAGAATCATGACTAACACATCCAGTATTTTATAGCCTTATAATAGCTCCATGAGTTAGGCATTCTTATTCTCATGTCCCAGTTGAGGAAATTGAGGCCAAGATGACTTTTCCTTGGTCACATGACTAGTAAGAGATGAAATAAATCATAATGGATGCCTGAGTCTAACTCCAAGTTCTCGGATTGTAATAATTGTGATATGCTGCCTTGTGAAAAGAAGGGACATACTTCTCAAGATTGACAAGGCCATGAAAAACAGGTGAAATCCAAATAAAGTCTAGAGTTTAGTTAAGGGTAATGTACCAATGTCATTTTATTAGTTTTGCCAAATGTATCATGGTGAGGTAAGTTGTTAATATGGAATAAACTGGATGAGGGGTATACAGGAACCTTTTGTAATATCTTTCGAAGTTTTCTATATATCTAAAACTATTCTTTTTTTTAATTAAAGTTTATTGGGGTGACAACTGTTAGTAAAGTTACATAGATTTCAGGTGTACAATTCTGTATTACATCATCTATAAATCCCATTGTGTGTTCACCACCCAGAGTCAGTTCTCCTTCCATCACCATATATTTGATCCCCTTTACCCTCATCTCCCACCCGCCACCCCTCTTACCCTCTGGTAACCACTAAACTATTGTCTGTGTCTATGAGTTTTTGTTTCTCATTTGTTTGTCTTGTTCTTTTGTTGTTTTTGGTTTATATACCACATATCAGTGAAATCATATGGTTCTCTGCTTTCTCTGTCTGACTTATTTCACTTAGCATCATACTCTCAAGATCCATCCATGTTGTCACAAATGGTCCTATTTCCATTCTAAAACATAATATGGTTTGTATTTTTTAAAAAGACATCATGTTAGAATATGAGACTGGTTGGTGAGGTACTGTGTTCCAGGATTTTATTTATATATATATACCATGCCAAAAAAAGTATACACATTTTAAGAAAAGAAAGGAAAAAACTGTATTAAAATTGTAGTACTCAATATATACTGATAATAAAAGATGAATACAAGTCATGTGTATACATTTTTTTGGCACCCGTGGTATATATACTTTTTCAAAGATTGAATTATTTTCATTTTACAGATTAGGAAATTGCAACATAGTTCTGACATGCATAACTGAATTGTCCTATCTAGGTTTAAAAATGCGACTGTCCCACTCCAAGGCCACTCCCACATATGACTGTATGAGTGTACCACTCTTGTCTCTGATGAGAATTCATGCTTTGCTATGGTCTATGACATGGAGAGACTGTGTGTCTTTCTCTACCAACCCATTTCTCAGGATCCAGGTTAATGTTCTCAATTTCCATGAAGCTTTTTCCAATGACTATATTTCTCACTGAACTTTGTTTTCTGTGGCTTCTGTGACTTTTGGGGTCTCTGTTGGATTCAAGGGAACCCAATAACTCGTGCCTCTCTCGATAGTCACAAATCAGGGAACTCACATGAGAGAGTGAATTAGATGTAATTCCAAAGCTCTACCTTTCTTATTCATAAAGCTGATGTTAGAGAGTGAGGCTGTTATCTGTGACCAAGTGGGTACCCAAACCCTGAACTCTAGAATTATACAGGCTTACCTACAACCTGCCTAGTCATGTGGAGGCATGCAATATAATGCGGGCAGCATTCTATAACCAAATATATTAATTTGGGGGTGGAGGCAGGCAGGCCTCATCCCCAAAGGAGGAAGACTAACGGTCTGTTCTACACTTTCCTTTCCTTTTTTCTTTCAAGCTCACCAATCAGCTGTAAGAAGGTAGAGAGAAGTCAGAAGTATTGTATCAACTGATCTTCCCACAAAAATAGAGAAGCATCTTTCCCCAAAAGTCTCAAATACACATCTTGAACTTGCTTTAAGTAATTCTGTCTTCACTTTAGTGTTAGCCATGCCTATACACATTGCTTCCCAGCACAGCTCACAAGTGATAAGAAGACAGATATTCTGAGTTGCCCCAGTGCCCCCAGGATATTATCCAACTGGCAGACACCATGATGTAATGGAGAGCCCCCGGCCCTGGAATCGGACTCAAGGATTTGAATCTGATCTTTCCCATTTACTAGGTTTGTGATGTTGATGTACTTAATCTCTCTAACCTTCAATCTTTATACCTATGGGATACGGTTATCTATTTTCTGAGCTGCTTTGAATACCATTGGTATCACCTCTATAAAATGTCTGGAAGGTAGTGTTCATTTAATGGCAGTCCCCTTTTCCGCTTTCTCTTCCATTTCAACAAACACTTTCTTATTTAGAGGTCTCCTGCTTTTATTAAGCTGAGGCTCAGTTTCCTCATCTATGCTACAAGCAATGGTAGTTAGTTCTAAGTGTTGTCAAAGAGAGGGATGTGTGCATTGCCTAGCAAAGTGCCTGGCCGATCAGTAGGGAGCAGGAAAGGTTTTTGTAGTAATCATGGTTAGATAGGTAGGTTGTTGTCGCCCTTCTTCTTGTTATTAATCTGGAGAACTAGGGGGGAAAGCTGTCTACCTAGAAGAACCTCACGTCTACCGTCCTTAATATTCAGTTAATCCGAAGAAGTATGAGTGATTTTGCCCGTAAAGTACAGAGTACACGTCTCTTTAATCAGATCTGCTTCTTAATATCCTAATGGGCAGACTATCTGGGATCATTAATGTCTGTGATGTAGTTTATGTTCATGTTAACAGAGCCAAATGTGAGTGCATTTTTAACAAATCCAATCAACAAATATAATCATATCCACTCTAGAAATGTCCAAGCCATTATCCTGTTAAGAAGCCATAAAACAGAATGTCATTCCTTTTACAGTCAGAATGTAGATATTTGGGCTGCTGTCTCTTCAGACAAAGAGAGCATTGTTCATTCAAGTTCAGAACTAACAATGAAATGTTCTCTTATCAAAAAATGCAACAAAATGTCACCTCAGCTTTTGGAGGAATTGAAATATAAATGCAGACTCGTATTTTTAGACTCTTGGGGGGATGGGGAAGGCCATAATGTAAAGACTTGTTCCTTGAAGAGAAAGTATCTAAAAGGGAAGAGGAATTTCTCCTGAGAGAGTTTCGGCTGATGATGATGGCTTTTCCAAATACAAAGGCAGGCAATGCATTTTATAGCAGAGTTCTTTAAATGATCAACGTAATTTCTATTGAGAGTGTCCATCTTCATTTTTGAATTCCACAAAGAATATTTATATCACTTCCGGATGTGAAAGCCAGTATGGGAGACAAAGCTAAAGTCTCTGGACCATATTGATGGTTTAGGGAAAAATGTATTTGGCTCTTGGAAGTTAGAATGCCCCAGAAAATATTAGCTAAGGTATGATTCCACTGGGCCTGGCTAACTAACAATATTGATAATACAGGTCAAAATCCCTAATCACAATTCAAAATCCAAATAGCTCTAAAAACTGAAATTATTTTTGTAATTTGATGACTATATCTGACATTAGTAACTTGAGTCTATGTATAATATGTCTTGCCCTCATTTAGAGTCTTGGTGGGTTTTGGTACAGAAAAATTAGTATATTTGGTTACAGAGAGCTGCCCCAGACCCCTCTGGGCTCGTTAACACACACACACACACACACACACACACACACACGCACGCACACACACACACTAGTTGAATTATATTACCTTCCTAAAAATTCAAAATTTCTGAATTAAAAATCAATATGGCCCTGTGTACTTCAGGTAAAGAATTGGGGTCCTGAAACCACACCTGTTCATATGTGCTGATATAGTGTACGTTCAAGACATGGTTTTTATTTTCTCATTGTCATTATCTTGTTTTATACTCATAGCCAGACATTTGAAGTAGTGATTTAGCTCTTCTTGCAGATGTGATAACTAGGACTCAGAGCTAATAAATAACTTATCCTAAGAAGAGATTCTCAGTGCAAATGCTGTTCTTTACCGTTATCTCCTAAATTGAGTGAACACCATTAAGATGGCACAGTATAAAGCCCAACTTGAGAAATAACTATTTCCTTTTTCTTTCCCTAAACTGTTGATCATTACCTCTGTTGGTTTTCTTTAGCTGGAGCTACAAAAGATCTCTAAACAGTAGAGGATTATTTAAAAGTTAAAGCGGGAGCCTGGGGCTAAGAACTACAATAGTCAGTGGTGTGATGGGAAACTGGCTGGTGCCGGGAGGAGAGAAGATCCTGATTTGTAGTGTTTGCCAATTTCTGGGGTGTAAATGCTCCCCCTATGGCCAGTTTCAAGCTACTAGCTCACAGTATTGGCTCTTAAAAGGAGATATAAGCTAGCTCCAGGCCACCACTAGAACTAAGCTATTGTTCAAAAGTTCAAGGTGACTATAGGTAAGACCCTTCTTTTTTGAAAGCATCTAGCGTACCCAAGGAATCTTTTGCTCCAGTCCCTATGTGTTTACTGAAAATTCCTGTGGGAAAGCAAAACTGTTCTGCAATTCAAGGACCATTAAATAGGAATCTACTGTGTTTTAGGCACTGGGAAAAACACTAAATTTAAAAGGGTAAATGGATTACATGATCCCAACCCTCAAGCTTTTTACACTCTTGTGGGCAAGAGAAACAAACAAGATGATGATTGCAACACAATGTGAAGGCTGGATTTTGATCAACATCTGTTTACTTAGTTTCTGCTTATTCCTTTCCTTAACCATATAAGGCTTCTTGGTTTCCCAGTTTATTATCCAAATAGCCCCCTCTGGGAATCCAGAACTATCTAATCCCTGTTTGATGACCAGCAGGGAGACTGTCCTGAGCTTTCACGCTCACCTTGAATTTCCCAGTCCATGCCATGGGATGGACTGGGTCAGTCCACATGCCCTCCAGGGCATGATGATTTAGGAGAGGAGTGGGACAGCCTTACTACCAGATGAGTTCTCTTAGTACTGGCCCTGCCATTCCTAAGCGAATTACCCTTTCTAGCTGCCCTCAGAGAAAATGTAGGAGCCATTATCTAAGCGAGACCAAGCATACTCACACTTTGCCCTCTTCTCCCACCATTTATTCAGTAAGAAATTACTGAGTACCTATTGTGTGCTAGATACCCTGCTAGGCTGCTGGGACACAAAGTTGAAAATTGAAGTGCCTGACCCTTCAGGAACACACATACTGTCTGGAAGATATATAGAAAGCAAATCATTGCAAAGGGGGATGACAGGTATTTTAATGGAGGTGTCACCCAGATCCCAGATTGGTGCCCAGAACAGGAGTGCCTGGGAGACACTGAAGGTTCCAAAACATAGGAGATCCCTGATCTGGATTTTGAATGAAGAAACATCGTCCTTCTCTTGCATCATGGTGGGGGCATGGAAGCTCAGAGAACTGAGGTCCTTTGTGAATAGACTGGTATAGAAACAGGAAAACTGCATGCTTTCTATTGTAAAAAATTTGTATTTTATACACAGACTACTAAGAAATTTGAGCATATTGGTATCTTCAACATCTGGCATACTGCCTGGCATAGAGTATTCAATAATCATTGAATAGAACAAATGACTATAAGAAATAGAGATGTAGTTCTTTGTCATAACAAACCAGAGCAATTAAAACAGGTAAATAGAATATGTAAAGTCACTCAATCCCAGACAGAAAATATCTGGGTACTTCTGAAAGGAAACAGTATTCAGTTAGGAGATCCACTGTGCCCCTGGAGCCTGAAAATTATAGTTTAGATTCCCACATTCCTTATTTGGGTAGCAATTGCTCTATTTCCTGGGAAGGTCTTGCTGAATTTATGGAAAATTTTGTATTCTCTTTGTTGAAAAAAAGAAACAAATCTGAATAACAGAAAAACCATCTTGCTACTCCTATGTGCTAATTTTGGAAAACTGACTGAAGCTTCGATAGGACTATATGTCAGTTTTCCTGGGATAATCCTGCTTTCTGGCTGTTTTCTGTCCTGGTATAAGTATCAGCACCACCTTTCCTAATTAGAAATGTCACATTTAGACTAATAAAGTCGTGGCTGAAATTCCAGTTAAAGGAACATTTTTTTAAAATGCTGTATGCACAGATCAATGTAGGAAGATATTATATGTAGTATTTGAGACTGAGAAGAGACATACATATTCAGCAACACTGAACTGCCTAAATTAATAATGGGCATCCCCCCGTGTGAATATCACATCACTATTAAAAATAATGATTTAAAAAAAAAATAATAATGATTTAGATTTATATTGTCCTACATGGAAACATGCAAATGATATATTGTTAAACATTGAGAAAGACGGGTTTCATGATAGCATGTTTTATTATTTCATTCTTCTAAATGAAAGAAAGAGGGAACGAGGGAGAGAGAGAGAGAGAAAGAAGAGAAGTGGGGAGAGAGAGAGCAGGAGAGAGAAGGCAGTCACAGTTTATCTCTGCTCTTTCCTTTCGTAGCTGAAGGGACCAGCCCAAGTCGTTCAGCCTTTTGGACCATCAGTTTCTATGGCTGTAAAATGAAGTAAAAATAATAATTACATCTTGGTACAATTCTGATGAAATGGTACATTACATGTACTTTGACCCAGTAGTTCACGACCAGGGGCAATTCTGACCCTCCAGGTGACGTTAGCAATGTCTAGAGACATGTGTTGTTTGTTGCAACTGGTGGTGGAGAGAGGTGGTGCTACTAGTTTCTAATGGGTGGCAGCTGGGGACGCTGTAAAACATCCTGTCATGCACAGGAGAACCCAACAACAAAGAATTATATTGGTCCCAAATATCAGTAGTGCTGAGGTTGAGAAACCGATTTTGACATAATAAGCTCTCAATAAATGTATATGAATGCTAGTATTTTTAATAAGCTAACAGTGATTATCTTCCTATGAAAGAATTCAGTGTGTGTGTGTGTATGTGTGTGTGCATACATTTTCATCGTACTCCTCCTTATTTTGTATTCTTGCCTGTGTTGAATATAGACTAGTTGAGTAATAAAAAGTAAATAAAAGTAACATTTCAACAACAATGTCATCATCGGTATTTGAAATGAAGCCTGTTGAAGTCAGAGAACAAATCTCATCTATGTAGGGCAGGACCTAGCACTTAATAGGTGTTTGATAGGTCCTGACAAATTGGATTAAAACATACAAAGCAATAATGCTAAGAAAGGGAGAGGAAGCTAGTTTGTATGACCAAATTTGTGTTAGCATTTTAACAAAACGAGTAGACTGATTTGTAATCAGTACAGTACAAATGTGTGAATTATATTGCAACTATCCTGTCTGGAAACAGTTTGTCAGCTGAACATCTGTCTTCTTTGACGTGTTCTCACCAATTGCCACACCCGTGTACCTACCAAACATTCATGCACATAGTTTTTAAAGGCTGTACGACCATGCTCGTCTCATTTTCTTATGCTTCATTTTATTGCATTTTGCACATACTGCATTTTTTTTTTTTTACAAATTGAAGGTAAAACCCTCCACTGGCAAAAAGATTACGACTAGCTGAAGGCTCTGATGATAGTTAACATTTTTTAGCAATGAAATATTTTTTTAAATTAAGGTACGTGCCTTGTGTTTTAGACATAATGTTGAGTGTTCACATGTGAAAAGTTACGAGAGATTGAACACATCTGAAGCTCTGTGTCTTATGTGTAAAGGGGGGATTAGAACATGTATATGATAGGGCTTCTCTGACAATCAAATGAGACAGTGTTAGGGAAGTGTTATAAAAAGTGCAATACGCATATCCTTGACATACAGTGATGTGTAGTAGTTGTTACCCTTTGTCTTTCCAAAAGATGATTATTTTGCAGAATGCCACCGTTTCCATTAGAAGCAAGTTTTCTTTTAGTCATGTACTGGGAAGTAACCATGAACTCATGAGTCAGTGAAAGACACTGCAACGTCACGGGTTACAGTCACCAAATAGCTAAAGCCGAATTTTATTAATGTTGTCAATCGATGTTTCTTATGTTTTTTAATATCCGTGATTCCCTTTAAAATCAGAAAACACTATCAAAGACACATATAATGTTAGTTGAAATTTGAAAAAAAAAATAAATGCGACAGCTAACTCGGTGTCAACGTGACGCTCTATAAACTATCTTTCCAAACTCCTCATACTCTCCTCCATCTCTGCTTCAGAGATTTTTTTTTATGTGTTTCTCCTCTTGCATCATTGAGAACCATACTTTGAATAATGCCAGAATACTTAGGGTATTCCAATGAATCTCTTTTTGCCTGGTTTCACAAGGTCAATCAAACAGACCCTTCATGGTTCCATCATGGAATAATCCATCAAGTCAAAAACAATTGATCTGCTTCAGCCATGTCAGCAACATATTGATCTACCCATTGAGTTCTGCTCAAATGCGATGAAGGTGATGAAAGCTTTCACTGCCTTAAGAAATGAGCAAAGGAAGGACCCTGGGCAGACCTTTCCCCTCTCTTTCTTAACGATAGCTGTTATTTTGTAAATTGATTTTAAGGCTGTTAACGTATGAATCTGTATGCACCATGGCATAATGGAAAGAACTGGGTCAAAATCTCCTTTTGGCCAGCCACTTGTCTGTGTGAGCATAAACGTACCTCTTCTCCTCTAGTGGTTTTATCCATAAAATAGGAATCATATTTGATCCGTGGAAAGAATCAGATGTGATCATGGAGTAGCCGATGGAAGACAATAGCTAATAGAAAAGGCTCTGGAGTCAGATGACATTGATATGGATCCCGGGTGTTCTCGTAGCAGTTGACTTAACATGCTTATATCTTTGGTATACCTATAAAATTGTTATGAAAATAGTAACTACCTCCTGGAGTCTTTGTAAGTGATAGTTAGCATAAAAACCCATAAAACACTTCTTTTAGAGCATCATACTTTGAAAACACTCGGTAAAAATCAGCTTTATTTTGTCTGCATTTTGAAATTTCTTTCATTAGCTCTTTACTTCCTATGTTTTTCAGTGTTATCATTTCTATTTTATTTCACATATGCTGAGCAGCTACACTGGTTGAAATAGCCACTGTTGGTTGTTCACCAAAACTCAAACCCCAAGATTTCCCCAGTTGTAAAACTTCCCAACGTTGGCTGGGCATATTCTTTCCAAATTACAGACTGAATTTCTAAGTCTCCCCTGTAGATATATGTGGTGATGTAAATGCTACCCAGTTGGATGTAAGAAGTGGTATGGCTGACTCCCAGGAAGTATCTAAGAGAAAGAGATGTGTTCTTTTCTCCTTTCTCTTTCATGATATTTTCTGAATATTCATATGAATATTTTGGCTGGAACTGAACCATGAACTTGGAGATGAGGTTAAAAAGCTTTAGCTATAAGTTGGGACATGGGAATGGAGGAAGGCAGAGCCGAAAGATCTAAGAAATCTGAGACTCTGATGATTATGGAGTCACCACAGCAGTCCTGGACCTTTTATCAGAATTTATAGCTGACATTGCAAAACATCGCCGTGGTTTACTGATGTCACTACTGATTAGGGGTGGGGAAAAGTTATGTGAGCATACGAATAGGTGTAAGTGATTTCCACAGTTTCCAGCTGAGAAAATGCCTGTGGATAATAAATAGGCCGGTTGATAATCTGTTTGCATGGGCACAAGACTATCTTTATCCCTCTTTATTTAAGTCCACAGAATAAATGAATGAGTGAAGAGATTTTTAAAAATTCTGAATGAATGTCCTGATCTCCAGCTCAGTCTATTTCAGAACAAAATAATCCAACTCTTGTCCCAGAAGCACCTGGGAATTAAATCTAAGTCGTGTGTTTTTGAAATAACAGTGTTAGAAAAGACACAGGGCTGAGGTTCAAGGGACTTGGATTCTGCTCTATTTATTCTTGAACAAATTATGTGTCTTTGAGAATTTACTTTTTCTAAGCTTTCGTTTATTTCTCTGTGTAGCCTGAAAAGTTGTTTATAGTGTAATAAATATATGTCTCTTGAAAACTTAAAACCTGAGACTAATAATAATAATAAGAAAAACCCTGAAACATTTGTAAGGTATTATTATAACTAGTTCTATTGGTGGTTATGTTGACTCATAGGTTCCATGGAAGAGAACCATAAAGGGGTGTTTTGGAAACGAAAAGTCGGCTGACAGGCCAGTTGACAGTACATCCTACTGGGGTTGAGAAAATGCATTGACGCCCTTGGGTCTTCCCTTCACACCTGCCCCCAACCCAATCCCTGCCCTCTGTGAGGAGACACAAGCCTACTGTTCATCACAGCCTTCGCTTGCCATCAAAAATGTGCTGCTGCTTCAGTCCATTGGAGCAGGCGGTTGGTTGGCAAAGCCATTAGGCACCTGTTGGGGCTGAGTCACCCCTATTCACAGGATATGCCTCACTGCCTGGGTGTAGAGTGTTCAGTTGAGGGTGAGAGCTCTGGCTGGCCCGGGCTGATGCAGCTGATGCTCTCATTTATTGGCAGCTTTTAGGGGAAACCAGAGAGCCATGGTCTCATTTCACTTGTGCCTCACAGTAGAGTGGCCCTGCATTTGTTCAGGCTCAAGAGCCTCACAAGGAATTATGATGGGCTTGAAGGAAATCGCCTGTTTCATGGAAATGAAAATGAGCAGTGGTAGCGTGGGTATACGTGCCTCCTTGGATCCCTGACACTTTCTTCCCGCATACGCAGCTTTGCGAGCGCAGCTACTTAAGTAAAGGCCCACACCATTATGTCAATTCCAGAACCAGCAGGCTTTGTAGATAAAAAATTGGCTTCTTAGTCAATACACTTTTGATCTTAGCTGGCACTTTTGTATTTGTTAAACTAATTCAAGAGTATTGGAGTTTTTACAGGAACCGACTGGTCATCAGTATTGGTTTCTAGGACCTTCTAAATAATTAACCCCTCCTCCCAGAGGCCTGTCCAGAATTTCTGTTTAGAATGGGATTAGGAGCTACGACACACCTGGAAGAGGAGAGTCTTGGATATTTGTTTCCTATGAGTTTTACAGAATATTGTGAGATACGCTTTTCTAAGAATGGTGAATGGCTGATGACCACCCAGGTCTTTACTACTGGCATTGACTTTCTCTCTCTGGGTGTTGGATTTACTGAAACATAGAAATAGGAATTAACAAGAAAAAACTACCGTTGCTACTGATAAAGCAAGTTTAGAGTATGCAGAACAGCTGGAAACTGTGGACAAAACTTTGTTCTTTTCTCCTGCTGAATTAAACTCTCCAGCTCAGTCACAGATATAATAGTGGGACATGCAGGGTTTTCCTCACTAAGCTGTGGTCTATGCTCATCAGCTTACCTCAGGGAGGAGTGGCCAGTTGGTCAGAAGTACAGGCAACGACCTTTTTATTGGTATTCTGAGTTGGAGGAGGGTCATTGGAACCTCCAGTTTGTAGCCAGTTGGTCAGAAGCAAAATGACCTGGGCGTGTGATTGGTGTCTGAAGCGGAGGTTGTTCTTGTGGGACTGAGCCCTTTCTCTGAGTAGATAGTGTCAGAAATGAGTTGAATTGAGTTCAATTCTCAGACAATACTGCTGGTGTCTGAGAATTGCTTATTGGTGTGGTAAACCCCTCCCCCCACCATACACACACGTTGGAATTGGGTCCAGAAACCCAACTGGGTCCAAAGAGGGATTATATATTATGGAAAATGCTAAAAATAAGATAAAATAGTGTTACCTAAAAATAAAGACCAAAGTGAGAGGCAATAGCCATTTATTTGAGTTCCAAAAGAATAGCTATTCAGGAAGCACTGATTCAGGCAGAAATCTAAATAGTGTTCCAATTAGGAGATGAAGGCAAGGAGTATTTATGAGAAAAAGAAAAACAACTGCATGAATAAAAGGAAGGGATTTGGATTGGTGTAGATAAGCCAACACAGTGATACTAATTCTAAAGAATGGTTTTAAATTTTTTGATCCATAGTCACAATGCCTAGTTTCTTGTTATGTTATATTTCTGAACTGTTGTTTGAGATACAATGCTGCTTTAGGCCCGGTCCAAAGGATATTTTGCTCAGTTTTAACACTTCAAAGGTTTGAGGACAAAGGCAGTTCCTCTGGGATGGCAGCTCTGACTTCATTTTAAAGTGGCTCCATTTATGTTCTTTTTCACAATAGGGTTTGTTCATCTAAGTATCTCTAGATTTTAAGTGTAACAGTGCCTATTTCCACCTATTATTTTCAACATTTACCATTGACAGTAGCATGAGGTTTACCAAATCTGAAGATAAACTGAATTATTTTAAGAAATAGCTGAGCATCAGGTACAATCAAAGATTGTTTCCAGTTCAAAAAGAATCATGATGCGAATAACAGACTCTCAATCAGTCAGGAGTGATCAGGACTTACTGAGGAAAATTATCCTTGTCCCTCTTAAATTTCATTCCCCTCAAATTAGACTTGAGTTCACACCTCTAAGTTGAAGACGGATGTTTGAATAAAATCTGAGATTTTTATATTTATAAGGAGAACACTCCTGAGAAATATCAGTAAGACAGTTAAAAGTTTTATGAGATGCTCTGTGGGAAGTTCTAGGCTTTCAATTCCCTCATACTCTCAACTCCAAAAATCCCATAGTCTCTATGAAACCGCTTGATAAACACCCACCTGGTCGATGTCATGTCATTCAAAAGGGCAATTTATGACCAGGTGAGTGAGTCCATCCAAGACACCTTAATCCTAAATTTAGTAGAGAAATTCATGATATGTATATGACATATAGACCACTCTGTCTAGAAATAAAATATAAACCTCTCTGTATGAAAATGGTATGAAAGCTATAATGACCACTCAAGAAAGTCTATAGATCCCAAATTCATTATACGAAATGCATTGTAAATGAAACCAAAGTTTAAATAACAAAGTTGAAATATAAAGTCTATAATAGGCAGAATCATGCCTAGAACAAAGTAGAGGTAACGATATGCAAGGGGCCCTAAAGTATTTGTTGAGTGAATGAATAGATGAACCAACGACACATTTCATCAATAATTGTATGTTAGAACCAATGACATTATTTTATTCTTTATCAATGGGCTCTATGTTGATAAACTTATCTGTCCCTGTTAATTTAAATATTGTTTATATGTCAATAATTCCAAATTTTTCATTAGTGCTTTCGACCACTCTGTGTAACTCCAGGCATTTGTATCTAATTATCCATTTGAAATCTCCAAAGGGATGTCTAATATAGATCTCAAAGTTAGTATAGTTAAAAGAGCTATATTTCTGTGCCCTACATTCTTTCAAGATAATTTTCCGTATTCTGTCCCTGTTGTCTATTGCTGCACAGAATAAAATATAGACCTCTATGTATAAATATGGTATGAAACAACCCCAAACATAGAAAACAACTCCAAGAGTTGGTGACTTAAGACAACAACTATTTTTTTTCACAAATTTGCAATTTGGGAAGAGATTGGCAAGAAAGGCTTATCTCTGCTTTATCCATCATCAGGTGGGCAGCTCTGCTAAAGGCTGAATGGTCCATTTCCAAGGTAACTCACTCATACTTTGCTGGCAAATTGGTGCTGGCTATTAAATCTATTAAATCCAACTGATGCTGAAGGTCAGGATCCTTGGTTCTTCTCCAAGTGGGTTTCTCTGTGTGGTCTGGGCTTCTTCACAGCATGGCGGCTGAGTTCCAAAAGGGGGTGACCCCAAGAGAGAACTAGGCAGAAGGTATGTGACCTAACGTCAGGCATCATATGTCATTTCTATAATGCTGTTCCATCTTCTGTTAGCTAAGGAAGTCACAGAGACCTAACCAGGTTCAAGGTAGGGAAACATAGACTCTACCTCAGGGAGTGGTAAGGTTCTAGAAGAGCATGGCAATATCGTGGCTGCCATTTTTGGGAAATAAACTATGCCATATATTTACATATCAGAAGACAAGGGCACTGTCATTCTTTTAGTCAGTTATTCAAGCCAAAAATCAAAATGTTATCCTGGCTCGGTTTCTTTTCTTCTCAATCACATTCAATTAATCAGAAAATCGACTCAAAACATATCACAAACCTGGGGATGTCTTCATCTTGACGACAACCTTTCTAATCCAAGCTGCCATCGTCTCCTTCCTGGATGGCTGAGTGGTTTCCTAATCAATCACCATCTTCCCTTCTTCTGTTCCTACATTCCATTCTCCATACAGCCAGGATAATCATTTTAAGACATGATTCAGATCATATCTCTCCCGGCTTACAAAATATTCAACGACAGAGTGAATCATAGCCTAGTGATAAAGGGAGAAATCCACCATCTAAATGTCAATGAATCTAATATATATAAGTACGAAATATGAACAGCAAAAACTGACAAAATTGGTTTGACAATTCTATACTCATTCGTAGAAATTTTTTTTCTCAGTAATGGATTAGGCAGAGAAAAAGTGTTCATGGCACATTCCTTAACAGGATAGAGGTGGGTTGAGATGCTCATCCCCTTAGCCGGATGGGCTGTCTCATCTGAATGGTTATGTTTATGAATATTTTTATGCATATTGAAAAAGATTGGTAATCCCTGCCTTAGACCACCTCTCAAACAATGACACGTGCCAGAACGGTGCTTGAAGGATTTGACCAAGACCATCATCCAAAACAGAGACCCTTATTTCATAGTGCTACCGGACAGGGAGACTGTTGGGAAAAATCAGGAACTCGCCTTCTGAGTATCAGGGTGCAGCATGACGAACCAAAAGTCGACGTGAATCTAGGGTGAAATTCATTTCTTCCCAGGCAGTCTTCCAAACCCTCTGCTCGTGTTAATACTCTTCCTGCAGGCCCCAGAAAGAGCATACTGCAAGTGCGGAGATTGATATCAGCATGTGCTGGGAACAACTCCAAGCTAAGCTTTCAGCAGTTTGTAAAGATGTACATGAAGCACAAAGCAAAAGATAGATTGGCTTGACCCTGGAAGAGAGAACAAGCAGTGTTCTTGTAGGGTGTTGCCACTCGATTTGGTTAGGGGCCTGCCTCTCAGACAAATGGATGGACTGAGAGCATCTGATGGTTCCAATGGCGGAAGTCAGAGTAAGGACATTTTTTTTTTTTAACTCCCCAGTTATTCTATGGATAAAGTTATGACACTTTAAAAATGAAAGCAAGAGTGAGAGAGATTAACTTCGATCTTCAATGCGTCTGACTGGGGTAAAGGCATTGATTCATCTATGAGATTGCTAGTAGCAGGTGTCTTGTGTGGTTTATGCCAGCAAACAAAGTTGTGTGGGCACTAATCCTCTTCCATCTGTTTCATAACAGGGAGAGGAAATAGGAGAGGTGGTGCATAATTCTAGCACTGCAAGATCCTTCCACCCTGGAATGTGGAAATCACACTTCCCCCTCACCAACTTGGTGATCTGGGCTTTCTGGGAAGGGAGGTTACTCCCCAGATATGGACTCATATCTGTTCATCTGCTGTGATCTATCCTATGAAGCTTCTCAGACTTGGAAGGAGCCAGGGAGGGGTTGAGCATGTCTCTTAGAAGGGTCATAACACAAAGTCCCTGCAGCCCCGCTTCCCTCCGCTTACATGCAGTTGTGCCCTGGCTTCCCCCAGAAAGGAGCCTTCTGTTCCAGCTTGGTTAGCAGTTTTGGGAAGAGCAGAGCTGGAGGACTGGAGCACAGAGAACAGTTCAGTTCAGCATATCCACTCACCAGGCAGTTCCCGAGTGCATATTTATTGGCCAGGTGTGCTGCTTTTTGATGAGTCTGAGCTTCTGAGAATATTCTGGAACGTGGGAAGGAAGCATCAGTTAAATATCCATATAGTTAAAAGTTATTTTGACTGTTTACACTGTGCCCACCACCAGCTGCGAAGGAGGAGCTCTAGGAGATTAGGTCTTTGATAGGAAAGATTGGCAAAGGTCATAGGAACAATATCAAACCCAAATTCATAGAGCCAAGGTGTTTGGCCCTTTGTCTGCCTGTGATGTGCCTGTGACATAAAGTGGCTGAGGGTGCTTAGGTGTGTGGCTTAACTTCTCGGGCCATCAGTTTCCTCACTCGTAGAATAGAAATAACGATACTTGTGTTTCCTACCCTACAAGGTTGCTGTGAATATCACATTAGATAATTTTGAAAGCACTACATGAATGTTAGTTTTCATTTTATTACTATTATGAGAAAAAAATACAAACTACGAGAAGACATATATTCTGAGTGGTACTTGGTTCTTTGGCTGACAGTTTACTATAAAATCAGTTTCTGGGATGGTGTTTGATCTGGTCCTTGAAAAAGAGGTAAAATTTCAACAGGTAAAACTAAGACATAAATGTAGCTCAAATGGCAGAAAGTATGTGTGTTAGTTTCCTAAGGCAGCCTTAAAAAAAAAAAAAGTATTTCAAGATGAGTGGTTTACATTAATAATAGTAGTTATTTGTTGGGTCATAGTTCAGAAGGTTACAAGTCCAAAATAAAGATATCAGCCAAGCCATGTTCTCTCTGAAGGTTCTAGGAGAGGATCCTTCCTTGACTCTTTCTATTTTCGGGTGGTTGCTGACAAGTCTTGGTGACCTTGACCTTGTCGACTCACCTCTCTGATGTCTGTCTCCATCATCTTATGGTGTTTTCCCAGTGTGTCTGTGTCCACATTTCCCTCATTTCGTAAGAGCACCAGTCATTGGATTAAGGACCACCCTAATCCAGTATGATCTCTTTACCTTGATGACATCTGCAAAGATCCTATTTCCAAATTAGGTCCCATTCACCGGTATCAGGGGTTAAGATTTGAACATGTTTTTTGGAGGGGACTCCGTTCAACTCATAACATTATGTAAACAGAATTCAAAGGAAGGAGGCATAAGATGTGTTCAGAGAAGCAATGAGTACATTATCATGCACATAGGAGAAAGTGTGATAGATGAGTGGAGAGCAAGAATGCCAGATTGAATTGCAATCAACAAACAAGTACCAAGCTGGGAGCTTGGAGTATGGAGATGAATTAGACCATATCTTTGAATTAGAGACATTTTGTGTAGCATGTAACACCTTCCTGTACAGAAATAACCACACTATAGGTGGTCTGTGCCCTCATACACTGTGACACATACGATATATATGCTTTGGGAATGTAGTTTATGCCTCTGCTCTCTGTTTTATTCATCAATAAATGTCTAGAACCTAATTTCTGATGTACAGTGGGCACCAAATAAATACTGTTGAATAAATGGATGAACATCTGCTTTTATGTAGATGAAGAAACCAATGGAGAGAGTAACTTGTTGAAGGAAAGAGATGATGTCAGTAAAGCTGGGATAAATCCTGGCCTCTTTGGCTCCAGAGTCCATGTTCTGTTGAACACCTTCTTTGAATACCTTCTTAACTCAGGATAGTTTATGGGTCTGGTCATTGTTGTCTATTTTCTCCTGTACATTAAGTTCAGATAATACGTGGCATTTTGCCTTCCTGAGACCACAAGGCAAGGTTGTTCATCAGGCAGGCCATTTGACAAAGCAGTGGCCTTGATCTGGCTCCACTCCCTCAAATGACATGCTCACTTTCTCTCACAGATGTTAGGCAGAGCCTAGAGAACACAGTGACATTTGGCATCTGCAAGGGCCATTGTAATTTCTCTGTCACAGGCACTGCAGTTCATGCTTTTAATATCCATTTAAATTAGTGCCATATCCTGACCCTCTGCCACTGGAGATAAATAGCTTTCAGAAACAAAGGTTTACCCCCAGGCAGTGATTATTGAGTTGGGAGATAAAATGGAATTCAGGTTCATTAGATAATAAAATCTCAGGATCACAAGAAAACTTCAAGTTCATCTGGTTTTATTCCTTATAAACAATGCTTGAAGCTTAACTCCCGCATTGCCCCTGAACACACATGCATACACACAAATATGCACACAGACACATACAACAGACACAGGATTATCTGCAAGACTTTTCCAAACGCTTAGCCCACAGACATAAGCACACAGAGCATCTTGGCCGTTGCCCATTGGACACCAGGATAGAATTTTGACCTAAACAGAGTAGTTTTTATAAAAGAAAAAATTCAGTATTCCAAAAATTGGGTTGAGGGGAGAAAGAGTCTCATCAGTGGATAAAAGAAAAGCGGTATGTTGTGTGATATTTCTGTGGTATTTCATTGACAGTCTTCACTTGCAATTATTTTTCTGCCATTTTGTAAGTGGTTGAAGCCATATTCAAATTTCCATGATGCCAATAGCTGACTTCACGTCTCTTTCTTGATAGCAATGATTGGAAGAGCAATTATACTAGAAGTTTCGGCTGAGCAGTGGCTGCCTTGAATGGCAGTCTTCCAGTTCTATAGAAAGTATGAAACTGGCCAAAGAAGGAAATTGATTACAATTGGTAATTAGACCAGGGCATAGAACGCCACATTTTACCTTACCCATTTCTTGGCTCCATTTCCGAGACATCGCCGTGCAGCAGGTACAAAGAAGAGACTCTGCTTGTGGAAACTATGATAGCTAACACAGCCACGCTGAGACCTCACCTTCAGCTGGCATAGGTAGGATTTGTGTTGTGACGGTATGTTAATTCAATTAAAACATAAATCTCTTGCTACTCAGGTAGGAGATAGGAGACCATCATTTTGTTTTCAGCAAACTCATCAAAAGAAAAATTCTGTAGCGGGAAGAAAGTGTTGGAATACCAAGGCCAGGGCACAATCCCTTTGACACCAGGTAGAAGTTGTGCTGACATGCTTTTGCTTATAAATAAGAGATCATGAAAAACTTTGAGTTTTAACTTGGTCCCCCCCCCAAACTGTGAAGAGTCAATGACTAGTTTGAGTAGAGGGATAATATGCTTAGATCAGTGTCTTAAAAGTGTCATCTGACAACAGTGCAGAAGGTACATGGGAAACGGGCAACACTGGAGACGAGATGAATGAGGAATCCAATAAGGCAGAAACAGCGGAAAGACATCAGACATATTTTAAAAACACTCAGGAAGTAGAATCTGTAGAATTTGGTAACTATTTGAATGCCGGGATGTGGTAAGGGAGAAGGGGAGTCTAGGACAAACCCAAATTTCTAGCCAGGCAACTGCACCGGTTGGGCATTCACGCCTTTTAGGAGGAGGAGGAGAGGTAAACAGCTGTCACACTTTTAGGCAAAGAGGTAAACACTCCCACACTTTGTTCAGTTCTTACTCAGTTGTCATGTCATTATAGAGACCTTCTATAAGCACCTTATTTTTTTTTAAAGTCTTCCACAAATCATTCTCTATCCCCTCATTTTTCTTTATGCTTCTTTTCCATTATATATACAGTATATATATATATATATATATATATATATGTATGTATATAGTATATATATGTATATAGTGTGTGTGTGTGTGTGTATATATAGTATACATATATATATATATATCTATTGTGTTCACTGGCGAAGCTCCATGGACAAGAACGTTTGGCAATTAGCATAGAACAATTGCTTGGTGACTGAACACTACCTCTAGGAACCAAATGCAGTTCTTAACTGTTTACCTTCAATCTTTGGTGAATTTTTCTCTTTTGTTGGTGAGAATGAGAATATCCCCAGTAGTTAACTTGCTGATATGTTTCCTTTTCAGAAAATGATGTTTCTTTTTTCCCAATTGTTCCAAGTGGAGACTGATGTTTGAGTATCATTGCGCTGCTTGGGTCCTTTGCCTAGTCCTGAAACAATCTTTGTGGTCAAAAGATGGAATAAACTGGTTGGCTAAGAAAGATCTAGCTTCCAGCACTGCAGTGGGGTTAGTCCACCCCTGAGCCACACAGACTCAGAATGGGAGTGCTGTGTTCCCCAAAAGAGAATTGAGATGGGGGTACCAAGGGGAGATATAGGTTTTATGAGGTCTAAAATTTCAACAGTTTGGGGTGCCATGCTTACAAAAATGATTACAAAATTGCAAACACAGTCTTAATTATAGGACAGGGTGCATGTAATGGGCCCTGACACTTAAAATTAAATTATCATGGCAAGTTTGTCTCTGGGAAAGAAAAAGTAAAAAAGAAGAAAACAGATGTCCCCACAAGGGGACTGAGAGGGAAGGGGAAATGTAACTGCAGAGGGGAACAGGAGAGGAAGACTTGATTATAGGCATGAAGAAGGACGGCTGTCAATTGGACCCCACAAAGCTGCCCCTCTCCTCAGCTGAACACATTTCCTGCTCAGCGCAGGAATTTGCAGTGATTTTTAGCCAAAAAGGAGAGGAATGCGGAATTGGGTCTTAAGCTTTCTGTTCTTCCCATTGTCTAGAAGTTGATCTGAACGGACTTGTGGAAAGAACAGCTGTGTGTCCCTAGTACAGCTAATCCTTTTTCTGGGGGAAAAAGAAGTTACATAACACAAATGTGTGTGGCTGGATCCTCGATTCCCCCATAATTTAAAACATCCCAAAGAATGCCAAGTTTGGGTGGGGTGTGAATATGAACAAGCGAGTCCTGTGCTATACATCCGGCACCTCAAGCCAAGGGAAGAGGGGTCTCACTTCCTGTGCTGTGGAGGCTGAGCCTGCTCCCTGGGGAACCGTGGGGCTGCACGTGTCCGCAGCCACACAAATGGACTCAGTGCTCGGAGCCTGCGCAGTTCTGTCCAGGTCAGTTCACGAAGAGCTGCTTCCGTGCGTCTGGGTAAAACTCAGCGAACGTGGTCCCACAGGGGTCAGGCCAGGCCGCAAAGGTATTCCTCATAGGAGCTGGAAGAGGGGACAGGGAATGGAGCATGCGTGAGCCCAGCACGCGGGCCGCCCCATGGATTTCCTCCTGCGGTAACTAATGCCGGGATGACAAGCATCGTCTCCATTTGCGGTGTTTCTCTGAGCTCTCTAAGATTATGGATTTTGTGTCACAGGCTCACTGAAGAGTGGAATTTGGACGTCATCTGGGCCAACGTCCTTGTGTAACTGAAAAACAAACTCGAGGCATCACTGGTGATTCCATGTATGCAGTGCCTAGTAAATGCTAGGCAACATCTCAGTGCTTTCCCTGAAATATTTCTAACCCTCAAAACAACCCTCCTTCTCAGTAGATTTGATGACCCTACTTTACAGCAAGCAAACTAAGAAACAACAAAATGTGCCCAGAAGGAACAAGGCGAATAATAGCAGATGCAGGATGCAACTCCTCATCGATATAACCCAAAGCTCAGGATGATTTCCATGGGTGATAGATCTTCCCTAATAATATTCTTATATTATGATGACCATACTTGTTTACAATTAGTGAGCCCCTCCTATGTGTCAGATACCGTGTTAAACGGAGTGTGTGTGTGTGTGTGTGTGTGTGTTTCCACATGGAAAAATTTTTATTTTGAAAAATTTGCTAGTTTATCTAACGTCACTCCTCAATATTTGATATTTGAACCCATGTCTCTCTGATTCCAGTGATTATAAATTAAATGTTTTGCTTATACTCCCAGTGTTCCCTAGGACTTCGTGATCTGGACAGCTGTGCCCTCCATGACTAGCAGCCTGGCAGCAGTGCCGTAGAATTTATGACAGGATAGCTAAATGGGGAATGCCTCCCCAGAGAACAATTTTACACTTGCCGGATGACTCCAAAGTAGTTCACTCTGAACTATACCAGTGGGCCCCTAAACCATGTGCTTCACCTCCTCCACGGTGTTCAAGTAACCACAGCCCTTGGGTGGACGTGTAGCAGATCCCACGAGCTGGCTTCTTTTTCACTGTCTTGATTGCCAGCCCCCTGTGGTGGCCACAGAACAGACTACCTCAGCATTTCAATGTGAAAGTACACATTAGCGTCCCACGTGTGTTGGCCAAGGAACGCACAGCTCTGCCCGCTTTGTACTTCACCTTCATCTAGCTAAAGGATGGCAGCTGGAGGCCCCTGGTGGGCTCATTGGGACATCCTGGGTACGACGGTTTGATACATGAAACCCCAGAGAGAAACATGACAGAGTTTGAAGGCTAGAATCGTGGCCAGTGCTTTTTCAGTAACCTTCCTGAAAAGAGCTGGTTTGAGATAAAAATGGTATCCCACTTGAGAAACCCTCGTGTTGGTCTGGTAACGGCAAACGTCCAGACATTCCAGAAGTTTGTGGAAGAAAAACTAGATTTTCAGTTTCTTGGGGCTTGGGTTTAAATTCTCATTTCAAAAGAATCCAAGATGAAAGAACCCTACTGGCTAATTTTAGAGCGCGCTGTTTCATCCCCCTGATTGACTCAAACAGGAAGGGGAAAGCAAATTCAGAAAAGAATTGGAATCTTTACTTTAAAACCGACTCAGCTCCTGAAGCCAGCCCATGCAAAGCCTTATTCTTTAACATTCAAGTAAAACACTCTACGGTTGGTACTACGAAATAATTTTGCGAATTCAAATGAAAACAAGGATCCCCCTGGATGTACCTGGGCTAATTAATTGAGAGATGGTGTGAAAATTCCTCTATATCTCTAGGCCCCCCATTTCCTTATTTCTAAAACTGCAAGATGGAATCATAGAATGTAAAGGGAAAAAAGGAGCTTAGAAATCACCCAGTTTCCAATTCTCAAGAAGAGGAGCTATCTGAAGGTTACAGTATCTGTACAAGGTCAAATAGCTAGTTAGTGGCAGAGGTAGGACTACAACTTGATGTTCTAAACCAAATTCATTACTTTTGCTTTTCTTGTTTCTTCAAACCAAACAGTTTCAATAAATCTTTTTCAAAAATTCCACAGCATTATTGTAAAAATACATTTAATGAAGTCACCACCATGAAAGGTTTGAAAATACAACCAGAATTTTGAAGAAGTGTGCAGCTGGAAGCAGTGTTTGCCACAAGCCACTGGTATTGTAAGGGTGACACCACCCCCTCAGCATGTGGAAGGGCTGGCTCTGGCAAACCCAGCCACTGCCCAGCGACAAAAAGCCTCAGGCAACCCTCCCCGAGAATGAACCATGAGCAACTGTCCTTCTAACACCTGACACTGCGGTATTGAGGATGGAAAGAAACCCAATCCTACCCGGGTGCCTGTCTTCTCTGTGTTGGATATGAGCTCCCGTTATCTCTCTAGGGTCGAGAGTCTAAAACCTCCGGAGATGACTGAAGGACAGATATTTCCAAAGGATTAGAGGACATGAGAACTGAGAACCAAAGAGAGGACGGTGTTTCTTCATTTGTTTTCTGCCACCTTCCATTATAAAATGGGAGTCTGATCAGCAAACTCCCTATAAAAAAATTTCCTCTGTGCCTCCCCCATTGTTTTGATTCCTCCGGGTTTTCTTCTGCCTTTATTGCCCAATGATGTACCACTTCCCTGCCCCACCCCACCAAACTTTATTCTGTTCCTTAAAAGAGCCCTGCTGTCTCTTGGTCTAAACTCATCTCATTGCCTGGGGAGGTCTTGTTCCCTCCACCTGGAATACGCACCTTCCACCCCTTCCCCAGCATCATCACCATCTTGCAACCAGGTACACATCCCTTCTTCAGGAAAGTCTTCCCTGACAGTGGGGTCAGCACCCCTCTTCTGATCCCCAAGGCGCACTAGGGGTTACCTCTGATAGAATTTATGATACTATATCGCAATCGTCCATTTAACTTGCTTTCTTCTCAATATGCTGTAAACTCCACGAGCTCATGGGGCGATGTATGTCTTGCTCAACACTTTATTCCCAGACCTTAACCCAGTACTTGATGTAACATAGGTCCTTGTTAGGTAGTTAGTGGATAAATGACCAACACCTAACACTTATTGAATGCTTACCACATGACTATTACTGTATTAAGGGCTTTGATACATTCATTCTTTTAGTCTTTAAAGAAAATGTCACTATTATCTCTACTTAATAGAGGAAAACACTTTAAGGCTAGGGCCTTAAAAACTTTTCTAAAACTACATGATTACCTAGTAGCAGAGAAGTGAATGGAAAGCAGGACGTTTGCGTTGGGAACCCATATTCTTACCCACTTTATTGGCTGATTTCCCTCATAAACTCTGTGACTTCCCTGGGATTTAATACAAAGGAAATTTTGCACTATAAAAGGATCTCTTTCAGCACCAACATGCTATCTTTGTATGTCTTGACATTTGGATGTGGGTGTGGTGGGGGCACAAACGTATTTCCTAGGTGTCTTTTCACTGATAATTGTGTCAGTGATGTCTCAGCTCCGATGCCCTGATCTCGGGGAAGAACTCCCCTATTCCAGTTCTCATGATTTCTGTGAAGAAGAGAATGTTATCAAGACAGGCCCACGGCATCCTTAGCCCAACAATTACTGGCAGTTAACAACAAATTCTGTCTCATTGGTGAGAATTCACCCCAACCAAAGAATAACCCAATATTTTTTACAGCGTTTGTCAGGGTCAAGATCTGGGGCAAATAAGGGTAGGAGTACTTCATAAGAAGAGAGAAAATCAGATTATTTAGGCCTTTCTACACATTAGCTTTATTTCCTCAAGGCATTATTGAAATAATCATCTCTGAAAAACAACATGCATGCCCCCCCCCCCAAAAAAAAAGTGGACACCATGAAAGTCAGACAGATCTGGTTGGGTGGATGTGGTACCTTCTATTTTTACAATCTCCCCAGCATATTTTCCATACCCATTTTTCTGGTTCAACAGACTGCAGAGGAATGAGCTAACTCCTTTTGCACTTCATGGCCTGGTATCCATCAATCACTGGGTGTCACCAAACATAAGGACATAAGGGCTCATTCATTCACCACATATTTATGAAAACCAGTTTTCTGTGAAGGGTGTCATCGGTTGGGATGATGGTGCACTTAAACCCTGGGGGACCCATGCCCAGTCGTGAATATAATTACAAATCTGTGTCCAAGGATGAATGTTTACCATCAAGGCATGGATTCCATTTTTGAGATTTATGAGGTCCTACAATTAGGTTCGTGAACTTGTTGCAAGGATATTGCTAACCTTTTTTAATATCAGAGGGATTATTATTATGAATTTGTACCAACTCGATAATCAGATAATCAAGTTTACTATTTGGAAGTGCTGAAAATGCTGCATGAAAAAATTAGACCACCTGAGCTTTTCACCAACAATTCATGGCTCTTGTATCACAACAGTGCACCAGCTCACACAGCACTGTCTGTGAGGGAGTTTTTAGCCAGTAAACAAATAATTGGATTGGAACACCCTCCCTACTCACCTGATTTGGCCACCAGTGACTTCTTTCTTTACCCGGAGATAAAGGAAATATTGAAAGGAAGACATTTTGATGACATTCAGGACATCAAGTGTAATATGACGACAGCTCTGATGGCTATTCCAGAAAAAGAGTTCCAAAATTGCTTTGAAAGGTGGACTAGGCACTGGCATCAGTGCATAGCTTCCCAAGGGAGTACTCTGAAGGTGACTGTAGTGATATTCAGCAATGAGGTATGTAGCACTTTTTCTAGGATGAGTTCTCGAACTTAATTGTCAGACCTCGTACATTGTTCCTTTTAATTACTTACCAACTCTGTGGTGTGTAGGTGGGCCAGCTTGGATTGGTCAGACCCCCGGATATAAACATTGATTTTGCCATTAATACTGCTCCTCAGCATTAAGATAATTGATATCTTAACAAAACATTTTAACTGGAGAACACTGTTAGCAATCATTTATACTTCAACATAAGAAAATGTATGTTGTTAGCTACAAATGGAGATAAGGATAAATCTTTTTTAAAAGAAGGGATGGGATATATCTGGAGCCTGGGACCCTGGACTCAAGTGGAATTCATAAAAAAAATAACCTCAGGCATCCCTGGACCATCAGAAAGAAGCGACAAGGGTGAAATGTGTCCGTGGGAGGAAAAGGAAGACATTGAGTTTGGTACATAAAGGAAGAGTAAACAGAAATGTCAAAAGCTTGCATCACATCCAGAACCCAGCTCTTGTACTTTCAAACCAGTCAAAGGAAGTTTCACACGAATAAGTGTTCTCTATAGTCATCTGTTACAGACAAGAGATTCAACAGGTTCAGAAGGACTCTCAGAGATTAAAAAAAATAAATAAAAATTCAGGATAACAAATACAGCTCAGCCTAGTAATATCTTTCTAGGTGTCACATCTGCCCAAAGATAGAATAGCCTGCCTTGGGAGGTAGCGAGTTTCCCACCACTGGCAGTGTTTATGTGGAGGTTGGAGGATATTTGGCAGACACGATGCTCTGAGATGTCCAGTATCAGCCACTCCTGTAGACAAAAATAGTGAAACAAGCAAGAACTCACAAATCCTGTGTTGTATCACTCAGGATTGCTGTTAGCTGCACAACATCTGAGTAATAGTAACTTAGAGAAATAGAGGGTTGTTTGTTTAATATTTCAAGAAGTCCAAAGTCAGGTGGTTCAGGTGGGTGACGTGACTCATTAGTGCTATCCTGGACTCAATACATTTTTTTTTCTTTTTTCTTTTCCCTCTACAACTATTATTAAATAGGCCTAATCCTCATGCTCATAATAATGATAAAGTTAATGATAATGATGATGATGGTGGTGGTGATAACGGTGATGATACTGGCACTTTGTAGTACTCACCACGTGCCCAAAACTGTTCTAATTGCGTTCACGTATTTACTTACGGTTATAAGACCATTGTGGCGATAGACCTCATATCTGTGTTCCAGTAAACAACAAAGGGGTGTGCATGTGGGAGAGCAATGAAAACTCAAATTATGGGCTCTTTTCTATCATTGTAAGTATTTGCAGAAGCCCACCCAAAAGAAGTCTGCTTTGTTCCATTGGACAAAAGGTGTCACCTGACCATTCTTAGCTGGAAGGTGGGGGAGGGAAAAGGGATCACGAATAAAGGCGGAGTCAGCTCATGAACAGGTTCTTTCACATGAGTAAAGCCTCTTTACAGTCACAATACCAGTCGATCTTTTCAACAACCCTATACACTAGACGCCAAAGGAAACTGACAGGCAGTTTTGGGTAACTAGTCATTTAGGTGTTAATTTCCAGAGCTGAGATGGGAGCTCACCTACGCTGACCTCAGAAATTGTGCTTCCACGCTTGTCATACTACACAAGGCTACCTCCCTAGATTGGTTTTAATGTTGCTCCCTCCCTGAAATTTGATAACTGAGATGTGCTAATCACCTTGAAATAGAAGATGGAATAGAATTACACAGCCGCCTGCCCAGAGTCAGTGCTTTTCCTGGAATGGCTTTCCATGAATTTGCTGGATCCGCAAAAGGTCTCATGAGGTGAGTGCTCAAGGCCCCTTAACCTTCAGTGAAGGCACAAGTTCAGGCTGGCACCAGAATTAAGAGCACTGCCCCTGCCACTACTGAGCGAGGCACAGAGTCTCTGGATGGAAAGTCATTCCCTGAAAATAGGTTAGATCTTTTCAACAGTGCAGCACATATCAGGTCACAAGAGCATCACTCATGCCGTCCCGGATTAATGTCACCCATAGCAGTGCAGTGACCTCACAGGGATGCTGTTTCCTGGGCTGTTTCATGTGACCTCCCATGAGTGGCGTCGGCACTAGGAAAAGCCAGATCACTGTGAGATGGAGACATTTCCCTTTTGGCAGAGGCAGAGGCGATTCCTGTAGGATTTATAGGTTCAAAGGCTAACGGAGACTTTGATGACATTCTGCCTAAAAATAACTGCTATTGCCCTAGAACCACTTCTGCCCGTGGGGAGGCAGCATAGCACAGACATAAGTGCAGGCTGGCTTGGATGTGCATTCCAGTGCCCCAGTCCCCACACCCCCGCTGTGCTATCTAAACTCTCTAAACTCATGTGGCTAATTTGAGAATTAAATGAGGTAATATCTTGAAAGCACTCAGCGAAGGTGGTCAGCTGGCATGAAGGGAGGAATCAGTAAATGTTGGCTGCAGTTCATTCTAATCGCTGTTGTTGTTAGTTACATTATTATTATTTTTCAGACGAGGTCTTGAGTTTGTTCTTGTTGTTGTTGTTGTTTTGTTTTTCACCATTTGAAGGACAAACCCTGGAAAGACTCCCAGGTATTTCCAGGGTGAACTTGAGGTCCATGTATGTATGTGGTTCCAGAGTTCGGGCGTCTACACCACACACTTCAGTAACTGAAAATTAAAGCTGAAAGGGTGTTTGTGGACAACGTCAGAGTAGAAGACTCTATGCACACTCATCCAGAATCTAAAAGATCTTTAAAAAATTAATCATCTCCGTACTAAGATGACCCAGGGTGGAAGAAACAGTCGGGGCAGGTGCTAGGATCTCAAGAGTCAACCCGTGGGTCTGATCTGATTGTTTCCTTGGAAAAAGCCCCTACTGAGATGAATAACAGTATCAGCCACTAGTGCTGTTTCAGTGCATAGACACTTACTCTATGCCCTGCTAACATTCTAAATTTACATGTATTAGTAGTACATGTAAGCCTCCTAGTTCTTTGAGGTAGGTTCTGGTATCCTCCCCATGATAAAGTTAAAGAGAATGAGGCCCAAAGAAGTTGAATTGGTCCAAGAGGACACAGCCTGCAACAGCCAAAGCCAGGCTCTGGACTAAGCTAGGGGGTGCTATCCATGTCGCCCTCTATCAGCTGCCTCTGTTCTTTGCTCACTGCTTTCCAGCCATGTTGGACTCTCATCCTTTCCTGGGACACCTGCAGCTTATTCCTACCACTGGGTCTTTGTATTCACTGTTTTTTTCTAGCCTAGATGCATCCAGGGGTCCCTCAGAGGAGAGAAAGCCTGCTGAGTGAGTATCGTGTGTCCCAGAATCCAAATTTTTAAAATATAACAAAAACGAAAACAACAATCTTTGTGGGAAGTAGTATAGTGTGCTTATTTTCAAACTGGAATAAATTTCCAGTTCTCACCACGAGCCCCATCTCCCAAAGAAAAAGAAAAATCATCCATCAGCATCCTTTAGGTTACCCTTTCATCTCAGTTTGCCCAGGACAGTCCCAGGTTATGCCAATTTCCCCAGTGTAATTATTAAAAGCATCATCTTTCACTCTCAAACGGGTCTCAGTTTAGACAATGAAATACATGGCCACCTGTTTATAATGGGAATTTCTACCCCCAGTATGAGTTTCTGAAGTAGGATGTCTCACTTAGTTGCAATTCTTTCAGGACAGCAGGCAGGGAAAAAGAGGAATATACTTAGTATGTGTATCCAAGCCTGTGCTTTTCCGTCTAGTTGGCCCCATCCGTCAGTGATGAGAAAAACTTCCCAGCTCTAATATCCCTCCACTCACCCCCGACCTGTTACTCTAAATTCTTCTATCAGATATTGCCTTGACCGTGAAGTTGATAATATGGACTCACTTTTACAAGTTTATTTTGTACAGCTTACCCTTTTATGCATAGATTTATTTTTTCCACATAGAGAAACACGATTAAAGCCTAGGTTTTCTTCTTGTTATTGTCCATGGTGTCTAATGAAGGCTGCCATAAACTAGAGCTACTATAAAATTGATAGAAAAGACAAAATGCAGGAAGAAGAGACAGATGAATGGAACATGGAAATGGAAGGAAGGAAGGAAGGAAGGGAGGGAGGGAGGGAGGGAGGGAGGGAGGGAGGGAGGGAGGGAGGGAGGGAGGGAGGAAGGAAGGAAGGAAGGAAAAAAGGAAGGAAGGGAGGGAAGGAAAAGGCAAGTTTAATACATATTTCCTGCAACACCAAGAACACTAAAGGGAACCCAGATGGTCCCTTATAACAATGGCTTGTCTTCATTCAATGCAAAGAGATGCATTCTTCCACTGGCCGTCCTCCCTGCTACTAAGAGCAACATGCATTTCTAGACTGAAGAGTTGCAGGAAGGCTGGGCTGTAATTGGATTCATCTCATATTAGCTACTTAAGAGAAACAATGTGCTTTTCTATGTGGACAATCTTAGAAGACCCCCCCAAATAAATAAAGGATGAAAGGCATTTTGTTTAAAAATAAGGAGTGCTTTCACCACGGGCTGCTTTCTTCGAGAGCACTAAGTTTCTTCACAAACAACTCCAACACAGAGGTTCTTTTATAAGCCAACAGCCTTATTAAGGCCTGAGTCTGAGCCTTCTGTTGACTGGTACAGCAGAAATCTAGGGACTTTGTATCTCTTTATAAGTTTGATTTGCAAATAGGATGAGTGCTTATCAGATGAAAAATGTTGCTTACATGATAGTCTGAAGTAATTACAAAACCAAACAAAAAACCAAAAAGATAGCATCCTTTTTCAAATGTTGATGATATATATTTATTATAGGTTCTATTTTAAAATGACAAAACATAAAATTTTATAACTTAAATCTATTTCTCTATAGTATATAAAAAGTGAAGTAAGATTTAAGGAAGTATAATTGCTTACATACAATCATCTATTTTTCTTTTTATCTTTCAACCATTAATGAAATCACCTCCTCATTTAACTCTGATTTTATTTATTCCTTCATGCATATGTGATTTACATTTATTACTTAATGACTAGTTTGTGCAAATGATAGTATATAAAAATTGAAAAAGTAAATAAGAAGACAAAAGTTTAGCACTCCTTTATGATTACGTCATCCAATAATCAGGAACTGAAGGGTACGTCCTCAACCTGAAAAAGGGCCTGGACAAAAAGCACAACTAACCGCATGTGCAATGGTGAGAGAATGCATTTTCTCCGTTAAGATCAGGAAGAAGAGAACGATATCTTCCCTTATCACTTCTATTCTATATTATGCTGTAGGTTCTAATCAGAGCAATTAGGCAAAAAGTAAAATAAAGGGAATCCAGACTAAGGAAGAAGTAAAATTATCTCTGTTTGCAAATGACAATCTTGCATATAGAAAATCCCAAGGAATCCACTAAAAAATTATTACTAATAAATGAGTGCAGCAAGGTTTCAAGATAGAAGATCAATATGCAAATGTTGATTGTATTTCTATACACCTGTAATAAATGATCCCAAACTATAATTGGCAAAACAAATCTGTTTACCATAGTATCAAAAAGAATCAAATACTTAGACATAAATCTATGTCCAAAACTTATACTCAAAAAACTACAAAACATTCTTGAAAGAAATTATGGAAACCCTAAATAATTGGAAAGGCATCCTGTGTTTATGTATTGAAAAACGTAATATGGTTAAGATGGCAGTCCTCTCCAAACTGATCTATAGATTCAAAGCAATCGATATGAGGATCCCAGATGATTTCTTTGTCTAAATTGATGAGCCCATTCTAAAATCCATGTGCAATTACAAGGGGCCCAGAATAGTCATAATGACCCATAAAAAGAAGAACAGAATAATGGAATTCACACTTCTTGATTTCAAATCTTACTACAAAACAATGGCAATCAAAACAGTGTGGCAACTGGTACAAGTAAAGACACATAAATCAGTGCAGTAGAATTGAGAATCCAAAAATAAATCCACGTGTCTAGGTCAATTGATTTTCAGCAAGTGTTCCAAGACCATCCAATGGATAAACAATCGTCGTTTCAACAAATGGTGCGGGGCCTGTTGCATTACATTTATGGAACTGCTCCCAAGTTGGTTTGGCTGTCATGGGCAGTGTATGGGGGTATGGAAGACTCTAAAGGAGAGGTAAGCCAAAGACAGACTGTGAAACCAAAAATAGTGTTTAATCACCTCCTTCAATATTCAAAGCAAGGTGCAGAAAAGAATCCATGTACCGGGGTTGTAGTATCAGAAGTTCCTTTCATCAAATATGAGTCTTTAGGGTCTTTTGACTTCAATATCCTTATATGTAAAATGAGTAAGTACTCATATAAACTTACTGTAAAATTTCTTCGGCTTCCAATTTTAGGATCCTGACCATTTGCAGACAGTCCTCTGGCACAGACCCTTAGGACAGAACATTTTCATTAGAAGCACGCCATTAAATAAAACAGTAACCACAATACAAGTGCCCTTTTGCTTATAAAATGAGTTCAACAGGAACACAAAATGATTGAAAAATAAATCCAAGGCATACTTTCAAGAAAGTTAGTTTGTTCCTTCTCCTCTTTTTCCCACTCTGGAGGATATTTTGCCAAGCCTTCTAGCCTTTGAAGCAAGCATGCAGGAAGCCTCTACTCTCACTGTAGCTGTAGTACTCTGCTCCAAGCACCAGGCACTGACACTTAGCCAGACGTTCACCACCCCATGAAGCCAAGCTCAAACCACAAGCAGAAGAGCTTACATGGGAGACAGCATATTGCGCTGATGTTAGACACAGAACTGCCAGGTCAGACCCCCATGTTTGGACAGCTGTGTCCCTGTTGGAAAAATCATCTTCTCTTTCTCAATCTAACTACATAACTATAACTACGGCTCATATATATGTATATATGCATACACACAAACACAGATGCATGCATATGTCTGTACATTGTATTAAACATGTCTTTTGAGTCTGCATTTTTTATACTTTGACATCTTGAGGCTTTGCTGACCCTAAAGGTACTGCCCTATGCAGGGTTAGCTCATTTCTAGAAATAGCAAACAACTGGGCTATGAGGTTACTTTTCATATGCAAACCAACCAATCCAGAGTCCATATCCCCAACCATCTCCATTATCTAGCTCGTGTACTCCAGGCTACTATCTACCTGCCCTAATAACCCCAGGGCCAGGTTATGAATCAACTTATAGGCTCTACACCCAGAGCCTGCTGTAATTGCTTAAACTAGGCAATTTTAAACCCCCTTAGCCTTTCTCACCCATTCCTTTCTGCAGAAACCACAATAAAGTCTCTTGCCACAGTTTTCCCCTCTCTTTCTGCCTCCTCGCCCACCTCAGTACTTCTTTTGGCGCCCTGCTCACTGCCATGATGTGGCATGATCCCTTCTCTTGAGATCTGAATATAACAAACTATCTTTACAATGTCAGTCACCTCCAGATCTATTCACTGTGCCACCTAAATGATAATAAAGCTTATACTTTAAGGCATATATATGGAATAGTTACCTTTGAAATCTTTTCATACAGCAACAGATAAACCTGTTTTCAAATCTCACTTTCACTAGTTTGACTTGAGTTCCCTTGGGCAAATCTAAGCCTTTGTTCTCTCATCTTTGTAAAAATATGATAATAAAAAATTTTCAGTAATTTTAACAATTCCATTGTGTGTGTGTGTGTGTTTGTGTGTGTGTGTGTGTGTGTTGAGAAGGAGGAAGAAAAAGGAAGACAAAGAGAGAAAACGCGTAGAGCTACACTAAAGTTGATGTGTAAAAGAGAGATGTCTGTATTATCAATACTACCTTGGAAATCCTTTAGGAAGCAGCCTTGTAAATTTATATATGACATTTTTCAGTCAGCCCAACACAGTGAGTTTTTCCACCAACATTGAAAACTTGTTTCTAAGTTGGGTACCTGATGAAATTTTATCTCACTAGAATATTAAATTTAAAAAAATACACATAGTGAATATTCCAAATACCATTGAAATGTATACTTTTAAATGGTGAATTTCATGTTATAAGAAGTAAATATCAATTTAAAAATTGTATAAACAGTAAATAAAGTTAAGAGAATGAAAAGACAAACCACAGAATGGGAGAAAATCTTTCAAAGACCTGTATCTGATAAATGATAGGCAGCCAAAATATATTTAAAAAAAAAAAAAAACTCATAAAAGTCAACAATAAGAAAACAGACAATCTGATTTTTTAAAAAAGAGGAAAAGATCTGAACAGATACTTCACCAAAGAAGATATACAGATGGGAAATAAACATATGAAAAGATACTGAAGGACATACGTCATTAATGAATTGCAAATTAAAACAATAATGAGATACCACTACATACCTATTAGAATAGCTAAAATCCAAAACAAGAACAACACAAATGTTGACAAAGATGTAGAACAACACAAAAACCCTTAATTCATTGCTGGTGGGAATAAAAAATGGCACAGCTACTTTGGGAAACATTTTGGCAGTTTCTTAAAAAGATAAACATACTCTTACCATATAATATAACAACCACACTCCTTAGTGTATACCCGTGTGAGCTGAAAACTTATTTCCACACAAAAACTTGCACAAGAATGTTCATAGCAGCTTTATCTATGATGTCTTTCAATAGGTGAATGGGTAAACGAATAATGGTACATCCATACAATTTAATATTATTCAATGGTACAAAGAAATAAGCTATCAAGCCACAACAATACGTAAAATATCCTTAAAAGTACATTTCTAAGTGAAAGAAGCCAATCTGGAAAGGCTACATACTGTATCATTCCAACTATAAGTCATTCTGGAAAAGGCAAAACTATGGAGACAGTAAAAATTCAGTGTTTGTCAGATGTTCAGAGGGAGGGAGGGAGGGGCAATTATGTGAAGCACAGGGATTTTTAGGGCAGTGAAACTCTTCTATCACTGCTGTTTAACACCAAGAGGATAAATGATAAAGAAATATATATATATATACCTAGGCATACCATTTTCAAACTACAGAAAATCAAAGATAAAAATGCTGAAAGAAGCCAGAGAGAAAAACTACCTTATCTATAGAGAAATTACACCTGACTTCTCAGAAATCATGCAAGCAAGAAGAGTGTGAAGTGAAATATTTCAAGTATTGAAAGAAAAAAAAACTCACCAACCTAGAATTCTGTACCTTGCAAAATTGTCTCTTTCACAAGTGGTGAAGATATAAAGACTTTCTCAGACAAACAAATATGAAGGGAATTTGTTGCCAGGAGACTTGCCTTGCAAGAAATGTTAAAAGAAGTTCTTTAGAGATATAAAGTAAGGGAAGACACTGAAGATGGAATAAGTAAAGATAAAATAAAAACATTTATTTTTCTTATTCTTAATTGATCTAACATATAAAATTTTGTTCAAAATAATAATGCCAACAACATATTCAATTATGTATGCTTAGGTGTGTGTGTGTGTGTGTGTGTGTGAGTGTGTGTGTGTTTATTTATATTAAATGAAATGAATGACAGTAAAAAATAATAGAATCAACAAACAAATCATAGAATAAATAAAAATTCAACAAAGATGTCTGTACAGTATCACCCGACAGTATCAATGTTATTTCTTTATATAAGCAGTAACTAAGTAAAAATAAAATAAATGCCTCATAGTATCAAAATAGGAATTACCTTAAACATAATAATAAGATCTCTCGGAACAAATTGTTAAAACCAATAAAGGATATAGAAGATAATTAGAATACATGGAGAAACTTGCATGCTTTTAGATAGGATAACACCAATTGAAACACATCAGTTTTCCCGCCCTCAAAAAAACTAATCTACAAATTTAGTGCATGCCCAATAAAAACCCATTTGGATGATTTTTATAGATGTGGTAAACCTAAAATTTATATGGACTAAAAACAGTTAAAGCAACCTTAAAAATAGTACAGGGAGAAAGATATTAAGACATGCAGCAAGAGTATAGTAATAAAAAGAGTTTTCTTGGTGTAATAACAGGAAAATTGACTAATGGAAGATAATAAACAGTTCTGAGACAGACATTAATATATGAGATCTAAATATATGGTAAAGATGGCACAATTAATTAATGGGAAAAGGACAAATTTTTTTAGTTCATATGATCAAATACTGGTTTATTTTAGCATGAAAAACAAATTCAGGCTCCCATCTGATATTGCAGCAACAACAACAAAATTGTGAACTCTAGAATGATTAGAGACATAAATGTAAAAAACAAAATTGTAAATTTAATGAAAGTTTATTTTCCTTGTATTTAAAATAAAAGAGGACTTGATATGTAAAACATAAATTTATCTACCAATCAAAAATAACATCTGCCAAAAAACTAGGCAAAAGACATGAACGAGCAAGTTACAGAAAACAATAAAAGTAAACAAGCACATGACGAGATGATCAAAATCATTCACAGGCAGAGATGTGCCTATAAAAACATGACAACATAGCACTGTGTACTTAGACAAGCTAATTGTAACTTTCTAGACCATATTATTTCTCCATCTTTTAGAGGTACAGACTTCTCTTCATTAAAGTGCATCATTAATAAGCTACATTTTAAGCAAAACTCAGAGTAAGCTTTTTTTAAAAAACAAATTTGTTATAAAATCATTCCCTTTTCTAAATAAGCCCCCTTTCATTAAATAGAGTTATTCAAGTCTCAATTGGAAGGCCAGTAACAACTGTAACAAGTGCTATTACTCTGCTCATTACAGTGATGTAAAACCAGCAAAACAAAAACAGTAAAAACACTGAGCTATTTGTCTTTCATTTATGCAACAAGTTAAGGTTCGGTTTGGGGACTTCCGTCGTGCTTTTTTTATTTCCAACAATGCATTAACCTTCATGAGTTGTGACCATTGAAGTTTCATATTATAAGGGGTGGAAAGAATTGAAGTCATTCCACTCAATGATTTAATTGATCACTTACTCACTCATTACTTCATTAACAAATATTGATGGAGGTCCGTTATTCTGAAACATTGGTTTAAATTCTAAAACTTCAGTAATTAAATCAGAAATAGTGCCTGTCCTCTAGAGGCTTATAATTCGACATGATCCAAGTGGTGTGTTCACTGGATAGTCGCTTCGTCTGTTTGAGACAGGATCTTCTCAGCTGTGTAACTAAAAGAAAAATTCCCAGAGGGTAAGGAGGGAGGGGGGTGGGAGATGAGAGTAAACGGGGTCAAATATATGGTGATGGAAGGAGAACTGACTCTGCGTGGTGAACACACAGTGTGATATATAGATGATATATTACAGAATTGTACGCTTGAAACCTATGTCATTTTACTCACCATTGTCACCCCAATGAATTTTAATTTAAAAAAAAAAGAAATAAAAAGAAAAATTCCCACCTCACATCGTGGTTGTGAGAATTAAAGCATTGGCATTCTTTATTCCAAAACCAGAGTTTTTTCTTTTGTGGCACTTGTGAGTTTATGGCTACTTTGAGAGTCTACTTTTTACTCTGCAAAATCTTACCTGCAATGCATATTCTATAAGGTTCTTCTTTAGCTCCCAAATAGTATAAGATTGTTCAACAAAAGAATTCCACTTTATTTTAAGAATCTCATTATCATTCACGGTATATTTTATCAGACACACGCACACACACACGCACCAAACTTGGCATTTCAACACCCATACATCTAAAAACTCTTCTTAGCAATGTGTGTATGAGGTGTGTAGCCTCTGAGGGGAAAAAGAACTCTAAGCATTTGTTTGGGTGTCAACAGAGGGAAGAATGAATGTGAATATTGGCAAGTCTACTGGTCTCCACCACAGGCCAATAGCCTTTCAGTGAATCCCACAAAAGGAATGCGTGGGTGATTCAACACCAGGCTTCACACACATAAGGCCCTGAGATCTGGGAGTGTGATTATTTTCCCAGAAGCCTCATAAAAGAGTTTGGAATCACCTCTTCCATTTTACAGGTGATTTTTCCTCCAGTTGGATACAGTAAGTCTTGTCACCTCAGCCAAATGGTTGGGTATCCAGATGACTGTAGGTGGAGAAGACAGCCAAGATGTTATAGAACACGCCATTTTTAATGGGGGAAACACCTTGGAAAGTATTATGGCAGATTACTTTTAGAGAGAGTAGGTAGACGTTGGCCAGTTCACCCAGGCAAAGGAAAGTTGTAGAAACTAAAGGAGATAAATCTAAAGTGTCTGGTGAGAGAGGTCCTGATGGAGTTAAGAACAATTTAATTAACAAAGTATTTAGAAGAAGTGACAAAACTGAGTCACAGATGATGTGATAATCGTGCAATGACCCACCAAACAACTCTTATAGTGGTTGAATATGCATATTTAAACAATCAACTGACTTTTCTGTGCATTTGGTCTGCTGACTTCAGTTTTGTATATATGGTTTTTCAGGCCTGGCCCATGTACAAATGCACAGAAACATCTGTAAACTGTGCAACTACAAAGAGAAGTATAATTCTGGGGCAATAAAATGTAGAAATTCCTTTTGAACATTGATTGGCTTTTTGGAATGTAATTCCAAGAAAAGATGATGTAAGAATACTAGTCATGTTTCTTTTTTTTTTGTCAAAGATGTTTAATGTCTTTCATTGTGTTTAGCATACTGTAATGTACAGACTAAGGATCACTTCAAATATATTTTGAGATGTTTTTGTTTTTTATATCGTATAAATGTATATATAGCAAAATTACTTCTTTTGGTTATTTGTTTGTAAATTAGATTTTAAGTGTAGAGAGTTGAGCTTATTATCCCAAGCACAGTGGCATTGTCTATCCTTGCAGGTGACACTGGAGTATAATTCACCTGTCTCCCCAATTCTCTGGTGCTCAGTCCCATTCTCTAGTCCATAGATACCCAATAGAAGACATTTACTATATGCCTTTAAACATTAGCATGTTTTCATAAAATGCCTAGTGTTGTTTTATACATGTGTGTTTTAATTTACATAAATTATATTAGGTTGTAATATAAACTCATCTTCTTTATTGAACCCAGCACTCTTTGCGGGGGAATCTACCCCTGTAGCTGTGGACATCTAGTTTGTGTTTCTTATTCATGCCCATAGTCTTCGTGGACACTTATTGCTTATTTATTTCCTTAAGAGTTAATCTTGGTTGCCTTCAGTTCTCTGCCACTAAAAATAACACTCTGAAAAGCATGGTGTCTTATGAATAGTTTTAAGAATTGTTTTGGATTGTAGGGAAAAAATATGATTTTAGCTAAATATTGTCTAATTGCTTCTCAGAATGGTTGTTTCAGTTTACTCTAATTCAACTGTACACAAAAATTCATTCCCTGTCAAAGTCTTGACAGAATTGGTAGTCCCAACATTTCCAGTTTTTGCCATTCTAATGAGTATAAGGTAGTCTCTGATTCTTATAATGTTTAGTCCTGCTATTTTTCATGAGCTCAAGCACATTTTTATATACTCTTCAAACATTTGGACTTTGGTTTCTGTACATTACCTGGTCACTTTGACTTTTTTTTTTCCCCCCAGTTTCCTGCTTTATCCTGTTAGTTTGGAGTTAAAGTATATTTTGGAAATTAATCCCTTAATTTCAAACATTCTCCCAACATGTCACTCACTTGTTAACATTATCCAAGGTATCCTACCCAAATATGGATCGAGAAATGTGTGTAATCATTCCACTCTATGGTTTGTGTATTACACTCTTGTTTAATTCTATTTTTAACATCTTTAAGTCATTAGGATATCCTCATACCAGGTCTTTTATTAAACATGTAGTTTTACCTTTATACAATAATAGCAAATACTTGAAAACATTTCCAATTTTCTAGATACTGTTTTAAATATTTCCCATATCGTAGCATAATTAGATCTCCAAACTACCTGCAAATAAATGAGATATTTGAGCCCCATTTTACAGAGGAAATTGAAGTATCAGGAAATTAAATAACTTTCCCCAAATTACACAGCCTAGAAATGAAAGACTATAGACTCGAATCCATGCTATCTATGCTTCACAATCCATGCTTTTATGTTTAGGTTTTTTATTCCTGTGGTGTACACCTTTTCAAGTTAAATTTCCTTCCTTCCTTCTTTCCTTTCTTCCTTCCTTCCTCCCTTCCTCCCTTTTTCCCTCCTTTCTTTTCTTTTTATCCTTTCTTTCTCTTTCTTTCTTTCTTTCTTCCTTTCTTCCTTTCTTTCTTTCTTCCTGTAAATATTTAACTCCCTACTATGTACTGAATATAAATTATGAGTTGTGAGCACACAGTTGTGCTTAAGTCATGAGTTTGGATGAGATCACAAAGAGTGAGGGTCTAGACAGTAAAGGGGACACCAGGGACTAAACCCTGGGGCACTCAACATTAAAATGGGGCCCAAGAGAAAAAACCAGGAGAGGAAGCTGAGAAGGAACAGTCCATAATGTAGCAAGAAAACCAAGAGTCTTGAATTTCCCAAAGCTCTGAAAGAAAATAGTTCCAGAGGAAGAAGTGATTGACCAAGTCAAATGGTGCAGAGGATTCTAGAAGAATCTTACAGCTGACCTCTAGGTGCAGCTCTCATGACCTGTACAAGAGTAGCTTCGATGGAGGAGTGGGGACAAAAGTGGTGGATTTAGGAAAGGATAAGGAGAAGAGTTGAAATCAGGGAGCAGAGATAATGCTTTTTTAAGGATCTCTATTGCAAAAGACAGTAAAAAAATGGAATGGTAGCAGAAAAAGGAAATGACATCAAGAAAAGCAGTGAAAATGTCTCTTAGTTAATTGCTACATTGCTGATTGTTCCACAGTTTATTTACCACCTACCCCTCCCCCCAATTCATGGCCATTTGCTTTGTTTATAGGTTTTTGCCACTACCAACATGACATAATTAAGATCTTATACATATCTACCTATAGAATGTAGATTGCTTTCCCTACTTCCCAGTCATCCCAATATTTATACATTTATACTTACAGGTAGTAGTAGTGTTTTGTTATTTCTATGGTTAGATTCACAGGGAAGGCATTTCTGAATAGAGTTGCATATGTACTCGTGTATTTTACATTTAATCCTTATCTATCTATCTATCTATCTATCTATCTATCTATATCTATCTATATCTACCTATATCTATCTATCTATCTATCTATCTATCACATATGTATTACTTGTACAATTTGCATTGAAATTTACATTGACTTACATTTCCACTGGCCATATTTGAATATATTTTAAAAAAACAATCCTCATGTGCAAATAAAACACATCTCTGGATTGTGACCTTTGGTGCAAAGTCTGAGTCATGATCAAGAAAACCTACAACACCTATTCTATTTGATCTTCAAAATGGGTCTATGATACCCGGTTTACAGATGAGAGATAAAGACACTCACACAAGTTCCCAGACTAGGAAGTAAACCCATCTTCACACTCAGATCATCTGATTCTAGTCTTCTAGTCACCATATTTTCAAGTCTTCTTAGTCACCAGTTCTATTCAGAGACCCTTCTAGGCTCCTGTGACTCAGAAAAGAGAAACTTCTTTCAGGTTAGACTGATACCTGTGTTACCCACCACGTAAAGACCTGGCAGCAGGACCCGCTCCCTACCCGCCTTCCCCCAAGAGGTCCCTGAGTGTCCTCCCATCCCGAGGCCCCACAGAAGGTCAGTACATACTACACATTCCTCCAGCAAAATGAGTCCACTGGCAGGCACCCAGGAACACAGACTCACCCACGAGCCTCCCCAGCCAGCTGGACTTTGTCCAGTTGTGGGCATAGGTGACCACAGACACCGGCGTAAACTTAGGTCCTGGAGACTAGACCAAAGGCATGGCGGGTCGGGTTGGGGGAGCCACAGGCATTCTGAACAGATGCCAACCAGTGACCTCTACCCTGGCTGTGCCAAGAAAAACCGAGCATCAGAAAAAAACAAAAGAATCCTTTCATTTCCCTGTCCTATCTTCTTCTCCCTCAGAAATGCATGGCTGGTATTCCAGGAGTCTAAGGGTCTTAGACCAGATCACACCAATAGCTACCACTTCTTAGGGAAGCCAGAAAGCAATACGTGATAGGCATCCCACGTTCACTATCTTTCAGCTTCAGGAAACCATGAAAGGTAGGAGTGATTATTTCTGATTCAGAAATATTAAGTCACATACACAGGATTACACACCGAGAAAGCGACAGCATCAGTATTGAGACTCAGACTTTCCTGACGTCAGTACTCACGGGCTTTCTGCTTAACCACATACGTGTCCATAATAAAGTTAATAATGATAAGGAATATCTGTGAGTACTGACTATGTGTTGGGCACAGCGTCAAGTGCCTTACACATATTATCTCAGTTATCCTGACAACAATCTTCACTTGATCAACTATTTCCTCTATGATTTTAAAACTATTATTTTCTTAAGCAGATGAGAGAACTGTCTTAGATACCTAACCAAGTTGCCCAAGGTCCGAGGACTAGTAAGACCCAGAGATACAATGTGAAAGTAGGTTCATGTGACTATGGAGCCCCAGCTCTGGACTCTCTTTTCTCCCCTAAATGTGGGTAGTCTCCTCCGTCTCTGTGGTTCATCCTCTTTCTGGAGATAAACCTGGACATATTTCCCAACAGCAGTTGGAAGCTGTGTGTATCTCAATGCTCAGACGATACTTAAGGTCTAAGAAGGGCTTGACTTATCAGATGAGTAAGCAGGGTTTTTGCTTTCAGAGAACATTTCGTAAGATTTACCTTCGAAGCTGCAAATTAAAAAGCTGCTTGACAACTATGTCAAATCATTATTGTCCATAACTGCTTCATCTAACTGGAATGTTTCTAAGAGTCAAAAGAAAACCGCCCTGACCTTTCTATGAGAATTCAAGAGTCACTAGGGCTTTGCTTTCTGAATGATGGAATGTCAAAGGTGTTAACACGTGAACATGGTGATTCAATCATGAGCTCTAGAATCACACAGACAGGGGGTTTACTAGCTATGTGATTTGGGCAACATACTTAACCTTTCTCAAAGTCAAGTTCCTTGTCTATAAAGTGAGAATAAAAATAGTAGCCACTTCGAAGCACTGTTGTAAGAATTAAGTAAGTTAATACATGTGCGTAACACATTGCCTGGCTCCGTCATCGGTCCTGTAAATGGTGGCTCTCAGTAGACATCACGAACAACCTGCTGGAAACACCAAGGAAATGAGAAATGGATGCACCATCCGTTTTCTCACTTTCAAGGTATTTTCTTCTCATTTCATGTTTTATTCGTAATAGGCCATTCTTATATTTCTGTTCTTATATTTCTAAAGTCATATTTTTATTCTCTACTCAAGAGAAGTTTGACTCAAGCTGCAATACGTATGTCATGTACGTCAGGAGGAGAATTCAAGACTTCCCTGCATTCATTTAAAGTCCTATGAAGCTCCGTTAAAAAATAGAAGTGAATTTGTCTATGTGCTCAATTCCTTCTTAATGTTTTACTTTCAAACCTCAAATTGGAACATAATTTAATTTGTACTAATTGTTATTATAATCCCCACACCAAGCAGGTCATTGAAATAGTTCAATGACTATTCAATAGTTCTTTTTAAATAGTTCTTTTAATAGAACTATTAAATTGTTCTATTTTATCACCACCACCCCCACCTTTGGAACACTACAAACCATGAAACAAAAAAGCAGTTTTTAAACAGATACGCAGTGTGGTTTCCTTACATCTTTCTCCAAAGCCTTAGAAAATTACTACTATTGTCATTCAAGTTGGGAAATTTAGTCATATTTTCTAAACCTTACGGATATATCCCGGGGTGGAGAAGGACAGAGAATAAGTCTTCAACAGCTGGGAGAGGTTTTGTGGATTTCATAGTGGTTGGGAACTACTACCAAGGAAATATTACACACGGCCTTCGGCAGGAACATATTATAAAATCCAGAATCTTTTGTTATGGGTTGAGTAGGGTATTATTCATAATTGTTATTTGATTTGGTCTTCTTCCCGTCTCCTCTTTAACAGAAGCTTTTCTGCCTTGAAAAATTACACCATTTAAAGATGCCCTGTGTCTCTGGTTATATGCTACATAACCTGGCAAATATTACTAAAAAAAAAAAAAAGAAAAGAAAAGAAAAAAAGCTCACGAGGCCAGTAAAATTTGCCGTAGCAGATGGCATTTTCACCAACCAACAGAGCCAGTTTTTCACAGAGGTAAAAGGGGGATTACCCTTGCTTCAGTAATGCCAGGAAATGTCCATCATTCCCAGAATATCTCAATCCTTCCACTGACATTCATTAATCCCCCGAGCATCCTGATAACTCTAGGAAAGCATCCAACCTCATCTGTGTCTGGCTCTTGCTTGCGTTGCCAGCCCCACCTCACACTGCTCCTTGCCCCTACCAACCCTGACCTCCAGCCATTTACAGCTTGAATGTTTGCAGCTTCTGCCAGTGACAAGTGACCCCAAGCAGCTGATGACATGTAATAATAGGTAAATTTATTGATGCACTAATTTTAATCACACATGCTTTAGGCTGGTGACCCTAAGGGAGTCGTTTGGCAGCTGAGTGAGACGAGCTGGCTGCTAAGCATCTGCCTTTCTATAGCACGTTGCTGTGTTGCTGCTTATTCCTGTATGCACTCTATATGGGGTGTATCAGTTACTTATTGTCCCCACAATGCTGTTCGACAAACAACCACACACTTTAGTGGCCTATGGTAGTAAATGTTCATTTTGCTCCTGTATCTGCGGGCTTCAAAGGTTCGCAAATGAGTACTGGTTGACTTCACCTGGGCTTGCCCATAAATCTGTGATCTGTAGACTGTTGGATAGTCTAGGATGGCCTCAGTCAGGACAGCCAAAGCAACTTGGTTCTGCTCCCCTTGTCCCTTAGACTCCTGCAAGCCAACCCAGCTGTGTTCTAATTGCAATGGCATATCTACAAGGCCAACCACACAAGCACTTTCAAACCTGCACTGTACCATGCATGCTGACACCGCATTGGCCAAAATGAGTCACAGGGCCATTCCCAGAGTGGAAGGCAGTGCAAAGTTATGGCAAACAGGAAGGATATGGGAGGAGTGAAAAACTGGGTCCCATTTTGCAATTAGTTTACCACATGAAAGCGAGGGATTCCAGAGCGGTGTTGGAGAAGTGTTCCCTTCTATCGCACCTGAGTTCTTGGAAAAGGTTATTCAGTCTTCCACCTCCATGACAAGGCACTGGTAGCTATTTCCCTCACTTTTCACATGACCACTGTGCCCCACCCAGCACTGTGCCAGTCCCTGGAGGTACAGACACAGGAACAAAAAAAATACAGTCTCTGATTCTAGGAAGAATACAATTTATTAGGGCACTGCCGCTGACACTGAGTTAGATAATACTAATTAAGGATTGAATTAGATAACACGAATAAAATCAGTAACATGATGCTTGATCCGTGGTAAGAAGGGAGAGGAGGTGGAGCTGAGAGGCGTCCCGTCCCTGTGACACGTGTGTGAGTTTCCCTGCGGCTTCAGTGGACAATTCTTGGTGTCTGACATCGTCCCACTTCCAGTACCCATAGCTCTCTGTTTCTCTGAGGACTTTCTTCCACATCAATGGGAGTTTGTGCCAATGCAAATAGGTGGAACCCAGAAGTGCTAGATATTAATGTCCCAACAGAAATCCTCGGCCAATGAGACGGGAGTCAAGTGGTCAGTATTCCAGCTTGCCATCCCTCATTGTGATAATACGGAGAGGTGGTCTCCACCGTTCCTCAGCGAGAACCCAGCAGTGGCCCCAGCGGTACGGCTCTCATCCATGCACTCTGTGTTTTTCTACCTTTCCTATCTCGCTTCCTCTACTCACTTCTTGGGCATCTTGGGGACATCTCCCATATAAAATACCTGCCCCCAAGACCTTATCCCAGAATCTACTTTTTGGGAGAACCCTAACTAAGACAGGAGGCATTAATTTTAATTAGCTATAACTACTGGGAAGCCCAGTGTGCAAGAGTAGAGAAATTCTCAGGGAGCATAGAAGGGGGTAGGGCGCTGGGTCCTTCTCATTTCTTTGTTTAGATTAGAGACCTGTGCTACTCACCTGTGAGCTTCACACACCCAAATTGGTCAAGTCACTGCCTGAGTGGTTCCTGGAGTTACCTATTTTTACAGGATTGAGCAGAGGGAGGGGGTAGAGGAAAGAGACACAAAAAAACCTCCTGCGTCTGAATAGTAGTCTGAGTAATAGCCTTTGTAGTATGATATGAGTTAACCTATATATCAATGTCTAAAATGTCTTCAGGAGGAATTCATCTCTTTAAGTAAGCATTGCCCCACCTCTGTGAGTGCTTTCTGCAAAATTTAGCTACAGACAAAACAAGTCACAGTGTAGGATCGTGGAACATGTTTCTTTGAAAACAGAAAGATCTAGAGTCAAATCTTGGCTCTGCTATTCACTAGCTCTGTGACTTTCAGCATGTCAGGGTCTCAGTTACTTTAGCTGCAAAATGGGAATAATAACCTCTACTCTATGGGTTTATTATGAGTATTAAATAAAATAGCATCCATAAATCTCCAGGCATTATACCTGACATATAATAGATACTCATTAAATTTTATTATTAATTTGGAGTCAGACAAACGGGTTTGAATTTCAGTCCCACCACTAGATGCTTAGATGACTCTAGGGCAGGGGTGTCCAAACTGCGGCCCGCAGGCCAACTGCGGCCCGTGATCCATTGTTAAGTGGCCCGCAGCAAATTCCAAAAATATATTTAGTTTACTTAAATAAACCAGGTGAGGCAATACGTACTTCACCTCGAGTGAGTGGCCCGGCTGTTTGTGTATTTTACCGCTTATGGCTCTTGGTGAAAACCGTTGAAAAAAGTTTGGACACCCCTGCTCTAGAGCAATATGACACAGTGATTAGAAGCTCAAGTGCAAGCTTTGAAGCTGGGTGGATTTGGGTTTAAATCCTTTTACTACCATATGCAAACTATGCAACCTCTGACGAGTTCCTTAACTTTTCTGAGCCTCAATTACTGGTTATCTCATCTTTAAATGGGAATGACATCTGTAATTGAGCTATTCTAAAACATATTTTTCAAAATTAGTATCGCTGCTATCAGAATGCATCTTATAATTAATGGCATGACATAGTTTAATTGGCAGCATTTTATTAGTGATACATAAAGAATGATACATTTTGTCATCAGTATTGTCTTAGATACATTAAAATACGGTTTTCCCTAATATGGGTGGTTGTGCAAATTAAATGAGATGGTACTTCAAAATGTTTGCTTCTAATAAATACTCAGTAAAAGTAAACTGTATGCTAAGCTTTTTAATATCTTTTTTCAGTCTTAAGTTTCTCACCTGCAAAATGCAAATAATAACACCAATCTCTTAAGGTTCAGTGGGAAGCCAAGTGGGTTAAAGCATCTAACACAGGACCTACAAAGAAAGATTTCAGTCATTATTCCTGTGCTCACTGGGGGTTTAGGTTGCACACGAGGGACAAAGGCTGTAGCCAAATTAAGCAGGAGACCCCTTTATTGGGAGGATAGTGGGCATCTCACAGATCTGATGGGAAATGCAGAGACCCAGGCTTGAGAAGTAATGGGAACCGGAGCAGCTCTAAACCCAGTATCAGGACACGTAACACACTCCTATTGGTGGAACATTCGGGTGAGACCACCACCTCTGGCATCAATAGTGTCATCACTTCCATGGCTCCAGCCAAAGTCACCGTCACTACCCCCAGGATGGCATTGCTGAGACTGCTGCTGTCATGATCTGACCTTGACTGGCCTATGCCCTTGGCAGCAAGACGTTCCTTGGCTGACTTAGGTCACAGCTTGCTTCCTGATTGTACTAGAAGACTGCTGGTGGGAGCCAACAGAGGGAAATGGGCCGTGAGAACCACTCTTGTGCCAAATAATATACACAATGCTATAGGGGTCATCCTCCACCAGGGATGTTTTTCAGAAAAGAGTTGAATAATGGACAGCGAAAACACTAAAAGCAACAACAACCATATCATAAATTTCTACTAGATTACTTCTTCTAAAATATGCCTTGGAACCAGGCCATGGATTTAGTGTTCTCCCTGTGCGAATACTGGAAACTTACATATAAAAAAAAAAAATAGGAAAAAACAGAAAACAGAATAAAGTCCTCATATTTTTTGTTCAAAAACAAAATTTGGTGTCTGACAAGAAAAATAAAAAGCCTGTTTTTAGGAGTTAGGGTGCCAGGGAACTGCAAAGCTGGGATCATGAGAACAGTATGCAGTTATCAATTGTGACTTCTCAAGTTTCCCTAAATCTACTGATAGGAGATAGCACTGGGGGAAAAGGCCTCATTTCAGACTATGGAATTATGATTTAAGGGATTTTCTTTCAAGAGAACATAGGGAGGTGGCAGGTAGAGATGAAAGAATTTAAAAACTTGTTCAAGAACCTTCAGGGAGTTCAGCCCAAGAGATCTTTGCCTTGGCTTTTGTCCAGAGCTGGGTGTCTTTGAACGTCACACTGAACTGGGTGCTGAACACACACACACACACACACACACACACACACTCACACTCATTTAAATTGGTAGGCTTGTTGGCTACCCTCCTGTAACCATTTTGACACCTCACCCCTTCCCCCTAGAATTTCTGCAAAGGGAAGTAAACATCAGTGAGTTCCAGAAAGGACTGTGTTATATGTCCACTGAGGCTTCTCCATGCACAGAGACGAGGAAGACCATCTTTCCGTGATGAGAACACAGACTTGGAAACAAAACACACCTGGCTTCAAAACCTACCTCAGCTACAGGACCTTGGGCTAGAATTCTGTTCCTCTGATTCCTACTGTAGTTACTATATAGTTACTATTCCTACTATAGTTATATACTATAGTTACAGATGATGGTCGCTACTTTGCAAGGATTTGATTGGCCGGGGGAAGAGGCATGCGGAGTACCTAGTGCATACATATATATACACGCCGACTAATTTCTTCCATGGATATTAAACTGTGTGACTAGCTTTTTGGTTTTGCTTTTGTTGTTTTCATTTCTCAGCGATCCTTGAGATGCTTCAAATCATTTATGGCACCTTCCTAACAAGTATAAAGGTCATTCTGAGTCTATTTTTCCATTTATTTTGACTTTTACTTTTCTTCTTTTCATCACTTTATGGTACTCTGCTGTATGTTAAGGACGCTGTCTTAAAACACGCCCTCAATGGTCAGTATGTTACCATCACCATGTGAGCTCCAGAAAAGTCCACATAAATGATTAGCAGGGCAGCTTAAAAAGAGGAAGTTGGATTGAATACTATAGGTAGCCGAAATCTTTTCCTTGAGAATGGAATTAATTCATTGTTTTTAAGTTTGGGGAAATTGTACTGACAGAGTAATGTCAATTGCCACATATCATTGGCTCGAAGAATAGAGCCGATAATCCTGGTTGGGGATGCATACTCTTTACTTCCTGGAAATCCAGGAGAATAAACTTTAGGATATCGGGGGAGATGTGCTTCGCTCCATCAAGGGGGCTTCACATTTCATGTCTCACTCCCTTCAGCCTTTTCCTGTCCGGAGTCTAATCTCTCTTCCTCAGAGAGCATTGCAGATTGGGCAACTGACCAGAGCCCTTCCAGTCTCCTGAACAGGGGGCTCGATTTCAAACGTATACCAATTCTGTTCTTTCATGTTTATTGATCCCATTGAATATGTAATTTTATGGGAAGCCATATGGCAAACTCTTACAAATGAGATGTACGGAACCAAATGTTGAATGATTTCACTTCTATTATTCCTGGTGTCAGCAGTTGGCAGGCTACCTAATAAGATGTTGTTTTTCCCTGAGGAAGAAAAGACAATCACAGATAAGCATGCAAAATTGAGGGGGGGAATTATGACATGTAAATATCAAATATGTTTAAGACTTGGGGATGTTCTTATATTCTCTGGGGAGAGCAGTGGCTCGTGATTAATATTCTTCCATCTGGGAAAACAACTAATTTTCTAAATAATTTTCTCATTTGCTTAAAAAAAAATGAAGATGAGCAGTAAAAAGGAAAAAAGATACACTGTTTCCAGGCTGCCAGGCACTGTATAGACTCTTCATACATGTTGTCTCACTTAAACTCCAAAACAATCACCTGAAAAGAGACATTTTTACAGAATGAACACATTGAGGCTCAGAGAGGTAAAGTGATTTGTCCAAGGTCACACAGCTGGTAAGTGGAAAGCTGAGAGTTAGTTAGGCTCAGTTTTTAGTCTTATCTCCAAGTCTAAGCTCCTCCTCTACGACAGGTTCACACAGACTAAAAGTGCTACATGAAATGCAGAGACATGCTCTTGATTTCCTCAGATCCCACAGCAGAGCAAGAAATAAGTGGGAAAAAAAAATTGCACAGACTCCCAGGCATCTACTGCAAGCAGGAAATCACACTTTCCCATGAGCCGGGCCTGCCAAAGAGCATTTCAGGGGCCTGCCTGCCAGGGTCCATTTGGGTGGTGTATCCTCTAGGCCCCACCCTTTCTCCATAGAAACATGATTTACTAAGGGGCTAGCATTCAGCTCCTTTATGTATCATGGTTGGAATCCAGAGCTAGGGGAGGTGCCTGTCAAGTGAGAGACTGCCAGAAGCTTCCAGCCTTCTGGAATCTACAATTTTGTCTCTGTGATTTTTTTTTTTTTAATTAAGGTATGTCAGTGGAAAATAACCTCAGCACAGCACATTGGTAGGTTATGGGCAAGCATCTCCTGCCCAGTGCCAGCGGACAGTGTTTACATGTCTGCATACCAGTCACATTTCCAATGAAACTCAAGGAGCAGTTCAATACCTGTAAGGGTTCCTTATAACTCCCAAGCTATTGCAGAGAAGAGAGGGTGTGGCCGTCTTTCCAGCCTGTGGCACTTCGTATATGTTGCTTTGAAGCCTTGGAAACTGAAAAATGAATCACCTTTATGACTTGGGTCTCTGGTGCTAGAGCTGGAGGCTTTCTGAAAGCGGCCTTTCTCACTGGGCAGAGGGCATCCACACGCCCATCCAGATCCACCGTTCCAGTGCAGGACGGAAGAGGGAGGACAGTGGTCCCCGGTCTCAGAGTACCCCCTTTCGAATCAGCGCCTGGTGATTAAGTTCCTCTTTGACAGCTTCTTGCTGGTTAGCAGACCTGGAGAGGGAGTTTTGACCAAGGGCCTCCAACAGCTCAGGTGGTTTTTGAACCTCTGGTGATGCCACACCATGATGTCCATGATTCGCTTGCATTCAGAAAAGACTCCCTTTTCATCAAGCATCCGCCATATACCAGGCACTTGATTTAATTCCCACAGCCCTCTGAGAGAATAGTATAAGCTCCTGTAGGCATAAGAAATGAGAGTGGTTTAGAGGCCCGCTTTGCTAGTTGACACTGAAGTGAAGAATGGTCCCAAGGCACTCTGATTCACCGTGCAGCATTCTTTCTCTTACATCACACTGACGCGACTCATTCACTTTCACACACTCCGTCACTCTGTTATGAACTCATTTAATAAACATCTTTTGAGTGCCTGTTACGTGCTACGTATGGCGCTGAGCACTGAGACACAGCAGTGAGCAGGCCAGACTCAGTTCCCAAAGATGTTACAAAATCCTGGGGAGAGAAATACAGTGAACAAAGAATTGGAATTGTGTCGAGTACTGAGGCAGTACAATGTTAAATGTTTCCAAACATATAGCAAGACACATGCTGGTCTTGAGGGCATAAGTGGAGCCACAGAATGATTCTCTGAAGAAATGAGGCCCGAAGGATGAGTATGAGTGAACTCAGTGAAGATGAGCAGTGTGGGGAAAAGCAAAACACTCCCCAGGCAGAGAAAAGCACATGCAAAGGCCCTGAGGCATCGAAGGGTTTGTGCTATTCAAGAAACTGGAAGAAGTTTAGTTCAGTTGGAGTGTTTCCTGATTGCTCTAAATTACAGCAACTTTGCTAATAAATGTTGGCCAACATACTCCTCATTTAATGAGAAAAGAGAAGATAGCCGTTCAGATCAGAAGTCACTGTCATGAGTAAGAATGTTTTTTTCTGTTTGTTTATTTGTTTGCCTAGATTGGCCTCGGTGTGAATAACATCCAAGAGCAGGGAAAGAAGTGACTTCAGATTCACGAATCACATGACAATTCCCATCAAGTCACCAGGAAAATCATGAAAATAAAGGTAAGTGTCCCATCCCATCTATTACCGTCATTTTGAATTGATGGCATTTAAAGGTTATTCTTTGGCATATATATGTATACACATACACACACACTCACTCATAGGTATATCAGGCGGCCGAATGGATATACCCTGGCCCCTTAAACCCTAAAAGGAAGCTAACTGTTCTCTGCAGATCCTCGTCTAGCCCTCTCATGTGGAATTATCTTTATCCTGCCACTCGTGGTCCCAGGAAAATGGTAATGCATTGGCCTTCACTTCCATGAATCCAAAACTCCATTTAAAGTGGAAATGGTAGGAAGGAGATTAACATTTCTGGGCACCTACTCGGTAACATCTACCATTTTGTTTAACCCTATCAGGTCAATTACTAATCCCGTCACATAAGAAAATGAGGGCTTGATAATTATATTATTTGCTTATAATCACATAGGAAAAGCAAGAGCAAACACTTGAACTCAAGTTTTGTTCTGCAATTCATGTCCTAAAGGACAAAGCACTTTTTAAAGGACAAAGTTCCTGTATGACTCTCCCCAGCCTTGAAATCTACCTGCATGTGGGACTCATTTTCCTTCCCTGGAAGTCTTCAGGTGAGTTGCCAGCACCAGATCTGAAACTCAAGTGTGTAAAATGAGTCCAGCCATATTTGAACAAATGATCCCGATAGACTGACTCTTAAATCTCAGAATAAGAGGCATACATATGGTGAAACCCTGGTTGGGAAATTGGGCTTTCAGGGCTACAAGAAATCTTAGGAGAACAGATTTTATTTTCAATAGTAAAATACTCCAAAGGATAACTTCATTCATAATTGACTTGAAGGAAGAGAGACAAAACGAGCGTCACGTGACTGAATTCCATGGGGAGCTCAGTCTCCTTTGTTCTCACAAACCATCATGGTGAAATGGAAAGAGTGTCGGTCTCAGATTTGGTCAAACTTGGCTTTGAATTCCGCTTGTGCTATTTCCCAGATGAGTCATATGGACACATTACTGAACTTGTTCTGAGCTTCTGTTTGTTTGTTTTTCTAATGCATTGGGGATGGAAATATCAAAATGAGGTAATACGAGTTTAAAAAATCGCCCATAGGAGGCATTCACCCAATGCTAGTCTTGTCTTTCCCTCTTCAATAAACTCGTCATGTGCTCAGCAGCTGTCTCTATTAAGTTATGGTTTTACCATGATAATTCCCAGCATTACAATAGTATCTAGCACTGACGTATCATGTTATCATTTGTATTTTCAAGTTTACTATATTATTCAATCATTACCGTTAGGTGTCAGTACCGTTGTGTTAGCCCAATTTTACGAATGGGAAAACTGAGTGCTGAGGGCAGCACGATCTGAGGAGAAGCAACAGCATGAGCTCTGGGACCTCATTGCCAGGGTCTGAATTCCAGGGCTTGTTCGGTGGCCTTAGGCGAACAACAGACTCCATCTGGGCTTCGGTTTCCTCATCTTTAAAGCTGAGAAGAGTAATGGGATCTGTTTCACAATGCTGCGACCGTAAAATAAGTTACTACTGTCATGTACTACTTAGAACAGTAAGCATTCCATTAATGATATATCTTATTTTCTTCTGCAAACATGTGTTAGGTGTTTGGGAGGATGAACTACGGCAATAAATAAACAAATGTGCATAAAGCATTTAGACTTGTTTCTGGCACACAGTAAGGGCCCAGCAAGTGGTACCTGCTATTATTGTCCACTATCACTCAGGTGGTAAGAGTGGGTTTTTGAATGACAGTCCTTGGAACTAAAGCCACTGCGAGGGGGACGGAGAGAATGGAGGAAATGAATGAACTAGTGGAAGTCGTGCCATATACCAAGCACTGTGCCAGGGTCTTGGCAGGCTTGCTTATATTATTCTCCAAACAATATTATAAGAAAGATACAGCCAGAAGCCGCGATTTTGGAGGTTCAAATACATTTTCCCTATAGTTTCTAATTTTTAAACAGGAAAAAGACAGTTTGTTTCACTAACTTCCTGTCATAAAGATACATGAGGAGAGTCCAGTGAATTAGTGGCCCGCCTGCCTCTCTTACGGGGTGGTCCTCATAAGAGCTACTTAGGCTGGTTCCCACCACGTCCAGGTCTCCATCCCCACTCGCGGCAACCACGGTAGAAAATCAGAAGCTGCTGTTCAATGTAAATGCCGTCTTTGACTCCCTGAATCCAGTGCGTTTGGGAGACAGACCTCCTGGCCTTTCTAAGGAGACCACTCAGGGTGAATTCCAGTCAGAGGCTGGAAACTGGGCTGAAAGGGAGCCTTGGAGTAGAAGGTGTTTTTGTCAGAGGAAATCCACGGATGCCAAAGTTTTGTTGCTTTTGACAGGGAGCCTAATTAGCCTTTAACTCTTTAACCACAACGCCCTCTTAAAGTGCAGAGAGGAAATTAACTACCAGCTCTCAGAGCCACGCGGAAGACATTAAAGGAATGCCCTCCTTCTTGCAAGGCACAATAGTAAATATGCATTATATTTAACCATGACCTTTCCCTGGAGCTAAGCCTGGGTTTCAGTGAAAATAAATGCTCTCTAATGTGTCTCTGAATGTTGCTGCCCCGGGAATTGCAAACAGAAAAGTCCTGTGCCCTCAACCCCAGTGGCGTGAGCAGGGTAAGGACAAGCACAGGGATCGTTGGTTAGCCGGGATTTATAACTCATCTTACTTGCAAAACGGGAGCTTGATGAGGTGTGACGATCGCTTCCCGAGTTTGTCTCTTTTCCAGGGCTGGTGCGGGCTGCGACAGAGGAGGGAGTTTCTAAGGCACAGAGGCCGTGGCGCCGCTTATGCGCTGGCTGTGTCTGTATTTGGCGCTTATGTTATAGCGACATCCATTTAGTGCATCGTACACATTTTACATACGTAATATATATTCATATATCATATATGCATATATCCGTATTGTGTATCATATATATTCATCGTATATATATAGTTTATTCGTATGTGTAGTTTATTCTTTCACGTAGAGTTCATTCATATATGTAAATATGTATTCATATATAAACTACATATGTAAACATGTGTTCATGTGAACATATGTGTGGGTATACATATTTAATGTGTGTATGTGTATATATGTGTGTATATATATATATCCTTGGATGTGGGAAAGAGCTGTAGAGGTTAGTTGTTTATTTGTAGCCTCTTTATCAATTCACTGATAAAGTCATTGTTTGCTAACGCAAAAAAGTAGACTCAGAAGTCATCAAAGTTGAGGAGTTTTTCAACCATAATCTCCAAGTCCTAGGTTTCTGCAGAGGGGCCACAGAGAGAGATGTATTTAGATATATTTGCATCTAAATCTGAATCCCAGCCATGTCACTAACTTTGCGACCTTGAGTGCATTATCTATATAATGGGAATAATAATAATAGTAACACATTATAGGAATGCCATGAGTCTTACATAACTTAATGAGTGGAAAGTGTTTAGTGCAGAGCTGGGCATATACTAAGGGCTAATGAAGGTCAGCTATTCCTGTGTATCAAAATCTCTATTTCACTCCCTGCAACCACGATTCAATACCGGTATCCTCGGAAGATTACACTTGAACAAGGGTTCTACGATTTTTCTGAAAGATTTTTAAAAACGTATTAACTTAGTCTAATGTGTTCAGTACCTATGTAAAGAAGATGAAATCCAGAAAGGGGAGGTGACTGTGTCAAGCTCACAGAGAGGCTACGGTCTGTTGAGAAGAGGAACGTCTCCGGAAAAAAATTGGTCTCGTTGGCTTAAGAAAAGCTCAGTGGGAATGGCTAAGAGTTTATTAAACAAGGGGAATTGAATCCCGTCCCTGTACTGACACCACATCCCCAACCTTCACCCAACTCACACAGAGAAACACGTACACAAACACCCCACAGGCAGACACTCACACAGATACACACACTAGCACACCGACAAGCACGTACTCACACACACAGTGTGTGCGTACATACTCACTTATTCGTACCCAAACACACACACATAACATCCTGGGTCCAGAGCCTTGTCAAACTGTTTTATTTTTCATTTCCACCTGGTGCACTGTATATAAACGTTCAGGCATACCAGTCATCAGGACGTATCTTGTCTTTGGTGGTAAGGCAATTCTACGCAACCAATCAGGGTGCCTCGGATGCCCTCCTGCTCAACTCTTTTCCTGACCCATCTGTTGAGCTTTCCCTATATTAAGCTGTTTACAAGTATTACCTCCTTTAAGGCTAACAACCACCTGGTCAAGTAGATAGTAGCTACTTATGCTTTTTCTATAGACAGTGAAACTCAGATTCATGAAAGTTAAGCAAACTGCCCAAATCTCAGGACTACTGGTTGTCCATACCAGGATGCATAGCCAGTTTTGTGTCATTCCAATGTCCATGCTCTACTCCAGGATTTCTTAAGCTGAGTTTTCAATCCATTAACTGATTAAGAAAGCTCAAATAACTGGGTTTCAAACAGAACCTAAAATAACAGAAACAGAATAGAAGAAAAAACTATATAAGAGTGCATCACACACACAGTCAAAGAAAGGGTAATTTTTGTAAACCTCATCTAACCATGCATGTGCTTGTGTGCTCAGGATAACTATGTAATCAAGTCTCAATCAGAAAAAGGTTGAAAGCTACCACCCCATTATTCTGTACAGCTGGGGTCAGTCCAGTCATTCAGCAATGAGCTTCCTGGGAACCCTCCAGGCAGAATAAATTGCTTCCGCATGTGTGTTCCCATAGCATAGTGTACATTCCTAACTTATAATCCTAATCAAATCGCACTGGTTTCCTCTCAAAGGGTGTCCATGTATGTGTGGATTCCTTCCTCCAGTGCCTTTCACCCCCACCTGTCTGTACCTGGTGAAGCACCTCAAACAGATGGACACCCATGGGTGTTCATTGATTTGAATTTGATGGAATTGAAAACTGAGCTATTTAAGAGGCAACTGCTCCCAGTTTTCATCTCCTAGATCTCTCTCTTGTGGTCCAGCCTGAGATCATTGTACCCTTCCTGTAGCATCTATAGCGAGGGCAAGCTGAAGAAGAAAAGAAGAAGGAAAAAAAATACAAAAGAAGAAGAGAGTAATATTCAAAATTACAAATTATTAATTACTTTTTGGATCTCAAAAAGAAGAGGGACTCAGGATTATTTTTAAATATACATTTTGATATAAGGCTATAAGACTTTATTTTATCCAAGTGATCACAGGCCCATGAACTATGTATGAAAAGCTAATAATTAATAGCTGAATATAATTGGCTACATCCAGAGGAAGGACCCAAGCTACAAGCCAGCAGAAAGAATGAGAACTCCCCAAGCCCTCTTCCTGAGCTGTTCTTTTCGCCAACACAGAAAGCCAGGCCAAACACTGCCTCCTGAGGCTACCGAAGGTTTGCTTGCAATATTTTGGTTGTTTGTTGTTGCTTTAGTGCTCTCCATTTTCACACGCCTCCGTGAAAGGGAAGCGGAAATGCTGAGTCCTGAGTATTTGTTCTCATGAGGAGGAAGCCACAGCAGACCCTGATCGAGACAGAAACCCCTTGGGCCCTATTTTCCCTTGTTCCCTGTAGAAGGAGGAGGCTTGAGTGATAGGGGATATCTTCTCCAATCAACAAGGAGCTCTTAATTTGAAATCAGTGTTGACCAACTGGGACTTTGGAAAATAAAGTGTTTTCTCACTCTTGCTGACATAATCTAGTTGCTGACATAATCCAGCAGGCTGACATGAATTAGTTGTACAGATTTTTCAGAGAAAGTCACTTCATGCAGTCTTCTATTGTATATTTGTCTATTATTATTATTGTCCTAACTACTTTGAAGCCTCATTATCTATTGTTATTATTTAAGGACTTCTGATTCTGCTTTCCAAGGTTATAAGCCTTGTCCAAACTTAGAGAATACCATGGAGGGAGGGCAGAGCACATATTGGGGGTGGAAATGGGATGGAGTAGAGCCTTTGACCCTGTGGAATATGGTCAGGATAGAAATGGACACTTTGTGAAATATAATGCTGCATAGTTTAGAGAATTCAATCAAATCAGATCTTAGATAATAAAATTATACAGAAAGCATTTTGATTCAAGTCCCAAACCCCTCATTATTTTAATCTCTTGACCTTGCTTCTTTAAGAAAAATATACTGGTTTAGATTACACTTTATAGGGCATTAGAGCACACCCATCCTTACATCTCCCACTGAGGTACATGACAACCTCCTCACCCAGATTGACCCTTCCCCTCCTTTCTGTCTTGACCGTTACTTTCTTAGTTCCGACTCCACACCCTTTTATGTACTTTTCTTGCTGTCTCCAAAAGATAGCATTGAGGAAAAAGAAACGGGTCTTAATGGCCATTGATAGTTGAATGGTTGACAATTAAATTGTGTGAATAAATTTTGTGCAACATTTGAGGCTATTCAAAAGAAGATATTAGATTTATATTTATGAACTGGGAAAGTAGTCCATGAAGAATTTGGGGAGAAAAGTAAGTTTCAGAAGAGTTGTTTAGTATGGTACTATTGTTCTAAAAGCAAATAGCTATATACCTATTTTATATACATATATGTGTGTTAGTATGTATGCGCTTTTTAAATATTAAGTATGATGTAAAAGCATATAACCTGGCCTTTAAAGTTGATGACCTCTGAAGAAGAAATTTAGATAGCTAGAGAGCAAAGGGTTATAGAGTGTTATTGTGGGATCTGTGGCTATGTGCGTATATTTAATTTTAAAAGGGATAAAAAATTATTTATATACTAATTTCATCTACATATAAATATGCTTAGGAAGGAGAGTAAAAGTAATATATAAACATAATAATATGTGTGCTACCGTGGCAGGATACATGCTATTTTTTCTCATCCATTTTCCTTTTTGGTTCAAATATGGTTTTACTACTTTTATGATACATACGTAAATGATAGATAGAAGATACATAGATGAGAGAGAGAGAGAGAGAGAGAAAGAGAGAGAGAGATTGAGAGATTTGAGTAAGAATTTACTGTGCGACCATAGATATACTCCTAACATGTCTAGGACTCAACTCACCCATTTGCAATATGAGGTAGTAGGCCAGAAGTTCTCCATACGTCCATTTTCCTGGTGTGATCCTTTATTCTGTGGATGATTGAAGCATATCATAGGACTTAGCTAGCTGATTCTAGACTAATTCTGTATTATATTAAAGTATGCTCCCTATCTATCAAGGGAGAACCAAAGTTATGGACATGCTTGCTCACTGCTTATAAGAGTGTGGCATGCAATAGTAAGGTATTTCAGAGAAATATTCAAGTTGTAGACGGCATGTGCAGCAATGGTCTTTAAAAAACTTGATGAAACTGATTGGGTTGTACATGCTGTAGATACAAAGGGACCCTAATTATAATTGTGTTTCTTTGTCACAGACTGTGGCAACAACTCTAACATACCCATGTAGCATCAAGATGTTGATAACTGTTGGGACTTGATGTCAGACTAATTAAGCCTTTGGAGTTAGAAAATATGGATCTCATTATATACGTCTCCTGATTGAACCCTCCTAGTCACCTACAGGAAACTTTTACCATGAAATACAATGTCCTGTTTACTCTTACGCCCTCGGGCCCTAGTATTCAATGATGTGAAAGTTATAGTGAATTTCTCATAGTTACTCAAACTCGTCATACTTTGTCAGGCCTCTGTGCTTCTGCATATATTACACACTCAGCCCAGACCGCCTTTCACATTCTTTTTACAGCTGGCAAATTTCCACTCTTTCATAAACAGGAAGACCATAAAGCAGACAGTCAAACTTCTACTTTAGCCTTGCATGCTTGATGAAACGCAACCTTGTCTTTGAAACCTTTCCTGAACCCATCTCTTCCTCATTCCTGCCAAGTCCTGGCTCTTATCGCTGTACCATTGGCTTCATTTCTTTGTGCTATATTCTAGCCTTTTGGAACCGAACTATTATTGCTCATTTCCTCTATTCTGCTGGGAGCTCCTAGAGGTAAAAAACTATCTTTCTTTGTTTTCCCATTTCTGGATACAGTGCCTAACACATAATAGGCACTCAAGAAGATGCTTTCAAGAGAATATGCAGATACATACATATAATGTGATTAAATGTTATACATGTTTATGTGATATATATCACATATACATGATATATACAATTGTAAAAAAAAAAGCAATCAAAATATAACTCCAAAAAATCGGCAAACAGAGACATCTCTGAAACACAATGAATACACTATAAATTTATTAGATTGATTCAGTGCATGGTCTGAAACTTACTAGCTGCCTTTCTACCCACGAAGAATAGAGAACGAGCTGGGATAAGTGCAGTTCTTTGAACAATGTTCTGCTTATTTGGCTTTTGCAAGAATCCTCAAATCGGGCTGGATAGCCATGGCATCGTCGAGTGTGTAATGATTATCCCTGCCCCCAACACTCATGAATCCACAGTGTGAAACGATTCTTAACCATCATGATTTCCTCACAGTTTAACGGGCTTTGGGGGGAAGCCTTTCATGTCATTGTGAAGTCCCATCTTTCCCTCCCACCCAAGACTGAAACAAGAAAACAGACTCTGCTAGTGTATCAGTGCCCATGACCTCTGTGTCCTGTGATGGAAGCCCCCCAAGATGTCATTGTTAGAGCCCTCCTCCCCCTGTGGACCAAATCAGTCCCTTACCAGGCAAAGAATAGAGATGCACTGCTGGATGCCAGATCCAGCTCCCAAATCATTAGGAAGACAAAAAAAAAAAAGGCCCTGGAGAATTTTGGCCTTTAGAGCCAACTCCTCAAAGTAATCTTTCTAAGGCACTGGCAATTCAGATTGGGAGTGGAATTATTTCACTTAAATGGAAGATAAAATAAGATTAGTCTCTGAACGCAGACCTGAAATTAAACCTTGTAGAGTGAGAATGCTCTGTCCTCAACTGGGAGAGCAATGAAGAAGCTAAAATAAGATTGCTAAACTTTTTTATGATTTGAAGGGGGAAATAATTATTTTATTGTGATTGTTGATTTATTATTATTTTTATTTTTTTCACAAATATATGCAACACTGAAAGCATGACTGTGCATATATTCTCAACTGTCATTTGTCTGTGAATATTTTTGTCTTTATATATTTATTTATTTAATCCTGACTTATTGAGGAAGCCTATTAAATGCCCACCATAACATGATATTAAAAATAATAAATAGAGAAGGGCGAAGGGGAAATGGGAAGTGAAGGTTAAAAAGAAAAAAACAAAACCAGAAATAAATCCTATTACTAAACATGTAATTCACATACAAAAATATGCCATATGATTTCAGAAAAGTTTTTCTGAGTCTGATTTTGCTAGCATTCAGCAGAAAGAAGCAAATATGATGAATGTGAAAATTGTAGGTCTTATTAGCTAAAAGTAAATCAATTGCCTGGAAGAACCACAGCTATTGTAGATATGGAGATTTGAGAGAAATGTCTCTCTTGGGTCCTCATAGAGGTGACTGTGTACCTGAGCCAGGTCTACAATAACACTTCCCTGTAAAAAGAAGAAAGATTTTCATACTATTTCTTTCCCCACAGGACAGGGGAAAAGCAAGACACTAAAAGGGTATTTTTTCTTATATAGTTTACTAAGATAGTGCCTTGTGCTTAAAAAAAAAAAGAAAAAAGAAAACATCTATATCCTGCTAGAACCACTGTCCCATTAGGGGGGAAGAAAAAGAAAGAAAGAAAGAAAGAAAGAGAGAAGAAGGAGAAGAAAAGAAAATTATGGGGAAAATAAGCATGTTTTCACTTTATTCACTCATTCATTTGAAAAATACTTATGTCCTTCTCTGTGATTCAAAATATTTCATAAGTATGCTTTTTTCTAGAGATCTCACTCTTTCTCATACTTAGTTAAAGAATATGAGGACTATGAGCAAATTTGGAAACTTTTCATTTCACAATATCTAAGCTATATAGGGTGGAATAGATGACCCCCAAAACCTCTTGCAATTTATTAAACATTCTATGATGTTGAATGTTAAAAGAACTATTTGGAAAATAAAACAAAACAAAACTGGGAACGTAGAACAAACAAGTGTATCTTGAAGAAGCAACTGAATGAGATTTCCTTGGACAGAATCATAGTTTTCACAGTATAGACCGAGAAAAACGGCAAGAGTTCTCCCTATTGCCGAATTTAGTCCACTGTTGTCGGTCATTTTTATAAATTTTCAGATTATTTTGCCTCAGAAACAAAAACTGTCTCTAACATGACAGCCAATGAAAAAATCTAGGCCCTTGGAATTAGAGAGAACTGGATGGAATTCTAGCCTTTTCATATAATAGCCACTACATGACCTTGGCAATGTATTTACTCCGCACAACAATAATACACATCTCAAATGTGAAGATTAAATAGGAACAAAAGTGCCTGGTGTTTAAAACAAGGGACGTGCTCAATTAATATTTGTGTCCTTCCTCTTATAGGAATTCTAGTCTTATAAATAACAAAGCTAATATACATTTAAGAGCTTCGTTGTCTATTCTCTACTACTGCCAATAGAAAGCTAGAGTGAAAGGTAAAATTAAGAGTACTTGTAAACAAAGGGAAACCTGTTCTTTTTCACAGCAAAGGCACTTCATTTTTAGCTTCTGGAACTGTAGGCCATGTTAGTTCCTTGAACAATTTCCTGAGTAAAATATATGCCATGGAGACTTTTTGACCTGAGCGATATCACTTTCAGCAGAACAAAGATGTTTATGTCCTGTATAGTATTTTGGCATTTGATGCTGGGAGCAAAGTTTAAAAGTTCTGAATATACATGAATATCCTAACTTCATTTTGCAACAACTCTTTTGAAAGGTGAACTTGATATGCTTTAAAATTTCATGCCGTTGGGTCTAGTTAAGATGGCATCCCTGAATGGAACACATTTAAAATCGACACTCTGGAGTGGAAAAGTTGAACCCAAATGATCCTCCTCTTCCTCCTTTTTCTCCTTTTTGACAGACAAAAATACTTGTCAATGAAAAACACTTTAAGGAAATACTTTGTTAAAAAGAGATGATTTTTAGAAATATAAATTAGTAAACAAGAAAAATTAAAACTTTAAGGAAAAAAATAACCTCACTAGAAATCAAAGACTCCTAAATGAAAGCAACTTTTTGATAACACTAATGAAGTTAGTGAAATTATACAAATTGTAACAGCCAGTACTGTCCTACTGCAATGAAACTTATACGTTGTTATATCATTGAAAATGTGTGATTTTTTTTTAGGTAAATAGCAGAGAAATGAATATTAATATTTAAAAAAGCTATTCACACTCTTTGACCCAATAATTATAAATCTAGGAATTGCATTTGTTTGTTTGTTTGTTTATTTGTTTTCAGAGAGCACCAACTGTGTATCTAAAACTTTCAGGAAATTGACTTGCAAAGATTAATAAGGCAAAAACTCTGTTTGAAAAAGTATATAGTCTAGTGGAGAAATTTATTTTAAAGAAACAATATGTCAGAACTAAGAGCAAAATATGTTATGCCTACAAAATATCCAACATCATGAGATGAATTAAATCTATCAGTTTACTAGAGAGTAAAGTATATAGCTATTAAATATGATAAATGTGAACACTATACAATATAGAAATCATCATGAAAAACTATTAAGCAAAATTTTATAAAGAGTATGATTGCATTCATGTAAAACATATATTTGAATGGAATAATATGAAGAATATGAGAAAATAAATACTATAATAGTTATAGTAGTGGATTTTAAAAAATTTAATATTGTTAGAGATGACAAGATTGGAATGCAATATTTTTAACTAAAAAAGAAAACTACAAAAAAAAATCTAGTGAACAAAAAATTCATTTCTTACCTAGTATTTCCTGATTAATAATAATTATATAGAGATACACAGTATGGACATAACAGAGGAATCTGGAATTTTTTTTTTTTGTCATAGCTGCAGACTTCTTTTAGGAATGTAGTTTTCTAAAGATCACCTTTAAAAGCCCCTTTTGAAATACAAGCTAAAGATGGTTTAGGAGGTGCAGGGGGCTAGGCCGAATAGGAATCAGAAATGCTCAGAAAGTCATTTAATTTCTCTAGGTTTCCACATCTAGGAAATGGGAATGATTATGTCTGCCTGACTTAAAATGTTTTTAGGATGGCAATTGACTAAGAAAATGTAGATTAATATTTTGAAGTCATTGAGACACTGAAACAGGACATCCTAAATCTTGCCAACATATTATCACCAATGACAGTTTCCTGTCCCACTAGTCCTTAGGAAAAGAACCACAGATATGTGGAAGTAGGACACTGAATGAATGTGATTTCAATGAAGACATATACTTGGTAAGGTATTCAATACCTTGATAGACACTTCTGACAACATAAGATCTATAAATCCTCACAGGATAAATGCCCAAGAAAGGAAACGATTTTGTAAAGGCTAACTTTATACTGTCCTGTATTCATGTACTTTTTTTTTTGAAAGTTATAAACTCATTTTTCTTTCCCACCATACAGTATGTGTGTTTCAGAACAGGATTATGCCTTCATGTATTATTTAATCTACCTTGTGCAATGCAGTCTCTACCACAAAGAAGTCTCCCGTTAAATGTTTCTTACAGAAAAGAAGGAAGGGGGGAAAGAAGAAAGAAAAGAAGGCAGAAAGGCAGAAAAGTGAGTGAAAAGAAAGAAGGAAAGGGGGGAGGAAGCATGAATGGGAAGGATTAAGAAAAGCAGCCTAAAAGAGGGGCATATGTGGTGTTCTAGATTTGATGTACACAGAAAAACAAGAGCTGTTTCAGATCATGTTGCAGCAGGAGAAGGAAACAGAAGTAGCATTTCTGGCCACAGGGATAGCAGATGCTGCAGGTTGGGTGATCAATATTATACTGTCGACAAAGCTTCAAAGATAAGTGACCTAAACCCCTATGGTTCCTGAATTACACAGCAGTGATGATTATAAAATTGTTTTCCAAAGTGTAAGGAGATATACAAGTGTGAGGATTGATCACTGAAATAAGTTTTCAGAATATAAAATGGATCCCTTTTCTTATGACCAGGAAACCAGTCTGAATTCCCCATATTTGAGCCCAGTGGAGTGACTACACCCTTCATTTCCAAATCCCTTTTAGTTTCTAATATAAATTGTCCATTCAATGCAAATTCTTTGGTATATGACTTCAAATTTCAATGCCCCACTCTCACTGCCCTCCGAGTGCCTCCACCAGCCTGACCCACTTCCTGAGCTTCTTGCCATCTCAAAAGACCATCTTTTGGCATCTGTAATTTGTAGAGAAATGCTGTGTCTGGGATGCCTGACCCCTGACTCTCTTCTCCCTTAGATATCCAGTGAACTCCTTCTTCATCCACACCATAGTCAATCTGCATTTCTTCTGGAAAGCCTTCCTCAATTCTCCAACAAGATGTACCCCTTCCCCTTCTGAACGTCCAGCCAGCTTTGTTCGCTAGATGTGATTTGGAATAAGTAAATGGAACAGCGAATGGATGAAACAATAAAGCAAGGGAGGAAGCCCATCTGTTGTGAAATCAGGACCTTGCCCCTTTCCCCGCTCTTTTTTGGTAGTGAAAAACTACTTTTTTAGAAGTTTTAACAAGAATATCAACGTAGTAAACCCAATTTTTAATTTTACATATTTCTGCTTTGGAAGTTACATGAACTAAAATGAGAAACAAACTGACAGCTCAGCAATGCAGGGACCTGGAATGCATTCATCTTGTAACTCCTGATCACATATTTATATATATGTTCTAGCTTACCATTGTTCCTGGTTCCTCTATTGTGCTTGCATCACCAAAACAATATGTTTTAACCCTTTGACAACTCATAATTTTGTTGAAGAAAGAATAGCCATCTTCTTTGATCCACGGGTGCCCAACTTCCTCATTTTTAGATTTGTAAATATCAGTTAGATCTGGACTTTGGACTGGAGTCATGGCTTCACCACCTTACTTGGTGACAGATTACTGTACCTCTCTGTAACCTTAGTGGAAATGGAGAGGAAATAATAAAGTGGAGAAAATAATAGGGACTCTTAAATGAGTCTCTTTCTCTCTTCCTTTCTTTTTCATCCTTTTTAGTTTTAGAGATCTATGTGCCAGGCACGGCGTTCAGTGCTTTCCATGTAGTAACTCATTTATCCTGGCAAACAGCCCTATGAGTTTAGTCAGACATTGCATGGAAAATGGTGCAGTGCCTAACACGTAAAGAGCACTTCTTACATGCTGGTCGTTGTTAATTTTTATTGATTCTTTTAAATCTAGACTTGAAATTGATGATGGCGGGACCTTGAAGTTTCTCTAGTTTGCATCCTCATTTCAAGGATGAATATGTGACAGGAGGACAAAATGATGTCCAAATGGCAGCTCATAAGCTTGGATCTTAATCTCCTGATGTTGGTTAGGCTCTCTTTCTAATATGCACCATATATACCTCTCTCTCTCCAGATATATATATATCTGGAAAAGAGTCTCCCTGGTAAATCTCTATGTGGCCAGTATAAAATGTGTACAGAATGAGCGGATATTTTACTATGGCTTTTGGAAGTATGAACATGGGTCATTCAGGACTTTTGATAAATGCTGTTTTTTGGCTTATTATGCATGTACATTCTAAAACATATTTTAAAAATTATCCCAAACTACTAAGATAAGGTATGTAAATTCCAAAACTCCAATTAAGTCTTTGGGAGGCGGGGAGCGTTTCATTGCAAAAAAGCTTGCAATGGATCTTCAGGAAATTTCTGGCCTGTTATTTGTAACCTCAGAGTTTCTCATGCTATTTAATTTTTACTTCTTATTTCCACACAATTATTGGGAGGATAGGGAAATTCAGAGCTTTCAATCTTGTGACGTTGTGTTTATCGATTGCTTTCCCTCCCTACTCTTATGTTATTTTTTTAATTAGGATGAATTTTATATTACAAGTGGGTATAGTAACAATCTCCTGCGAAAACCAACAGCCTGCTTCAGCAGAGATAAGTTTATCACAGACTGCAGTAAAACAATGTGAATATCTCAAGCCAGTCAGTGACTCTTGCCACTTGATATGTTCTAGGAAAATTATTTTTACCAGGTAGAAATGTCACACCTGCCTCTCTAACTGCTCAGTCCCCATAATCCATGAATCATGCTATTGCTGCATTATTTTGGGGGGAAATAACTTGGGAAAGAGCATATGTTTTGAAAGCTGTTAAAACGGAAACTATTGGCATAAATATGTATAGGAGAAGATCAACATATGGAAATTTTCATGGTAAGTTTTCCTTCAAAGTAAATGAAAAGGGATGTCAAACCACAAAGAATCCTTTCCCTGAGCTTCTGAGAGTGATAGCAGAAATCTTCAAAAGGCACTTAATAGAATCACATCCAGAAATGGTTGGATCATAAAAAGGTGTAGCATTCAATTCTCTTTTTGAAATCCTCTGGAAACCTCAGCTTTCTCCTCAAGAAAATGAATGTGACTTTGGCCTCCTTCGAGGTGAGGCTGTTCTGGGAGTCATTTCTCAACTAATGGCTGGTTCGAGGTAAGCCTAATTCACCTTCCCTCCCCACCTCTCCAGATCTCCCTTAGCCTTCGGGGCTTGGGCACTCATATTTCTTCCCTAAAGCTTTTTCTGCTGGTCCCTGCTCCATTTGACCGCACTTGCACTCTTTCTTAAAACCTAAAGTGCTAGATGCTTGTAACATTTTTACATTTACTTCAAACAATATCTTGCATTATGCTCAAACCATAGTCCACCAAACTACCAGATTCTTAAGGCAGAGATGAAATCCTTCTTCCTTAGTGTCCAGATCACTCTGCGGAGGCTTAACAAATATTGGCAATAAGTGGCTTAACAATGGGGATAGTTTAACCATGAATTTCTCCGTCAGAGCAGAGATTTCTTATTCAAAATGGAAAGAACTGACATTTATCAATCCCCTGCTATCAGATAATATGCGGGTTTTCTTTATTATTATTAGTTATTTTTAATGATATATATTCCTAACAACAATGTTAGTGTTTGTATCTCCATTTGGTAGCTAAAGAAATTGAGGCTCAAAGATGGTGAGTTGCTTGCCCAAGAATAAGCTCCTATTATAGTCAAGGTTTATGTGACACTAGGATTACCAACATATATGTGGGAAAAAATCAACCACTAAGCATGTGTATGTATATATATATATATACACACACATACACACGTACATATATATACACACACACACATATGTCTATGTATATATACATATGTATACATAGACATATGTGTGTGTGTATATATATGTATATATGTGTGTATATATATATATATATATATATATGTATATGTATATATGTGTGTGTGTGTGTGTGTGTGTTTTGGTGTCAGAGATAATGCCCCCATAGACCATTGGAGACGACCACTGGGGAAGTCTTTCCTGGTCTTTCTTGCAGCTGGAAGACAAATCTTGCCCCTTTGTGAGTGATTAGAATCTCTTTGCTTGTCTTCCTGACTCCCCAGCAAGTGTAGATTACTCCAAGTCAAAAGGGATAGGATAAGAGCAAGTGCCATTTTATTCATCTTAGTCATTCCTTATCTACCCTTGTCCTCCCTTCCAGCTCCCAGGGGACATGAATCTGTGAAAATGACAAGTGGTTCCTCTTCAGTGGTAGATTGGAAGTTGTTTCAAAGAACAGAATTTAAAAAATTTAAAGTATATGATAGCTTTGTTTCTTGACTCAATCTGTAGACTTCTTTCTTAGCCTTTCCTTTCATTGTTCCAAATAAAGGGTATTTAACGTACCAGTTCTGGTTTATCCAAGGCCTCCCCTGTGCCAGGCATGGTATTAAAGCATTTAAAGGATACAGATATGATCAGAGACTCAAGGAATTCAAGAAATATATTAAAGGTGACTAGTGTTGGGAGTTCAAGTGGGAAAAACTAGTGAGTAATATACAGGTTTAGATTCTACTCACTGTACTAGTATTAGTGCATAGAAAGTGCTGTGGGGACCCAGAAAGGGACATCCAATTGATGGCTTAAAAGAGTAATTTTGGAAATTGAGCTCGATTTGGGAAAATGAGAACTTTGATAGCTGAGAATAGGATCAAAGAATGTTCCAGGCAGAGAGAAAACACGAACAGAGGTGAAGAGGTAGAAAACCAGTGGGTATTTTCAGGGAAACTCAAATAGTCTAGAGTTATTAGAGCATAGAGCTTGGTAATTAGTTGGGGTGTATTTCAGGCTGGGGAAGGGGAAATAGACATCATGCTAAAAAGTTTGGACTCTATCTCATAGGCCACTAGTGATTTTATTTTTTAGTAGAAATTTGGTTTGATGAGAGCTGAGCTTTAGGAATGGCAGAGATACTGGACCCTAAGAATGGGATTTCTCAACAGTAGCATTATTGATCATTGGGGCCAGATAATTCTTTTTTTGTGGGAGTCTGTCCTATGCATTGTAGGACATTTGGCAGCATCCATGGCTTCTACCTCCTAGATCCCAGGAACACCCCCTTCCTCATGTGTGACAACCAAAAAGTTTACAACAGAGACCATATGGCCCATAGAGTGAAAAATATTTACTATCTGGCTCTGGGTAGAAGAAGTTTGTCAACCACTGCCCTATACCAATCTTTGCTACCCTTCTTCCTCTCTTCTAAGAGTTCCGTGCCTTCATACTGCATTTTGGTTAGTCATGCAATCCTGTTTTCTCCAATGTTTATTATTAACCCAAGCACCAGAATTAATTTTCCCCAATCCCAGTTATATCCTCCCGCCAATCTTTATTTCCCAAGCTTTATTGAGACAAAATTAACAAAGAAAAATTGTATATATTTAAGCTATACAATGTGGTGGGTTGATGATATGCCTATACATTGCAAAATGATTGCCAAAATCAACTAATTAACATATCCACCACCTCACATAGTTACCGTTATTCTGTGTGTGTGGTGAGAACACTTAAGATGTTCTCTGTTACCAAATTAGAAGTATGTCATACAGCATTATTAAATATAGTCACTATGCTGTACATTAGATCTCCAGGTTATTCATCCTGCATAACTGAAACTTTGTACACTTTGGCCAACATTTCCAATTTCCCTCAATCCCCAGTCCCTGACAGCTACCATTCTACTCTCTGAATCTATGAGTTTGGCTATTTTAGATTCCATATATAAGTGAGATCATGCAGAATTTCTCTTTCTGAGTCTGGCGTATTGTTCTCCAGGTTGATCCATGTTTTCACAAATGACAGGATTTCCTTCACTTTTATGGCTGAGTAATATTCCGGTACATATATACATTTTCCTTATCCATTCATCCATGGATGGACACTTAGGTTGTTTCCATATCTTGGCTATAGTAAATAATTCTGCAATGTATGTGCGAGTGTATCTTCACAATATTTATTTTATCTCCTTTGGATATATACCCGGAAGTGGGATTGTTGGATCATATGGTAGTGCTATTTTTAATTTTTTCAGGGGCCTCCATACTGTTTTCTATAATGGCTTTACCAATTTACATTCCCGTGAACCATGTTCAGAGGTTCCCTTTCTACACATCCTTGCTGCCACTTGTTCTATTTTGCCTTTTTGATAATATCCATTCTAACAGGTCTCAGGTAATAGTTCAGTGTGGGTTTTTTTGTTTGTTTGTTTGTTTTTATGATTAGTTTCAGGTGTACAAAACAATGTAATAGTTAGACATTTATACCCCTCACAAAGTGATACTTTAGTGTGGTTTTGATTTGAATTTCCCTGATGGTTAGTGATGTTGAACACCTTTTCATATACCAATTAGCCATTTCTATGTCTTCTTTGGAAAATGTCTATTCATTTCTTTCATCCACTTTTACATAAGGTGTTTTGGTTTTTTGCTGTTGATTGAGTTTCTTATATATTTTGGATGTTAACCCTAAAACATATTTTAGATGTATGTTTTACAAATATTTTGTGGGTTGTCTCTTCACTCTGTTGATTATCTCTTTTGCTGTGCAGAAGCTTTTGAGTTTGATGTCATCCCATGTGTTTACTTTTGCTTTTGTTGCCTGTGCTTTTGAAGTTAAACCCAAAAAATCATTGCCTAGACCAATGTCAGGAAGCTTTTTCCCCATGTTTTCTTCTCACAGTTTTACAGTTTAAGTCTTTCATCCATTTTGAGTTAATTATTTGTGAGATAATTATTCCGTATGTGCATATCCAGTTTTCCCAGCACCACTTATTAAAGAAATTGTCCTTTACCCGTTGTGTGTTGTTGGCACCTTTGTCAAAGATTAGTTGACTATAAATGTGTAGATTTATTTCTGGGCCCTCTATTCTGTTCCACTGGTGTATATTTCTGCTTTCATGCCAGTACTATATTGTTTTAATTTCTATACATTTGTAGTCTATTTTTAAATCAGGCAGTGTGATACCTCCAGCTGTGTTCTTGCTCAAGATTGTTTTAGGTATTTGGGGTCTTTTTTGATTCCATATGAACTTTTTTTTTTTTCATTGCTGTGAAAAATGACATTGGAATTTTGATAGAAACTGTATTGAATCTGTAGATCACTTTGGGTAGTAGGGACATTTTAACAATATTAATTCTTCTAATCCATGAATACAGGCCATCTTGTCATTTATTTGGTGTCGTCTTCAGTTTCTTTCATCAATGTTTTATAGTTTTCAGTGTATAGGTTTTTAATGTCCTTGGTTAAATTTATAGCTAAGCATTTAATTGTTTCTGAGGTTATTTAAATGATGTTTTGTTTTTGTTTTCTTAATTTCTTTATTTGGATAGTTTGCTGTTAGTGTATGGAAATGCAGCTGATTTTTGGATGTCTGATTGGTTACGCCTGTAGCTTGCAGCACTCAGCTCCTCATTTGTAAAAGAACACACATTCACCTAAAAACTTTAAATAGCAATACGATACAAAGATGAATCACGAAAATGAGCTGAAGTCCTACATTGTTTTTAAGTGCTTTACATCCATTAACCATTGACCCCATTCAGCACCCCGATGAGGTAGGTACAATTTTTATCCTTATTTTTACAGAGGAGGAAACTTAGGCTCAGAGAGGTTAATAGCTTACTTGTGATTAAAAAACTGGTAATGGGCACAGCTCAATGTCAAACTCAGGTAGCCGGGCTCTAGAAGCCATGTATGCTTTTAACACCATGCATACCACCTCTCATAATATGGTAGTTAAGAACATGGGTTATGGAATCAGAAACCATTCTCCTTCCCTGCGTGTGCCTTTGAGTAAGTTACTAAATCTCCATCACCTTCATTTTCTTCATCTATTAAAGTATAGTAATAGTTGTGCCTGATTTATATGGTCCTTATGTGTAGTAAAGGAATTAACACCTGCAAATGTCTAAATGCCTGGGACATGGAAAGAACACCCCTGATCAGTGTTGCCTTTTATTCTCAGAGTCTTAACTTTGCCAAAGATGTCGTTTTAGGCAGCGCGCAAGGGCAATGTGCTTGAAAAACAGTCTTCTTTGATGTTCTTTAATCCCCTGCATCGAAAACCTACTCTGCTCATTCATGAAACCAACTCTGACATTTACCTGTGCTTCATGGGTGCATATGCCATCTCCTTGTACAGAAAGCAGAAAGGGGTCCTTTAGTTAGGCCTTTTGGTCTATCTGTGCTCCTGAGTATAATCACTTTCTTTTGCGGTTTGGATTTATATACACATCGTAGCCACAAGCATGCAGGCATATATTTTTAGATCACGCTCTGAAAATGGAGCATCCAAAGTTTTAAAAATAAACTTGCGCAGGGCTAGAGCTGGAATCAATGAGCGTGTGTGTGTCTGTGTGGGGGGGATGGGAACCACCAACCTTGCCTTCTCCTTGTCTTCACTGACAAGCAAGTCTTGCTTTCCCGGCCCCGATGTCAGCGAATCCTTTCATTTGCTATCCTAGAATGAGCAGTGCAGATCTCAGCAACTGACAAGTGAGGAGTTTGCCGGTCAATGTAAATGTCCAACTCCTCCTGGAAATTTGGCTCCTGACAAATGTTCCTGAAAACTTTGAGGATGTGCCTACATATTTCAAGGGCCCCCTTAAGAAACCTCAAATAAAATCAGGCTTTTCTCAGCAGATCTTCTTCAGGCTGTGAGCTTACTACGTCCCCTCACAGCGGGTTGGGACAGTGAATGGTGACCTACTCTGCAGGCTCTCCTCAAAAATGGGGAGGACACAGCTTCGCTCCCTATCCCAATCCCTCTTTGCCTCTCAGGGCATCCAAATAGCCAGAGAAGATGTTTCCCAGGCTGATTACTGTTGCCAGGGCAACTCCACATTGATCCCTTATGGTGATATTGGCAGATACCCCTCGGGATTGGAGAGTGGGGTTGGGCAACAGCTCTCTGGATGGGAGAAGAGGGTGTTTTATTTTGCTTTTATCAGCAACACTATCTGTTTCCAGCCCTACAGAGTCAAATTTTGAAGCTCAATTTTAAGCTTTGGAGAAATGCTCAATTTGATGATGATTGTAGATGGAATGAGAAGAGGCCCCTGGGATTATTGGGGAAAGACCTCACTGGAAGATGCTTAACTTCCCAGGATGGAGATACAGGGAGTGTTCAGGAAGAGATGGGAGAGAGAAACAATTGTTATTCAGCTGCTAAATGACCAAATTAAGCCTCAGGGACCAATCCTGCATTTTGCCACCTAGGAAGATTCAGAAGGGGGGGCGGGTAAGAAGATCATTTGGAAATCCCAACAATATTAAAGGAAAGTTGTTGTTTTTTTCACCTAGCACCTTAGAGACAGCCTTAAGCAGACAAGAACAGGAAAAGACGTTTGTAAAAGAATGGCACTGCCGGGACAGAAATCTGTTATCTTCCAGTTTGGACTCAGACGTGACCAAATCCTGCTGGAAATTCACTTTGTGCTTTCTGAAGGACACCAGTCACTGGAACTTCTTCACTTTATATGCTATGTTGCTTGTAAAGGCCTCAAATTACCTGCTTCGATTACTCCAGCCTGCCTTCAGGGCGCGGGGAAGAAAATCCAGGGAACAGATTGACTGTGAAGTATTCCAAAGAGAAGAGATTTGGCAAGTGATCCTATTTCAAAAACGTGCTATCAGAAAGGGTCATTTCACTTTTACCTTATTCATTGTTTTCTGAGGAGCAGGGGTGGAAAGAGAGACAGTTTTGTTCTCAGATTTGCCAGGAATAGAAAGCTACCTCGTATTAACACTGTGACTGAACCGTGCACTTCACCTCTCTCTGAGCCTTGGTTTTTATCTCCTCGACAATGGGAAGCCTGCCACCATTTGAGGAGGCTTATTGTGCAAATTAAACACCAGGTAAGTGCCCAGCGGGTTACAAGCACTTAGAAAACAGTACCCGCCATTCCTGTCTCATGTAGTGACTCCCAAACACAAAGCTAAGCTATTATGTTATGAGAACTTAACAAAATCTTTATGAGCTCTTTGGGGAAATTGATTCCATGCAGGCTTGAGGGTTGTTTTTAAATTGGGAAGAGCAAATGTTATTTTATCAGTATCGCTAAATATTATCGCTGTTTCCTTTAAGAGACCGAGTGGGCCTGGGCTCACATTGCATACATATTTCATCGGCAGTTGCCACATATGTGTGTGTTGCTCAGCCAGCAGCACATATGGAACAACTCTCTGTGGAAAATCAGAATGATGTCATCTGCCTCGCAATACCAGGATATGAACTCACACTCCCCCAGTGCTGTTGGAGCTACACAGCTACCAGTGTGCTCCGAGGAAGGGAGGCTATTTTGAATGCTTCCGGACCAGTAGGCTTTGATTTTCTTCTGAGAAATCACTGGGCGGGTGTAATCTGATTTCCACAAAGAGAAGTGGGTGCGAGGGGCCCGGAATAGTTTATTCTTAGGGATTCCTAAAGAACTCGTTGGAAGTGTTTCTCATATTTCAGAGCAAAAAAGTGCAACATAGAGCAAATGTATTCCATTCCCTTTTATGTTGAGGAAAACAGTCCCTCTGTCCTTTCAAGAGCTCCACTCCCTGGGAATGTGCTGAGACTTGCTGCTCAGTCTGCATTCCTCTGTGGCATTTGCTGAACAGATTGGCCCTAACGCAGACCTCAGTACTTCTCTGGTGATCTCAGGGGTTTGAAACAAGGCTTGCAGGATGCAATGGATGAAAGGAAGTCAGATATTTGGGCCTGTTCTCTCCTTGACAGAAATCTGTTTGTTTGCTTTCTTAAAACAAATAATGAAAGAAATTTAAGTTCATTCATGAAAGTGTATTGGGATGGCTTCAATTCCTTTTTTTTTTTTTTTTTTTTTTTGTAGCTAGGCCTTTCATCAGCATTGATCTTCCTATAGAGGAAAACTGCCTGGTTGCTTGGAATTCAGGCTGCAGTCTATGAAGAACGAATCCCCATAAGTTTTTAGAAATTTCCACCCTAGGCCGCACTGAGAGGCTCGCCTGGTATAGTTGGAGAGGTCAACTGCTGGTACTTGTTGTGAGCAGGATGTGGCTATCAAAGGAGCAGTCTCACACACGTTTCTCTGTCCACAATGTCAGACTTTATTAGAATAAAGCCATGGATCGAGTCCTACTGACTCGGTTTACCACGGGCATTAACCAACGCTCCGGCCAGAGGGTCGTCTCCGATAGTCGAGGGAGAGTGGTTTCACACGAGAGGGTCACACAGGTTTGCAAGCAATAGGGTTCGGCAAGGCGAACAGAGTCTTACAAGAAAGAAGGATGAGAGAGTCTGGTGTTCAGCGAGAGTCCCTTTGGCGCTGGGATGCATAGTGTCAGGTGTTGGGTGGGGCTGGGGCGACGGTCAGGAGGCAAAGCTTCAAGTGCTCCGTCTGGGAGGAGTGCAGGTGCGGCTGTCAGCTCCTCAGTGGAGGCCTGAGCGATGAGCCGTCAGAGAGCGCTGGTTTTATGCTCAACACTGGGTGCGGTGCACCTATCTGCAGTCCGAGAAAGTTCATCTGCAGTTCGATTAAGCTGTCTAGGTGGTCACACGCCACCTTGCATCTGTAGTTATCTGGGTGAGGCATTCACTGGGTACGCCTGTCACGGGATGCTCTGGCATGACTGTCACTTTGGGACTGACACAGGCATCAGAATTACTAGAGTCCATTTTGTGTTCATAATTAATGCTCTGTACATTGCACGGTTGATTTTGTTCAGAAGGTGGGTTTGGGTAAGCAGGGTTTTTACAAAGCATTTGAGTTGGAATGGCTTTCAACAGGGCATGCCATCTCCTTTTCTCCTCAGATATCAGCTCTCCCTTAGAAAATTACCACTGGTGTCGGCGTAATGTAAAATTACTTGCCCAGTTTCCAGAGGCATTTGAGTTTGAGGCCCTGGGACTGGAAGGGACATCTAACAAGATGTAAGTAGGATGTGAAGTCTTTGTTCAAAGTCCAGCAAATCCTGACTGCCATTAAGGTGAATTTGGACAAGTCATATACCTCCGACTCTCAGTGTCTGTTGCTCTACCATCGGTTGCCTTCTTCTGCTCTGTGTCTTTACTCTGGAGTCTAGGCTCAACAGCCCCTACCTGCATATAACCAGGTTCATTGCAGAGCAGAAAAAGAACAGGGCAGAACCACCAGCTTCTCTTAAAACTTCTGTTCAGAAGTAACATATGCCATGTCCAGTTAGATTTCATTGGCCGAAGTGTCGGGGAGGAACCTTTCCTCTACCCTTTGACATTCTTTCAGCGGGACTAATAATAAAGTAGACATAAGACACATTAACAAGAGAAAATGACCAAATTAGATTACGTATATATGTATGGGAACCCCACATACACAAGAGTGTTAGAAACTCCATACATGTGAGACGTACAGAGACAGAAAGTGAAAATGAAGTCTACATGACATTGTGAGCTAGGGGTGAGGTAAAGCACTGTGGGACTTCAGAGGGGAGGAAGGGTATTTGCAGGATGATAAGAAGAGAAGATGTTCAGTAAGAGAAGTTTGCCCCGCCATATTGATGTGTCATAAAAAGTTATTTCTGATAAATTGTGTTATTGGAAAGGCCCCTAACTTATATTCTTTCAGGGAGAAGTACAAGTTTCTCATGAGCCTGCAGGGTCTCAATTGCCTTGAGCTCAAAATCATTCCCATGCCAAAGTGGCACATCTTGGGGAGGCCTGTTCTGAACCCCTTCAAGAGTAAGTCACATGAATGAGCCTACTTCCTAAGAGGGAGAAAATACCATCCTTCCGCAGGAAAGGGCAGCGAATATTTTGAAAAATATATAATTAATCTAAAAATCAATAAAAAATATTTGTGAGCCCAGCAAAAGGTAAGGGGGGTGGGGATAATGAGTCTTCCCTCAATTAGAAAATGAAAGCGATATAAGAAAATGGTAAAGGACATAAAAATTCTGTTGTTTTTGCATGTCCAATATTCATTCCACCTTTTGTCTCATACAAGAATCTCATTTTCCCTTGGAAAACGATTTCTTTTCCTCTTTTGCAGTTCTGGTGGAACTGCCGCTCCATATATCCTTCCCCTGCCAGCCATCCAAACTCCACCACCTTGGACAGTTGTGGTAGATGCAGAGCTATGCCGCCCAAATGCCCCTTCAAGGAAGTACTTGCTTCCCAGCCACGGGGAGTGATGTCAGCAGACAACCTCCCATTGTCAGCTTCTTCAGGGTTTACCTCGACGGCCGAGAGCCGCCGTGCCCAAGCTTATGCCCTTGCCTAGGCAGCTCGTCTATGGAATGGGGGGGGGGGGGGTGGGTTCTGAAGACGTCATTTCTGCTTATCTAGGGACACAGTGATAGGCAACACTTGCTCCAAAACTCCCCCTGGGTTGGCTGAGGCTTTGTTGGATCTGCATTGCAGGTTAATTTTTCTTCTGCCGAAATCTACTTGCTCCCACTTCCCTTAACAGGTATTGATTCTTAATAAATATCTTGTAACCGAATTCTGTCTCAGTGTGTGCCCCTGGAGGACCCAGCCTGTAGCAGTTACTGTACCTGGAAAATAGAGATAGCAGGAGAGTAATCCATCAGTAATTTTGGGCTTCCACTGGAAATGAAACATATTTCTAACACCAACAGACTGTAGGCCAGAGCTAGTCCAGTGGCACCACCGAATGTAAGAAACATGAGATTGAAGGTGGAATTTTGGGAGAACATGATTGTGTCTGGTGCCGTGTACTTTCAGCTTCTGTCCTCTTTGCTATCACATACCTTCCCCGTGTATTTCTTTTTAATTGAGCTAGCCAGAGTTAGAATCTTTTACTTGCAAGCAAACACTTCTTTCTGATATAAGAAGACTTAGTATTAATTCCTCTTTTAATAAGGATGGATGAGAAAGAAAGATAAGAGATTAAATAGTAATAGGGTTAGAGAAGATGTTATTATCTGTATAGTGTGGGATAAATATTGGTTTTATTGGCTATTATGGAAAATTCAGGATAGTGGCTATTATGGGTTGAATTGTGTACCCCAATTATTTTTATGTTGAAGTCCTAACCCCCAGGATTTCAGCATGTATCCTTATTTGGAAATAAAATTGTTGTACATGTACTTAGTTAAGATGAACTCCTTAGTTAATTAATTAGGTGGGTCCCTAATCCAATGTGACTGGTGTCCTTATAAAAATGGGAAGCTGGATGCAGAAAAACACACATAGGGAACATCATGAAGGCTGAGATTGGGGCAAGGCAGCAGAAGGCAAGGAATGCTAATGATTGGCAGCAAACCACCAGAAACTAGTAGAAAGACCTGGAAGAGACTCTCCCTCACAACCCGCAGCAGAAGCCAACCCCTTCAACTTGGCGTTCTAGCCTCCATAGCTGTGAGACAACACGCTTTTGTTGTTTTACCCACCCAATTTGTGGTGCTTTTTTACAGCAGCCCAAGGAAACTGATACCATGGCCTTGGTAGAATATACAGGGGAGTGACAGAAATGTTTGGTGGAACAAAGTCTTGGAGCAAGTGGAAAGGGCTGACAATTAAATAATAAACAACAAAGAAAGGAGACTATCTCGTCCTCTGATATTTTGGTGAAAAAAGAAAGAACATAAAGGCTGGTGTGAATAAGGGAGCTTTTGGGGGACTTTTTAAGAGCAAGTGTAAACCACTTTAGGTCAATAGTTTTAAATTCTGATATATATCTTTAAAAGTTTGGGGACTCCTGAAAGCATCCCTGTTTCTATAAATAACCTGTCATAGCGATGTTACAAGTTGACTGACATAAGCAATTTAAAAAATACTAGTCTCTGTCATGATATTCCTTTTAAATTGGGCATAGTTTAGTATTAGTGATTAAAAGCAAGGGCTCTGGACCTAGAATGTCTGAGTTGAATCTGGCATCAGAGTTTCCTGTTGTGGCATTGGTTAAGTTACTTAAACATTCCATCACTAAAATCCTTCATCTATAAAATGGAGATAGTAAGTGTCTAACCTCAGGATTATAAGAAAATACTTAAGAGGATTAAAGCAGGAATAAAACTGCCTTTCTTCATCTATAAAGTGAAACTAGTAATAGGATCTAACACATAAGACGGTTATAAGGATTAAATTATGTGAGCTGAAGCATATAAATAACATGTAAACAGCAGGTACTGGTATTTAATAAGTGCTCAACAAAAGTAAGTTATCACTATTATTGTATCCTCTAATATAATAATTTCCAACTATTGTAAACGCCTGTACAAAAATAAATACTTATATTTATTACCAATGTTCTCCTATCAAGAAAGCTGGAAAGTCACACAAGAAAGATATATTTCGCGAAGGATATTTCTGTAGTCTCCAAATTCTAATTTTAGAGTCTTCACTCTTGATTTTTTCCTAGGCTTTGTCTTTTTATATGTAAAATGATGAAGAATCGATTTACAGAAAGACGCTTACCACATCTAGATGATAATTTTAGTTCCTTCGCCTGGAAATTTTTCTAGCTTTTATTTTGCTCTTTCATTATTTATGTTGCCTACTATATATTTCATTTAACTATTCTGCTTCTATAAGTCAGTTATGAAACTTGCTAACATTCTGCACAATTTCCTGAATAATTGGACTTTACTACAGTTTTCTGTTTTATAATTGTAGCCATCTTAACTCTTCAAAATGTCTTTTTACATTTCATAAAAAGAGAAATTTTCCTCATTAGGAGCTGCCTGAAAGACATCTCTCTGGGGCATGGGTTTCTCTCGAGGACAGTTGACATACCCAGGGGAGTCACTGTCACAAGACAATGACATCAATAACTTTTATTCCTTTACACTAGGTCATCCCTTCAGCAAGACATAACCTCTGTATAAGTGACATTTATGAGACTATCAACCTCCTGCTGAATCTAGAATTTTCTATTCTTAGATTCAATGCAGATCCACAGCACTGATATAGTGCATGGTACATGATAGGCGTTTAATAAAATCCATTGGAAGAAATCAGAAGGAGACACATTACCCATGCCAGCTGACTATGACTCAGCTGGCAGTTTTGCAAAACAAACCCTAGTTACCAAAATAGGCCTGACATTGCTTCCTCTTACTTATTTCAAAGCCATGTTACAGAGTTTTACAAATAAGGGAATTGATAAGATTTAAAATGCATGTAAAATTTATAATTGTGTTTTCTATAAATGTCTTCCAAAATAAATAAAGTTGAGTTTTCTGTTTAAATAGCGAATATATGGACTTCTACTTCCAGTCAAATATAAAAATCTTGTGGTAGACTGTATCTCCCATTATAACACCTCATAGACGTGCTTAAAATAGATATACATGTATCAAAGAAAACTGAGGAAAATATGAAACAATAGGTAACTCTAACAAAGAGGAAGAATGTCTAAAATGGACATTCTACAACTGAAAAATACAATATAAATTAAGAACTCATTGTTTTTAATAGCAGAAAAGAAATTAGTGAATATGTAGACAGATCAATAGAAATCATTCAAACTAAATAGAAAGAAAAGAATAAAAAAAACAGAATAGATTATAATAGAATTATGGGAGACTATAAATAGTCTAACATACATATAATTGGAATCTCAGGGAAAAAAGGGGGAGAGAAAAGAGAGAAGCAATATTGAAAAGATATTGATGAATAAGTTTATAAAACTGATAGAAGATAATTTAGAGATTCAAGAAGATAATTGAACTCTAAGCAGGATACAAAGAAAAATCACATATTGACACATCATTATTAAATTTCTGAACACCAAATATAAAGAGAGATTCTTAAAAACAACCGTAGAAAGAGACACATTGTCTTCAACTGGTAGAAAACTTTTTGGTAGAAACTATGAAAACCAGGAGATATTGAAATATAATAGCATCTTCAAAGTGCTGAAAGGGGGAAAAAAAGAAAAAAACTACCTAGAATCCCATACCTTTTATTGAATACTCTTCAAAAATGAAGGTGGAATATAAATGTTTACAGACAAGTTTCAGAGAACGTGTTACCAGTGGGTCCACAGTATAAAAAATACTAAAGAACAATTTTCACATCGAAGAGAAATGATCTCGTATAAAAAAGGATGGAATTTCAGAAAGAAATGAAAACATTAGAAGGAGTGAATATATACATAAGCATAAAATATTACAGAGTCTTTAAGTCAACAACAACAATGTCCTGGGGGTGTTATAACTATATAGAAATAAAATAAATGACAACAATAGAAGGGAGTAAATGAATTTGTCTGATACGAGGCTCTTGCATGGTTCAGGAACTGTTAGGGTGCTAATTTAAGATAAATTGCAATAAGTGAAAAATGTATATTATAATCAAGGTGCAAATACAAATAATATAAAATGTATAAGTAAAAAGTGAATAAAGACAAGAAAACTGAATACTAACATTTTAAAATCAATCCACAGAAAGTTAGGAAAGGAGGAACAAGGAAACAACAGCTTGATCAACTAGAAAGCAAATATAAAAATGGCAGACTCGAGTTGATCTGCATGAGTAATTCCATTAAATGTAAATTTTCAATCACCCACTTGAAAAACAAATTTGTCAGACTAGGAAAAATAAATATACACACCCAATTCCCAAGTATGTGCCCGTTTGGAGAAACACATCAGTCCTCGTCCTCTAAGAATACAGATTAATTGTAAAACAATAATAATATTGTCATTGTTATAGCGTGCAAACACTACCAAAAGAAAGTTGGTATGACTAGATTAATATCAGAAAAAATAGATATTGATGGAAACATTAAAGAAAGAAATAGGAACGTTTCATAAAGGTAAAAGACAGTGGGAAGTCATAACAAACCCAAATGTATACGTACCTATAAACATAGCTTTAAGATACATATATATGTATATATACATTATGGATATATATATATCAATTCTCAATTATTGTTATAGATTCTGACTTTTTTTAAAGTGCACCAAAAGTCAAGTAGAATATAAAATTTATTTGAAAACCCTATAAACTAATTTGAACTGATTCACATATATACCAAAAATCTACACCAAAAAACAACAACAGAATACAGTGTCTTCAAATGTAATCAGAATATTTACCAAAATAGACATTAAACTAAGCAAAGCTAGTCTATGTAAATTTGAAAGGATTGAATTCACACAGAAGATATTATCTGACCACAATAGGCTTAATCAAGAAATAAATAATGATATAACCAGAAAATCTGCAAATCTCTGAAGACAGCAAGCACTACATCTTAAAGAAATTGAATCTGCAATTAAAAATTTTCCCCTAAATGAACAAACTGACTCATAAAGTGGGAACGAGCAACTTCTGGCCCAGATTATTTCATTGGTATATTCTTCCAAGCATTTGCACCAGAAATAATACCAGCCTTACACAAATTCTTTCCAAGAGTGGAGAACAGGAACACTTCCCAACTCATTTTATGAAGACAGCATAACTCTGAAACCAAAAGCAGAAAAGGATATTTCAAGAAAATAAAATTATGAACATATATTTCTCATATATTCAAAATTCTAAACAAAATAGTAGCAGATCAAATTTAGAAGTAGAGTAAAAAGATATCACAGTACAGTGGAATTGATTCTGGGATTATAATGTCGATTTATCTTTCAAAAATTAATCAAGATAATCACATTATTGATACAGAGGAGAAAAACCACATGATATGGCTATATACAAAAAATGTATCTGATAAAATTTGACTCTTTCAAAATAAAAATCTCAGAAAGTAGTACTGTAAGAGTTTCTTCTCAGTGAGGGAATTGGATAAGTGTGTGTGCCCAAGCCCACCTCCCGAGTTTGCATTATGTTTTAACCTTTCCCTCAGTTCCCTCTTCCGAACAATGGCAATAACAATATTATGTTTCTCATCAGAATTAAGTTAATTAACTCATGCAAAATATTTCCACAAATGCTGGTCCATAATAGGTACACCATAGACAATGGCTATTATAGTTAGTGATGTTATTTCCATATTGTCAGCACTTAGCACATTTCCTAGAATGGAGTAGATGTTAAATGAGTGTTTTGTAAATGAATAAATGAGCCTAAATGGACACAGTACCTGCAAAGTGTGCAGTGTACTGATAGGTGCAGAGAGGTATAAAAGACTCAGCTCCATCTCAGCCTGTTTTTAGCACTCCTCGTAAGTCATAACTCGTAACTCATAAGTCAAAGCTTTACACAATAGGCTTTGAGGGCATCTGAAGAAAAGAACGGTCTCTGCCCAGAGTGGACTTCTGTCTGGATAGTTGTGCAAAGATGTGGAGAGATGCTTGCCACCTTCTAGCACAGGAGCAAGATGATTAGAAGGAGAAGAGAGGAGAGGAGAGGACTGCAGTAGAAGCCAGGAAATTGAGGTTAATTCTCTCTGTGTGGCATTGGGCAAAGTCACTTAATACTATCATTTACTCCATCATATTGGAATTATTTATGCTCTATTTGTTCCCAGTAGATGGTGAGCTCTTAAAGGAAGAATTCATGCCTCATCCATCTTTTGTGTCCTGTGTCTCATATGGTAATAGCTCATAGCTGCTTTTGGTGAGAGTTTTTCAAAGGAAACTGAACTTAGAGGCTCCATTCTTCACTTCTGCAAAATGTCTGTCCAGCTCTTTAGGGATTATATGAAACGGGAGAGCATACACTGAAGACATTGAAACATTCCAAGGGCTACGGAAATGTGTGCTGTCACTGGTAGTTTTATTAAAAAAAAAAATAGCAAGCAACCAATACATATATAACACATGTTATAGTTTCCAAAGCATTTTTCAGATCTAGTGCTTAGTTTAATCTTAGCTGACAGCTTTACTTCTAGGAAGGCATTATTATACCAGTTTCTCAGAAGTTTCAATTTAAATCAACATTTTGGAAATAAAAATATGCTTCATATTCATTTAGGAACACTTGTACTCCAAAGAATTTTATAATAATTCTTGCTTCATAAAATAATCTGTATTCCTTTCATAAAGTTTGGATGTTTGCATATTGAAGTTTCATTTACTAGGGTCTAAATGTGAGATACATAGATACATAGATGATAGATAGATAGATAGATAGATAGATAGATAGATAGATAGATAGATAGATAGATAGACAGATAGATGATAGATAGATAGGAAGATAGATAGACAGATAGACAGATACATGTACCAGGGGTGTCAAAAAATGTATACATATGACTTGTATTCATCTTTTGTTATCTGTATAGAGTATCATAATTTTAATACAGGTTTTTCCTTTCTTAAAATGTATATGCATTCTTTTGGCACCCTCTGTATTTTGCCTCGGCATCAGAGACACTTCAGATGTAGTACATTTTCTGGTTTAATAATTTCGAAAATAGATATATTGATTATATTTATTCATTTTAAATGGTATAAAATAAAGTTAAGAGTGAGTACCAGCTTAGGAGTTAGACATACTTGCATCACATTTCTTATTTCGCTTATGACCCATCGCCTACCTGAATCTTTATCTGTACAATATAGAGAATAACTGCATCTCGCTCCCAGAGTTATTTTGAGAACCCAGTGAAATGATCCTTGTAAAGTATGACAGCATTGGACCTGACAAACAAGTGCCCAACCAATGACAGCTTTTGCTGTTCTTTGTTATTGATCATTATATTTTATAAATTAATAATAGTTATTAAGAAAATATCTTAGAATTTATAATAGTAAATGTGGCGGGTGATTTTGTTGTTCGGGTCTTTCATTAGGGGAACCACTGACAAAGCTGTGATACAGTTTCCCAGCTAGTGCATAATTTTCAAATAAGTCCAGGTTAGGGTCCAGTAAATTACAGCATCTTGCTCCCGTCTGTGGTTCCAGCTGGTATGTATTTTTTATGTCTGCTGTAACAAATCACCACAAAAATGTAGTGGTTTTAAAACAACACAACGTATTATCTTCTAGTTCTGGAGGTCAAAACTCTGAAATGGGCCTCAGTAAACTCACAGTTCTCGGGCCTGCTTTCCTTTCTGGAAGCTCCAGGGGAGAATCCATTTTCTTGCCTTTTCAGCTCCTAGATGCTGTCTGGGGCTCCCTGGCTTGTGGTCCCCTCCAGTTTTCAAAGCTACCAGCGCTGTGCCTCTCTGGGCCTTTCTTCCATAGTCACATCTCCTCTGATTCTGTTTACTGCCTCCCTCTTCCACTTGTGGTCACGTTAGTCAGATCCAGGGAATTCAGAATAATCTCCCTATTTTAAGGTCAGTTTATTATCCACCCACAGAATTCCATGTGCATTTAATTTCTCTTTACCATGTAGCCTAATATCAGGTTAGTGCAAAAGTAATTGCGTTTTTTTGCAATTATTTTTAACCTTTTAAACTGCACCAACCTAATATATTCACAGGTTCCAAGGATTAAGACGTGGACATCTTTTGGGGTCAGGGGGCATTATTCTCCCTACTACACAGCTCCCAATGACACTGAGTTCGACATATAAATCTCCAAATCTAAATTTAGAAAAGAGGCAGCTTTTGATTCCGATTTTGGTTTTGAACTGACACCTCCTCTGGCCCCAGGTCCTATTTTCACCTGGGTCTGTTATCCTAGCAGTGTGACACTTCAGAAATACCAACCCACAAAACAATCCTTGTTGCTGGCACAGTCCTGTGAGATCAGGAAACCCAGTCCAGCTTGAGATGACAGCAGGAATTAATGACAGTTTAAAGTTCATGTCGTTTCATTTTTTTTTTTCTTTCTGGTTTCCTGTATTTTCCTTCTTCTCTGAAAACCACCTAAGAAGGTCCAGCGTTTACAGCGTCCTTCAAAGCCCCGCATTCAATTTCCTGGAAAGTTAGGAAAGTTCATGGTGAAATAAAAATGTCAGAAGATTTAGCAGCTGTGAAGCTTACCCTGACACTGAAAGAAGCTGTGGCCCTGGGCCCAGGCAAGACACAGCCTGCCCTGGTTTATCCCACAGAACGTGAAAATGCAAACCATCTTGTACCAAGGGCCTCCTCTGTGTCAGGCTTGGAGGAAACATCTCCGAGCAGCACCACCACCATTTGGAAGAACGTAACACTGAATTTTAAAGGGACAAGTCACTTGGCCAAGGACAATCCCCTTCGAAGTAGCAGTCAGGTGTCAAACCACACTCTCTTGTTCTAAAGGCAAAGGTTGTCCACCTCCTCCGAGACTCTCCCCTGCACACCCTATTGCTCATCACACAGGCCTGCCTTTCCGACGAGGATGTGAGCTCTTGGAGATCGGAGCCTCATCTTTTTCATCTGTTTCCAGCACTCAGCCTTGGGCCTGGGGTGTCGTCAGCATTCGGCAGCGTTTGCTTATTTTATGAAAGTGTGATTGAGTCAGGACACTGGACGGTTGTCTTAATTACACCAGCCTACAGAAAAACTCATGTCCGGAGGAGGCCATCAAGAGGCAACATCGACTTAGGAACTCATGGAAAATTGGCCAGGGAAAATTTTTTTCTCCAGGAGCCATTTACATGCTATTTGATTTGGCTTTCTGAGACATATTAATCAATCCTCCAAACCCCATCCAGGGCGCCACTGCACTCATTTGTAATCAGCTAGTATTTATCTACCGAGGCACTTGGGAGGGCGAAATGGAAAATGCAGCTTTTCAAGAGAGTGCTTTCATTTAACCCCTCCCACTCAATTTCATTTAAAACCATTTCAGTTGCAGGGGTTCACTGCCCTGCCTGAGAGCAATAAACCTGAAGCTAGTTCATTCAGCGCACAATTATTGCACAACTTGCACCTACTAAGTGCCAAACATTGCGCTTGGGCTTCTGTCTGTTTGGAGAGTGAAGACCTAGTGTGTGATCAACTCACGTAATGCCACATTTACCTAAAATTCATACACAGTAGATGTATAGTGCTCCACACATAGAGGCTAAATCCTCTTCTAAGAATTTTTTCAGCTTGCAGTAAAGTTTAAGGACTGTTCCCTTTTTTGAATGACTTTTGACTGTCATGGAATATTTTTAACGGCTTAAGAGTCCTTGGAGAAATTGCCTGAAAATATCCTTAAGGGAGACCCAAGATAGGCAGACCAGGAAAAGATACGAATCATATAAATGCTTGAAAAAGTCAGTATATGTCATCATACATAAGAAATGGGACATCTATGCTAAGTAGTCACGATTCAAACATGTTTAACTTTATTATTTTAGAGCAGTTTTAGCCTCACAGAAAAACTGAGGGGGAGGTACAGAGATTTCCCATCCACCCCTGCAGCCACCTGTGCACCACCTCGCCCATTGTCAATGTCCCCACCACAGTGGTCCCTTTGTTACAATTGATGGACCTACATCAACACGTCACTATCACCTGAAGTCCATAATTTACATGAAACGTTCACTCTTGATGTTGTAGGTTCTGTGGGTTTGGACAAATGTATAATGACATGTATCCATCATTATGGTGTCATCTATACTATTTTCATGGCCCTATAATTCCTGTGTGTTCAATCCATTCATCCCACCTTCCTCCTCCCCTGACAGCCACTGATCTGTTTACTGTCTCCAGAGTCTGGGCTTTTCAACGTGTCGCAGAGTTGGAATCATACAGTATGTGTAGCCTTTTCAGATTGACTACTTTCACTTAGTAACATGTATTTAAGGTTCCTCCATGCTTTTCATGGCTTGATAGGTCATTTCTGTTTAGAACTGAATAATATTCCACCATCTGTATGTATGTATGTATGTATGTATGTATGTATGTATGTATGTATGTATTTTCTATCCACCTACTGAAGGACCACTTGATTCCTTCCAGGTCTTGGCAATAATGAATAAACTGCTATAAACAGCTAGGTGCAGATTTCATATTGACATGTTTTCAACTCATGTAGTTAAATACCAAGAAGTGTGATAACTGGATTGTATGGTAAGAGTATGTTCAGTTCTGTAAGAACCCACCAAACTCGTCTTCCAAACTGGGCCACACCATTTTGAATCCCCACCAGTAGTGAGCGAGTGTTCCAGTCGCTCCACATCCTCACCAGCATTTGTTGTTGACAGTTTTCTGGATTTTCACTCTCCTAATAAGTGGCTAGTCATAGCTCACTGTTGTTTTTGCATTTCTCTGATGAAGTGCCATGGGGGGCATCTTCTCATATACTTATTTGCCATCTGTGTGTTTTCTTTGATGAGGTATCTATTAAGGTCTTTGGCCTATATGTTAATTAGGTTTTTTTCTAACAAATCATTGAGTTTTAAGAGGTTTTTTTTTTTTTTTTTTTGTATATTTTAGGTAACAGTACTTATCAGATGTGTCTTTTGCAAATATTTTCGCCTAGTCTGTGGCTTATCTTCTCATTCTCTTGAGATTGTCTTTCGCAGAGCAGACATTTTAATTTTTTTTCATCTAAATATTTTATTTTATTATTTATTGTTTTGCTTGTTTCTTTTTTTTTAATTTATTGGGGTGATGATTGTTAGTCAAATTACATAGATTTCAGGTATACAATTCTGTTTTACATCATCTATAAATCCCACTGTGTGTTCACTACCCAGAGTCAGTTCTCCTTCCATCACCATATATTTGATCCCCTTTACCCTCATCACCCACCCCCCACCGCCCTTACCCTCTGACATTTTTAATTTTAATGAAGTCCAGCTTATCAATGATTTGCCTCATGGATCGTGACTCTGCTGTTCTAAATATATATCAAACAAGTAGTGATTTCTACAAAAATGCACATTTATTTCTGCCAAAAGAATTGTTATACATGACTTTATTTATAAGCCCGAAGTGAAAGCAATTCATATTTCTATTAAGAGTCGAATGAATGAATTAATGTGATACAGGAATACATACTCATATATACCATATATAATGTAATACTATGTAACCGTGCAGAACATGCTACTACAAAATATAGCAGCATAGTTGAATGTCACAGACATTCATGAGCTCCTTTATTCACTTATTCATGTACTGAGTGAATATGTTTTGAGTATAAACAATTTATTAGGTGGTAAGCAAAAGAAAGAGATTCACAGTGTGTTCTCAGTGTTACCACTTATATCACTCAATTTCCACAGCAATCCAGGGAGGCAGCTATTTTCCCTCATTCTATTTTTGCCGGTGAGGAAGCTGAGCTCTCCTGAGAACACAAATAAGAACACAAATATGATGTACCCAGAGTAGAGAACTCATTTCCACTTTTATTCAAAATTACTGTAACAGAATTGTTAGGTCCAGTCTCTCTCTCCTGCCCTTGCTTAAGCTGAGATCCCCTTCTTTCTGACCTATGCTCTTTGAGTTTTAATTCACTTTTCTAATCTTTCTGGGTTTTGATTGAGCTTTTCCCTAGTGTGCTCCTTCTATGAAGTTCCTCTTTGTTTGGAATAATGCATCCAAAATGAAAATGACACCCATCTCTGGTCATGCTTGGGGTCAGAGAAATTGCATCTGGCCTAGACTTAGTGGCTTCAACTTCCAGTTTTCCAGATAACGATATTGGACATAGATACATCGTCACGTGGTAGGGAATCTACAAGTGTTAGTTCTCTTTCTTGCTTGTTCAAAATTATGCAACCATACGGCAACTTTTGAGACCTGCTTTGTGTGAATCTAGATTACATGCTTATTTAGCAATACCACACTTCCCTTTTGTACAATAAGGAATAAAGAGAACCGCAAGATATAGCTCCCATCCTTAAAGCATGACAAATGGTTGGTGGCGGAGGTGGTGAGAGAGTCTATCCATGACAACAATTAGTGCATGATACAATGCAATATGCATAGAATGCTCAATCAGAGTACAGGTTCTTAGGAGTCAGAAAAGCCTGGTGATATGGTAAATTGAGTAGATCAGAAAACATGTGAGGAGGAAGGGCTCAGAAGTTTAAACCGGGCTCCAAAGAAATCATAGGCTAGGTTACAAATGGGGAACTGGATAATTTAGGCAATTCTTCTCTCTCCACCTTGACCACCTTAGTGGCATGTTATATTTAAGTCCTCTTGTCTACACCTTTAGTTTGCTCTGTATGAGACATAATCTCGTGAACTCCATCTGCTACATTGTCTCTAGCAAACATTTTATTTCCAAATAATATGGAAACAGTCATTCTTCTTGAGCCATAGAGTGGGATTATAACCTAGTGAAACAAGCTGTTCTTGGCTTTTTCCTCCATCCTGAACACATCATATGTGAGCCTGCTCTTAAAGCTTTCACTGTACTCACTCATCCAGAGACTCGAATCGCTGTAAGAACGTCTCTCTTAGAGTCAGCCCAGTGGTCTGGGAGTGAGGGTTACCACAGCCTAATCCCCGTGGGCACTTTCTGACACCCCTTTTGGGTTGTACAAGTAATGAGTCATCTTTGAAACTTCTGAGATCTGCCTTCTTCTCCTCCAAGGCTCCTTGCAGACTTTCCTTTCCATTTGCCAAAGCCTCTGATAACTTAGGAAATTCAGCAATGCACCCATTCATTTCAAGGAAAAGTTTTCCTACCTATCTTTCTATGAAGCTGTGTTTTTCTTCTTTCTCCCTTCTCAGGGCATATATTTTGGCAAATCCAGGTAATACCTACACGTACGCACTACCTGAAGCCATGAATTCCCTTAGGTGAGTTACAGCACATTTTCAATCCTCTGTTTCTTCTGTAAAGTTACAGAGAGTCGGACTAGAGAAGTGATATAGCACAGTAGTTACAAGCCCAAGATAGAGGCCCTCAGCCTTGATTTAAAACCATGCCTGACATATGACCTGGACTAAGTTTTCTGACCCTTCTAAATTTCCATCTCTTGATCTATAACAAGGAAACAATAATCGAGAGTATTAAATAAGAAACTACATATAAAATGCTTAGCACTCAGTGCCTTTCCCATTGAACATACTCCCTAAGTGCTAACTACTCTTACTTCGATTCCTGAGTTCATCAAGTATTTACTGAAGATTCTCCACCTCACCCCTAGGCCAGACATTGCATATAAAGTGGTGAGCAAGACTGTCATGTATCTTTTAGTGGGTGAATAACATGGACAAGCCAAAACCTTCCTCGATGTCTTGTCATTCCTACCTTCGTCACATCTCTCATGCCTGTCTGTCCCTTTCAGTCCCACTTCTACTGCCCACTTGGAGGGGCAAGAAGGGGAGGACGCTGTGTGTTTATTCGGCACTTATTGGCCAGGGCCCAGGGGGCATCTTTTTCAAACAAACAAATGCAGCCTGAGGGGACTGAGGGTGGAGATGCATCCAGAGGCGTGCCTGCCCGCTCCGTGTCCGCTCCTGAATGAACCTTTTCAGAGAGCTAGCCAGCCTTTCCACAGTAAACATATCTTATGACAACGCTACGTTGCTCAGCTACATAAACTGTGATATGGTGAGTGACAGTAGCAGTCCAGTTCCCTGAGAAGAGGGAACTACGAGGGGGATATTTTTACATTGCTGCAGAACTCCAGTCTTGATTCAGCTGGAGACCTGTAGAAATAAGGATACCAAGAGTAATATTACTTTATGTTAATTTCAGGTGTACGGCATAGTGGTTGAGATATATAAAATATTGAATGTCAACTGTCCTTGAGTAATTATAAAAGGAGGTGAAAATTGACGGGGAATAAGAGGTTCAAATCTCCAGGTATAAAACAAGTAAGTTACGCGGATGTATGTACAGCACGGGGAATATAGTCAATAATATTGGGATAGCATAACCAACTGGGTCAGATGGCTGCTGGACTTACCATGGTGATCACTTCTTTAGGTGTATAAATGTTGAATAACTCTGGTGTACTCCTGAAACTCATATGATATTGTATGTTAGCTATATTTTAATGAAAATCTTTAAAAAAATAAAAGAGTACTATGACTAGAACTACTAATGTGAATAGAATAATAATGATAATAATAATAGCCTTACATTTGTGTAACAGAATGGATATTACCAACAATCCCATGCAGTGAACAGATTGTGTACCGTCATCTCCATTTTATAGATGCAAAGCAGTCCTCAGAAGCCAAAGAAAATTGTCAGGGACACGCTGTAGAATTTAAGAGAGCGAGAGCCTTTCCTGTGGGAGTGTACCACCACTGAGGAAAGCAGGGGCTCTGAGCCTTAGAACAATACTGAGAAAGTTAGCGCGAGAAGCCAGGTTCAGCTGATCCTAGGTGAACGTTTCAAGTCCTTGCTCTGCCACTCACTTGTTGGAGCCTTTGGAGAAATCACAGAATCGCCCAGAGTCAAGTTCCTCAGCCACTGAATGGGGATTAAAAGGACTACTTACTAGTCCTTTTAATGGTCAGAAAGATGTCTTGCGAGGATTAAATGGGAGCATATAGGTAAAGAACTTAGTCCAGTGCATGTAGAATGTGCTCACTAACCAGTTGTCATGAATAGTGTCTTTTTCTTCTCTTTCTCCTCTTCGTCTTCCTGTCCTCATCACCTTCTCTTTCTCTTCCTTCTCATCATCTCATTATTATTGTTGTTATATTAATCTTATTACCGCTACGGAGCCGTGTAGTGGAAGACGTACAGGGTTTAGAATTATAGTCCCACCTCTAGCTAGCCTTGTTGAACTAAGAGTCAGAGGATGTATATTTCTGGGCTGTTTCTAATCATTATACCATCTTGTAAATGGTCGGATGTTATATTAGACTGAGACAAACAGCCCATTTTCTCATTCATTAATTACTTTTGAATGCAGCCAGCCTGCCTCTAATTCATATATCTCTAAATCTGCGTTAGATGAACAGGACTCCCAGTGAGTCATGATTAACACGAAGAGCTTGCTGTCTGGTTGGCTGATTTAGTGGGAATCTTGCTATAAGTCACATCCTCCCTCATATTCAAATAAGCAATGTCAGGCATTTGTTTATCCAGACTACTGTCTCATTTCCACTTTGTCATTATAGGTACACAGATTCTCCAACATCAAATGGTCTCATGGATGCAGATGGTATTCTTCCCTTCTAGGCATGTGGCAGTAATACCCTGGGCCATGGAATTACATCACGGGGTAACTATGGCTACCACAATATGTCTGAGATGCCTGGGTGTTTCCCTGTCAGCCATTATCATCTTCTGCCAGCTGCCATATTACAGTGGAAAGGATGAGAACTTGGGAGATGACTGAATCTGTTTTTGAGTCTTATCTGTATGATAGATAGAAAGTGATATCTTCTCCTTACATTTTGGTTCTTCATCTTTAAAAAGGGCTAGAAATACCTGTGTTGTTACTTGTGAGAATTAAAAATGCTTTATAGAGAATTAAAAACGCTTTATGTCTGACATGGTATTTGTCACATAACACAAGCTCAATAAATCATCGCTGCTATTATTTAGTGAGTGAAATAATTTGTTTTCCACGGTGGTACCAAAGTGATACTTTTCCTCCATCCAGGTATGTATACTTCCAGCACCAGAATGTGAGGGGTGGGCTGCCATCCTCTTCTGGCCTCTGGGATGCGGCTTTGACTTCACTTCTCAGGTCCCTGATGTAACTAACGTCTGTGTTCTGCAGAACCCACCTGGCTGGCGATAGCATCAGCTAGTCTGCAGAGGTTCCTATCTAAGCAGAGGCAGAAGGATGTTGTCTGACCTTGGCCTCTGTGCCTCTCATTGCCCACTCAGCTATCTTGCAACGTGGGAAAGGACAAGTTCCCACCTTATGTTATGCTCATAGTCTGAGGTCGGACGATTAAGTTCGCGAACTTGTTGCAACGATGTTTCTAACCTTTTTTGGTGTCAGAGGGATTCTCCATTATGAATTTATACCAACTGGACAGTTAACCAGGTTTACTATTTGGAAGGGCTGAAAAGGCTGTTTGAAAAAAGTGAGATGACCTGAACTTTTCACCAACAATTCATGGCTCTTGCATCACGACAATGCACCAGCTCACAGGGCACTGTCTGTGAGGGAGTTTTTAGCCAGTAAACAAATAACTGTATTGGAACACCATCCCTATTCACCTGGTCTGGCCTCCAATGACTTCTTTCTTTACTGAAGATAAAGGGAATATTGAACAGAAGACATTTTGATGACATTCAGGACATCAACAGTAAAGTGGTGACAGCTCTGATGGCCATTCCAGAGAAAGAGTTCCGAAATTGCTTTGAAGGGTGGGCTAGGCACTGGTGTCAGTGCATAGCTTCCCCAGAGGAGTACTTTGAAGGTGACCGTAGTGATATTCAGCAATGAGGTATGTCGTACTTTTTCTAGCATGAGTTCTCGCACTTAATTGTCAGAACTTGTAGGTGGGTTACTCAAGTATTGTTGCACTAGTGTCATACCTTGTGTATTAGGGTGGGTCCTGCAAAGAAACAGAACCAACAAGATATATTTATCTCTTTTTATATATTAATATCTATCTATATATTTATTGATATTTATTTATTATGAGGAATTGGCTCACAGGATTATGGAGGCTGAGAATTCCAATGACATGTCGTCTGAAAGCTGGACATCCAGGAAAACCAGTGGTGTGATTCAGTCTGAGTCTACAGGGGTGGAAAGCTGATGATATAAATCCAAGTCTGAGGGCAGGAGAAGATGAGATGTCCCAGCTCAAGCAGTAAGGCAGAAACAGAAACGGGGGCTAAGTCCCCCTTCCTCCGTTTTTGTTTTGTTTTGTTTTGTTTTATTGAGGTCTTTAATAGATTGGATGACGCCCACCTATGTCTCACCTGCAAACAACCTGCAAACAACCTCACAGACACACCCAAAAATAATATTTAATCTGGGCACCGTGTAATTTCATCAAAATAACACATAAAATCAACTGTCACACTAGGTTCATTAACTATTTACAAATATCACTGGAATGGTCGAGTCAATACATATTCCAGTGCCGCCCATGGCACTAGTCCCTGTACCACACCTTTCCTGTACTCCTCTCTAATCCTCGGGCTCTGTTGACTAATCGGTAAAGACCAGGCTGTTTTTCTTGCGTGATCTGCCTTCCTGGCCATTTTAGCCATGATTTTGAGGTTGGCAGACATATTTATAAAGGTTTGAACCCCCAAAGTCGAATGTAGTGTAAGTCATTGTCCCACATCCCCACCTTCTCCAGACTCTTCAGTTCACATGCCAAACAGTGGATGCCAGTGGACACATTGGGGGAGACAAATGTGGCCTCATTTCCTCAGACTCACAGGTCACATCAGAATTGGGGTTCTGACCCAGTTAGGACCCCTGCTCCATGAGTGTTGAAGCTCACAGAGTTTTTTAGTGCAGATAGAGATTTACAGGCCCCCTATCTCCTGGCCCTTTAGCCAATGACACATCACAGTCTTGGAGGCTGAATTGCAACAGCTCTACAAGGCTCTTGCTATGTTCTAGATGCTGTGATCATATTTCAGAAGCTTTGTCTCATGAAAGAAGCTCTATGAAGTATGCACAATTAACATGTCCTCTTAAATGGTCAGTAAGATGTCCAAGGAGATTAAGAAGCCTGCCTAAAATCACCCACCTAACATGAAAAACATTATAATTTGGTCTCTTGCCAAACTCAAAGAAATCTCTATATTCTGCTGGCTCTGAATATAAAGAATTTAGTATAGTGTTTGACACACAGCGAGCTTTGAAGAAGTGGTTGCTATCTCGTATGAGGCTAGCTATGTCTGAAAATCCTTTGAGGACAAGTGGCTTGTCTTTTTCTGCTTTTTGCGCTCATCGTTGTCTCATACATGTCACAAGGTCAACTGCAAACACCTGCCCAGCTGATTTGATTTCGATGCTCCTCAACTCTGAAATGGCCACAAGTACATATTCGGTGTTGCCTTTGTGTATTAAGCAGTCAGTTCTGGAGTAGAGAACAACCTTGATATGTCTTTAATATGTTAATGCATATAAAACACAAGAAAACCTTTGCTCAGCTTTGTTAGATCCAACCACCATTAAGTTTTATGGAATGCAGAGTTCAGGAGCAATAAATGATAAAATAAAATTTAAAATAAGTAAAACAAAACAAGAATCACAGGTTGAATATTTCAGGAGCCTGAGTCGGTTGATAAGCAAACTTCATCCACTGTGGTGTCAGTCTTCATGGCAACGATTGAATAAACTGTATTTCACATCAATTTGCTGAGCTTGCACACGGGATCATAAATGCAAATAAGATCCAAAGTGACACCTGGGCAACCTAAGTAAAGTTCAGTGGGTTTTTTTGCCCTGTCAGCCAACCTTCTTTTGTAGGACACATGGAGTCTTTCCCTAACTCTAAATACTACAAGTTTTGTTCTTGGCCTTTGTTATATTGGCCAAATATAATTAACATGAGAAAGTGAGCCAGCTTAGAAAGAAAGAGGGACAACTTGGAAAATATTAGGTTAGTTGGACCCTATACCTTCCATGAATTATTCACACTCTTTGATCTGAGTTTTGTTTTGCTTTTTTTATTAGGGTAATCCAGTAACTTAATTGTCAACAAAGCAACTATTTCTGGGTATTTTTAAAGAGAACTTCTCTTTTGTGCTGAGAAGAAATCTCTGTGTTGGATGACTAAATGAAGCAAACGTACTCAGATTGAGACCCGAGTAATCAGAACCATCCTTAGTGTAACACTGAGCCATCACCATTGGAGAACAGCCAAATGAGCATGAACTGTGGAGGCATTGTAGACCTGGGATTTAATTCTGGCCGGCCCTAGCTCACTGTGTGACCCTGAGAATCTTGTATAACTTACCTAGTATTGGTTTCTGTTCCGGTGAAATAGGATGCATAGTAGCCACTTTGCAGTTGTTGTGAGACTTAGATTAGATAATCCCCATAGTGTAGGTGCTCAATAAATTGTTCAGGCCATTATGACTAGTTCTGCTGTGACTGTTATGTTCACTAGACACTCACATCTACAAAGGGCGATGCTGTCTTCTGCACTGCCTGCTGGGAAAGACGACTGGAACAGACGAAGTGCGAGACCCACAGGAAAGTACACATTAAATATCACCTTCATCTTGGCACACCGATTCCTGCCAGATCTGGTTCCCTTTCCACTCTCTTCTCTCTGCACATCACACATTCCCTTGGAAGAAGTCCACACCAACAAACTTATGCTTCTCCGAGTTCTCCAAGTTTTCCCTGTCCCCCACGCCTTTCACTATGTCGAGAACACCCTTCCCTTCTCAGTTTCCTGAATGAATCCCCTTTTTATATCAAGACCTTTCTTACATATCACCTGTTCCTGAAAACATCTGACATTTCACTTCTGCTGGACGGAGTTCAGAGGCCCGTCTTCACGTTGCCCTCCCATAAATGCAGGACGTACCACTACTGTATCTTCATCAACTAGTGTCATCGTTACTGAGTTATGGAAAGAGCAAAGGATGAGCTCCCAAGCATGGAAGGCACGTCTTTTTATTTGAGTGTTCTTAGCACCCAGCATTGGGTCTGACACGATTCGGAAGAAAATAAGTGTTCAATGACTGACTGAATAGGTGAATCTTCCTGAAAAATCTCCTATGAATATCCTTCATATACAAATGTGACCCCTAAGGACTGATATATTCATAGCAAGTACTTTTAAATGAACAGCTCTCTAAAAATTTCATGACTGGGTCTATCTATCTATTTATTTATCTACAATGAGTTTACTCACCACTTCATGGTATAGACAAAGCGAACTCATTCCTTTTAAAAATTTAAATAATGAAAGCAATGAATCCACTGTGAGACATAATTTTCCATTGTTTCAATTGAAGAAATATCCAAGTACACTTATTACTTTATTCAATTATCATTTACTCAGCCCACAGATTTACTGGTAGCTGGTACTATACCTAGCACTGGGCTAGGTGATGGGGAATAGTGGTGTGCAAACATGAGAGACATAGTCCTTTCCCTTTCTCATTCTATAATTTCAGGGAAACAGGTAAGAAACATGAATTACCAAATATCACTCTAGTATAAAAATCAAACTGAGGTAAATGCTTTGAAGGAAAATGGGAGAGTCTGAAATGAAGTCCCACCCTGCTCAAAGAGGGTCATGAGACTTCCCTGGAGTAGGAAGAGTTCAGAAGAGTGTCGGGTAGTGACAGAAATACAGGCAGGTGAATGGGGGAGGGGAGTCAGTGAGAGAGGGGTTGGTTTTACTTTACAGCCAGAAGCTGCCTTAGAGAGATCAAGGTGGCCTTCCAGACACTACCTCTACTGAAATCCAAACCCAAAGGAAATAAAACCAATTCATTTCTTTCAGAATGGCTCCCTGATTTCCGTTAGTTTCCCTGCCTGTTTTTCATTAGATGAACTACTTATATTCCATTGGATATAATCGGATTTATTTAGAGCCCTGGGCACTTAGAGAAAAATCTGCATTTAGTAGAGTCTGATCAAATAGAGAAAGTGCCTTTATATGCTAAACGGGACAAGAGGCATTGCTATCCTACAACCCAGAAATCTGGTGAGCTGACTTCTGTTTGGTTAATCTGTAAAGCCAGTCACAAGAGTGTGTTGGGCTGAATTCAGAGACAGCGGTAACCAGGAGCTGGCTGTACATTAAGGAGAGAGGATCTTGCTGAAATCAAGTCATGGAAAGAGCATGACATTTCAAGTTACATCCAGATTCCAGCCTCTATTTCAACTGGAGTCAGCAAGCAACCTCTCCTCCCGGATTCTCTTTGCCCTCAAAAAAGATGGGGTTTTGAGGACATGTTTCCTGTTTCCCTTCTTGTTCTAAACACACATGAGTTGTCCCTTCTCACTGGCAGGAAGTGAGACGGGGTCTCCACAGCCAGCGCTGAATTCCATCATCTTAGGTGCTTGTAGACCTACTGTAGCCCCTGAGAAGATACAGCAAAGTCAATTTTCTCAGGGTTGAGTGTGTACTCATGTAAGTTCTTCCACGTTACTGTGTTACTCTTCCTAATGGGAAACTCATCCCTTTCTAGGTACTTGGATGGAAACCATGCTTTCACGTGATAAAGTGCTATGATATTGACAGAGTGTTGTTGTTTAAAACATTCTAGGGGACTTCACTGTGGCTAATTCACAGGACTCCTGCAAGGGTGGCATAAACAACACAGAAAAAAGCAGGACTCTCTTAAGACTGTAACTGTGGACCTCTCTATTCTTTAATTGAATCTCCAATACTCTGTTGGGGGATACGGGACTTGGACCCTTCTAAGACCCTCAAGTGGGAGATCTCATTGTAGGATTTGACTGAGGACCCCACTCTATGCTTCCTGGTGATACTTGGCCCCCTTGTTTGAGGGTGTTGAAGTCTTAGGGTTTATGATTATTTCATTCAACATCTAATGACCTCTTCTAACATTCTGCCATATGCACATTATGCATGTCTAGTTTTGCTCATGGTTCCAAACCCCCAATTCATATCCCGAACCTATGACATGCATGTGAGTCATAGGTCCCCCATACACTGTCCCCCAAAGCTGCATATCTATCGAAGTTAGCCAGGGCCAGTTTCTGCGGGCTGCCACCCCAAAAACCCAGTCTTATAATTCTACTGTACTCATTATCTCTAGCTCTTTCCAGTTTGACATCTTTCTCACTTTCCTGCCTCTGGAATTCACCGCCATGGTGCTTGTCCCTTAATAGAGAATTGAATTGAGTTGGCTTTTGACCAGGGTGGCCTGCCGTCCAGGTAGGACAAAACAGCTATGAAAAATGGGTAACTCTGCTTATCAAAACATTTTAGGGCCTGGAGAAGATCTTTTTCAGGGTTTGTGAGCAAAAGGGTGATTGCAGGGGGGAATTTTTGCAATAGAAAAACTGTTGGTTTTGGATCAACTCTGTCAACTCTCCTGTGTGCCCACTAGCGAGTGAATGATGCTCACCAAGTCTCAGTTTCTTCAGTCAAAATAAATTAATAATATTGGTGCCAAGGATTAATTAAGGATCAGAGGAAACCTTTCTCTTTTCAACCACATCTCCTTTATTCTGTTCTCTTCTCCCATCGCTTTGCCTTTATTCCTTTGTGCCTTCTTGCGTTTCTGTCTTTATGCTTTTTGTCCTTCCGTTATTATAATATTGTTTTTATTCTCTCTCTTCATTAATTTTACTAACTGCATCCCTGAGTGGTCACGATGTGTTGTCTCTTCCGTCCCAGAGTCATTGTCCCCTTGTTCTTGTTAAATACACTGCACAGAGCTTGGAGGATTACTCTGCACCAGAGTATCGTGGAGAGACTTTCAATGAAATTGCCCTGACATCTTCCAGAAAAAGAGTGAGTCAGAGGCCCACGGTAGGCCAATTAAGTGCTTTCTCCTTCACTGGAGTGACACAAACACTGCAACTCAGTGTCTATTCATCCTGTTCATGGCATCCAGAAGAGACTGCCCATTGGATCCTTCCTCCTAGATCCCTTGCTCTACGCTGGTGCTTTCACTTCTTGATTCCGCAGCTTTTCTTTTATTTCAGCAAGCTGCCTCATCTTCTCAACAAATTTTCCCTTTTGAATAAGCTAGCCAGAGTAGGTTTATGTGGCCCACTTCCCTAAATCCCTAAATAATTCAGCTCTCTTTTCCCCCAGAAGTTTCTCCTTTACCTTAACTGCTCAACTAAGGATATGACAGGCACGTTACACGGATCAAAAGTGATGTCAAATGGTATTTGAAAACCCTCAGCCAGTATGAGGTCCAACACAGCATTACACCGGATGCCGCTCTTCCCATGCTGCAAAGCTGGGCTCTAGGTGCTGGAGGAATGGAAAGAGCATGTGTAGTCATCAACCAAGGGCCTATGGTGAATCTGGCCAATGTCAAGTGCTCTTTTCAGAGGTTAGGCACCAGAGATTAGGTGTGGAAGTCCCCTGGCTCCCAGGCTGTGAAAATTCCTTACTTGAATTTCTTATCATCCAGATTCATTCTTTCACAGAAGCAGATTTGATCACGTTTAAGGGTCCCTTGAGCTGCCTTCACCCAGAGCTGTTAGTTATTACTTCTGCCTTCTACTGAAATTCCATTCTGTAGACTTCATTCTTCCCGTTTCTACACACACACACACACACACACACACACCCTTAATAATGTTAATTTTTCTTTTAACTCAAGAAAAATCCCAAGGATTCTGGGGCCATGGAAGTGATCACTGAAATTTGAACCCATGAAGATCTAGCTTGTGATACCCAGATCTCCTTTGGGGAGGTAACCGCAACCATGGACTCCATTAAACTCTAGCCTCTTTATGCAAGTGTGGCTCTCTCAGGACAAGGCAGCACAGATTTTAGTTACATTTATTTTTCACTTCACTGAGGTATATTATACCCCTATATACTTGTAACGGTCCATAGAGGGGAATATAAATGGATTATCAACCTAAAGAACATAATGATTCGGGAAACCTTCCTATACAAACTCGAGAGCTCTTTTTATCTCTTTCACCTCCCTTCCCCCAACATAAGGGGGAAAACGCTTTCTGGTGCAAAAGAATGAACCAGCACTTTTTTGTCGGTGACAAACATGTGAAGAACTTATGCTAACCTATTGCACACAGACAGTACTGTGACTGCCATGTATGCTCATTGCGTGGAATGTTCTAGGAAAATCGAAAGATAAATATATTGTGGTGATGGCAACACCATCATATCAGGATCTTGTTTATCTGGATGGACTGTTAATAGCTTCATGCTTAGGACTCAAGTTCAAAAGAATTTGCCTGGAAAAGGCCCAGGGCTTAAAGAGTCTCTCTAAAATGTGGGCCACTTGAAGCAGATTGAAATACTCATTTGTCTGCTTATTAGTTTAGAGCACTTGTTGCACTGTAATTGCAGGGAGAAAAAGCTTGCAATCCACGTGGCTTATTCCACCAGTCACTGGTGGATATATTTCTCTCCAGGAAACAAATCACTGCTGTTTTGTTTCCCCCTTCTGAAGAAGAGTGCCGTGCGATGGGCTATCACCCCTAATAGATACAGTACATCTTCTCCAAGGAACTTACAAAAGAAATCAATGGTTTGTTTTATACCCATTGTCTCTCCCAAATCCCTCACACATTTGCCTTGCCTGGCTTGGGTAACTTAAGACCAACCACGCTACGTAATAAAATCTTGGCTCGTAAAGATACACTTGGGCTAGTAACTTCGGTAGGAACTCATTTTTGTAGCATTAATTGTGAGCTTAGCTCAAAGTAGGCTGGAAGCACATCCAAAAAAGGAAAGAGAAATAAACAACAAAATTGATAAGTCACACATGCACACATGCTGTCACTCTGTAAAAGATATGCTGGAATCACTGAATCTGATCCCAAGGAGTCGCGTGTAGACAAAGGAGATTTAGGCTCAGTAATAATGAAGAACATTACAACAGTCGAAACTACCCAGTGATGGAAAGGGATGCTTTACGATATTCTGAGTAAGTTCTTTTTCGAAACCAAAAAGCATGACAGAAGACAAAGATTTCTGAACTCGAAGACAAAAAGAACAAATGGAAATATGGGATCAGCATTTAGTAACTGGTGGACCTGAACAAATTACCTGGCTGCTTTGAGCCTGTTTTCTGTTCTACAAAATGACGATAATAAACTAACAGCAGGATTTTGACAATTGAGTGAACTTGGGTGTACCAAGTAGCTAACAGAATGCCTTAAGCATATTTGGTATTCCATAAATGTTCATTTTATTTCATATTCAGTAAAATGGTAATTTTGTTCAGCAAGACCAAGTGCCTACGTACTGCTTAGGCTATGGCCCAATGATGCTTAACGTCCATTCTCACCATCTCCTAGTGCGTCAGCTTGTACTGCTGAGCACAGAAGGCTAAAAATTACCTTTGCCAGAGGCTCTTGGAGCTCAGGATCTGTATGCAAGTGAAGTCCCCCTTATTCAATGCACTCATGCAAGTTTTAGAAGGCAAAATCCTAGTAGAGGGTATCGTCTTGCAGCTTTGCGTGTCTCTCTCTAGCACACAAAGTTATGGAGAAATTGGTGTCCATTTTCCAGCTTCATGGAAAATGGAAAGCAGTTGTGGTGGTGGCAGAGGAAGGACTCTGAGTTGCAATGTCCCTGCGGAGGTGTGGGCAGCCACGTCCTGATTCCGGCTTCCTGGCTGTTGGATCTGGGCATGCGCTTTGTTCTTGACCTCAGTTGCAATGGGCTCCTGTTCCCTCTCCTTCCTCATTTTAGAAGAACAGATACTGTGTTACTTCTTCACCAGTCAGCATATTCCTCAGAATCTTCCAAAAAGTTTACAAGTGACTATTTCTCTGTTTTAATTCTCTTTCTTCTTAAAAACTCCGATGGTAGTTTCTGCCTACTGCCCCGAACTCTGATAAAGGTATAGAAAAAGTGCTGTAAGAATATACAGTTCCAAGAAGAATAACATCATTTACAATTATAAAGCAAGGAGAATTGAAGAATAGAACATAGGCTCTTAAAGATTTGCACATTTCACATATTAGCACCAAGAAAATATTTTGAACCAATTGTAAACTTGTAACTGTTTTGCTTGTTAGAGAAGCTTAGTATTACCAAAGCATGTTCCGAGGTGATTACGTACTTTACAAAAATATTTTCTTTAAAAATTATTATGAAACATAAGATTTGAGGGCTAGTCCAAGAAAATAGAGAAGTTCATCTTGGAGCAAAGAATTAAGGAGAGCCATAATGGTGTCCATTGTTTGAAACATGGAGAAAAAAGTTGCATAACTTCTGAATAGAGAACCAAAAGTACTAGGTGATAGTTACAAAGAGACTGATTTGGCTCAATGTAAGAACTTTTTAATGTCCTGCAGTCAAAAGGTTGTATTTGAAGATGGCAAACAATTATTTAAATAAGAAACAAACAGTTGTTTACCAGGGATAAATTATAAAGAATTCTTAAGGACTGAATTAGGGAAAATTTTTCTTAAGAACTGAATTATGGGAAATTGTGGTTTCTTTCAGTTTTAATATCCCATGATTCTAAGATCATTTATATTGTCACCTTACATTTGGACATTTAAAACTGATGTATGAGAGCAATTTAAGCTCAACTTTTCAGAAAGATAACAATTACATACTTTGAGACATAGATTCGCTTATTGACATTAATATAATTAACAGGCATCATTTTTTGTAATATACATGTAAGTGTGTGTTTATATGTGAATATAGACAGAGGGTTGATTGATTGATAGATAAATAGATAGATAACTACATATACATTCATACGCATGAACACAAATGATATACACAAGTTTATTAGTCATTCATCTAATCATCAACCTATCCATTTATTTCTTTTTGCATCATTTTGGATCAGTGGTGTCAGGAAGATCTAACAATATACATATATACTTACATTTGTTCATTATCTACTGAAATAAGGGAACATAGGAAATTGGGAAAATGAGTCAGAGCAGTGATGTATTCCACCCAGCTGTATGTTAGAAGACCTATCAGAAAGTGATTATAAAATGAGCTGCTTCTTCTGTACCCCAAAGTTTTTTCTTAATTCTGTGATTTCTCCCCTCCCTTAGTGCGTATACACTTCACTAGTGTGTTAAAAACAAAGCCAGAACATCACAGTGAATTTTGATCACAGGATGAACCTGTATAGCCTCTAACATTTTTCAAATATTCTCTTTCTGAGCCAGGGAACTCTGGAATTAATAGTATCTTAGGACTTCACTTCATATCCAAACGAAGTGTATAAAAATATAATTTTCAACTGGATACACTCTGTCTGACTTGCAAGTAGGTCATTCAAAAAACAGTTGTTTTATCTGAATGTGCTATCTGTATCGAGTACAGGGAACGCTGAGGACCAGTTCACGTTGTGGCAGCATAAATCCCGTTTAGAACCTTCCTTGAGTTCTGGGAAATTCCACAGCATTTAGTTTCTGTAATTACATTTCATCATATTTGCTTTTGGGTTTGTTAATAGAGTCTCTTGATCTGCGTAACTGCCTCCCCTGGAATGAAACAATCGAGGAAAGCATATGGGTAATAAATACTATGCTAATGATACAGTTTTAAAACTTAGAATGATTTAAAAGCAAATTTTAATCTTCTACTAAGTTTGGCCTCCAACGGCTCTGGTCACAATGGTAATGTTTTCAAATGTATCGTTCCTGCAGGCTTCTTATTTCACAATATTTACCTTGCAGCAAAGGAGTCTTAATTAACATTTATTAACAACTACAAGAGGCATCCTAATATTTATTTTTTATTTCTAGCTCTTGCCCATAACCGAATAGATTAACATTTCAAAAGGGAGTGCTGGATAGTTATGTATCTCCCCTAAAGTCATATAGCAAGTTGGTATTTAAAAATACTTTGTTTCACATACAGAACATAGTTTGAAGGTCTCCTTGGTCTATGAGAAGTTGGCTGTATAAGTCAGTTTGGCTACTTAACACCAATCCCTAAATCTCAGTGGCCTATAACAATATTCATTTGTTAAAAGTCAGATTACATGTCAGTTACTGCTCCAACTCTGCTTGCTTAGGCACCCTGTGTCTTCTCACTTTGGTGACTGAGGGAACAGCCCACATCTGGTCTATGCCATGCTAGCAGCAGAAGGCATAAAATGAAACAAAGCTTTAATTTTTAAACGTATATGAATCAAGAACATTTAATAAAATTAAAATTCAGCTCCTCAGTCATACTGACCACATTGCAAATGCTCGAAAGTCACATGTGGCTAGTGGTTACCAGTGTTCAGTGCAGGCTAGAGACTAACTGGAAGAGGAACAGAGATAAATAACTGATTATAGTAACGTGATAAGGCACTTAAAAGGCATGTAGGGAGGAGGATACTTGTTGAGTGAATAAATAAATGAGTAATACATTATAACATTCATCTTCTCACCAGTACTGACCCACTCATAACTCAAGCTAGAGGCCAATAAAATAAATGTCAAAAACTCTATGTCTGTTATATTAATTAGGACCCTCTATGTACTCGTCTCACGTTTTTTCTCTCTCTCCCTTCACGATCAGTTCTTTATTCCATTTCCTTCCTCGAAACCTTTGGGATTAATGTCTAAACTTATCTCTTGGTGTCATACTTACCTTCTGACTCCAGGCTGCTTTGGATACCTCAAATATTCTATGAGTAGTTCTAGAATCTGGAGAACTAACTTGTGATAGAGGGAGAGAGAGAGAGAGAGAGAGAGAGAGAGAGAGAGAGAGAGAGAATAAGAATGAGGGGGGCAATAGCAATCTGGAATATGCAAGAAATGGCACGAGTAGCTGTAACATCTGATAGGAAATAACGCTTCATGAAAACGTAGGTTCGAGTGTTTAATGGAATAAATCCTAAATAAAGCAAAGAATGCAGATGTTGCTTGAAAATCTTGGCAGATAAGCAATTTAGGTCAGGAAAACCTCTGCAAGCAAATTGTAAACACCTCTTAAAAAGTAAACTGCATATTTCAAAAGGCCATGCATGGAACTTCTTTCGCTCTGCTCGTATTCTGACAGTTTCTCCTTTTTGATCAATTACGGTTTTTCCTAAGTTTTCATTTCAGTACATATAAACAGGCCACGTATCTGGGTCAGCAAATTGGGTCACCATCCCCAATGACTTCCTCAGCCCCTGCACTTGGCAAAAATCTTTGTCATGGTATCAGCCACTTTAAGAAAAGGGCTACACCTCAGCTTAAGGAGAGAGGAAAGGGATCTAAAAAATCATGGAGTCCAAAGGATTCCTTTCATAGATGAGAGATCTGAGGTTCAGAGAAACAGACACATGGTCAGGCCCATAATTCCTAATTACCTTGGTCTCTCAGGTGATGGTGCTTTCAACTTCATTCCCAAAAGACCACTTGCCAAAAAAGTTGTCTCATACTCTGTTACCACCATACCTGAAATTCTATCAGCCCTTCTCTCGGGTCATTGACTGATGTTACATGCCCACCTGTTAGCATCAGGAAATGTTTTCACACAGAGGAATACATTTACATTCACGGGTCTGGTGCAGAGGTTGGGGGATTCTGGGAGAACAGGGCCATGGACTCGTAAATTGCTGGTGGGACAGGAAACATCTAGGTTAAATGGCACCGCCCAGTGATAATGAGAGCTCACATTTACTGGGCACTTAGAATATGTCAGGGGTGGGTCTAAGCGCTCATTTAATCCTTCCAAACTCCCAGTCTGGTGGGGATGATGAGGGTGATGATGGTGATGATGATTGTCTGTGTTTACAGATGAGGAAACTAAGGTGCAAAAAGGTTAAATAACTGGTTTGAGGCCCACATCTAGAAAGAAACAGAGCAGGATTCAAACCAAAGCAGTCCTCGAATGGAGAGAATCCATTCTCCAAGGGGACACATGCATTGAGCCTTGATATCAGGACGCAAACTAGAGATTTAAGAACATGGAGTCATAGAGTCTGATTCAAAGACTCACAAAATCAAATGCTCCCAGAATCCCAGGGCCTCCTGATTAGAGGATGCACTGAAAGGCCCCCTTCACTGCCTACATTAGCTCTCTATATTTGTACCAAATGGTTATCCAAACTCATTACCTCCTAAAGACACTCAGAGGTAAGGAGCGATTTCCTGAAGGTACCCTTTTCATCTTTGTGTACTTTGACCAAATAGGAAAGGTGTTTGTATAATGAACTAAAACTTGACTCCCTACATCTTCTATCCATTGGTCCCAATTTTGCTTCTTAGGGACTCAGAGACTAAGGCTAACGTGTCTTATGCTCGGGAACCCTTCATTTGAAAATAACAGCCATCCTATCCTATTTCTATTTTCTCTTATCCAAAATGAACATCCTTATTTCCTCAAATGCTTCTTTTAGAAAATGAGTCTGTCCCCAGTGCTGAGAGCTTTGGTAGAAGAAAGCATTCTGAGAAACACACACACACGGTGCCAAAAAAATGTATACACATTTTAAGAAAGAAAAAAAACTATTAAAATTGTAATACTCAATATGTAACGATAACAAAAGATGACTACAAGTCACATTTGACTTCTGCAATGACAAGAGGTGCTCCAAGTGGTTACCAACTGTAATTTTAATACAGTTTTTTTCCTTTCTTAAAGTGTGTATACATTTTTTGGCACCTTCCATATGTGTCTGTGTGTGTGTGTGTGTGTGTGTGTGTGTGTGTGTATGTGTTGGGAGTCAAAAATATACGAAGCATAAGATTATGCTGTTTAAAATCGGATTGCCCACCTTGATTCAAAGATAAAAGCTATGGCTTATTTATATTTGCATTAGGCAGTATGTTAACTGGGGTAAAATTCTTTCTTGGTCATATAGCAGTCCAAAGCGGAAAAGGCTCAGGAAGGGGTACAAGTAGATTTTGGTGGACAGCGAGTAATCTGCCGTAAGCAGCACGTGCAATGTTAAGACATCAGACCTAGGCTGGAATCCTGGTTTTTCCAGGCTTATGCACATAGGCACTTCATAGCTCTAATCCTCAGTCTCCTCTGTTTTAATTGTACGTATGTTACAGGGTTGTTGTAAGGATTAAAGGAGACAGCACATTTAATGTTCTTAGCCTTGTTCTTAGCCTTGTCTAACATGTAGAAAGTGCAAAATAAATATTAATCATTATCATTGATTCTCATGCCATTACTGCTGGATCCCAGCTTGGATCCCAGCAAATAATGGATCTCAGTAAATGTCACCGTCATTCTCAGTTTAGCCATATTCTATAGGGAAGTACAAGGGGAGTAAGTTTGGTTCTCGTTCACTCTGAGGCTCGTGTGCTTACTGTCAGCTTTCTTTGTGTTCCCACACCTCTGTGCTACACTCATCTGTGAGGCTGGTTTATACCTTCTCCAGGGACACACTTTCACTAATTGAAGAATGAAAACAAGAATCAAGAGCTGAATGTAAGAAGTCAGACAGTCTTAGAGGTGCCACGGGTCTCCTTTCTCTAGCCCCTAGTGACTAGTGGTAGCTACAACATGGCCACGAGCACAGCCTAGCAGTTTGCCCACTGAGCTGGGTGGCTTACAAGGAAACATAAAGAGCTTTCCAGGGGTTCTTCTGTTTTATACATAGAAGCCCTTTGCAGAATCCACCAGTCATCGGACCCAGAGGCCTCCCAAGCTATCCTGCTTCCAAAGGCAATGGTGAGTCCAGTCGCCCGACGCAAAATGTTACGTGGACTCTGCCTTCTCTAACAAGCCTATTAAATAAAAATCGTTATTTCCAGGGTAAGCAAGAGCCAGTGTGCACTGTGCTCCCTAGGGCTGCGATGACAGAGGCTGGATTATTCATTACAATCTGTTCCTCCAACTAATATCTTCTCCACGGATTCCACTGCAATTGTTATTCTTGCGAATTGTTCCAACAGTGAATTGGTGGCTAAGGTGAAGTGAGTGTGGGTAAAATAAAGCACGTCTTTCTTCATAGAAGAAAGTCTCTGGGGCCCTTGGCCTTGAACGTGGGAGAGTCGGGTGACAGCACAGCCCCATGAAAAGGCCAATCTCGCTCCAAATGCCAGAGTCGACAGCAAAGTTGAGGCTTCCTCAGTTTAAGTTCTTTAAATAACCCTCTTTTCAATTTCTCAGATTTTTCTCTATGACCCCATCCCTTGCTTCCTTCAGTGGTGACAAAGAACGATTCCTTTGGAAATCTCATTAGAACTAAATTTTTAGTGCTGGAAGACATAGCCAATGCATGAACAGTTTATTTCAACAGCTGAACTGACTCTTCCCCCGAAGGTAACCAGGGCAAGGGTATCAGAATTATCCTCGATATTCTGTTAGCACATAACAGCCATCAACACTGAGCATTTCCTCTTCCATATGGTCTTGTTTCTACTTCCACCAGTTTTCTTTTATCCTCTCTTTGGTGAGAATGAGAAAGATATGAAAAGCAGCAGCCTGTAACTGTCTTTCTGGCATTACTTCCCATCCAGTCTGTTGTATAAGAGTTTCCTCATCTTTTCTCTTGCAAGAAATAGACAGATAAGTGCTGAGTAAAGCCCAGGACAAAAACTTGGAGCTGCTTTTCAGACGAAACTGCCAACTGGAAGTGAACTGGCTGCCATTGCTCGTTAAAACCTCTATCTTAGCTTCAAAATTTTTGTATCTTGAAACCTATACTATCAGAGACAGAAAGACAGACGAAGCATCCAGTGTTGGAAACCCATATGTCTTCTGGGGTCAGCCCTGTCGTTCAGATAAGTGTGTGATGTCTGGTGCAGGCCGTTTGCGAGGTAGTTATGTTCAGAGGGCGTGGGGTGTTCAAAAGAGCGACACACTCAGGTTCAAGTCTTCACTGTCCACTTGTGAACCATTGATCTTGGGGCAAATCATGACCCTCCTGAAGTTCACAGGTTGCTTATGCAGAGGGAAGGAGTTAGTACATGGACAGGGCCTTCTGAACTGTTAAAGACCTAGAAATAGCAAATGCACATTCAAGGCAAACAGTAGGAGAACGCCCTCAGATTGGTAACACTGAGTGTTAAGTAAGGACAGACAAGGGCAGAGGGAGTGGACATCTCTCCACAGAGAAGCCATGCCTCCCCCCCCCCCAGGGTACAGGCTACAGGTCTTTGACCTTGGGTATCCGGTCCCAGCCATCTCTGCTGGCTCTTATTGAGTCCCAAGTTACATGATATCTCACACACAACGAAAGAGAAACAAAAGAGAAGATAAAGGAGGAGAGTAAATTTTTTCACTATCTTTTTAAAAACTATTTTACATATAGTGCCAGGTCAAAAGAGACCCTAAAGGGTCTCTACCAAAGTACATTAAATGGAGGAAATCATTACTATATTTATGAAAAACATAATACTCCTCCAAATACACACACAGTGGGACTATAATAAATGTTTTTGTCAATCAAGAAAAGGTAAGCAGATATATGCAAACGTGAGACATACAGGGCAAAAAAAGTCCTCTTTTTACTGATGTGAGGAATACAGGCTGTGATTGATAACTGATTTTGTCTCGTCAAGTGCTTCCGTTTTGTCTATATTTTTTTTTTATTTTTTAATTACCAATGTACTGACTCTGTCTTCTAGTCTTATGAGATGCAGTTAGGACACAACCTACTTAACATTCAGTTTTCTGAATTTTGCAAAATGGGCATCATTCCTCTTTTGCAGGATTAATTAAAAAACAAGAGTGAATCACGTAGTTCAGTCCAGAGGAAGGTCCTCATAAATGATGGTTCCCTGTTCTACCTCCCAATTCTCCCCAAACAGTCTTGGATGTAAAGATTGGTATAAGCCAGAACTTACAATAGTCATAAAACTGTGACATCGAAGGATGATTTAGCCATTTAAACTTATGGGGTGGGAAGTTACCATAAATCTAATATTAGGAGAACCTTCCCCGAAGCAGAAAAGTCACTATTTTAAAAGTAATTTGATGGACTCAAACTCAGGGGTCAAACTGGAAAAAAACAGAAACAGCATACTGGCTGTGGGATCTAATGCAATCTAATAACTAGAAAGACTGTGATGGAGGGAGACAGGAGAATCAGCACTGATGAAATGTTTGCTGTTTCCCAGGCTCTCTGCTAGATGCTTCCTGCATACAGGTCACAATAACCTCAGGACATAAGCAAGAATATGTCCATTTGGCTGAAGAGAAAACCAAGACCCAAGGAGGCTAAACAATTTTTGCAAAATCGCACAGCAAGCAAATGACAGAACCAAGACATAAACCCATATTTACTGCTAATTTATTTAATGAATGTATATTGAGACCTTGTATGCCAAACATTAACTTTTTAGGTGCTGAGGACTTAGCAGTGAATAAAACAGACATAACCTTGCCATCTTGAACTTCAGATAAAACAACAGCAACGATGAAATGAGATAAAAAAATATATGCACCTACTAAAGGCCATCAAACTGTACACTTTAAAATACACCACACTGAGAACAGTTATCTCAGTGGGTGTTTATGAGGAGGAGAGTACTAATATTTTGTTTATATTTGCTTTACTTTAGTTTTGAATTTCTTTCTTTCAATTTCAAAATGACTTCAGGCTTGCAAAAATGTTGCAGAATTCCCTTACAGCCTTCACTCAGACTCCTGAAACGTTCATTTCCTATATAACCAACATAAAATGTTCAATGCCAGGAAGTTAATGCTGACACAACAGCATTATGTAAACTATAGACCTTATAAAAAAGTAAAGTATAGGCCTTATGCAAATTTCACCATTTTTCTAGTCATTCTTATAGTCTCCGTGCCAACCCAGATTCCAAATGACATTTAGGTATCTTGTCTTACACTCTTTCAATCTGCCATGTCTCTCAATCAGTCTTTGCCTTTCATTACTTGACACTTGTGAAGAGTCTTGGCTAATTATTTTGTAGAATTTCCCTTAATTTAGGTTTGTATGATTCCTCCCCAAGAATAGAGTCAGTTACGACTTTTTTGGTATAACATAGAATTACCAAAGTAATGCTTATCAGAAGATGCATAATGGTGGTGTCTTATTATTAATGATTTAATAAAATCACTTGCATGAGGTAGTATCTGCCAGATTTCTCCCCTATAAAGTTACAATTTCCCCCTTTGTATTTATTAACTACTTTGTGGGGAGATATTTTGAGGCTATGTAAGTAACCTGTTTCTCATCATACTTTCACCCATTTATTTTATAATCCATTAATGTTTTTTTCCGCAACAATTATTACTTTGGTGGTCCCCAACTGATGATTTTTCTATTTCTATTATTCCTTGTACATTTATTAATTAAAATTTTACTGTAAGGAAGAGTTTTCCCTTCTCTCCCATTTATTCTCTTTTAAAATATTTATGTCAGTATGAACTCATGGATTTTTATTTTAGTTTATGAGAGTTATAATCCATTACTGTCATTATTTATTTTATTGCACATATTGATCCCAATTGGACCATTAGGAATGCCTACAAATTGGCTTTTGGATCCTTTCAAAATGACACTAGGCTTTTTTAAGCACATTCTTCCTCTGGTGCTACAAGATAAGACAGTGATATGCTAGTAAACTGATTCTAAAAAAAAAAAAAAAAATTAAGCTCTGATTTTTTATTTCCTGATTCCCATGGTGTGAATATTCTTACTATGTTTAATTTTAAGCTACCAACAGTTCACTAATGAGTTCTATCCTATACTTTTTCTGCTACAGCCTTGAAATTAACCATTTGTCTAAGAAGCCCTGATTATTTTTATTGGATAATGGTACTTGGAAATCAGTATCTGGGTGCTACGTGTGCTAGTTACTACTGAGGTATCATTTGCACCTAGGCTCACTAAGAGATGAAAATTAGGAAGAATTTATGTATACTTCCCCATCTGTACACACATTGGTATCTATTTATATATCTATCTGTTTATACGTTAAAAATTCTGAAATCATACCAATACTTTTGATTCCAGGTCAGCACCAAAGGGTTTATTCTTGCCATCTCCCTTTCCGTATTTGTAAATTCTTTCTGACAGTGAGAAACCTGCTCTCAATATCCACAATGTATTTACTTATTTGCTTAATCTTAGAATACACATGAAGTTTCAGTGTTGTTAACCTACATCCTTGTGAAAATGAGTTTACTGCTAATAATATATACTAATAAATACTAATATGTAATAGTACTATTATTAACAATAGTACTATTATAATATATACCAATAATATTTTTGCAGAGTTCTTGTCTTCTTATAGTATACTGTCTCCTTATACTTGTCTTAGTATACTGTCAAAATACTGTTTTTAAAGATTACTTAGGTTAGTTTTTTCTTCCCCACCTGCGTCAGTGGGGTGATGCTCTTCCTTTTATAATCCAGTTAGGTTTGTTTGTTACTACTTGCATTCAACTGAGGTTTCCTCACATGATGAATTTAATTATTTTTTGAGTATATGGAACATGATCATTGTTCTAAGAGTTAAAACTCTATGAAAATGTATATTCAGAAAATGCACCTCTTCTCTTTTTTCCCTTGTTCCTATCCACCCTCTTTTTCTACCCTGTTTCCACCCACCCGCTATGGGTAACGAATCTTAGTAGTTTCTGATTTGTCCTTCCCATATTTCTTTTGCACACTTGATCAGATTCATGTTTATTTTCCCATATCTCCTTCTTTTCTACAAAAAGGGTAGCATGCAATAGATAATCTTTTACACTTTCACTTGACATTATATTCTAGCTATCACTCCACATTAGCATGTAGAGGTCTTCCTTATTCTTTCTACAATTGTACAAGACTACATTGTGATGTTTTTGCTACCATTAATGACCAGAGAAGGGCTAGATCTTAGATCCTAGATTTTCTGATTTTTTTTTTTGACCAATGTTCAACATTATCTGTCCGAGAAAAAAACAAGTCATTGCTTTGAATTCCAAAATTCTGTGACAAATCAAGCATTTATCCGAAGAATTAATTTTTAGGCAATTTGCTCTATGCATTTCATCAGGATTATGGAATGTATCCATTGATTCAGCAAACTTTTATGTTTGCTTTTTGACAGCAATCTTAATCTGTCCAATTCTGACTTGTCACATTTGTAAGATGGAGGTAATAATACACCCCAGGAGTTGATAGACTTAAGTGTTCTAAAATGCTTAGAGTAGTGGTGAGCATCTAATATGGATCCCTACATGGAAGCGATTATTATCATTCTTACTTTTCTTCTTGTTATTAGTTTGCTACTAGTAGTAATAGTACTGATAGTAAAGCGTAGACTGTTTACTGTTTGAGGATCTTTATGGCCAAAGCCTGGGAGAGCCACGATTATCCCTCTACTCCAGGAAGGTCATTTCTCGACTCATCTGAAAAGAGAATCAATGAGAGCAGTACCTTAAGTTAACGTTCATCCTCCCCACCCCCCAGGGCACTTTCAGTCCCCTGGGCAGAAGTAATATCTCCTCTGAAGTCTGAGGTGCCATCTTGTCAGCGAAAGCACAAAAGCTCCCTGTGAAGGAAAGAGTTATTTTGTTCTTTGCTCTGAGTTTGCAGAACTCAGGGAAACTCTGTCTTCCTGTCAGTAGCACAGAACTTCAATTTCTTCTTTCTGAACAGGAAGAAGCTTCCCTTAGCACGAGTGTCCTTGCTTTCTTTCCCACCATTGGGGCCTTTTATTCAACTTGGTTCAACTTCGTTTTTTTCACACCCATTCTTTCTTGGTGTCCTAGCTCTACAGAGGCAACCAAGAAGAATAAGATCTCTGCACTCCTGAAGCTTATAGACTAGTAATTTTTAAGGGCTGTCACTCCCTTTCTCTATATTTCCCTTAAATATGAGCAAAGACAATGGGAGTAGTTCTACAGACAGTTTCTATATTGACATTTTAAGTAAAAAAGCCAATATTTGCTTGAAAGATATATGGGGACAAAGAAGTTCCAAATATGTTCCATAGATGATTTTTGGAGTAGAGCAAATAATGCAATTTAAAATTAGGGTAAGAAACATGATTGCTTTCCGTACTATATGTAAGGATACTTGGTTATGGGTTAAACAAGACAGACAGCCGTGTCCATAAAGGATCATGAATGGTTTGCAATGATTCAATAATATTGTTCCAACAAAAACACTCATATGCCCAGTTTTTTCCTATATAAATTTAATACCTGAGTAGATTCAAAGTATGCTGATAACAAAAGGTAATGATATTGCCAGGGCTGGAAAATACATAAGAAATTCAAGCAAAAATCATCAACTTTCAAAGTTGGATACAAACTCATAGTTCTAATCTACATATCCTAAGGCAGAAATCACATTAAAGTATCAACCTCACTGGCAAAGATACTTTGGAGTCTGCCTGGGATAGCTATTGAGAGAATAAAAATGTTGGCGTATGTGCATGGTGGTGGTTGGGGTGGGGGTAGGGTTGGCATATATGCTGCTGCCCATGGTCCTGAAAATTGCTTTTGTTACCGTATGGCTCATTCCCAATAATCTTGAACTAAGTGGTGAAAAGTCAGTGCTGGGAGGGAAAAGAAAAAGAAAAAAAAATGAGAGAGGAGATAGAGGGATGAAGGAAGGGACATAGCCCTTAAAGAGTGCCAGGAAAAATAAAATTTCCTATTATGTTCAAAGAATTGTAATTACCAAAAAAGAAAATACCTTGTACTTTGATATGTTGGATGATGTTACATATTGGGTTTCCTGGGAAGCAAACTCTGAGACAGTCAAAATAAACATGCAAGATATTTTAAGTCATGCCCTTCAAATCACTACCTGTTGATGGAAAGGGGAAGTAGGAACGGGAAGAGGAAGGAGTCAAACTACAATGCAGTCCCCAAACCCTTAACTTATTCCATGGGGAGAGCTTGAGCTAGACTGGCCCTCCAGAGTTATTTAAAACTGAGTCAAGTCTTTATATTCCTACGTTGATTAGTCATTGAATCTACATTGTCCTAGGAAGGGACATGACCTTGGGTGAGGTGGTTGTCTAGGACTGAAGCAATCCCTGAAAGGGCTTATAGCTGTGGCTGCAAGTTCTTCATTGAAGGAAGATATGGGGGGCCCCTGACGATGTTTATTTCAGGGGTTATTTGCCACATTATTCCTCATCTTATGTTTATGGATAAGCATAATACTTCCTGAGTAAACTCATGGCAATATTTCTGCATGTAATTCTACCTCAAATTGATTCATGACCTTTCTCCTAGTCATGCCCAACCATTCTTATTCCTTACTCACATTTCATCCTCCCAGCCATTTGAAGGCAGCTGCCATGCTTCACCACCGTCCAAACCTTTTCTTTCCCTGGTACACCATCCTTGGTTCGCTCAAAGTTTCTAGAGATGACAAAAGTCTCTTAATCATCCTTTTTCTTATTCAGGTTCCTTTAGTTGTAATCTTACTTACAGAATTCCTTCATAAAAATAGTACTGAGAGCTGCACTCCCTGTGAAAATATAATTACAAAGCCACTCAGAACTTATTTTAGGAGCTAAACAAATATTTTGGCATTCATTTGAACTGTGTATATAGAGAATACTGAAGAGTAACTAAGAAAAGAAAAGAAGGGGGGATATACATGAATATAGCTAAAGAAAAATGTTTTAAAATGTATCATTTTCATATTCAAGATTACCTGGTTTGGCAGAATAAAAGACAAAATAAGGAGGAAGCCTTTGTTGGCTGTCCATTCTTCTATCCAATACAGTCCTTTACAACTAAACAATGTGACTTTTACTACTCACTCGGCTCCACAGGAAGTAGGCGTCCAGCATCCTCGCTTCTTTCCCGCCTTGGTTCTGAACAGCTTGCCCTGCCTACGTTACACCCTACCTCGCATCAAGCTGCCTACTTACTAATCTTCAAACTCATCCACTTATCCTCTCCCTCGCAATTCAGACAAACGAACTGGCACCGATTCACTTTGCACACCTACCATTTCAATCTCTGCTCTGGCTACACTGAAAGACAACAGGTTCCACGAGGGCAGGGACTGTGCTGTTTTGCTCTCCATTTTGTCCCCAGTGCCTACAGTGGCATGTGACATCCAGGAGATGCTCAGTGCGTTCTGGTTGGTTGGGTGGTGCCTCGTGTAGCTACTGACAAACATCTGCCTCTCATGTCCTACACTTGGATCGCTCTGTCTCAAGCCATCCCATTAACACATCCCTTACCAAATCCTTGTCATACGAGAACCAGGCCAGAACAGTGAATCACTATTCCTCTCCTTACAGAGGAAGCCCCGTCTGCCAGAATTGCCTGGACAGCAAGCAGTTAACTCTGGAGAAGGACGAAAGGAGAAGACAATAGAGGAATGGTCTTTATTTCAGGGGCATCTGCTCCCCAAAATGAAACATTTGGAAGTTTTTTGAGCGCTTGTGAGGTGGGGGCTTTCAACTGCAACATGTGAAGTGAGGTTATTTAAATTCTGGTCTAACTGTGTGGCCTATCCTCATGCCTGCATTAAAATCATTCAGGCTTTGACCATCCTCCCCCGGCATTTTGTTTGGATTAGCCGAGTGCTCCACTTGTGTGGTACGTTTTGATTTTGTCTGACACAGTGTTCCCACCCCATCCTCCCTCAAGTAAGTCTGGGGGAAAAAATGTTCTTCGCTGAGAAGTCACAGGCTCTGCTTTTTTTCTGCTTCCAAGGAAACTGAACAGGAAATGGCTTGGCTTAGCCATATTTAGGATAGCTTGGGCTGCAATCACACAGACTTTTTCTTGAGTTACATTTTGCACAGAAAACGCAATGACAGATGCAAAGAAAAAAGTGATCTCACAATCCATTCCCAGAACGCTTAGAGAGTATGATTAAAGCTTTCCATTTGAAAGATGAGGGAATTGATTCCCCGTGGGGGAAGAGGTTTTACCCAAAGCCACTCAGTGAACAACGGGGAAGGGGTTAGAACTAGGACTGGAATCCAGGTCTCCTGCCACTATTAGGCATGAGATAAAAGTGAAGCTAAAACATACACTATGGTGACCTAAAGTCTCATGCTTTCATTTTTAACGCTGTTGTCCCAATTCCCAACGCAGTGACCCAAAATAGCATTTCTTAAGTTTTGTTACCTGGACCCTACTGTGTGTGTTGGGGTGGAGTTCAGGGAACAATATCCAGGATGTGGACAGGAGGACTCATCGCTGAGGGAGTTCTATGGGTTCTGGAAGGGCAAGAATAGTAAAGGAGAGATCAGTCAGTCTCGTTTAGTGGGACTTTCATGGGAGGTTACTCTCTACAGCCTAGATCTTTTCTCCCTCTCTGAGTGAGGGCAACAAAGAAACACTACACACAAGCTTTGCCTTCCACTGTTTCACTCTAGGGAGACAACAAAACAATCTCGACAACAGGGTGATGAGTGGCTGGAGCTTCTGTGTGAACCAAGCTTTATTCAGGACCTTTCTCCAGGCTAGGTCTCGTGCCTCAGTCATGCTTGAGGGAAACAGCTTCAAAGGAGGTCAGAAAACAGGCAGGGACGTGCTTCAGCTTCTTGCAACTCTGTAGAGGTTGCAATAGAAGGAAAGGAAGAAGGACAGAGAAGAAGGGAGAGTGAGAATATTAGTTTGAAAGAGTGTTCTGGAATGTTCTGCACCATGTCCATCCATTATAAGAACCTTATCTTTGATACCTACGTGACAACACTCTCGGGGTTTTGTGCATTGTCTCTTGCTGCACCCCTAAATTTACCTTGTTCCTGACTCTGTGTTCTCTTCAGTTCCCAAACTCATTCTTAACCTTGAACTAAATAGACAATTTTCCACTTTCCTGCTCAGCAACCTTTCCTGGGCCCTGGTTTATGCTCGACTTTTGCCTCGTGCTCTTTGACTGGGCCTCACTCCTGAGCTCGGAACTACGTGAGATCTAAATATGGTATCCGGGAAAGCTGGGAAGAATAATGACTAAGGATGAGATGTGTTCCAGGTTTACCTTAAAGTAAATCAGTTCACTGTTTTCTGCATCTTAGTTTATTATGTGTGGCATGGGAGTTAAAACACTTAATCTAATATATGTTGATACAATATAATATGAATATTGTATAAATCTAATCTAATATACGAGTATACTGTAATATAATATCTAATAAGAACGTAAGTATTCAATGAAAGGAGGAAGGTAGAATGATTGGATGATGGAAGTGCCTGCGGAATGCTAATCTTTGCTTTCCGTTCCTCACCTCTGACACTGCATGGTTCTGGCTGTAAATACTTCAAGCAGAGGCCATGAAACAAACTAGAATATCATTCCCTTTTGGTCATGACCTCTTTCGCCAGTCTTCCCTGACTTCCTTCACACCGGAAGTGCTATTTCTGTTTTTTTCTTTTTCTTTTTCTTTTAATTAAATTTACTGGGGTAACAATGGTTAGCAAAATTGCATAGGTTTCAAGTGTACATTTCTATAATACATCATCTATATATCACATTGTGTGCCCACCACCCAGAGTCAGTTTTCCGGAAGTGCTATTTCTATTTGGGGGAAAAAAATTAGCCAACTTCAGAGAGAGCAGTCCTGTGAGTTTTCTGGATGTAGATGATGCTTCTGGAGCAAAAAGCCAGCCCTCCTTCACACCCCGCGTCCATCCCTCAATGACGGGAACCCTTCCCTTCCCTCATAGCTTTGCTCCAGGTACTTGCTTCTTGAGACATTAAGGCTGCAGACATATGTAGCCACCGTGTGTCCCAGATTCTCCAGTTTGATCAACCCCGTTATCGTGCAATATATTTCACTCGGTCCTCCAGGCTCTCTGAGCCTTCATTGCTTCATCCGTAAAATGAGGTTAGAAGTCCTATTTTGGAGCCTAATGATAATGTATATAAAATGCCTAGTGCCTAGAAACTCAAGGTAGGGATTACTGTTATCTTCAATAATAGTCATGCAAAGCTAAATTGTTTGTGGCTGTAAAGCTTACGCTATGCATGAATTGATACATTTTTTAAAATCCTTTGTCCGAGTATTTGTTTCTACAAAGCCAGATATTCCTCGGACGTCAGTGATGCCATGAGTGTAGCTGTGGTCATTGTAGTGTGGACTGAAAGAAAGGATGTGCACTTTGGCCCAGTCTGGGCTTTCAGCTCCGCTTGGCAGTGTGGTAGTCGTGCTACAAGGTCAGCTGTGTGACCTTGGCAAGGCAAGCTCCTTGCACATTTAGTTTCCTCGTCTGGACAATTGTGATAATAGAACCACCCTTGCAGGCTTTCTGTATCCATGAGCCATCTGTCATATACTGCGTACTCAAGATGTTAGCTTTCGTTCCTTCACAACTGGTATCTCCAAGATAATCTGTGTTTCCGAACTGAAGATAATTCTTGCCTTGTTTCATTTGACGAGGGATTTTGCGTATTAATGTTCTTCCCTAAAAGCTGCTTCAGATTAGATACCTCGTGCATGGCCTAAAATATGGATAACCATCCTCCTCACACCTCACCTACTCCATAACCTCAGTTCCTTCCTCATCTACAAAAATCTTTCTTCAAAATTTAAGAGGCCCAGGAGTCTTCCGAAGGAAGTCAAGTCCCTTTATACTTTGATAGAGAACTTTCCCACAAAGAGGAAATTCTACAAATACTCAGATGACATCACCCCAAGAAGGCCCTTGTTCCCCCCAGGGCCCAGCCTTTCTGGAAGATGACAAGGGTTAGGGATAGAGAAAGCCCGGGCCACTTGTCGGATTTGGCAAGCAGCAGCCAACAGCTGGTCGGGCCGGTTAATTAGTCCAGCACTCTGCTCCTGTCCAGCCTTTACTGGCCAAGGCGGAGGCAAGCGGCTC